>NW_020798705.1:0-600000 GCF_003344945.1 Aspergillus welwitschiae | reverse complement strand
TACAGTGGACTGGGTTGAAAGACCGTTATTTATCGTCCTGTATAAAAGAGATTACAATGGTGGGAGGAGATGATGCTCGACCTTTATCTAACCCTGGCCGTGACATTTGTCGAAAGGCACATGGACTCCTTCGGTGGGTTACGTACTTCAAAAAATACAGTTTCCCTGTCCAAACTAACCATGAAACTCCTATAGCGTTGCGGTTCATCTTAAGAGTCCCCGAGCAGTTCAGGATGAAGACACCTTCTATGAAATCCTCAAATCAATCAGCATGAAAGAAACTAACGGGATCTCATCTGAGCTTCACCTCAACCAGGACGGCAAGGACCTCAAGGTAGAGGTTTCAAGGAGTGAACTGCACCTCGATGAACGAGACAAGCAACTCACTGTGTACATTCCGGAAGACAAACGCAGTCAAGATATTTGTTTTCTGGACCGCATTCCACTGGCACTGCTGCAATGGATGATGACCGATCCATTAACGCGGATCACCCACGAGTTCAGTGACAGCTTTGTCACTATAATACAAACCCTTCTGCAAGCGGAGAAGAATTATGTCTCAGAACTTATGGACCGCGCTGGTATTATGTCCATCGCGAGGGCAGACGACACAGTTGTTACGGAAGAGAGTGAAAGTCAGCAATCGCAAGAGAATGAAAATCAGGAATCGCACAGCGACCGATCGTCACCTGCCGGTCGTAGTAACTCACTCGTTGAACAGCCTACCCCTGAGCGAGATGAGCCGACATATACGCCACCTCGACCGAGACAGGGCTCTTGGGCGTCAGAAACTACCGTTGTCTCTTCCTCGATGCGGGCCCTTCCTGTAGCTCGCCCATCTCCAGTCCTCTTGCAGGATTATACACAAACGACAGACGACCCCGAATACCACCAATTGCTATCTTCTGTGCTTGCGTCTGCCAGGAATGCCATATTCCCCAGCCAAGGCACCTTCGACATGGCGGGTTTGGATGACTCAATCACATCAGGTGCAGCCGCTCAGACCATCCGGCTGCGAACCTCCGACCAGCTTGAGCGTGACTTCAAGATCGGCGCAGCGGGTGAACTATTCGTAAGTCCTCTTACCTCAATCATTATCAAAATGAGAGGTATACTGATCGTAGTAGGTATTCAAACTCCTCTCACGACTAGACCCACCCCTCCCTGCCTTCACCCGCGACAACTGGCAGAGTGTAATCCGAAAGTTCGTTACAATTCTTCCCGAGTACTCGGACATGACAGCATGGCATGGCCGCGAGACAGCAGACATCACCTACGACGACCACGACGGAGTCCTCACCTCCCTTTTTATAGACAAGGGATATCTACGTGACGATGTCTGGAGGGGAAAGAAACCCCGGTTCTACATGGAAGTCAAGTCCTCTACTGCGGACAACCGAACGCCCTTCTTCATGAGCAAGTACCAGTACCGACGGGTGAGACTAAATATACTATATTCGTTCCAGGTGTACGTGATTACTAACCTATAGCAGATGCAAGAAATGTCCAACGGCGAGACCCAGTCTGATAACATGGACACGGTATACGTAATCTTTCGGGTATATAATCTAGGGCAGCGGGGTATGAGGGTGAAAGTATATGTGGATCCGGAAATGATGCGCGTGAGGGAGGAGTTGCTGTTTACTGCTGAGGGGTGGTCGGTTGTTCCGGCTTGACGAGATGTTTCGCAAATGGCCATTGGATTCCGATGATCTTTAGAGGAAGTACCGGGGAGTAAATAGCCTTCCTGTTGGAGGGGTGGCTGGATGAGTAGACAAGTTCGATCGTGGCGTGAACATTCAGGTCCAGTGTTGCATTTCATTTAGGACCTGAAGTAGAGCTTACATGCTTCGTATCGAGGTGCGTTTCATTCTGCTTGTGCTATATTTCTGTCTTCTAAGTATTAGTTTCCTTCTGCATAATACTATGGGTTTGATCTTCCTCCTTCAGCAGTATCTGATTGATTATTAGTCAGTACTTGCCACTCTGATATACCTGTACAGAGGTTCAATATTTTATATATATCATTCTTCCAAACATGCAGTATCCGTTCTGATCCTGTCTGCGTAATTGTTATCATCCTATCCCATGATATCTTGGTATAGGAACTAATATCATGGTCAGTATCAGAAAGACCTTTATAGAGTCACAGTCTCTGCAATCATCAATACGGGAGCTCACAAGCTAGCTCAATTCCCGGAGTCAAATACGCTGTTTCTATTTGTGATCTTGTCTAATTTTAATCTCCAACCACACTTGTTGAATTGGATAATATATAACGGGATTACGCGTACATCAAAAAAAAGAATAGTTTTCAAGAAGAGGAAGCGAATGACCCGTAGGTTTTTGTACCTGAAATGTAGAACACAGAAATGATAAAGAGTGGCGGAGAGTGCTTCGAAATCAATAAATTCCATTTGCCTGCAAAAATGAAATCATTTGCTGGAAGCTGGAGCTTGCACTCTTATGGGCAGCAATGCAGTGACCGGAACCTTCGGCCAGATAATATTGACTGCCCGAGGAAGCATTAGGGTAGTAGGTGGAGGTGTACAAAGAGGCCTGATTTTCCGGATAGGAGCAGTTGCCGCCACAGAAGACAAGGTCATTCTCCCCTAGGATAATGTCCACAGGCCCGGTAAAATCAGGGGCCTCGGCGACGAGGCCACCCAGAGTCAGCAAGACTCCGAGAGTGTTGGTCTGTTTACCGGCAACCTGAAGTTCGAATGCCGTGGAGTCGTAGTTAGGATAGCGATAAAAGGCGAATTGAATCCCTGTCGAGGTCTCTTGAGTCAGATAGCCAGCAGGCAACGAAGAAAAGCGGCCTGAGGAATCGGAATTTGCGTTGATAAAGTTGAAAGCTGCCATAGTGAGCGAGACGTAGTTCTGATTGGTGCTCGTTCCAGAGAGGATTATAGCGTCAAAGTCCTTTGGGTACTGTGTTGTGATAGCCTGGGTCAAGGTACTGCCGGCGCTGTGGCCGACGCCCACCACGTTCTGGAAAGAGTAATTTCCAATTTTTGAGGAACGCAGCAGCTGCGTTAAGGCATGCGTTACTGCTACCTGGCTGTTGGCTTGCACTTCCTGAATCGGATCGGGATGATGGGAATTGCCCACTCCGAGTTGGTCGTAGGAGAGTGTGGCGTAACCTGCGGCTGTGGCAACATCCACATAGCTATAATTAGGACTGATATCCCAGTAGGTATGATCCAGTGTCGCTCCGTGGGTTAGGACTTGGACAGTCTTTACCTTGGCGGCTTTGGCCGCCGATGAAGGTAAACAAAACTTCACATATATATCCCAATTACCCTGAATAAGCTGAGTGCCGTCGGGTGCGGTCACGGGAAGGCTGTTGGTGGTCTGGAAAAGCTCGGCCATCGACTCAGTTACTGCGTTCGGCGAGGAAGGAGCGACATAATCGAGCTTGGTGCCATTGACGGAGATGGGAATATTGATGTAACCCGAGGCGCAAATTGAATTCCCTCCAGATGATTTACCGATGGTAGCGTCGGTCAGCCCCTGAGTTGAGATGGACCAAGCTGCGCTAGGGCTTAAGACAGCCCACCACGGGTTGATGCCGTAGGGGAGCTTCATGATTCAGCAATAAGGAAAAGATGCGCAAAAGGCGAGCGAAGAGAATGGCTGACAGAACTTGTATATGACACGAGTTGGGGATAAAGGGACAGAAAGTGGAGGTGGAGCTTTTTATGTGTTTCATAGATCCCGGCTAGTACGGGGCAAGTGCTGTAACCGATGATCTGACTGTCCAGAGAATGTCATGCAGCCAGTCACAAGCTGTACTGCCATGTACAGCCAAGTACCTTCTCCGTACTAATAGTTGTAAATATCCGCATGAAGCTAATTTAGCTCCGCCGCTGTGTTCGCTCAGGTCTTACTATTCCACTTCACCGTTCAGACTACCCAATCTTTTCTTGTGTCATCCTATAAATAATCCTAGTCATAACCCCCCTGCACCCGCAGTGAAGCAACCCTTGGAGTATCTTCAAGGTAGTCGGAAGGTATCCCCAAAAACATTCCAAAATGGATTCCACGAAATATGTTTTCGGCCGCAATTATCGCGCCAGTGTCAGGTGGGTGCCATGAATCTTCGTTTAATTGCCACACCAATCGCATTTGCTAACTTCCCGAGGAGATTAAATTACCAACACGCTCTCATCGCGAGCCTGACCGACCATCAATCCTTTCATCCTTCCATCCGCCAGCATATCACCAGCTCCACTTCATTTCGCGTGGCGGATCTGGCTAGTGGCACCGCGTATGGGTTCTTCCTGGCGTGTTCCATAGTTCTTCTCTTGGTTGACCGGTGCTATTAGACTTTGGTCATCCGAAGTAGCTCGTGAATATCCACAATTCCAAGTCGATGGCTTCGATATCTCCTCCGACCAATACCCGTCCCCCTCCTGGAGACCCGAGAACCTAATTCTTCACGAACGGGACATATTACAACCTTTCCCGGAAGAATATCATGGAGCGTACGATATAGTCAATGTGCGGTTCTTCATCACTCTTCTCAATGAGAAAAACCTATCCCTTTTTCTGACCAACATTAACGCCATATTGAGTATGAAGATCTACCCCACCAATTTCCTCCCCTCCTTACCCACCTCCTAGTGAGAGCCGATGCTAATAGCAATGATCATCTATTCAGAACCAGGAGGATTTCTGCAATGGCTCGACTTAGACCCTCGTAGCGCAAACGCCGTCGCATATCTGGAGGGACAAAAAAGCAACATCACCACAACAGGTCCCCATACCCATGATCCTGCCAAACCTAATTGCCAAACTAACACACACTTACATAGCCACAGACCACCCATACCCACAAACCAGGGCAGTTGCGAATCTGATGCGCAAGACCCCTCCAGACGTCGAAAGCTGGCTCACCGACAATCCTCACGAGATCCTCCAGCCATTCAAATTTGAGCAAGTTGCCTGCGACAGACTCTCCCTGCCGGACATCTACCGCCCACTCTGGAATCAGTGTCTTCTACTTGGCTTGGAAGAGTACTGCAGCAAAGTTGAGGAGGAAGCTGGCATGGATGCTAGTGCGTCTCATGCAATGCGTGATACACTTAACGGACTAAGCCGGGAATTCGGCGCTGGAACTAGTATTGATGTCCACTGGTTCTATCAGATCTCTAGGAAAATTGAATCTTGAGCTGTGTATTTTCATCTCCTTTTACCTCCTTGGGGATTAATGCCATGCCAGATCTATATCATATATACTTGCCAGAAGAGTAAAAAAGATAAAGAGAATAAGTAACGAGGGATATCCTGCTTCAGCAAAAATGAGAAATGATATTCGCTGTGGACGGTCATCTTCCGACGTCGAACGAGACGGTATCATTTGTACATACATAGGGACATTTACGTACGCCAATACATGCATATATACGGATGCTTGAGCTTATAGAGGAAGGGACAAACAGAAGTTTAAGTTGCTTTGGTCTTTCTTGTTGCAAACCGGATTGGCACGTCCTGGGTGATTCGCAGACTCATGTTGAACTTGACTCCTTCCGAAAGCGCGCGGTCAGCCCGGATACGGGCCGCTGCCCAGGTGTCACTTGGGTCTTCTGGATCGGTGAGAAGGGACACTGAGCTTTGGTGGAAAAGCAAGGCGACTACGGCGCAGAGTTCAACAAGGGCGAATTTGTGACCGAGACATTTGCGGGAGCCTTCAGAGAAGGGGACGAAAGTGCCGGGGGCCGGGGTAAAACCTGTCGAGCTACGCGAACGATCTTCTTTGTCGGGTGCTGACCCCGACGGTTGTGTTTCAAGCCAGCGGTATGGGTTGAAGTCTGTTGTAGGATAAGGCCGAAGGGTAGGATCTTCTTGGTTGAACGATTTCTCGGATTTGTCGTTCACGGTGGGCCAATAGTGAGGATGGCGGTGGGTGGCGCTGGTATTCACGAAAGCTACGGTTCCCGGTGGCAATGGGTGAGATTGGCCGGAGACAACAATAGGAATGGCCGGTCCGGAGGGTGGCACATATTTTGGAAGGACTGGGAGGACAGTGAAGAGTCGAAGAGCCTCCTTGATGACTGCTCCAACTAAGCTGCGCATGAGCGGTTCATAATGAGTGTCGTAGGTCCAGTGACTCGGCGGGGTATTCTCTATGATCTTGTCGAGGTCTGACTGCACTGCAGTTTGGATGGTAGGATGACAGGCAAGAAGAAGGATTACGAAGGTCAGAGTGTTGGCGTTGGCTTCATGGCCGGCGAACATGAAGAGAAACACATTGCCCATCACTTGGTGGGGCTGCAGGATAGGGCTGGTGGAGGATTCGGTGCTGATACCAGCCTGGACAATCAGGTCGCCCAATGACGCTGTGCCCTTCTGGTTTAAAAGATATTCTTTGTCCTGTAGCCGTGACTCTGTCGTCGTCCTTAACCCATGCATATATTGGCCCAGGTCGTCATAAGCTCGGATTGCTTGACGATGGGACTTCAAGGGAGACCATGCTGATACGGCTTTGATTAGCAACGCCATGACTACGGTGATCCACATGATTGTTAATCTTACTGAGAAAATGTCTAGGAAAGAGGAAGACGGTTTGATAATGATCCAACAGCGTGTGCATAGCCTCGCTGTAAGTCATGCGATATCCTTTTGCGGGGAGATCGGCGAACGACAGTGCTTCGATCAGGTCTTCTTGGGTCTGAGATTGAAAACAGATGCGGGTAAGTATATTCAATGATAGTCGGGCAGCCAGCGTGCGTAATTGGCGATACGCTGCTGGTTTATTCAAGGCAAGCCCAAGTACTTGTGCTCCTTCAATAGCGTGCGTAAACACCTGGCGTAGGGTATCCTCTCGAAAGAAAGGCGCAGTGATCCGTCGGTATAATCGCGATTCTGGCCCATCAGTACCGGTTATCGTCGGTCCGTATATGTTCAGCACCTGCATAAGATGGGCCGGTTTTCCAAATCTACCATCTTGGAACAGCTGTGTGGAGACGTGACGGTCGCAGGTATAGAGCACGAAGCCCCCCGGCGAGACTGCCAAGAAAGTATCGGCTCCGACCTGTTCGAAGGGTGTGTATCCAAGATGCCACCCATCATTGAAGATCAACAGCGGGAGCCACTTAGAAGTCCAAGTCTGGGGAAGAGCCTTCAGCAGTGGTAGCACGACTGGTTGGCTCAGCAGCCATGGGGCCCCCAGCAAGGAGCAGGGTAAAATCACATACGGAAGGCCTGTTGACCGCGCCTCTCGGACATTGAGAATCAGGCAGACTAGCGACCAGCTTGTGAACCCAGCGAGGAGAGTCGCGGATCCCAGAAAAAGCCGCCAGAAGAACACATCCATGACGGCGGGGGGCGGGAGAAGAGGAGAAAGGGCAGAAGGGGAGGGGGCCGGGAGGCTCAATTGATCGGCAAAAACGAGTGAAATTGAGGAGTGACAGCCTGATGATGCTCTAGCATTTAGCCAGGAAAGATGGAGCAGAATTAGCAATTACAGGGACTTTATTAGGTTCAGCCATGCAGGTGGGGGCCGTTTTGTCACTTTTTTTCGAGGGTCCAGGTGCGCTGTTCCTTCGTTCGGTTGGTGGACCTTCCCAACTAGCCCGAATTGGGACAGTCAAAGACGTCGCTGCATATTGGCTACATAAGCTCATGCAAGCACGGGTGGTTTGTCCATTCTAACCTAGAGCAAGTCGTGAAGAAATACGGTCTGTGAGAATATAGTACGTTGGAGATTGAGCGTGCAGGCCAATAGAGAGGAGATTGGTAAGCAACCAGTAATCTAGGATACCGACTAGTAGGCGTGCGCCAAGTCACGTAAACCTTATTAGTTGGTTTGTTTGTAAGGAAAGATGCAAATTGGTGGTCAGAAATAGAGTCACCAGCTGAAAGATTCTGTTTGCGTATTGATAATACGATAACAGCAAGAGGTGTGAATGATACGCTATCTCAGGGTATATTTCTGCAGCCTCGCTCTCTACGGCGGGTGGAAATTCCGTGCCTCCCTCATAGCCAACCATCTTGTCAGTCATATGTTCTTATGGTATTCCTCAACCTGCCTCGTCTCAGCCCCCATGTGCTCTCGTATTGATGAGCGCTTACTCTCCTGAATTGGAAGATTTGAGATCCTGGAGTATGCAAGCATAAGAACTAACATCTTCAAGTCAGCAGGGGCCAGCCCCCACAGTTATTCATCAATTTTTGACACTTAGACTGCCACTCTCTGATATGTAGTGATAATAGTCTTGGTGTTTACAGGACGAGGTCGTTTCGATCATCGTCCGTGGTACTTGCAGGGCCCCATTAGCACCAATACAACGCATATAAGTCCCGGCCTGCAGCACACACCCCTACATAAGCGGAGAATAGGACTTATCCCCTGAACGTGCCTGTCTGGCTTTCTATTCTCACTGTAAACTCATCGATATGAGTTCTTCCGAGGTAAAAAGCCCATCATTGGTTACCACTAGCCTCTTAACAGTCTCCATTATCTTTCCCATCCTTGGCACCATCGCTGTCTGTCTCCGCATTTATGCTTCTTTTCTCAAATCCAGGCGACTCTTTTTGGATGATTATATTATCATACTGGCCCAGCTTTGTGCGTGGGGAATATCTATCGATACCTTTACAGCAGCATCGATCGGAGGTGTAAACTATACCAAAGGGGATGTTATCTCGGCCACGATTGCTTTTCTCCGAGTAAGCTTTGTCTTTGCTCCCCCTTTGCAAGATATATCACTCAACTGTGACACTAGGCCCTATGGATTGAAGGATTCCCTCTTGTGGGCAGTTTGGCACTGGTGAAGATATCTATTCTGTTATTCTACGCCAGAATCTTTGTCACCCGCCCATTCCGCATCGCAACATATACATTTGTCGCTGTCCTAGCATGTTGGGGTGTAGCGATAGCCATTGTAAGCAAATCATTGTCGCTGTCTTCCCGCTCGAGTAACAATCAAACTGACATAGAATGTAGGCACAGCTACTCTGTGCGAGCCCGATCAACGCAGCCTGGGATCCTTACGCCGTAAACCCTCTGCGCTACAACTATAACGCCTTTTCCGAAGCGTTCGCAGGCATGAGTATGGTTTTTGATATACTCGTACTGTGCTTTCCGATTCCAGCGGTCTATCGTTTACAAATGTCCACCCGCCAAAAGCTCCAAGTCATGGGCATTTTTTGGCTGGGCTTGTTGTAAGTACCATTCTTGATCCCCGAGCCTTTGTCGATCTTCAGAAGATTTTGTCGACTGACTTTGTCTTGCTCTACTTCAAATCTAGTTGCTGTATCTCCTCTGCTATCCGCTTCTACTATATCTATAGTGACATTCACCAATCTGTCGCTTCAAATAATGTGAACCGGTATGCAGTCGTCACCACCGCCTTTACCTGGGGTACCATCGAGCCCAATGCCAGTATTATCTCTGCTTGTCTGCCGCTGTATGGCAACCTGTTTGGGGGTGACAAGAAGCTGGGCTTCTATATCCGGAGTTGGTTTAGCCGTCTTACCTCGGGAAGCGGCAGCACTGGGGATCAAAGTCGAGGATCAAAAGCTAAGGCGTATAATTCAGTGGATACAAGTGGCAGTTCTTCTCATCACCGACGCGAGTGGCAGAAGCTGGATATCCGGACACATCATACGTCGGATATTGAGCTTGGGCACACAGTGACGGATGATCAGGTACCCTTGGCAAGGGAGCCACAGATGCAAATAATGATTAGTAGGAGCTTCATACAGGAAACAGCATAATTCCCATTGAGACCAAAATAAGACCTGGAGAGGCGGCGGATGGGTGATGAAAAAGAGTCTTTTCCCTTTTGTCTCTCTACCTCTGCGATGTTCCATGAAGGCCTTTATTATAATAGATCATCATAATCATTCTGTACAAAGCACCACTCTACCTATATATATTACCTGCAGACACAGGAATTTTCTAGATATTAGTAACCACCGCTTGACTGACCAGTTTGCTCTTCCCACATTTCCTGCCCTGTCAGCCGGCAAATTCAATCTCCTGACTCTAAACTCAACAGAAGATCTGATAAAGAGCCCCATTACGACCTCACAGAAGCAGGCCATGAGATACATTGTTCGTAAATATTTATATTTCATAGCCGAAACCAAAAATAACAGTTCCAGGCAGTCTTACGCTTCGAAACATGAATTTACCCGAGCAGCATACTGCCAGGTAGAATGGCCAAGCCACAATATAAGACGGGCGGGAAGTGTGGGAATGGCAACCCTCAGTGTGTAGGCTAGCCTGGCCGGTGTGTCTATAGCAGCGCCCGACTAATTACCTCCGACTTTTAAAAAATCACACAGAGGAATAAACTGTAATACTACTACTGCCTGACCTAATTGTCTCTGCACTACATACATACTAAAACAAGCCATTGAGGGGGTTTTGAGCCATCTGCTATAGTCCGTCTTTTGCCGCCGATAAGCAACCCATTTGGTCAAAGTGCGGGGTAGTAGTCTGATTAGCATACCTGGAGCTGTTCCCCAAAACCCACAATAAACCACACCCCCCACAGCTCAGTTAACAGCAGGAAACACATATTACTCAGTCAACCAATCATTGACTCCTCTCCTAATATATCCTATATGAGGTATGGCTCTACCTGGACTGTTGAAGACTCTAGTACTACTATTATACTTGTACAGCATACTATCGACACGCATCATCACTGATTACTAGTATTTTACTACACTGTACGGTTGAAAGTCTCGGGACACTCAAAACACTCCTGAATTTCCAACAACAATAAGTTTGTTGATAAATAAGGTATAGATGTTTAACTTTAAACAGAAATAGATTATATCTTTCTATCAGTGTAATAAAAGTAGAAATAAATTAAACATCTAAGAAGTAGTAAGTTTTCTTCTTTTTACTAAAGGTTTTGGTTGGATCTCCACACAAAATATATATACTTTTGTGATTCTATCCGATCCTAATTCCATGTAATTTTACCCCAACAAACTTTATTAAACGTTTGTTAGTCGGGTTATCGATGTTTAAATAATAAATTTTTATATTAATACTATTCAAAATTACTACAACTTATGAAATTTGTTGATATAATCATGTTTAAAATAGGTGAGTTTTGGTGCGGTTCAGCGGGTGTCCCGAGACTTTTGGACACTTAAGGGTGATGGAAGAAAAGAGGCGTGCATCCAAACATGAAGTGCACAAATTCAGATTCAATCAAGCGACCATCTGGGAGGTTAGAGAAATGGTAGCAGATGATAGAACCAGGTTATTATATGATCTTGGACAACTAGCATTTACAATGTCTGCCATGGGATTGCGGTAGATGGCACCGACGTACATCCTACATGTGTACCTACTTCCTTGAGGCAAAGACAGATGCCTATCTTTCAAACACACGAGCCGAATCAAGAGCTCTTCACCTCTTTATCCATCAACACTCCCATCACCTTTTTGACCGACTCCCGAGCCAGCATGGCTTCCTGCCACCGTTTGAAATGAGGAAACTCCTCAGGACGCCACGCCTGATCGCCTTCACGGCTACCCATGAAAAACGCAATCTGTGTATTCCACATGACAAACGCCAGGTCTGCGTACGTGCACTTGTCGCCCACGAGCCAATCGCGCTCCTTCAGAACGGAGTCCAACACGCCCGCTACACGCTTGACCTCGGCACCGTAGCGCACCTTGGCGCTTTCGGGGGATTCACCATAGATTTTCTCGTGGAAGATATTAAACCTATCAATAAAGACATGAAATTGTGTTAGAGCTGTTTACGAGAATTGGTGGGTGGACATCGCGGGGAACCCTTTAACTCACCATGCGGATTGTCCAAAGTAGGGACCCTGTCCTGAGGCCTGGAAGTAAGACCACTGGATCAATTGGTATTGTTCTGGGAATGTGGCGTAGGAAATCTTGCGGTCTTTGTCGTAGGTATCGATGAGGTATTGGACGATGGCACCGGATTCCCAGAGGGTAAGACCGGTGTTGGGGTCAATGATAGCTATCGATATTCATTAGGACCCGCGATAATATTAATGGTGGCGTGTTGGGAAGGAATGGGAGCTACATACCGGGCACTCGGCCGTTAGGGTTCACATCGGTGAAGGGCTTGGTTTTCAAACCGTCGAGTTCGACCCAAGAGGACTCGTAAGGAAGATTAAGCTCCTCGAGAATGATGAGGACTTTGGAGGGGTTGGGTACTTGGTCTAGATTTTGTTTTCCCGCTTTTTAGCATTGCTTTCCTTGGACGTAGTGTGCATTTCACTCTCAAAGGTAAATTAAGGAGACGGAAACATACTTCTCCAGAAAAGCTTGATGGGCTGCAAGGACGTCATGTTGGGACTGGTGCTTCTATCGTTTGATTTTTCTTGGGGGTGGGAGGGGCCAAGGGGGCTTGAGATTGCGAGTGAGGATATTAGCACGAGGGATTGCGAGGCCCAATGGCTATAATGTGTCAAAGGCCAGGCCGCACTTGTCGAGGGGGGTAAGGACAGATTTAGACTAATGCATCATAAGCGCTTTAGCTCGAAATAGAGCGGTTGCCTCGCCCCATTTCTTTGTTCTGAAAGCAGAGTAGACGGTAACTTAGGTGATGGGGCTATTGTGTGAATTGTGATATCCCTGAAGGTGTCATCAAGATGAACAAAGGCTATTCCCGGATCGAGGTTGCCCGAGGCGGGCTGTGCTAAGTCCCTGTAGGAATATCCCGTATCTGACGCACAGATGGGCCTGCGGACCGAGACCCTTGGCAGATCCGGACGTACTATACTCAAAAGATATCATTATGGTATGATTGAAGATGCGGAGTAGGAGGGTATCTACTTTCTAGTCTGTCTTACCTAGACTGATCTAGCATAGAGCTGCAACTAGCCCGATCAGGCAGGTGATTAGCATGAACTGGACCCTCGCTAACCTGCGATCACCAAAGAAAATTACTTGTACTGTCATGAAATGTACGGTAATATAAAAACCACAGTCCTCGGTAACGCTTTCTAACGTGGCATTGACGACAGCATGTGTTGATTTCGCTTCTCGGCTAGATCGCTTAATCGACAAAAGGAGGTGAGAATTTAATAACAGTACATGCGCCACTGTGAGGGGTTGAAGAAGTGTATCTCCCGCCTATCACAGCTCAGGACGACTTTGGCGGCTGAATCCGACTGGCAATATCTTGGATCACATACATCTGGCCGAACAAATCTGTCACATCAATGAAGGCCTTGATCATGCCAGAAGTTGCCAAGTCCAGTGTATTTGACAGCTTCTCGAAAGATAGCTCCATACAGGCTCTCTCAAATTCCGCGATCTCCATCAGCGCCTCCCGCTGGCGAGGGTTGTTCAAGTCCCCGGGTTCTGCTTCCTGGGTCGTAAATTCACTGAAATCGAGGCTGTTGAGATTCTGTTCCTCCGCATCTCGCTGTTGTGACCCGTAGTCGTTGTATTGTCGGCACATGGTGGCTAGATGCAATCCCAGGGCTCGCCCAAGGTATCCTTGTTGGGGGGAGACAAGGCAGAACGACGAATCCCGACTGATTAGACAACAAAAGAAGGCAAACGAATAAAGGCAACTGGTATCAGTGGCACCTGTGGTGCGGACCCAATCGAAATACATCTCACGTTGTTGTCCCTGGCGGGCGCCGTCTTTACCACTGCTGCTGCCTCGCATTGCTGCGTTGTCGGCGTTATGGGCCAAGTGGGCCCGGAGGAATTGGCGCAATTCATGCAAAACTAGTTTGCGCGCGTTGACAGGATAGCGGCAGATGCACGGATGGTGTCGGATGTGACGGATATACTTTTGAATTACTGCCTGGACTTCGGGGATGGTACCTTTCAGGGGTGCTGACTCAAGGATAGGGGTACTTTTGTCGGACTTGTTGGAACATTGAAAGCAGCCTTTGCCCGAATCATCCAAATCGATGGGAAGAAGTTCAGGGGAGCATTCTGTTTCGATTAATGCGTTCAAAGAGCTGATCTGATCCTGGTCGAGAAGGGCAACAACCGACTCCATATACTCGTCTACCTGATAGTTGAGTAACGAGATGACCATCATCTCCCAAAGAACAGTCCCCGAGAGAGGGAATCCAGAGACGATATTAACACACGTCCAAGCACACGGGATGTAATCCAGGTATTTGTCTGGGGTGAGGCCCATGTTATCGCGGGGGAAAATGTCCAGACGATGCTCCCTCAGGCGACGGGTGTAAAAAGTAGCCTCAATCACAGCCAGCAATATCTTTTTCTCGGAGGGGTTTCGCAGGACAGGAATATGACTAAAGAAGAGAGACATCGCGTGAAGCTTCTTCTTGGGAAAATCAAATACCTGCAACAGCTCGGAGGTCCATGTGTGTTGTTGATCGAGGGGTATCTTCATAGCCGCCAGAATATATGTCTCGGCCAGAATTGGCAACTTATATGTCACTTTCTCAATCCATATATAGTCACCATCCGTCCAATCATCGGTATGGGAGACCAGGTAGTCCCTTCCTTTGCGAATGGAATCTAACACTAGCTGCCGCACATCTTGCGGCCACGGTAGCTTCAACCCATGGGCGAGGAGAAGGATTCTGTATGCTGTTCTCTCCGCAGATCCCCTCCAGGAACCATTCTCCAACTGATCTCGTACTGCTCGGGAGAGAAGCTGACAGAGAGCAATTGGGACGCGTGATTCCGCCAGCTCTGATGGCAAGGAGGGCAAAATCCCCTGACCTCGGACATGAAGGAGACGGACCAACGCATGGGCGAAAAGCATCTCGCTATACTCTGAGGCCAGGTTCCATTTGTCCCGCAGAATTCCGGAATCCCATTCCCTCAGCATAAATTCCAGTGCTTTTTGGATCTGCACTGAGTAACGTGCGCTGTCAGGTGCAAATAACAGGGCCAACAAGACATTCGCGTTGGCGCTGAAGCTGGAATTGCGCTCAAGCTCGTAGGTCTTGAAGTGGTCGATGGCCTCGAAGCTGTGGATAAGCGGTGCTGGATCCATGTCGATCTCACAAAGCGCCTGTGTGAGAAGAGCCCGCGCAGTGTCATCAGCATCAGGCACAAAGCCCGGTGCAAACCCCAGTGTTCCTTGCTGCTTGATGAGCAGCTGGCTTAGGTATGTCGTAATAGTCTGTATATCTTCTCTAGCAAAGTCTGTGACCTGGAAGCCATTGTCCAGGAGCGTGGAGATAACCCATGAGGTTTCAAAAATCGGGGTTGGGAATCCGCTAGGAACCCCGCCACATGAACCATAGTGTCCCACAATTCGTCGAAGGTACTTTTCTGCAGCATCATCCCAGGTGGAAGAGTAGATCAGGTAAGCGGCAGTGGAGGCTGGAGAACCCAGCATACCCCCGTACTCGGTACAATGGTGAGCGAGCTCGTCGAACTCAACGGCTCCAATCAACCCTTCGAGGGAATGTAACAAGGTCGTCTGACGCTTAGACGTAACCATGCCAGGATGAAATTTAGCCAGCTTTTTCTCGCGGAGCTTCATTAAGTCTTGCTTTCCAGGAAACTGTAGTTCAATTCCGTGGCGAGAAAGTTGCTGTAGAAGGCTAGGTACTAAAACTTCTGACCCGACTTGAAGAGTGGAGGCGACATCCCACTGCTGCAGTGCCTGTTGTAAAGCAATTTCCGCGCGCGAGATGCGTGAATCGAGGAGTTTGGCTTCGTGTTGGTAATCTCCATTTTGGTCACTCAGCGGCGAGGAGCGGTGGGCTAATAGGGAAAGGAGACATGCCATAGTACAAAGTATAGTATCAAGAAGAGTAACCTGAGGTCCCCAGCATCCATCTTTGCCTTGCTGACGAAGTACATATTGGAATGACTCTGGAAAGAGCCAATGCTGGACACCATTCTGATCTTTCTTGGTGACCATCGATAACCATGCCGTGTCGTATAGGGAAATGCTGAACCCCCCAAAGCCAGTTTGGCTCTGGCACCCTTTCGCAATGCCTGTCACCAGATGCTGAGCTCTTGTTACCACGTCCTGTGGCTCTGAGCTCAGCTTTACTTTTTTCACAACAGTCATGCTTTCAAAGAGGAATAATATGTAGATAGGAGCTAATGTGGTCTCAAGTGTGGCTTATCTGGAATTATCAAAAGTGATATGAAATATTATACAGAATGCCGTGGCTGCTATATTCCCCGGGCCATTTAGATATGATATATATTTGATGCATTCGTGTTCGGACACTTGCCAACCGGAAGCATCGCTCTACATGGCTAGACGTATCGGCAATGACCCTCGAGGCTATTATAGCGACAGAAGTCATTTATCATATTTCCGGTATTGACAGGTAGCCGTTGAAAATTCACGTATTAAGTCTAGTGTGAACTTTCCGAAATCCATAGACTTTGAGCCCATCACTTTATGGAAAGGTATAAACATCTTTTTTACTGAGTAAGAAATACTTATTTCTGATTTGCTATGGACTACTTCAAATACGGTGATTTGTAAGAAAACGAAAGCTAGTCAAGTGCTACGTTAAAAGTTATATTCCTTAGTGTCAAGTCTACGGGTCGCATATACAACGGGATAGACCAAGTTGTGTTAGATAACAGAGCATGACTAACCGTCATTGGAGGAATATTGAGTAATACTTAACTATAATCTCACATGCATGTATGCATGTATGCATATACGAGGGTCGAATACATGAGTACTTGTTTTGAAATGCGGCGTTGTGGGTCCAAGATCCCACCGCGGAGCCTCGAAGCTCAGCCCTTATTCTGATTATCGATTCAGCCATCAATGTTCCAGACCGGACAGTCTGACGAACATCCCCAGCAAGAAACTCGCTTAACTATTAGTTGCAGCTAATTAATGCAGGAAGGGATGTTTATTACAACTAGAAAGATAGCACGTGTGACTTGTAAGAATCTTACCTAGAAGGTCCGCACCGATCGACAGGAATATCCGCCCCGCTTCGGGAAGGAAAAGGAAATAAAAATAATTAGGAAATATCAAAATCATAATACACAATTGTGAGTACCGAAAAGTAAAGAAAGCCACGGATATGGTGTGATTACAGACTTGTATTTGCAGGAGGTTTGAACAGAGTGTACGGTATTATCGGCCTGTTGTCCCCTCGTTGGCTGTTATTGAGCAAGAATGCTGGGTTATAAGTAGTCTAAGAACCACGGTTTTCAGCGGTACAGCCTAAGTATGACATTCAAAGTTTCTTATCCTATCTAGAGTGAGTTTCAATCAAACATCATCGTCATAACCATCAACAACAACAAAATCATCATCGCCGATAACATCATGGTGAACGATACCGAGTTATGGACATTGGTCACCACGGCACATCCTTTGCCAGTTGAATCGATCCATTAGACCTACACTCTTCTCTTTCTGGCGGTGGGAGCATACTGTTGCTCCATCTTTTGGAGTCAGATTTTTGGCTACAAATTGCCTATATTCGGTACCAAATCCCCGTGGGAACCTGTGATTATCTCGAACTTCCGATTCTTTCACCACGCCGAACAAGTGCTTCAACAGGGATACAATGAGGTAGACACCATGAAACAGACAAACAAAGGCTTCTATTGATTCACTAAGATGATTGTAGTGCAAGAATAGAATCTTTCAGTTCCGCCGCGCAGATACTGATATGCTGGTACTACCTCCTAAGTATGTGGATGAGATTCGCAGGTTGCCTACCCATATCGCAAGCCCAACCTTGGCTCATGTTCACAACTTAATGGGTTCACGCATCAATATGCATATCATTTTGCGCAACAATCTGCACTTTCGCACTCTACAAGTCAAACTGACCCCAAATCTCAATTCCATAACGCTTCCTATGCAAGAAGAAGTGAACTACGCGATTGAGAAGGATTTCACTAAATCTGAAGGTCAGTGCCCCATTTCAGACCGTTTCATCTGAAGAATGAATTACTAAGTCAACAAAAGATGAGTGGGTGACGATAAAGCCATATCACACTATCCTTGACCTGGTGTCACGCGTCAGTGCCCGGATATTCCTTGGCCAGCCCCTGTGCCGCAATCCGCAGTGGCTAGAGCTGTCGACACAATTCACCGAAAATGTCTTTGTCTCCCTGGTCTTCCTGCGTCTCTTCCCCATGTGGACTCATGGGCTTTTGACATGGTTCATGCCCTCATCTTATCGAGGAAGCGCCTATATTCGTCAGGCTAAGAAGCTCCTCGTCCCGGAGATCAACCGTCGCCGCAAACTTGCGTCAGAGGGCATTGAGGAACCCGCCGAAAACAAGCACAACCTGCTCTCTTGGATGATGGAGATTGCCACACCGGAAGAGAGTGATCCAGCCTCTCTCGCCCATTTGGAAGTTGTACTTTCGCTGGCTGCTATTCATACGTCCCAAATGAACGCTGTACATGTGCTTTATGACCTGCTTGTTCACCCCGAGTACCTCGAGCCCATCCGAGACGAGATCCGGACCACTATACTGGAAAACGGCCCGTGGATGACTTGGGAAAAGTCTGCCTTCTCCAAGCTCCGCAAACTGGACTCCTTCATGCGCGAGTCCCAGCGGGTCAACCCCCCAACCCTACTGTCAATGCATCGGGTGTTACTTCAGGAGGTGACCCTCTCGGATTCTACGCGTCTCCCCAAAGGCGCGCATATCAGTATGGCGGTGAACGCCATTCAGAATGACCCGGAAGTCACCACCGACCCCGAAACCTTCGATGGGTTCCGTTACTACAAATTGCGCCAACGTGAAGGCGAGGCTCACTTGCACCAATTCTCGACTACACAGGACCGAATCTTGAACTTCGGGCACGGAGCTAATGCATGTCCGGGGCGTTTCTTCGCCGCTCTGGAAATTAAAATCATTCTAGTCAGACTATTGATGGACTTCGAGTGGAAGTTGAAGGAGCCAGGCAAGCGCCCAGAGAACTTGCACGCGCATGAATTTATTTTCCCCAATCCCGACGCGGAGATTCTGATGCGGCGCCGTCCAGCGTCAGAATGTCTCCAGCTGTGAGGGCTGTATTAAATGTTGTTAGTGGTTTTTTATTTCTTGCCCAAAATTACGCCCGATAACTGTTTTACAATTACAATGAGAGGCGTAGCTCAACACCCGCACAAGCCATTCTAGGCGCATAAATTTAAGTTAGCCAACTACGAAGTAGTCAATACTCATTTATCTCCCAAGAAACTAATGCAATGGTACTGCAGACGGAGATATATCCTAATCTGCGACTGTCAACCCAATTTGGCCCCCAAGCATGAAAGTCGCATCTTACGATAGATCACCGCATCAATAATGGGTCCACTCAATCATCGCTGTGTTCTGCTCGTATTGAGGAGTCCTCTCGTCCGTATCTCGTGTTCTGAATGATCAGCTCCCAGGATGACTAGAACCCCACAAGTTAACTGGCACAGAGGGAGAGAACTGGGAAAGCATAAAGCTTACCCTCTTTTGAGCCTAGGTATACTTCATTGTGCTACCCATTTGACGCTGAATACCTTTGCACGTTCTAATGGCTCGGTTTTGGCAGTTCACTTGGTTGATCGTAGCCGTTACGGCGACAATCTCACAGTCCGCCACGAATGGTATTGTTCTCCAGAGTTCGATCAAGAGGAAACATGGAAAGGAAGCCGCGGTAGCTGACTAGGCATTAGGAATATCTTCCTGGGGCACCCTACCGTCACCGAATTTACCGAGATTCCTCAGCGACGGTGTAAGTCTTCTTGACTTTGGCGAGGCATCACTGTCAAAGAACGAACCCTAATTGGCACTCAGACGAAGGAAGATGTTCCTTGGGGGAACGCTGATCCTGCCGGACCTGCCCCAGATACTGGCGTTACCCGTCATTATAACTTCACAGTCACTCGGGCATATAAATCTCCTGATGGCTTCAATAAGAGCGTCATTCTTGTCAATGATCAATTTCCGGGACCCCTGATCGAAGCCAACTGGGGAGATATGATTGAAGTGACAGTGACAAACAATATTGCTAGTGAAGACGAAGGGCTGACCTTACATTGGCACGGACTGACCCAGCGCAAAACTCCTTGGTACGATGGTGTGCCTGGAGTATCTCAATGTCCAATTGCCCCTGGCGGAGGCAGCTTCACGTACACTTTTCAGGCAGATCAATATGGTACTGGCTGGTATCATTCGCACTATAGCGCGCAATATAATGACGGCCTCTACGGGCCGATGGTAATCCATGGACCTATTCAGTCCGAGGCGGCTGAATATGACATTGATCTGGGGCCCGTCATGATATCTGATTACTACCACGTTCCCTACTATCAGATCCTGCAGGAAAGTTTCTCCAAACCACCCCAGGCCGTTCCCGTTGATAATAATCTTATCAATGGAAAAGGGATGTACGATTGCAACGCTACTGAAACACCCCTTGACTGCGATTCGGGCAGTGGTCTGGCACGATTCCAATTCCAGTCGGGGAAACGACATCGACTCCGCCTCATAAACACCGGCGCTCTTGCCAACCAGAAATTTAGCATTGATAATCATGATCTACTGGTCATTGCAAATGACTATGTCCCCGTGCAGCCCTATCGGACCAAGGTCGTCACTCTGGGGGTCGGCCAGCGCACAGACGTCATTGTCACAGGTACGGGCTCGTCGACTGATCTCGTCTGGATGCGCTCCGACATCGATATGGTCTGCCTGCAGAACACAGCTACCATCTCCACGGCACGCGCGATTATTGCTTATGAAGCCATCAACGAGACTAGTCCAGTCTTGATGCCCAACACAACCGGCCACTCCTGGATGAGCAACAATTGTCGCAATGACCCCCTTAACCGCACAATCCCCTACTACCCTCTTACACCTACCGACCCCACTACCACGCAAACCGTTACCATCAGTGTTGGCTACAATGATACCGGCTTCATCGTCATGTTCATGGATAATTCCTCCTTCCGTGTAGATTATAACGATCCCATCCTCCTCGCCACCAAACAAGGCAGCCTCACCTTCCCCACCGATCGCAATGTGTATAACTTCGGCACCAACACTACCGTCCGGCTCATCTTCAATAATACCTACGCTACAGCCCATCCGATGCACCTTCACGGCCACAACTTTTGGGTCCTAGCCGAAGGCCAAGGGATTTGGGATGGCCATATTACTAATCCATCTAATCCCCTCCGCCGCGACACCCATATCCTGCAGCCTGGAACGGCTGAGAATCCTGCGTACGCAGTGCTGGAATGGCGGCAGGATAACCCGGGCATCTGGCCCTTGCACTGCCATATGTCCATCCATTCGAGTGCCGGGATGGTTATTCTGGTCATGGTAAGTCCCTATTGATTGCTTTTCCTTCTCCTTTTATTGTACACTTCAATATCTCCTCCCACTTATATTACTCAGCTAGTATGCAAATTGATCTTTAAGTGGCCGTTGCTAACGAGAGCTTATGTGTTGGGGACTTTAGGAACAGCCGGATCTTATCCAGAAGGACATGGAAATTCCGACGGTCATGAAGCAGACATGCGATGACTGGGACAGGTTTAGTCATGTTGAGGTTGTGGATCAGATTGATTCTGGAGTGTAAGTGGTAGTTGGCTGGAACGTGTGAAATTCGACTTATTGTGGAGGGTATGGGCGGTATTACGGTATCCTATGTATCGCTGTGTCGGACAAAAGTCGGGTACGGAGTACTCTATCGACAGATCGGGAAGAACGGGTGTATAGGTCCCCAGTGTATTTTTACAGCTCAGTTTTTCCAATAGTCATTACTAGTACTGACCAGGTCCTCTACGGTAAGAACCAGAACTATGTACGATACCGAGGAAAAACCCCGGGATCTCATCCAATCGACATAACGAAGTAAATACGCGACCTGCATCAGCGAGATGACCCTGCGGTGTCATGTCCGAGCCGCTTTTCATCAGCTACCAATCACAACCGAATTTCCCACTGCTTGAGGCTGTCAGAAGGAGAAAGGGGGTATGTGGGTCCCTCGGTTTTGGGCCGCTGATTGTCCTGAACGTAGCATCTGCCCTGTGCGCAACACGAGGTGGTTAAGAGACGGCGTTACTTTGCCCAGTGCTTAGTGTGGGGGCCACATCTATGCCTTGGCCGACCATGATTGATCCGGGGGTCGAGGATGCCGTCGGCTGGTTCCAGTCAAACCCCGGAC
The DNA here is from genome assembly GCF_003344945.1 of Aspergillus welwitschiae. NCBI lineage: Eukaryota > Fungi > Ascomycota > Eurotiomycetes > Eurotiales > Aspergillaceae > Aspergillus > Aspergillus welwitschiae. Next base: position 577,936 of record NW_020798705.1, on the reverse strand, counting down.
CTTATTTAGTGTCAGCCCACAATTAACTAACTATGCTTAGCCCCCATGTTAATTCAGAACGTAATCTCCGCCCCTAGCTAATCATGTTGTTGTGATCGTTACCGGATATGCCCGTACTAAGACGTAAGCATGGAGAAGACAGCCTGTCATGTGGCCGACACCGCCGCATCGCGTACTTACTTTCCTTCGCCGATTGTATGTGTCAATTTCTCATTTCTCAGTATCTCCCAGGCCAACGCTCCCCTCCTCCTTCACCCCTAACGCAATGGCTCTTCTCGTCATTGCAACCCTTCTGCTCATCCTCGTGAGTTCTCCTCTCCATCCTCCCAAGGATCATTTAAGTCAATCTAACTAGAGAATCAGTACCCCACCACCCTCATAATTTACAATCTCTTTCTCCATCCTCTCGCCCGCTACCCCGGCCCTACCCTTTGGCGTGCATTCCGCTTCCCCTTTCTCCTCGCCAACATCGGCGGCCAACTCCCCCATCGTATCCACGATTTCCACGCCCAATATGGCGACATTGTCCGCGTCGCACCAGACGAACTCTCCTTCGTGGATCCCCGCGCCTGGCGGGACATCTACACTTCAGATCGTGAATTCGTCCGCCCGCGCCAATACAAAGACCAACCTCCCGGCAAAACGGCAGCAAACCTAATTGCATGCTCGGAGGCTGAGCATGCCCGCCTTCGCAAAAATCTGGCACCAGGCTTTTCGGAGAAATTCGCTGCACTTCAAGAACCAATTCTTCAGAAATACATCGATACACTTTTTGCGAAGCTGGACGCCAAGATCGCGAGCAGTGAGGGTGACAGCGCCAGCAAAGGTGCGGAGGTGGACCTGGTGGAATGGATCAATTACCTCGCCTTCGACGTGATAGGTGATCTCACCTGGGGTAGCTCGTTCGGGTGCCTCGAGGGTCTGCGGTACCATCCCTGGGTGCAGACCGTTAGCCAGTTCAAAGCTGCTATTGTTGTTGGGATGATAAAATTCTATCCTCCGCTTTATCGTTTACTCATGGCCATTACCCCAGCAGATGCCCTGAAGCCGGTGATGGAGATGTGGAAGGTCACTGATGAACGGGTGGCGGAGCGGGTGGCCACTACTACTCCTAGTACTACCACACGACCAGACTTCGTGGGAATAATGATGGCGTCGGGCGCAATGACGCAGGAGGAGATGGAAGTGAACTCGATGTTAATCATCGCAGCGGGGAGTGAATCAATAACCACCGTTATTACGGGCGTCATCAATTATCTTCTGCGGGAGCAGGACCAGAGGTCGCTCCGTGAGTTGGTAGACCTGCTTCACAACACCTTCCCCACGGAAGAGGAAATCACAGCCACCAGGCTGAAATCTGTCTCATACCTCGACGCAGTTTTGATGGAGGGCATGCGCCTATGCCCAACTATTCCAGATGCCATGCGACGACAGGTCCCACGCAATGGAGCCAGGGTAGCCGGGCAATTTGTACCTGAAGGGATGATTGTCTCAATTCCTCCACTGGCTAGTTACCGCGCGCCCGGCAATTTCAGTAGCCCGACCGAGTTTGCCCCGAGACGGTGGCTGGGAGAGGATAAGCAATTCGATCTGAGTAAGCAGAAGAAAGCTTTCAACCCATTTTCGCTGGGATCGCATAATTGTCCTGGCCAGAATTTGGCTTGGATAGAGCTGCGGCTTATTCTTGCACGCTTGTTGTGGAGGTATGATCTAGCTGCGGTGGATGTGCCGGCTTGGGAGAAGCAAGGGATTTGGTGGTTTTGGGATAAGAAACCTCTTGTCGTGAGGATTAAAAGAGCTCATTAGAGGTGGAAATGGCGTAACGACTCGTGGCAGCATCTTTTGATAGGATTAGAATCCATATCAACAACCCGGACTGGTAAAGAAAATAAACAGCTATTAACATGGGTCATCCTTAATTAAAGTACCAGTAATGACATGGCACCCCATCTTGCAGCATTGATGTAGATCTCTCTGTTGACTTTTTTTAGTGAATTTTCTGCCACTTGTGCTTCAACTAATAGCCTGGCGCTGCAGCCAATCTGCATACCACAATAGTGGATTCTTGAGAATGCTGCGCCGTCGCCCAGGCCTGACCGTCTAGTATGTTATGATAGTACAACTTCACATGCAATCGAGTCAGCCTATAGAGAAGCATGACTGCTCCTGATCTTCCTCATACTAACATAGACCACATGTATCTATAGTTTCCATATATGCAACCCTGGCATTTATTGAACGTGCTTCAGCCCCGGTCTCATCCCCGGTTGAGACAGAGTATCTATTGTCCCACGTAAAAAGGCCCATATCACCCTCTCATGCGGTCATAGCTGCAGGCTAAACTTAGTAATGATACTTAAATTATAAAATCTAGGACTGCTACTTGTTTCAAGCCGAATACAGTCAGTGCTACGGCCACCACCACCATCTTGAGTGCCATTCCCACTATTATGTGAAAGGCAAAACTAATATGGAAAAACTGGAACAACTCCCCTTTCGAGAAGTCCGCAATATATTAGTGACATCAGGAGAGCAGATTGCGTGCCATGAGTGTCCGGTGTTTCGTTACTCCACACAGGGCTATGCCGAGGAGATAATAGAGACCTCTGACGCATAAGAACACGGTGCCTAGGCCTGCGATGCGGCAGGTGATGGGGTCTTCCTGGTAGTTGAATTGGGGGATAGTTGAGGATTAGTGCGGATGCTGTCATTAGGTTATTTCGTAGAGATGATGGAATATATAGGGACTTTTTTGCGAAGTGGGGGTGCGTAGCCCTTTCTGATGATTGGCTTTAGTAAATTTGATTCACATTGTCTTGTCTGTTATACATACTATGTAGTATTCCGTATCCGTGTCACTGTAGTAGGCTCGATTTCTACTAAAGTTATGACGAATACCACGTTGATATCCCAACAAAGGAGCCCTAATCATGATAAGATCAACGGTAACAATAGAGCCTCATTTCATGATCTACCTGGCAAGTAATGACAACGTCATCACGGGTCCATGGTAACTGTTTCCACCGACGCATTGGCTGGTCATTTGCAGTTTTCTCTAGCCAATAAACCCCCTTGAATCTCCGAGATGTTGGAAGAATCGCCAAAATCCACTTTGCTCTCTTGGCCAATGGCGACGCGTCATTTCATTGTGTGGGACGTGACTGGAAGATGCGACGAGGGATGGAGTAATGTGGAAGGGAAAGGGGTAGTGAGGTGGATGCTATGTCAAGTGTTCATATCGGAATATAGTGATTCGCTAATTACTCTATTTTTCAACTCATATAAGATTGAATCATTAGTTTTTCCAGCATTTGCCTTGTTCGGCTTTTGGTTAGGGACTTGCCTGGCAACATGCGCAGTACATCAATGCAGCCCTGAGATATGATACGGACTTACATGCTTTTGGTCATTTACACAAGGAGACGACCTCTATTGTTTTGTAAAAAAGAATTTGCCTATTACTATCAAGAGTCATCTTGCAAGATTTTTGATACCATGCTGAATGTCATCATCGCTATGGAGTAGACCCTTTACCTCAAGAGCCGAGAAGAGGAGGCAAATATAGATATAATAGATAAAGACCAAAGGAAAAGGGATTGTCTTAAGGAATGAAAGAGATAGGAGGGAAGAGAAGGCCTAACTTGGTTGCTGCTGCTAGTAGAAAGGCAGGGTTAACCCAATTTGATCTTTTGAGTCCCCTCTGATAGGAGTAACAGGCAAATCGAGGATGCACACGAGTGGGTAAGAGCCCGCAAGGATAACTGTTGGGGGAAGTGAAAAGTTGGCGCTGATTGGCTGGTTCGTCAATCACCACCCGCCCAGACGCGTATTGTGCCCTAAATACCAAAACATATGTGAACTCTGAGTAAATAAAACAACGGTCAATGAAATGAAAGGGGCATTTGAACTTCAACATGCTGTGTTTGTCCCCTTGTCACTCCTTATCATTGCTCATAAGGATGACTGCTGTCACGATGCCAGCAAAGCCACACTAAGACTCATAGTTCTTTCTAGCATGCGGCTAAGCAGGGATGTACGGTAGGAACCGGCGACGTTCAAGCGTCGCAGGAATCGCGCCGGTGAAGCACTCTCCCGAGCCCGATCATGAGCCCGGAATGGCCTCCTGGGAGCCTTCGATTTGACTCATTCTTCTGCTATATAAGTTTTCTTCTGCTCTTATTTCACAACCAACAGTCACAATCTCCAACATGGCTGCCTCCTCCACAGGTGATCCCAGGATAACTACCAAGTCAGAACAAGATGCCAACAGTTCTGCGCAAGGCCAGCATGCGGCCAACACTGAAGTCAACAATGTATTGCCAGAAACGAACCCAAACGCGATGCACGGTTTTAAGCTCTTTGCCATTTTTGTAGGCATATGCTTCGGCGCGTTTCTGATGTCATTGGATATTTTCATCATCGCAACTGTACTACCCTGACCCCCTTCTTTATCTATGTCGTAGTTGACCACGGCTAGGCCATTCCATCCATTACAGCCGACTTCCATGATACCGCCCAACTGGCCTGGTATCCAGCTGCGTACTCGCTCACAACATGCGCATTGACTCCGTTGGCAGGCAAGTTGAGCTCAATGTTTCCGCTCCGCTGGATCTACGTATCATTCTTCTCTATATTCCTGCTTGGCAGCCTCGTGTGTGGCTTTGCGCCAAACAGCAACACCTTCATCGCGGGCCGTGCAATCGCAGGTATCGGGGCATCCGGTGTCGCAAGTGGCGGCTTCGTTATCGTCCTGACTGTATCCCCCGAAAAGTCAAAGCCAGTGCTGCTCGGAATATGCAGCAGTTGCTTCGCCATGGGCCTTATCCTAGCACCCGTCATTGGTGGAGCATTTACGCAATATGCTACTTGGCGGTGGTGTTTCTGGGTTAATCTTCCTCCAGGTGCTCTGACATTGCTGGCGATGCTGTGCTTTTTCAGGCCCCCGTCCATACAGCGCGACCGGACTGCTGTCCAACGGATCATTGACTTGGATCTTATTGGTTGTGCCATTTTCATTCCGGGTATCTTCATGCTTCTTCTTGCTATGATGTGGGGCGGTACAAAAGAGTCATGGGACTCAGCGACGACCATTGGTCTGTTCGTAGGATCTGCTGTCATGCTTATCATCTTTGTTTCCTGGGAAGGCTACAAGGGTGAAGACGCAATGATACCGGGAAATATCGTTGCCAGACGAACCATCACCTTCAGTGTCGTGTTCTCATTTTTTCATTTCGGCTCTGTCGGTATTATGAATTACTATCTTCCTGAGTGGTTCCAGGTAGTGGAAGGCGCCAGTCCGTTGGAAAGTGGCACGCGAACTCTGGCTTCAGTGCTCGCTCAAATAGTCGGGACCCTTTCTGCTGGATTTCTAGGTATGATGCCCCACGGTAGCTGCTATCTTGAAATGGCAGTTAAGCACAAGCTAACACTAAGCATTGGCAGCACGCAAAATACACTACTACAATCCTTGGCTGTACATCGGCCCCCTCTTCATGTGCACTGCAGCAGCACTATACACACACTTCTCGACCTTTCACACTCCTTCCAGCCACTGGATCGGCTTTCAAGTCATTCAGGGTCTTGGTGTCGGCATGGCACAGCAAATGCCATCGCTCATCATCCAGCATTCCGTGCGCGACAAACCAGAGCTCATGCCGGCCGCGATATCTCTGAACCTATTCTTCCAGTACTTAGGGGCCACTATCACGCAATCCCTTGGCGGTATCGTATTTCGCTCAATCCTACTCCCGGAATTGGCAGACCATGCTGGTTTGAATGCTGATCAAATTGCGCTGGTGTCCGCTGCTGGAATGGCGGATGTACGTGATACCGTTGACGAATATTTTCCCAATCTGTTAGGTCTCGTTTTGGAAGCTTATAATAAGGCTATTACTTCAACTTTTGTGAGTGATCCTTTCTATGCAGCCACTGTGATGAAAGTGGAACTAATCAAATGGGCATGTTAGTATGTTGCTGTTGGGACTACAGCTGCAGCGTTCTGCTTGGCTTTTGGGGTGAAGTGGGAGAGAATTACTGAGAAAGCGACAAATGGTCCGGAAGAGGCCGTAGCTGAAGAGAAGTAGATCTTTCTACTTTGTATGTGTGGAGGGTGTGTAGAAGATGTGTATATTTCGAAGATTATATATTATGCTCACAGAAGTCTCATCTCATCTCTCACTTGTGTTTGTCCACAGGTATCACTGACTACTACTCCACCAAGGGTGGAGATCACACAGAACTTGAAGCTGCTACTAAATGCGTGCCGCATTTCGGGATGCCGTATTTTTTATTAAAAAAATGGGAAGTAGTTGAAGGCTAATCTTGCCCGAGGCAACGAATTTCCAGACGATAATTAGATATATTTCCCAATATGCTAGAGCTCACTGTCAAGAGAGCATAAGGCTACGCAAAGGCATTAGTTACTTGAATCTTGCTACGAGGCTGCCTAACCACCCGTTACGTGTGCCAGTCTTCCGGCGGAACATACTGGATCATCGCGCCCGGAAGCGGGGCATGATCGAGCGATCACATATCAGGAGAACCCATTGAACTAGATAAACGATCGGACATCGCCCGAAGGATTGTCGTTGTGTACAAACCCACAGTGGATCGGAGTATTACGTGAGGTTTCTGACTGGTCGATCGGGCGAATTGTTGGGAGCTAATTTAGTAGCATTTTGGGCGTGGGATGGATTGTCTAGGCAGTAACGTTCGGCGGCTATTTACGGTGAATGAACCATATGACTTTCTGGATGTGTTCAGCCTGCGTATAATGGACTTGATAATATAAGTAGATGGTAGTGGTATCATTGCTCATGGGCATATTGTTTGTGTCTGATATAACTGGACTTTTTTGAGCTACTAAATTTCAATACATTTCTGCCACTACTACCAAGTCAATTGCCCGAGCTGGCATGCTAGACTGCTTTTAGGGGCTATCTTGAGAGCAACTACAGACTACCCTGAAAGCTGTTTAAGCGCCGAAGATCCCGTAACGACACTTCAAGCACTGTGGATGCTACGTCAAAGCAGACCACTGGGAGCGTTATCACTTGATAATGATTTAGATGAATGCGTGTCTTTCTTTGTCTATAAAGCTAGTCCAAGTTAGACTCAATTGTAGGGGTTGCGTTAGCGTATGTGGAGTCTAATGAGAAAGTAATTTCCCACGATGAAACCAGTGACGGCCAGTGGGTAGACGGGAAGGCTCGGGCCTTTGCGCTATTCTGTACTGTTACTTTACTACTGTCGTCACAAAGGTACTTCAAGATACCTTTTCTTGAATGGTCAACTGTTGATGTTTAAGGAATATGAGCTGGGGTAGTGGTATCTCTAAAGACTGTCTGAAAACTCAAGCACGTATTCAGTAGTTAGGGGCCAGCAAATTCTCTTCGACAACACCAGTCCACTCAAATTCCACTTTTTGTTAATACAAAGCTGGCCAACTTCATAAGACATATAATCTTTGCAGCCTCAACCAGATTTGAAGATAATAACTCCAGCTATAGGGGTTCGGGAACTTTGCCTGGTACTGGTATAGATTATGACAACTCTTATGCCCTTATACATGCGCCACTGACATTTAGGTTTCTAGGTCATATCTGCTACTGAAGAAAGGATGCTTCAGTCCTGCATGAATTGCCGACAAGAAAGACGATGTTGAGATGCCTACGACTGTACCATTTGCCAGAACTTCTTGGCCTGTCGAAAGTGCTACGGTCAAATAGACATTTACCTAGGCGACCGGCCGGTCCCTGGACCGAAAGCGCATGTACACAAGTTCCAATTATGGGACAGCCGGGAGCCAGAATTCCAGGGCATGTCCATGCAGGGATCCTTACCTGATATTGAGGAAGGTCTATACTCGGAACTTGTCGATCCAGAGGAGTCGGACCAAGCGCCGAATAGTGATAGCGGCAGTGACGCAAATGATCTTTTTTTAGAGGATCCTCCTGCGTCTGTCGGCAGTAGCACATCCTCTGGATATAAAGAGTATGATCAGAAGGGGTTTTGGTAGGGAAGGGGACTGAAATAAATTAGCATCTGGCGTACAATTTAGTTATTACATGCTGCTTTGATGGGCCATATCAGACGATCTCTATGATTTATAGATACCTTGTTATAGGAATGGGCTCATAGCACATAATGGTTATACAATCATTATGAAGGGCTGGGATAGCTCATTTCCCTGCTATGTTCTTTCGAAGGTGAATAGGGTCCGATTTCAATGATGAAGCTGGCTAGTTGGAAAGAAATTCGCTTCATCATGGGGTGGAAGGTGTCTGATACATCGTAGGTGCTTTTCGCCTGAGAATGACGGAAGGGAGACAGAGGAAGAGAGTAGGTGTGTGATGATATGTGATGGAAAGATAAAGACACAGTCTGTAGTGTGTACTAATATACTGTGTTCTCTGGTATCACCAGAGGGACCGTGTATATATTAAAGATTGCATGTGCATAATTGCATATCTTGGTACTAGCTTCTCCTACCCATAAATTGATCGTGGTCACCCGTCGCTGTAATTATGGCCGATAAACTTATGTCTCCATGTCAAAGATTATACCAAAGCATGTTATCACGAAAATATACTGCTATTTGGAACGTGATCAACAGTCCCCGCACGAGGTAGGTTTCTGGCTCCTCCTTATTCTTCGGCTCCTTGGTGTCCACTGCTTGAAATAATAGCTGTGATCGGTGCGAGGAATATGACTTTGTGGGAAGTTGGACCACGAGGGGAGCTATGCATTATCGGTAGATATGGTCTCTGTCGAATTTATCCATGAGGGGTCGGGCATATTCCCGGGCCGCAAGTAGTTGTTTCTGGAGAATTGCAGGTAGGACGCAGTGGGACAGAAGTTTTGCTGACGCGTATGCTGGAAAATTCGCTCGAGGTATACTGGGCATCATTGTAGCTAGCATGGGCTGAAGCGTTGATCCAGAATGACTCCAAGTTGTCGAAATAATTAACTGAGAAAGACATATCCGGGAGATTAACAGAGGTACTACCCTCCAGGCCTCTCATCCATTGCTGACAGTTCAGCCGGGTATGCTCCATCTGGCGGTACTTTATATTTCCCCGGTCCCGACATCGGATAGTACGTATCCGCTGGTAGTTCAGCAGTAAATTCTGGTTTGTGATCCTGCCGATATTGTCGCACAAAAGCATGAGGTGTTTGTGAGTTCATTGACCCCGACCGTGAATACTCACTCGGTGACATGGGCACCTGATAGGACGATCGTCGGGACCGTTCATCCGGCGGCATGGTGGCAGAGGTACTTGATCGATCCGCTGGGTTATAAGTCCTAAGCACTCCGTCTTCCATAATACCCTGCAAGACACCTGCATCGAGGAGTTCGGCCTTCTTGATCAGGCGATCCACCAATATCTTGGATGCGGCGCGCAGCTGGCTCTTCACGAATGAGATCAGTGTAAGGTTGCATTCGATCTCGACCTCTTCGCGCAGACACAATCCTCCATTCTTACTCCCCGCAGGCTCTGTAGCTGTGAATGCAAGCGACGGGTCATTTATCGGGTCCTCCACAATGCGATACGTGTTGCGCAGATCAACGCCCATGGGTGCGTAGGTGTGGGTTACCAGCCCCCAGGGCTCATCGTGGAAGCAACCTTTGAAGCTGATTGTGCCGGGGACGTAGCGCACTCGCTCAGTAATCTCATACCATGTTGAGTAGTACTCGTCTGCTGGGGCATTGCGTGGTGCTTTGATGGGGTGGTGGGATATGACAAGAGGGTTGAGAGAGATGATCTCGCCGTGGTTGTGGAGGATGTCGATGGCTAGTTGACGGGGGATATTGGAGGGGAGGGAAATGGTGTTAGTGTAGACTTCTTTCTTGCGCAGCATTATGATGGATTGCCGTTAGTCCGGGTTTGCGGTAGTCCGGATGCAGGGTAACATTGTAGGTGGTGAGGATGATGATAATGATAATGATGAAGAGAAAGTTGTTGATGCCTGCGTGGGAAAAGAGGTGGGGGTCAGCCGACCTCGTATTCGGCTGCTCAGACCAGAGTTTATCAAGGCGGGCCAATGTCAGCCATCAGAGCTGAGGCAGAGACGGAAGTAAGCAACAAGGCAATTGTTCAGCGAGCAGGCTGATCTTCAACCTAGTATCTCCAGAATCAACCTAGTATATATATGGTAATCAGTTCGCGAGGGTGGATTCTTTCAACTCCTTGGCATTCAGCGACCGTCTATCGCTGCCATAACAGTAGATAGTATGCTTTGGTATCATTTTAAAGAGCCACAGGCCAATTTCAATCAGGCACTGCAATGGGTAAAAAGTCAATTGTTTCTTTTTTAGACTCAATGAACTATGGACTCGAATAACTTTAACGGGTTAGACTCACAAGTGGGGGCGTCTAGAAATCCCTTACCTAATCATATTTCTGCCTTATCGGTTTAATGTACATCCCTTCCGAGGATATGTCTCGTTGATTCCTTGGGCATCCATTATGATGACTATACTATGAGCTATCCCCTAATAACTTCAGTGATAACATTATTTTAGGAGCACTTTAAGATACACCTCCATCCCATGCCCGTTCAATATAAAGCTAGTCTAAATTTGGTAGCCATCATCACAGCCATTCATATGTTCGAGATATATCCCTGCCCTACAGGCTATCCCAAGTACACTAGGATTGTAGCTCGCAGAGCCAAGAGGATTCTTAACTCCAAGACCATCCTTGTCTCCCACGAAGATCCCCTCCCATGCAAGAGAATCATCCTGATGATCTAGTGCAGCAAAGGGACGACAAACAGTCATATGGGAGGATGTTTCGTTGGCAGCTCCTTATTCATCTCGACAGCGACATCAGTAAGACCAGAAATGTCACCTGCTTGGTCAACAGGCCTACCAACCTATCCCGGTTGATTAAATAGGAAAAGTGGGGAAAGTAAGATGATCAGGAGGCTTGTATCTATCCTAAGATAGGATATTGGACTCAGGTCTGGGCGGACTGCAATGTAGCTAGCTTTGCTCCAAGCGATATAATTTGATTCGAGCACATTAATTCTTCTGCGTTGAAGTCGCCTCCAGCAGTTTGTCAGTCCGATATCCTCTTCAACCTTCCCAGTGGGTATGTGCGTCAAGGGGACCTGGCATTAAAATGCTGACTTCGGACCCATAGGCTTTCCTTTTCTATTCTTACCCAGTTATGTATCATGGGCAAGTCCGTATCAGACATTAACATTTAGCTCACGCAGTTACTATAATCCCCCCTGTTCCTCGTTTAGCGATACCTCCCTTCCTTCATCCTTGGGGGGTCTAAAGCCTCTGTTACGATACATTAGTCCCCTGGAAATACTGATAGAACTTGACCAGATGCACATACTCATAGTAGCAAATTCACGTCTCATGAATCCTTCCGAGCTTAGCATCGGCTGTCTGCACCTCGTTGGGTTAGTTACTCACAAGGAAAAGAGAAGGGAAATGTATCAGAGACTGACAAGACCCTCAACAAATTCTTTCATCATTCTTGTCTCACGTTCCAACCAATTCAGGTGACACTGTTTAATCGGCTGGGGCGTGAATGTCTGCGCGCGATCGAAATCCATCCATAATACTCGATCAGATGTTATCTGTACCATCATGTTGCGAGGATATGGAACCCCATGGTAAACACCAGCACGGTGCATCTCTAACAGGATCTGCTGGAGCTTATGAAGTCGTTTTTCGGAGTAGTTCGATAGACCAATTGGGTGAATATCTGGTACATACTCCATCAAAATAGCATTCGGATATAGGGTATCCTCAACGAAGTCTTGCAAATATGGTAAATAATGAAATGGGTTGATGTGTTCGATCAGACCATAGAAAGCTGGGACATGTCCTCGGTCACAGAAGCCATGTTCTCGTAGACGCATAAATGCCGCGCTTTAGCACTTGAATGGATCAGTTTCGCGATTTCAAGGACGAGTTCGATGTTTGACGGGTAATGGCCGTGGAGAGTGATACTACGTGTATTGGAAAGGTCAATGGTCATCGCAAAGAGATTCGGTCGGCTGCTTCATGATACCTACCACTTTCAAGATACAATCTTTCTCATGCCATACCGTGCAAAAGATACAAGATACTGGTGAATTCTTGAGCTGTTTCACAAAGCTGACCTCAGAAAGGCTAAAAGTCGTCATGGTTGATGGCTCCTGCGATGCAATGGACCTTGAGGATGAATGATGTTGGGAACTCCTTGGGTGAAAAGCAGTGAAGAGTAGATACCTGCTGGGAAGGTCTCGGCACATGAACCCCACATGATCTGACGGTAACAGCCGTTGAAATCTCAGTGATCGCTAGAAAAATTCGCAGACTGCCAGCAGTCATGTATGAAGGAACCGACCAGCACCAGGAAGTTAGCGAGCAAGAGCAGAAGGAAGATAACTTTTTAGGGTCCGAACTTGTTAGACACGCAGGCTCTGTGGATGCCAAACTCATAGTGCTTCTAGGCTCTCACACCCCGCCCCTCAAGCCGCTCGAGCCTCCCTTTATCACATTACACTAGTGACTATAACTATAGGTATAATAGCGATGGTGATAGAGGCCAATGAAAATACAAGTGACTCTGGGCTATTCAGGCACCATGCCATCAATGCGCACAGAGTCAAAGGATGAGAGGCGAACATTATAGATATGCAATGTCGGCTGGGCATGGCCTACGTCTCCCACTAGACATGCACTCCTCTCTCCCGGTGGTCAGGAGAGACTGTTCAGACCTGAAGATATAACTTCTGGATCGTTTGCCATGTCATTGATCATAGCCCAAGGTGTGCTTGGATTCAACGGTCATATCGTAGCCATGGCTTCAGGAAATGTAGCAATTAGTATACTCAAATTCTCTCCTCTCGCTTCTGCACCCATTTCACTGCCCCCTACTGTGGACGTTAGTGTTGTTACTATGCTCTACTACTCCTGAGTCTCTGGCCTCCCTATTCTCTGGTTCCTCACTCTCCTGCTCCTCACTCCCCCGGTACTCTGTTTCTTCACTTCCTGACGAGAACTCTTCACTGTCAGATAAATGGTCCATAACCTCATACGCAGCCTCAGCCCTGTGCAGAAAATGTTAATCATGCCATATCACTCATATACGGAGTACCCTACCAGCCTTGTTCGTGGAGCGGATAGAAGCTTCCAATCATCTGTCGCCAAGGGTTTTCCTTCATGAAACCAAATCTTCCAGCAAATTCTTTTTCTTCCGGTATTGCTGAATCGGATCCCTTAAGAATTTCGTCCGATGTGCCGAATAGGAATGGAATGCTAGAATGGCGAGCCACAAATTGGCGAACCCTGATTGAGTCGATCGTCAGCGCGACAATCAGCGATAAGCCTGCTCCATTGTTATCTCTCCTATTCATAAGTAAGTAGGAACGTATAGGGTTATGTTGAGACATTTTGAGTCACCCCTGCTGCTTGGTGGCCATCGATATATCGTTTTGTATACCATTTTATTCTACTTGGCAGAACTCTGTTTTGACAGGTTACAATTATATTTACTGGTATAAGACTTATATTGAGGATAAATCTGCTAGATACTAGTCTATTACTAAAATTAAAAAGAGAAAAGGTAAAATGGCTGTTTTTTAGGTCTTGAATTAGTTAGCTGTAACTAAGTGATTTGTTTCGCATTACTCCACCTGTTATTGGGCAGTTGGGGCCGAGATGCCGCGAATGATGGAGAGAGACCGGAGTTGGACCGCAATTCCGGATATTACTAGTACCTTACCTCCAAGTACCAATGCACCCTTCTTTAAATGAATCACGGCTGCTCGACAATCAGCCTTCTGGAAGCGTTGGCGCCTTGAACACGCTGGTTTTTATTTTTCCCTGCTTTTTCTTTCTTCCTCCCTTTTCTTCCCCTTCAACCTGTTTCATTCCCCGTACGCCGTCCACGTATCCACGAACATCATGTTCGCGTCGAGTATCCGATCGAGAGCTCTGGGATTGAGCCCACGAGCCCGGTTTGAGAATACGTACGAGAGAATCTTCCCTTGCAATGCTTCTCTTTCCCTCCTCAAAATTCGACAAATGCTGATAACCATTGTTACTAGTCGTCTTCCATCTTCCAGTAGCGGGCGCCGTTATAGATCCGATGAGACCCTCAACCGAATTTCCTCGAAAATCACACAACCCAAATCCCAGGGTGCTTCGCAAGCAATGCTCTACGCCACCGGCCTAACAGAGGAAGACATGTCTAAGCCACAGGTCGGTATCTCCTCGGTGTGGTTCGAGGGTAACCCATGCAACATGCACTTGCATGACCTGTCTGCCATTGTGCGAGATTCCGTGCTCCGTGCGGGTCTGGTCCCTATGCGATTCAACTCAGTTGGAGTGTCGGATGGGATCAGTATGGGTACAAAGGGAATGAGATACAGCCTGCAGAGCCGGGAGCTGATCGCTGATGGTATTGAGACGGTGATGAATGCCCAGTGGTACGATGCGAATGTGTCGCTCCCGGGTTGTGATAAGAATATGCCAGGTGTATTAATGGCGATGGGACGCACGAACCGACCTAGTATCATGGTCTACGGTGGCAGTATCAAGCCTGGATGCAGTGCAAAGGGCCAAAAATTGGACCTGGTCAGTGCATTCCAGTCATATGGCCAGTTCATCACCGGCCAGATCGACGAGAAGGAGCGGTTCGATATCATTCGCAATGCATGCCCCGGCAGAGGTGCATGTGGTGGCATGTACACGGCTAATACGCTGGCCACGGCTATTGAGACTATGGGAATGACTGTTCCTGGTAGTAGTAGTTGCCCGGCAGATGATCGCAAGAAGCTAGTTGAGTGCGAAAACATTGGCGAGGTGGTTAAAAATATGCTCAGGGAAGATATCAAACCCAGGGATATCTTAACACGTCAAGCCTTCGAGAATGCAATGATTGTGGTGAACGTGCTGGGTGGCAGTACTAATGCTGTTTTACATCTGATTGCCATTGCTGACTCTGTCGGTATCAAGTTGACTATTGATGACTTCCAGACAGTATCTGATAAGACCCCGTTCCTGGCTGATTTGAAGCCATCTGGAAAATATCTTATGAATGATCTTTATAATATCGGTGGTACACCAGCCCTTCTGAAATATCTCCTGAAGGAGGGCTTGATCGATGGCTCAGGAATTACTGTTACCGGTAAAACAATGAAGGAAAATGTAGCCTCATGGCCTGATTTTCCTGCTGATCAGGATATCATCCGCCCCCTCAACAACCCTATCAAACCATCTGGCCATCTCCAGATTCTTCGCGGATCGCTGGCCCCGGGTGGTTCCGTGGGTAAGATTACTGGAAAGGAGGGTCTGCGGTTTGAGGGTATAGCTAAATGCTATGATTACGAAGATGCATTCATTGAGTCCCTTGAGCGGGGTGAGATCAAGAAGGGCGAGAAAACAGTCGTGATTATCCGGTATGAAGGCCCCAAGGGTGGCCCAGGAATGCCCGAGATGCTTAAGCCCAGCGCGGCCATTATGGGTGCTGGACTTGGCCAGGACGTTGCTCTTCTTACAGATGGAAGATTCTCGGGTGGCAGTCACGGATTCTTGATCGGACATATCGTGCCGGAAGCCATGGAGGGTGGCCCGATCGCGTTGGCTCGGGACGGTGATCGGATCGTGATTGATGCTGAGGAAAGAGTGGTTGATCTGGATATCTCTACTGAGGAGCTCGAGGAGAGGAGGAAGGAGTGGAACGCCCCCCCGCTCCGATACCAGAAGGGAACTTTGAAGAAATATTGCACGCTGGTCAGCGACGCCAGCCATGGTTGTGTCACGGACGGGCCGATCTAGGTATCCAGTCTAAATGTACAAAGACAGCAGTTAGATGAGAATTAAAAGTCCAAGTATACATATCTTCGGTTTTCATCGCAGGTTAACTTACCATATCTCATTAGGCCCTGTAGGAGCAACTCTACATGATGATATTACTAGCCTGGATAGGTACCACTTGCGTTGATTGCCATCTGCGTCGATTGCCATCAAGATTTTCTACTGTAAGAGCCCATAAGGCAACAAGGAACCGAGTGCGAGCAAAGGCCGAGCTGCAGTTAGACTTGGGAATTGGTCTACACTTGCACATTTCGCGGCCTTCTTTCTCTGGCCAGTCAATGGAGGGCTGCCTGTCGTCGTCGCTGACCACCATCAATAGGCACATACCATCGGGTCGCTTCCGCTGAATTGCCCTATTGATACATACCTACTCTGCGCCGATGAGCCAGGCATGGCCTTGGTATCCGATTTCCGTATTACGGATTACGTGCCTGTGACTTGCACTTTGAAAGGAGTACATAGCTAAATTGATTAGGATCCTGCCCAGACCGGTCCAAATAAAGGGGTATCGAAGGAGTAGAAATTGGTATCACACTCTGTTACGTTCGATGTTTCACTGAAGACTATCAACGACCAAGGTGGTGCGGCCAAAAAAGCCGGGGTTGTGTCGGAAGATTCCCATATGCATCAGACCAAGCTCTGCTGGCGGAGTAATGAACTTTCTCCGCGGCGTGATTAGATTTTATCTGGCGATCGCTTGCTTATTGTTTGGACAACTCCCCACTCTCCGATACCGCAGGCTCCCTGTCAGAGATGCGAGCTATGATAGGCTCTGATTCAGTTTAAAGGGAGACTACCAAACTAATGTACAGTGTAGGGTGGTATCTACACCTGTATTTGGGGGCGCGAAATAGACCTAATGTAGATATCCGCTACCGGCTAATCCTACCGTGATCCACACGTATTCCAGATTACATACCTACTATCAATATCGAGGGAACCATTCGTCGCTGACTCCTTAGCTGCCATTGGTACGGATTGCGGAATCACATCCGCATCCGTAGGAACAGTCCCACTTGGATCAGGAGTGGTACCAGAGCTATGACCTATATCAACTAGCCCTGGGCTTGGCAAGTCCATAATATGACATTTTAGCCGCAGCCAAAATTCACGAGATATTTTACTACTATATAATCAAAATAAAGCCATTTCTATATATGAAAGAATCAAATAATTTATTACAGAAGCTAGTTCTAATATGACTAATTGAATGGCAGTTACTATATCATGGTGATGCTTGTTTTTTCTTAAAAATAGGCTCCATCATATATATAGCTTCTTAAGCAAGTTGCAGGCCCTCAACTCCTATTAGGACCTCTCCTATAGTAAGAAAAGCTCTAGGGGCTGTGCACTTTAATTTTGACCGCTTACTTTATCTATAAAGTTCAGCCATCTAATACTATAGTAGAATAACTTTATGTATAGTAGAGCTAGCTGCTTTTAACTAAGCAACGTAAGACAAGAGCTCAATGTGCAAAAATGGCGGGATTCTGAAGAGGCCCATGCCAGGCGTCGAACAACGACCTGTATCGGTTCTTGGGCTGGTCCCTCAAACTCGAGCGAGGAAAGAACGGTCGTGGTAACAAGGGTGTCCACAAGTCTAGCTTGTTGAATACCGACTGGAATAATCTTCGTGGTTACTACTAAAAACTGACTAAGATCAAGATCGATGATAAAGATTAGTCAGAAGTTCGGAGGATCAATAGCTTGAAGTTTATTCTTTTGAATCTCTAACTCTTTTGTCTAACCATCTGATTTATAGGGTATCATGTCCTTAGTTATAGAGCATGGTTTAGATATACAACAGAAAAGGAAGACGTCAATCTACATTAAATATATGAGCTCGTTGAATGAAACAATTCCCCGACTCGGCTAAAGAAGTTCTACCTTGGATACCAGCGTATCCAAGTATGCGTGTTCTATACGCTGGCTCTGTTCGCTGTACACCGCAGGAGCAGCGATCCTCAGCGCTTATGAAGAATCATTTATTAAGAAACTGGGGTCCTGTTCATTATCCAGCAACGCGACAGTGTGTCGAAACCATGTTGGAATGGGGTGCCACCACAGCTCCGTTGATAAGGCTCTTTCGGAGTGAAATCTCGAAACGTCTATTTTACTTGGAAATTTTCAATTATCAATTATTATTATACTGCCATCCCACATTACTCATACATGCATTTGCATGCAACTCCTCGCACCTTTATTATCAAACAATATCAAATCATTTTCGCTTGTGCAATTCCCCTATGTATAATGATTGTTTCTTCCAACATCTGCTGCCATATAGTGGCGTCCCAATCTTCAGCCACTCTAGACTCCGCGACTAGAGGGGTATCGTCAAGTATTCCTTGTGTTGATGAATTAGGGTTCTCAGCTTCCTGGATGTGTATTCTCACGAATGTCCATTGAATGTGCCGTGCAGGCATTTCCGGACCGCTTAGCCGAAATTAACGCTCCATACAATAACGCAATTAGAACTATCTTTGTGAGTAGACTGATGACCTCTTTCTTCAAAGTTCTGACAACGGATCTACGGTATCTTCCAATAGCTGGTAGTGCTCCGGCATTCATTCTGGCCGCCGGTATTCCTTGGATCAATGCTCCCTCGACGCGGGAAGGTAATATACATTGTACAGAGGAAATCGATAAATTTAAGTCTGACAAGAATCCCAATGTGTGAGACCAACACAGAGCCAGCCATGTGACCGTCAAGTTGGAATGATAACCCAGCAGAAATATATACTGTCCCTCGGTCCCTCACCACTGAAAAGGGTAGTAGTATTAGTATCTGACATGGCAACGACACAGGTTCGCTACAATACACTTTGACATTTTTCTCCAGTTTTTCTCACAGACCCCTCTTTTTCTTCAAGCTGTCGAACAAAAAGCAAGGACGATATTTTGCACTAAAATATCATTTTATTAGCATTCTCCTTGAACATATCCGGGCTTTTGTTTTCCCGATTACAGCATCACGTGATCATAGATTTGTGGGTTGACAGAAGCCGCCCGGAATAACTTCAAATATACAACCTGACTTCAGATAGAGCTTTCCGCTTAGTATAGCTCAACAGCCATGCTCGTCTGGGTTTTGTAACAGTATACGCGCATATAAATATACCGCGCAAATACCGCACCGCAGATACTAGCTCAGAGGCGGCAATAATCCCAGTCGTCCTCACTTTACTAAACTTCCCCTTTGCCCGTATGTTATATACAATCCTACCATCCTCAACTTCATAGTAGAACTAAATATCCATAGTTCCCAATATCATTACTCAATGACATTTTTGACATCTCCTGCCTCCAATTCAACGAATCAGATCAACACATGGCATCATCACACCTCCTCCGCCATACCGACCCCGGCCCCCTAACCGTCAAACACTTCATTGAGTCCTTCCAGCGCATATGGCTCGATTCACGAACAGCCCGAACAGGGCGACATCATGTTTCTCATCTCCCACGGAGGCTCGGTATGCCCTCTCCCATGCCTCCTTTCAACAATCTCAAACTAACACCAACCAGGTCTCGCCATAAGCGGCGGCGCAGACTCCATGGCCCTCGCCTACCTCTGCAAACAATGGGAACAAATCCAGACCCAAACGAGCGACGAGAAAGTCTCCGTCACTGCATTTGTCGTCGACCACAAAGCCCGCGAGGAAAGTACTCGCGAGGCGAACATGGTTGCCGGCTGGCTTGCTGATATGGGTATATCTATCCCCTACCCGTCACATCTACAAAACCGGATTGGAGTATACTGAAATAAAGGTGCAGGCCTACAAACACAAATCCTCCCCCTAACCTGGCCATCTCACCACATCTCCGCCTTCGAAACCCACGCCCGCCGCCTCCGCTTCCAGGCCCTCGGCCAAGCCTGTCGAGCACATAGCATTGAGACCCTCCTGATGGGCCACCATCAAGATGACAATGTCGAAACGACCCTCTGGCGCCTCTGCACGGGTGCCAGGGGTGCCGGACTAGCGGGTATTCCAGCGGTGACGCGCATTCCTGAATGTCACGGGTTGTTTGGCGTCGCGGAGAGTGGATCCTCAATGACATTACTAAAACCAGGAAACAGTGACTATCGAATAAAGACTACAAATACAAACGAACTCAGACTCACAGGATCATCATCTAACACTACACAACACCAACAAACAAAATACAAAATAGCCACAGGCGGCATCTCCATAGCCCGCCCCCTCCTCGCCTTCCCAAAACAAAACCTCCTCGCAACGTGCAAAGCAAACAACATCCCCTACGTCGAAGATCCAACGAACTTCGACCCAACTTTGACTCCCCGAAACGCTATCCGGAGTCTTCTCGCGGAGAAGAAACTCCCTCGTGCTCTGCGCGAAGAATCAATTCTTTCGCTAATGCGAAAGAGTAATATGCTTCTGCGGTCAGTGACGCAGTCGTCGAATGAGATCCTTGATCGATGCGAACTCCTATCATTCGCTCCTGATACAGGGAGCATGATAGTCAGATTCCCTTCACCACCACCACCATTATCAAATAAACCCAACTCAGCAGAACAGAAGAAAAATGATATCCCATCGCTCACCCTCCGACGCATCACGGAACTCATCTCCCCGTTTCCGGAGAATCATTTCCCGCTGAGGAGTTTCGAGGCCTTTACTTCACGTGTTTTCCCTCCCTCTCCTTCTTCGGAATTCCAGGGAGGAGAAGGCAGCACGGCAAAACAGCAATCCTTCACGTTAGGTGGCGTTATGTTTCAGCCTGTTCGATGCGATTCACCACAGTCATCATCATCATCTACATATACATCCAACACCGTTGACAACAGAGCTACATACCTGCTCACCCGCCAACCATACATGCGCAACCGACTTCCTATTCTTCCTATCACTGTTCCCATTTATCCATCCTCATCCTCTTCTCCTTCTTCCGTACATAGCACAGCGGACACTCAATCACCAAACAGTATACCCTCATCATCGGAATGGCACCTCTGGGATAACAGGTACTGGTTCCGGGTCACCGGTACGACTTCATCGGGGGCAACTCCAGAACCCACATCGCTATCGCTGATTGTGCGGCCGCTACAAAAGTCAGATTTGAAGAACATCCGCACGGCAGCGTCAAAAGAGGAAATGCGAGCGTTGATGGATCGGTTGGGGCGGGATGCGCCGGGATTAGTACGTTTCACGGTGCCGTTGTTGGTATTGGTTGGAGATGGAGGGAAAGAGGTGCTGTTGGCGTTGCCGACTATGGAGACGTGGTTGCCTGGAGCTGAAGACATTGTAAAGTCAATGTCCTGTAATATCCGGTGGAAGTGGATGTATAAGATGATTGATCAGGAACCGTTGGAACGGATGGGTTGGTTGAAGAACTAGCTAAGCTATGCTACAAAGAGATTTCCAGACAAGGGAAGTATGGACGAGTGAAAATATCACAAAGAATAGGAAAGTAAGAGATCGACATGCATAACCCGCCAACCCGAAGCAAACCCCGTCGGATGCAGTTCAGAATAGCCAAGCAGACCCGCAGGCTATGCCACGACACAAAGGAAAGAGAAGCCTTATGCACAAGTGCGGAATAAACTGTGCGGAATAAAATGAACGACGCTCCTGAGCATCAGCATGGCTCAGACGCCAAAACCACCGTATAATAGATTCCGAGAAAGAAAAAGAGGAAAGAAAAGAAAGGCCATCTCCAGTAACAGGCATACACTCATATCCAGTTCGAAGATATCCCAGAAAAAGAAACAAAACATTAGAATAATGAAAATGTACGTCACTGACGCGAGCCTGCTACCATTCAGCGCTCACTCACTTGCCTTCAACAAGGCCACCGCGGCTTGCTGCGCGCGTAATCCTCCCACTTCACGCTTCAGCCGAAAATTCTCCTTCTTCAACCGGCCAATCTCCTCGAGAGCCGACGACAGCTGTGTTTTGAGCGCTTCCTCGACATTTCCAGCTCTCACATCTTTAGCGATCTTACTCAATTCGGAGTTGAACCGATCGTAAAGAGCTTCGTTTTCAGCGCTGGCTTCGC
Source organism: Aspergillus welwitschiae (assembly GCF_003344945.1). NCBI lineage: Eukaryota > Fungi > Ascomycota > Eurotiomycetes > Eurotiales > Aspergillaceae > Aspergillus > Aspergillus welwitschiae. Next base: position 556,086 of record NW_020798705.1, on the reverse strand, counting down.
GATAAAGTTCATCGAGCTTCTTGGCACGTTTCTCGCTGACCACCAGAGACGACTCCAGGTCCTTTTCGATCGCCGCGGTGCGACCATTGAACTCGCCGGATAGCGTTTCGAACTTCATCTCTAGGTTGTGGACGCGGGACACCAAGAACGAATTTGCGGTAGGCGAGGCAAATGGCTCGTCAAGGGAATCGGAGCCTTGTCCGTCACCTCTAACCAACGATGGAGTAAGTCTCATCGCCCGCAGTTCCTCACCAATGAGTTCGAGCTCATCCTTGAGACCTAGCTGCGCCATGTTTTGTGCTCTCTTTTCACTATTTAGGCGATCCCGAAGCTGTACCATCAATGTTAGTCGTCATGTCTCCATAAATAGACGCGGCAATAAAGGAAGAGACATGAAGCGTACCTTTTGGGGACTCTGCAACCGCATTTTGGGGGTCTTCTGAGAAGACGTCGGTTGCAGGCGTCTCGCATCGGAGCCGTTGACTTGAAGCGGTCTCTCCTTCAGACCAGGGGCGCGAGAAGAGGGTATACTTGTAGCCCGTGACCTTCTCTTGGCCTCTTGCGTAGGTGATACCGAGGCTTCGCCTTTTCTCCTCGTGGCGCGTTCCGTCTGCGGCATTTTGGGGTCGATGTTTTCTTTGCGGCTGGGCGTCACTGGACGTGTCGGTGATCGGCGGGTTGGCGAAGGCAACCGAGTGGGAGAGTTACCTTTGGCTGGTGATGTGCTTCTGACGGTCGAACCTGAGCCATGACTAGTCTGCGGCCGCGCCTGTCCAGCAGGAGTCGCCACGTCGGCCCGAGGTTGATTTGATATAGACGACGGAGTTGCAGGTCGTTGTCCCACACTGGATACGATAGATACATCGGAAGAGGCAGTGCCGGGTCGGAGATCCGAGAGGGAACTTCGTCTCTTGCGGCGCACTTTCACCACTCCATTTGTATTTGTTGGAATCCCACGAACGGAGGACAGAGACGGCGGTTGCTCTTGGGAACTACCTGGTCGTCGAAGATGTTCTTGGGAGATGGATGCACCTGGGCGGTCGCGGGAGCCTGGTCGCAACAGGGAACCTAGACTGGTATCGACGTCGATCGACTTGGACCGTAGCAGCGACCCCTTTGGCGTGCCAGGCTCCGAGTCACCCGAGCCCTTACCCTTGCTTAATGTCCTGAGGATGGACGAGACCTTGCTTTCTCCCTCCAGCTTGGAGTTTTCTCGGTGCAGACCGAAGCCGAAACGCTTCCGGAAGGAGGACGCGTTCGAATTCATGGAGCCTGCAGTCTGGGAAACCGATTTTGTTTGATCGCAGTTGAGAGTCCCTTCCAATGACGCACCACCAGGGATGTATTCATCAAACAGGTTATCAAAATCGTCCACTAGTCGGTCCAGGAGAGAGATATGCTGCATTGGGTCGCCATCGATTGTCAGAACTTCTGCAAAGGCCGCAGTCAACGCGCCCCGGTCGCCATCACTACCCGAGGCATCCAGCAGCTCCGCCAGCAGCCGGATCATGGAGGCCAGCGCACGCCGATTCTGGGGGCTTTGGTCAGCTAAGAACCTTCGGAAGCTTTCATCAAAGTCCCGTGGGAACATGTTGTCAAACTGCGCTTGCAAAATCCTTAGGGAAGGTGAGTCAATAACGGGGCCCATGTGTTCCCTCCACGCATTGGTCATAAACGTTTCGAAGGCCACAAAAAGCGTGTCAACTGGAACTTCGGCTGCTGCTTGGATCCGCCCGGGGTCTTCAAGCAGGATGTTGTATAGCTCATTGACCGACGACCGATCGACGTTATCCCTTCCGCGAAGAGACCGTCCGACAATATTCCCACTCCGAGACTGCAGGGCGAGTGCATAAGCTGCAAATGTTTGCTCCAGCGCACTAAATGGACTTTCCTCGCCCTTGGTCGGTGGAGCGCCCACCACTGAGATTTTGACCGGACTCTCCTCCTTTCCAGGGAAAACCGAAGGCAGTGTGTTCGAGCGCGGCATGTTGCCTCGGGGCGGTGGCATTTTAGGGTACTCTCCCAGTAGAGTTGCCGAAGTCGGTGCCTTGGCGCTGGGTGCATTGCTTTCCTTTGATTGACTCCCCCCCAGAAGGCTGGAGAGCAACTTCGAGGGCGAAGGGGGCCGGAAGCCACGCGGAACTTTAAACTGAGCCATGAGGTGTCCGGCGAGGTACCGAAGAATGTCGAAGTTGGAATGTACGATCGACTCCGTCATCGTCCGATTTCGAGGCCCATGGAGAGGGAGGAGGACATTTAGTACTACCAGGGTCAGTACAGAAATAATTATCGGCCAATTTGGCAAGTACTTACAGCGCTTGGAGAGTACGGGCACGAAACTATCCACGGTGACCATATCCGAGGAGGCAGTGCCGACTACGGAGTCAACATCCACCCGGTATTGGTCTTCATTGGCCAAAGACACGGACACAATCACCTCCAAGTCAGATTCTTTCAACTTCTGGCTGCAGTCCGCCCTAGAAGTATCGAAAATCACCCGGATCTTCGACAGATTGGCCCTCTGCGCGGCCTCTTCCGGCGCTTCTTCGAACACACATGCTAGGATCCCGAGATTTCCAACCGTACCGGTTGGACTGCGCAGCGACCACTTGCCACTTTCACGCTCGCTCTCAGAGAATCGGCCCTCAATTTTAGCTTTCGCAATCTCCTCTATGATTCGGCTCGAACGACCCTCGTACATGGACACCGGCTCGAGCGCAAGCAGGTCCACTGTCGTATTCTGGTCGGGTCTTGAGGTGGCAGATGCCGGAGCCAAGAACAAAACCCGGCCACACGTGGACTGCGTACATCGCACGGTGTGTAAGTCGTACACTTGTACCACTCGGAGCTCGGATGAGGCAGGCGAATTGGGCGCGGTGTTGGTGGCCGCGGCGGCGTTATCTAGGTCGGCCAGGAGACCACGCGCTGTCGTTTTTGCCCCCACAGGCTTCGATAGTAATACCAGACAATTCTTGTAAATCAGCATAATCCCCGCGCTGGGCTCGGTGGGTGGAACATCAAGATGATAGGGCGGAGTGAGCTCGTTGAAATCGACGGCGGTGATCAGGCGGCCGGTCGGTAGAATCGTCGAGGGCCATCCATCAACTAGCTCTTTCAACCGTCGAAAGCTCTGGTCGTGGTTGGTCGATGAAGCGTCATCGAGCGAGCAAATGTCCTTGATAACATCGCGCGCTTTCAGCAGTGGTCGGACAGCCGGGTGAACCAGAGGAAGACTGCCGGTCATGGTGTCGATCAAAAGACTGTAGCGAGGGAGACGTTGCACCGGCTCCATGAGAAGGGAGCGCAGCTTTTGCTCTCCGGTTTCGTAGACGCGCTTCGAGAAGCTCGAGTGCTTGTCTCTCATAAATGAATTCAGCGTCTGCGTGAAGCCGGTATGAGCCCGCATATAATCGGCGTACGGCTGGGAGAACCGGGGGAACCAATCCAGAAGCGCATTGGCAAAAGCCACTGCGCCAATCGCATCCGTTTCCTCCCGCGAGAAAGATCGTTGCGACACCGACGACGGCAGTTCTGTATCATCCGTGAGGTCATCAATGGCTTCCTTTTCCGTCTCCTCGAGAACCTGTCGAATTACCCCCAGGAAACCCATGTTGACCTCCAGGATTTCATTCAAGCATGGCGGAAAGAGCGTGGCCAGATCGGACTCATTGGGGCTGGTACTTGATGGGCCTCTTGCCTGGGCCTTCAACCGAAATTCCTCCGCCACATGACACACCAGGGTGTAGAGCTTGTTCACATATCTCTCTTCCGTATCCACCACTTCACACATGGTCAAGCGCAGGGCTTGTTTCTGGCCTTTAGAGAAGAGCCGGGACTTGCTCAGGTTCGTCGGTTGCGACGGGGCGCGCTTCAGTCGGGAAGTGGGCAGGAACATGGGCGCTCCTAGGGATCGTACCAGAGCCGTATAGCGTCCATAGTGAAGATCGGGGGCATCGTACAAATCTGCATTACCATCATGAACATCATCATCGTTATCGGGCTGGGTAGGAGGTTGGATCACTCCGGTGGGGAGGACCACATCGATATCCACCCAGGGGACCTTGCGCTCTTGGAAAGCACCACGAATGTCGCGCACAATGTCGGCGGTGTGTTCTATCTTCGTCATGCGATTTGCTATTTCCGCCGCGTGCATTTCGTCGAAGAGCTTGGGCAGTCTCAGCCCCGGTTTTCCGGCGCGGGCGAAGGTCTGCAAGCACTCCTTGGCGGGGTCCGACAGCTCTGCAAAATACTTCAGCATACTGACGGCGAGACCACGACTGACTTCATCGCCTTGCTTCTCTCGAGGCAAGTGGTTGACCGCGGCGTATAAGGGGGCTGCGGGGGAGACGGTAATGCGCGGGTAGCTTTGGAAGCCGGCGGGGGTGAGGATATGCGCCTGAATGCGCGAACTGCTAACGGTGGCATTTGCAGTTGCGACGGGACCGTAGAAGATGAAGATGGACGATAAATACGGATCGGAGGCATGGTACAAGGAAAGCTGCTCCAAAGGCAGGTCCGATGGGGCGGTTGAGACCGTCGCCATGATGGCGGGGGGGGAGGAAGGAGGGAGGGAGGAAGGAAGACTGGTTATCGCATGCAACGAAAGCGTGGGTAATTGCCGACCGATAAATTGGCGGGGGTTTTTTGGATGGAAAGAGCGATCAAGGATGATTAGTTGCACTAGTAGATAGCCAATAGGTGGGACAGATTATTAAGTGCAAGGGCCAATCTTAAGGACAATCAGAAACCGAGAACGATAAGAGAAGAGTCAAGTAAGTAAGTAGTAGTCCGTGAAATAGGAAATCAAAAGTAGGAAGAGTTAGTGAACAGTGATCCGCGATCAGTGATGCCCAACCACAGAAAAACGGGATGGGCAGGTCCCAGGAGGGGATTAGAATTAGGGAAGGACTATGGCAAAAGAAGGTCGATGTAGATGGACGAAGACATAATAGAAAAAGCGGCGATGTCGCACAGTCAGATGGAGTAACGAATGAGGGTCCTCATGCAGCGGAAGGGGAAAGAGAAAGAAACCCCTCCATGGGAAAAACTGGCGAGAGTGATGAGAAGAAGAAGAAGAGAGAGTGAGTGAGTGAGTTGGTGAGGAGAGAGGCGGAGAAGGAGGAGGAGAAAGGAAAAGAGGAGAAGTAGAAGGTTAAGCAGCGACGGTGATGGCGATAAATCAATCAATCAATCAATCCATCAATGGATCGATCGGATCGTAAGACGCGTTTCTGAGGGGAAGGGCCCAGACACACACACACACACACACACACACACACACACGCACTTGCTGAGGGAGCAAGACAGCGACAGGAACAAGCTTTCCCCGAGTGAGTGTGTTTGTTTTCGTCTTTTGACAGCCAGCGAGGGACTTGCAGGGGATTTGCAGCGTTGGACCGAGCGACTGGCGACTAAGTTGGGTTGCTGATGGCTAGTGCTGCAGCCTCCACGATGAGGGGAAGAAGGAAGAAGATCGGGTCTGGCCGGTTGGAGTGACGCGCCTTTTTCTTACACTTTTTTTGTTGTTTCGGGCACGCGGGGGGGAGGGGATCTGGCAACACTGAATCTGGTTTAGTTTGATCGGTGGCAGATCGACTATCCTCTCCTTTATTCACCGGGATCAGAATGCTCGGTGATAAGTATAGTAACCATCGATAGAGAAAGAATGCTAATAGCTTATTTTCTACAGCGTATACACTTACCGAGAATGCCATCTATAAAAATGTCGGGATTATTTCTAGTATTTTCTCTCTTTCCCTCCGCGCAAATGGAAGAATCACACGCCGACACGTGTAGAGGGGAAAAGTGCGCCAACTGTCAACAATTGTCCGGGAAAAGAAAGCCACAGGAAGATTCTTGGAATCCCACGAGAAGGGTCACACCCGCTGCGAAGTTACTCATATTGTGAAGGGAAGACTCTCCAAGGTAAGGGTGATTCAGGTGCATGCATTGATTACCCCGAAAGGACGCAGTTGTTTACTCCATCGTCAGATAACCAAAAATAATGCTAAACAAAATAATAAAAATAATAATATAAAAAAAGACCAGTGTGGGACCGGCAAGCTGCTCTACTACCGTCTACGGACTGCCAGATTGATAGATCGCACTATCTGACTCGGACTGGCCACACCGCCCAGATCCCCAAGCACAACATCGCATCCCCAACCATGGATCCTTATTCTTAAACCCAGTCCCAAACCAAACAATCAATCCATTGTCTTCTTACCATTTTTTCTTTATGGGTGGATCGGGAATACCCTCCCGTTCCTTCTCAGATGTCTATCTTGGGATAGTATTGATAGTATCATATTACCATCAGCTCTTGTCCTGATTATCGATTACAGGTTAAACTTTATAAGGATCAAGCAAGGCATTCTCATACGATCCCCCGCAACTAGCCTCAGCAAATCGCAATGGGAGAAGCAACCCTTGCAGATTTCCCCTCCCCAAGTGACAAGAGTAAAAGTAGTTACTGCAGCGACTGGGATTGGGGGGGGCATAGTAACCATGAGGGTTTTCTTCTGGTTGATCTATTCGAAGGGAACTTATCCCATGAAATACAACACCGGCTAACAAGTTACTATCTAACACTGTAGGCTTTACCTATATAAAATTTATAAAGACTTAATCTCTTTGGTTCTACATAATTGATCACATCTACTTACTCCCTCGTGAAACCAACTGTTTAGTTAAACGTCCCTGGCCGCCGGAGACGGGTTGGGCCTAAACCCCATTGGGCAGGTATGGAGAACCTCAGGCTCGCTCTCCGCTCGCCGGAGCCAAAAGAAGACCAGCTGTTGTGTTCCCGCTCGCCGAACTCAACTTGCCTCCCCCCTCGGCTCCTCCAACTCCCTCTCCTCATCCCTCCTCTACCCCCCCCTTCCCTCTCGCTGCTCTGTTCGAGTAGGGCCATGATTTGAACTGCTTCTCATTTTCCGGCGATTGTTTTCTGGCCGCTCCCTCTCCCCTCCCTGCTCTTCGTCATGTCGTCCACGCCTTTACCCATCGCGGTCGATCCGGTCGCGTTGGTGATTACGGAATGCATCACAGTCACCTCGGCCATGCGAAAACATGCCCGGTGGGCTCACTCGTCCGTCTCTGCCATCCTCGGTGGAGGCGCCGTCTCTCGTGTCTACGACCGGGATACGTCTGCACCCCCAAGCCCCCGCAATGGGTCTACGCCGCCCCGTCCAAGATCGAGGATGTCCTCCGCCGATGAGGACCACGCCCTCGCCAACCGCTGGGGTCTCCGGGGCAAGAAGGGCAAGAGTATGCAAGACAACCCGCTGATTTCAGCCTTCGCCAGGTTGCGGAGCGACCTGAAGGGTTGCAAAGATATCCGGTCCTTTGACGCTCCTGCGTTGCTTCACCCGTTCCTCCAGGTCGTCCGATCCTCGTCCACCTCCGCCGCCATTACCTCCCTTGCCCTTGTCGCCCTGACCAAATTCTTCGCCTACAACATCATCAGTTGCGATTCCCCTAGACTCCCCATGGCCATGCAACTCCTGTCGGCCGCCATCACCCATTGTCGCTTCGAAGCCAGTGATTCGGCCGCCGATGAAATTGTCTTGCTGCGGATCCTGAAGTTGATGGAAGGAATGCTGTCTCGGCCGGAGGGCGAGCTGCTCGGAGATGAGAGTGTTTGTGAGATGATGGAAACGGGTCTGAGCATGTGTTGTCAGGTCCGCCTGTCGGAGGTGTTGCGGAGGTCCGCCGAAATGGCCATGGTCAACATGTGTCAGGTCATTTTCATGCGCCTGTCGCACTTGGAGGTCTCTGAGTCCGACGAAACTGGATCGCAAGCACCATTGCGCGCAGAGACGGAGCAGACCAGTCTGAAGATGGACCCGTCCGTCGACGGGAACACCGTGACCTCGCAACATCCCTCCGCCATGGGTTCCGACACTGGGGTGACTGATCGAGACCGTGGCAGCCGAGACGGATCGCCCGAGCAGATGCTGAATGGAAATGCCGTTGCCGCGCCACCGAACCCCCAGGATGACACGGGCGACGAAGTGAAGCCATACTCCTTGCCATCCATTCGGGAACTGTTCCGCGTCCTCATCGACCTGTTAGATCCGCACAACCGCCAACATACCGAGCCCATGAAGGTCATGGCGTTGAGGATCATCGACGTTGCCCTTGAGGTCGCGGGGCCGTCTATCGCGAAACACCCGAGTCTCGCTACGCTGGCGCAAGACGATCTCTGCCGACACCTCTTCCAGCTGGTTCGATCCGAAAACATTGCAATCTTGACTGCATCGCTGAGGGTCGCCGGCACCTTGCTGCTCACTTGTCGGCCGGTTTTGAAGTTGCAGCAGGAGCTTTACCTGTCCTATCTGGTCGCCTGTCTGCACCCGAAGGTAGAGATTCCGAAAGAGCCTGGCATCAACCCAGCTCTTTACGACGGTGTACCGCAGGTGCCCAAGCTAGTGAAGCCGTCCCCATCGCAAACGAATAGTGGAAGGTCTACGCCGGTTCCCGTGAAGGATAGACAACAGTTAGGCCTGGAAGGTGGATCGCGGAGGCCGGAGACCCGGGAGGCCATGGTCGAGAGCATTGGCGTGCTGGCACGCATCCCGAGCTTTATGGTAGAGCTTTTCATCAACTACGACTGCGATGTCGATCGCGCCGACCTGTGCGAGGATATGATCGGCTTGCTCTCCCGTAGTGCGTTCCCGGATTCAGCTACGTGGAGCACAACAAACGTGCCCCCGTTGTGCCTGGACGCCCTACTCGGTTACGTCCAGTACATCTACGATCGGCTTGATGATGAGCCGGTGTATGAGGGTTTCCCTTCCATCGAGCAGCTCCGAAGCCAGCGGAAGACGAAGAAGCTGATCATTCACGCCGCCCAGAAGTTCAACGAAGATCCCAAAGCCGGCATTGCTTATTTAGCATCGCACGGTATTATTGAGGATCCGAGTGATCCCGCCCTCGTTGCTCGATTCTTGAAGGGGACGACTCGGTTGTCAAAGAAAATTCTGGGTGAATACCTGTCCAAGCGCAATAATGAGGAGCTGCTCGATGCCTTTGTCGAGCTTTTCGACTTCTCTGGAAAGACCATCGTGGACGCCCTTCGTGATCTTTTGGGTGCTTTCCGCCTGCCTGGCGAATCTCCCCTGATCGAACGAATTGTCACCACCTTCACCGAGAAATACATGCAAAAGGCTCAACCCACTCAGATTGCCGACAAGGACGCTGCGTTTGTACTGACGTACGCCATCATCATGCTTAATACAGAGCTCTACAATCCCAACATCAAATCCCAAAATCGCATGTCCTGTACCGATTTCTCCAGGAATCTGCGGGGTGTGAATTCGGGCCAGGATTTTGCGCCTGAGTTCTTGCAAGAAATCTACGATTCAATCAAACATAATGAGATCATTTTGCCGGATGAGCATGATAACCAGCACGCGTTCGACTTTGCGTGGCGGGAATTGTTGCTGAAATCCTCGTCTGCCGGAGAGTTGGTCGTTGGGGAAACCAATATTTACGACGCTGAGATGTTCGCCGCTACCTGGAAACCGGTGGTAGCGACTCTGTCCTATGTCTTCATGTCGGCCTCAGACGACGCAGTTTATTCCCGGGTTGTCACGGGATTCGATCAGTGCGCCCAAATTGCTGCCCGTTATGGCTTGACCGACGCCTTCGACCGTATCGTCTTCTGTCTCTCCTCGATCAGTACATTGGCTACCGACAAGCCTCCCAGTACCGCTCTCAACACCGAAGTGCAGGCCGGTCAGAAGAGCGTGATGGTGAGCGAATTGGCGGTAAAATTCGGACGGGATTTCAGGGCTCAACTGGCGGCGGTAGTACTCTTCCGTGTTTTGGCTAGCAACGAAGCCGCAGTTCAGCAGGGCTGGACATATGTGGCTCGGATCCTCAGCAACCTGTTCATAAATTCTCTTATTCCTGCCCTCGATTCCAACCTCAACGCTGAGCTTGATATCTCGCCAATCCCGTTGCAGACTCCGTCGCAGGTCGTGGACCGCGATGGAAGGAATACAGAAACTGGGCTTTTATCTGCATTCACATCATACCTTTCCAGCTACGCAGCTGATGAGCCTCCGGAGCCGTCAGACGAAGAGCTGGAGAACACCTTGTGCACCGTGGACTGCATCACCGCTTGTTCTACTACCGAAATCTTGGCGAATATCAAGTGAGTAGTTATATTCGCTGTCCTTTATTACTGGGATCTCTAACTTGCTTTCAGGTCCCTCCCATTGGAGACGGTGTCTCTGGTTGTTGAAGCGCTTTTGGCCCAGATGCCCGAGGAAAGTGCCCCGGCGGTCATTGTCGTGAAGCCTGAACGACCTTCGGCTGGCTCAAGGGCGTCTAACGGCAGGACCGATGGCGGCAAGTCAAACTACGACCCGGGAATGATGTACCTCCTCGAACTAGCGACTATCCTGACCCTTCGCGACTCGCAAACCCTAGAGGCTCTCGGGGAGAGACTTCTGACCACATTGCAAGCATTCATCCGCGACGCTAGAAACATCCACTCTCTGGCCTTGTCCCGGATTATTCATTATCTGCTGAACCTGTTGCGGCTGAGCCATGTATGTCAGTTCCCTCTTTCACTGCGTTCTAGTACACTGACCAGCATTCAGGATCAGCCTTTTATAAGGGTTCCTGTTATCTTGCACGGAATCTCTGGCTTTGACCAGGACATTTTGGAGAGCGTCGCCGTCACGATAGTGAAGAGCTTTTCGCGGTGTATCTCGAGTGCTGGGCTTTTGCGGAATGAGATCACCGTCTCTCCTGATTTCTGGTCCATCTTGCAGAGACTGCTGCCTCACAAGGAAGCTGCACCACTCGTGTTCGATTTGCTCCGCTCCATTGTGGAGTCGAACCCTCCCATCATTACCGCCGACAACTATGAGTCTGCCGTTAGCCTCGCGAATGACTTCATCAGCGCTGGTAGCGTAGGCTATATTGAGGAGCGACAGCGGGACGCGCATGGACGACGCGGAAAAGCTGTCAAGCCTTCAAAACCGAGGTACGTATATTTGACAATCACCCTCGCACAGACTTAGGAGAATTGACAACCCTGGTAGTGAGAATGAGGTGGTTTCACGTGGTGTGAAGGCCATCGGTTTCGTCCTTCAATTGACACGGCGTGTCCCGGGCCTGATCAAGCAGTCACACCTCGAGGAGAGCGAAGGTTCGTCAAATAGACCCTTTACACGGCAAGCATAAACTGACATACTTCCCAGCCTGGTCCGCGTACTGGTCTCCCATCTTCCAATCCTTGACTGCGCAATGCATCAATCCATGCAGAGATATCCGTCACCATGCCGTTTCAGCTCTACAAAGAACTCTCCTTTCTCTTGAAATCAGCTCCACCGATGAGAAGGAATGGACAGCCATCTTCGATCAAGTTCTCTTCCCGCTTATTCTGCGGTTATTGAAGCCCGAGGTGTACCACTCCGACCCCTTGGGAATGGGTGAAACTCGCGTCCAGGTGGCCATCCTGGTCTGCAAAATCTTCCTGCGCTACCTCGACCAGCTTCCCAACCGCGACGGCATGCTCGATCTGTGGCTCAAGATCCTCGATATCCTCGACCGAATGATGAACAGTGGCCAAGGAGACAGCCTGGTACGTTGCCTTACTACCAACTTCAACCTAAAGCCAAGCACTAACCCCAAACAGGAAGAGGCCATCCCCGAAAGTCTCAAGAACATCCTCCTCGTCATGGCAGATGGAGGCTACCTGGTCCCGCCCTCCCAAGATCCCAGCAAGGAGTCCATCTGGACAGAAACCAAGAAACGTCTGGAACGATTCCTGCCTGATTTATTCAAGGAAATCTTCCCCAATGCGTCGGACGAGAAATCCGCGCCCGTCTCCGTGGCTCCCTCTCCTGTCCCGTCAACTTCAACTCCCCCCGCCGAACCCCAAGACCAAACCAGCACCAGCGCAGCAGAGCCACCAGCGACATCCGCAGCTCCTGCTGAAGCCGAAGCAGAAGAAGAGACCGAAGCACCAGCTACTAAACAGGATTAATTAGTCCAGTCCAGTCCCTGAGACCTAGCACGGACTGCCGGACATTGTAATGAACAAATCTATCATCAATCATCATTTCTTGTTACCCATTGTTTTCCATGTACCTCGGGCATTTTATAGCGTGGGTTATAGTCCGTTTTTTTTTTATTTTGCCACTTTACGCTTGAGGCCCATCCTTGTTTTGCAAAAATACCTACTACCTGTGTACCCTGTAAATATAATCTCACTCATCTTATGAAAGAAAGACCGTTTTGTTTGTTTGTTTGTTGGCTTGTTTGTTACATTTACTTATCTAGTCACGGAGATTTAAATCATCCCCATGCATAGAGTTTCATGTTGGTTGGTTGTGTTTTGTGTCCAAACTTGCGGAGTAAGTATAGAAGGTGCTGTTAGTCTATTCCTTCTCTACAGTATTGATACAACTAGAACCATATTTATATTCCTACTACAATGAGGATCAAACACAAATCATAATTTCAGCATCTACTTAGTGATTATACCTACAAGTACGCAGTAGACAGTGAATGAGGAGAAAAGAGTAAGGTCTACATCCATACAAAGCATGCACATACAAGGGAAAAGCTCCACGATAAGCAATCAACAAGCTCTGATTCAGTGGGTCTATACTAACTATACTATAGTAAAGAACGCCGAAGAGAAGAATGATACGTACTAACTAAATAGGTATCCTATAAGTAGATATAGAGCAAAGTGGGAATGAAAGACGCGCGGACAGATACATGGGTTGGAGATCAAAAAAAGGAGAAGGTGGATGGTCGAGTGGTACAGATGGGTTTGTAGTGTGGAGGGGATTGTTCTGGGCTATTCAAAAAGGCCCAGTAGCGACGACGAGTTGTTTGTTAGATGAGATTGTATGTAGATGAGAGAGTATAGAAAAGTGGTTGATAGTGATGATGATGGAAAGTCAGGAAATTTGCAGCAATTCCATCTTGAATGCGTTGATGGATGATGGGATGTTGTCATTGAGATTGCAGCGCAGCTATTCAAAAGATAAAGGAATGGTATACAGGTAAATTGAGCAGAGAAACGAGGAAAAACTAGTCAGCATCCATGTCGTCATCGAGGTCAATCGCATCCGGGTTGACTGGAGCAGCCGGGGGCTGCTGTTCCTGGCCAGCTGGAGGTGGCCGGTTGCCACCTTCTGGTCCGGTGCTGGCGGCGACAAAGCCCACGGGGGCACGAGCCTGTCGTTCCAATGCTGCCATTGCGTCTGCACGCTCCGCCTCTGCGTCCACGCCATCTTGCTCGGTGTTGTCTTTGCCGCCATCTTGGGTCCGTTGTTGACTGCGGGCAATCGCCTGGGAAGCGATGAAGTTGACGTCGGTGCTGTTTTGAGGTTAGTCATGAGCCAATTGCTTGCTACACAAGGGGATCACTTACTTGTACTGCGCTTGAACACTGCGCTTGATACGAAGCATCTCCTTGAAGGTGTCCTCGTTTCCGTGCTGGACTTCAAATGCCTCCCATTTCTGCCAGAAGGGCGCGTTGGTCCGGGGATCGCAGAACTGCGACGCATGCCCATAGATAGCACGGGCCCGATCGATTTCACCGAGTCTCCGCTCCATCTCCGCAAACTTGAGGCACATTTCCTTCGCTTCTTGATCGGGCAAGGCTGCAATGGCCCGTTCGTAGATGGGTCTCGTGGACGTTAATCCGAAGTTCGAAGCCGACTTGGTGATGTAGAACTCGAACATTTCAAATCTGTCCTCATCGGAGACGGCGCGGGTAGCACGCTCGTAGATTCTCATGGCATGTCTGGCCAGACCGCGCTCCTCTTCCAGGTTGCCGTACATCAAGTAAAGAGGCTTGGCGAATTTGGGAGGACATCCGTCCAAGGCTTGTTCGAACAGATCGCGGAGTCGTTCAATTCCAATTTTCCGGTCAACTGCCTTGGTCAGGTAGAGGTTCCAGAGCTCGAACGCAACTGGGTAACTGAAGAGATCCAATCCACGTTCGTAGACCTTGAAGGAGTCTTCGAAGTATTTGTTCTCTTCCAGGAGGTTGGCATAGTTGACGACGGTTTGAGGGGTAGCGATGCGCAGTTCGAAAATCCTTTCGTAGACCTTCTTCGTCTCCTCCAGGGAGGACACACTTTCGACCAAATCGACATAGAAACTCCATAACTTCCAGCTCTTGTGCACACGTTGCTGAGGTGACAGGTTCTCGTCGAAATAGTCCACAGTCGACTTCTTCGGTGCTAGCGTTGCCTTCGCCATGATCTCCACGGCCTTGTCGAAGTTCTCGCTCCGGAGTTCCATTTCCGCCCACTCGCACCATGTCTCGGCGAGTTCAGCAACTGATTTGAAAGGAACCTTGACAGCCTTCTCAAAGATGACTCTAGCCGTGTCCAGATCACCTCCGTTTTCGTAGAACTTGGCATAATTGACCCAGAGTTCGGAGAATTTGCCGTGTGCCTTCTTGGGGTTAATAGCCGCAATAGCAGCTGTGTAGGTTTGCACGACCTCGTGCTTGTTGTCTCCCCAGAGGGCCACTCGCTTCTCCCACTCAATGACATTGTTCGGGTTCTGCCTGAGAAGCACATCATTAACAAGGAACGGTCGTCGATCCATGAGTTGCTCAAATCGCATCATCCGCAGATCAAGGTCGAAGTCTGCTTCCTCGTCACTTTGTCCTTTGTCAGTTCGGGTTGCTGCTGATTCCATCAGGCTGCCAATGATAGACTCCTCGAATTCGACATAAGAGTCAAAGATCAGTGTAAAGTCTCTGACCGTCATGACCGTGGTGATACCTTCCTCAAAGACATCTCTTGCTTTTTCGAAATTGCCTCTGGTAATCCAATAAGTGGCCAAACCAGCCCACAGCTTGCCCCTCTGGTCGGCAAACCGATCAATGCCACTGCGCAGAATGGCGTCGACATCAATTCCTACCTGAGGGCCAGTCTCGATCTGCTTTGCCTTTGATACCAGCAAGTCCACCATCTCCGTCCATAGCTGGAAATTACTCTTTCCTTCCTTGGACTGGAAACGGGGGTTGTCGAGTATTTCCATGTACCGCTTCACAGCCTCCGTGTACTGGCCCATATCGACGAGCAGTTGAATGTACTCCTCAGCATTCTCAGGGTGAATCTGCATGTATCGAGCCCAGATCTTCACGGCCGTCTGTCCTGACGCGGAACGCGCAAAAGTCTTGTAGAGCTTCCAAATCCGATTGTGTTGTGTGATTGGTAGAGCTCGCAGGGCACGATCGAACGTCCGTCGGGTTTGCGTGACAAGAGGCTGCTGGAGCAGGAAGGAGAGATACATTTCCCATATCCGCGGCATCTTGTTGAGCAGGATGAGAGCACGCTCGAAGAGCGCGTTGACTTTCTGGTATTCGGCCCGATAAACAGTCGCGTTGCGGCCCTTGAGGTGTTGTGTCCGAAATTCGAGATACTGCCTATGGTCAGCTGTATTCTGACACCTCCATGTGACACGGAATATAATGATATGAGGGGTGCCGCAGGCAGAAAAGAGTCCATACCATTTTCCACAGCTTGTAAGATCTCGGTAGTTCTCTACACGCACGCTCCATAACCTGCGAGTAAATCCATTAGCACGCATACGAGGACGACATCGCGACGGTAGGAAAAACGTACAAAGGCTTGCTCGTAGAGCGTGCCATGTTGCTGTTTATATTCGATATAGGCAAGCCATGGTTTGATACTACCGGGACTGCGAAGGAGATCCTGCTCGTAGACAGTATCCTGATCGGCCTGGAATCACATCGCACAGTTAGCCACATCTTTCTGGTAGTTCAATGGGTGCGTCGCCCCCACTTACAATCAGGTAGAGGTCCGGCCCTGAGGCCGACGTTCGGTCCATCTGAGCGTGTTGCCGGTGGGATCTCGGGGGCAGGATTGTCCCTGGCATTGCGCCACTCAATCGAGCGGGACCAACTCACACGGTCAACACGAAATCCGCAGAAAAGGGGTTCGCATGAACGGGGAAAGCTTGTCTGGTCGCGCGGGTTGGAGAAAAGCGCCGAGCGCTGCGGGCGATGAAGTCGGACATCGTGCACGTGACCGGGAGTCATGCGGGCGGGCACGGGGTGGTCCAAGCTCACTATCGCGCATCGTCATCGCATATCGCGGCCCTCCCTCCTCGCTGCAGCTATCGTGGCCTTTGTCGGGATTGGAGTGGCCCTTGTTGTTCCCTGTTTCTTTATTTTTGTTTTCGTCTGCATAAATCATGTCGGGTGCTGTGGTATGTCCGGATCTGATCCTCCTGTCTCCTTTCAAGAGCTATGCGGGGACATGCATACTGACTACACTTACCTATTCAGGGCCGTGAGGCAGTCTTTCCGACTCGCCAGTCGTTGGGGTTGATGAAGGGTAAACTGAAGGGTGCCGAGACTGGACACAGTTTGTTGAAGCGGAAGAGTGAGGCTTTGACCAAGTACGTTCTTTGACTTGCGCTATTCTAATTGGAGACTGTTATCACTAACCCAACCTGATCTACAGGCGTTTCCGGGGTATGAGAGGCCTTCCTCCCTAAAGCTTCCCACCATGTCAGAGACTAATTTATGTGTCTAGAGATCACCCGGCGCATCGACGAGGCCAAGCAGAAGATGGGACGGGTCATGCAAATCGCCGCTTTCTCGCTTGCCGAAGTCAGCTATGCGGTCGGAGGAGATATTGGCTACCAAATCCAGGAGTCCGCCAAGCAGGCCCGGTTCCGCGTGAGGGCCAAGCAAGAGAACGTCTCGGGTGTTTTGCTCCCTCATTTCGAGAGCTACACGGAGGATGGAATCAACGACTTTGGCTTGACAGGTCTCGGAAAGGGTGGTATGCAGGTCCAGCGCTGTCGGGAGACCTATGCTAGAGCAGTGGAAACACTGGTGGAGCTTGCGAGTCTACAGGTTGGTTTTATACACCCATGGTGTTGTTCAGATGAGTTAACACTGTTCCTAGACTGCATTCGTGATTTTAGATGAGGTCATTAAGGTGGTGAACCGGAGAGGTACGTGCTGCTGTCAGAACTTGTTCCGTCCATTAAGCTAACTTGTCACAGTCAACGCCATGTAAGATATTCATCGCTTCGCCCTAGTAATTCAGATACTAACCCGTTACAGTGAGCACGTTATCATCCCCCGTACTGAAAACACCATCAAATGTTCGTATTCCCTACCCTGCCACCTCCCTCCCAACTAACACAGCCTAGACATCAACTCGGAGCTGGACGAGCTCGACAGAGAAGAGTTTTACCGCCTCAAGAAGGTCTCCGGTAAGAAGCAACGCGACAACGCTGCTGCAGACGCAGAGATCCTGGCTGCGCGGCAGAAAGAAGCAGCCAGGCTGCAGGAGAGCGCCGCTGCTGAGAAGAAGGAAGAAGAGGCGCCTGAAGCGCCCGACGTCCTCGGAGAGCAAGAAGATGCGGACGTGATTTTCTAGGCGCCGTTCAGTTCCCTTTCGCCCTGTAACTAGTACCTCCCTCACCTACACTTTCTAGCCTGGAGCAGTTCTTTTTCGTCACTTCATATGCCTTACACTGTCAGATATCACACCGCCAGCCAAATGATTTACCTCAAAAGAGACATCAGACATGCTTTCTTCCCAGATACCATCCAACAGATCAAGTAGGTAGTAATAGTAATGAAACAAGAGACATACTAGACACGAGGGAGAAAATAAAATAAAATACCCACCCCAACGCCAAACAAGCCACAACCACCACAGACAACAAACACAATCATTGTCTCTGGTAAGTAACCCGAATCGGCTTCCCAGCCTCTCCCATAGGCATCCCCGACGTCGCCTCCTTGGCACTGATAGCCCCAGACTCGTTCTCGTACTCGACGAACGCAATACCCTTGCGTCCGGGCACCAACCGAACCTCCTGGAATCCTTCGAACCGACCGAACACAGCCGTCAGACTGTCCTGATCCGCAGTATCGGGCAAGTCGCGCAAGAAGAGAATCTTGTTCGGGGGCAGATACTCGTCCGGAATAACCGCCGCCGCAGCCCCACTGGTAGGCTTGAGACCAGCGCCCTTGGCGGTTTTCGCAGGACGGCCAGGTTCCGTAGGAGCACCGGGGGGTCGCTTGAGCTTTTTCTGAGCTTCGAGGGCTTCGTGCGCTTGTTTGCGTTCTACACCAAACACCAACCACATGACACATTAGCCTTCCCATCCAGACCAAAACGATAAAATAGACGGAAGGGAATATGCATACCCTTCTCAGCCAACCTCCGTCTCTTATGCGCCTCTAGCTCATCCTCTCCGCCCTCACGCAACACCGTCATATCACTTCTCGTCTTCGCGTAATCCAACACCATCGGTTTGTCGAAGAGTTCGAAGCCATTGATTTCATCGATGGCGCGGGTCGCCGCCTCCACGGTGTCGAACACAACAAACGCCTGTCCTTTTGCCTTGAGGTTCGTTTTCGCGACGATTTCAAGTACCGTGCCGTATTCGGAGAAGATCTCTTCCAGGGCTTCTTTTAGCTGGTCGACTTTGATGCGCTCTTCTAGGTTGCGGACCTATTTCGTTTCATAGGTGTTAGAGGTGCGGTGTGAGTAGGGGGTAACGCTGGGGGGAGTAGTACGTAGACTCTGTGAGCTGGTGGTCAGTTTATGTTATTGCTATATGGGTTTGTTGCGATGCGGGTTCGGAGGAAGAAGAGATGGGAGAGAATGTATTGACTTACGTGCAGTTGGGGGGTATCGGGGTGGGCGCTGTTATGGTCGCCATTGTTGCTGTGCGTTTGTGGGGAGTACCCTTGTTGGTGGAGGTTGAGTTGGAGGGAATGGTGTGAGAGCTATCGGAATTACCTACTTGGAGTAGGTCTCGAACTGTAGATATGTCGGCGACGGGGCCGGTGGATGGGTGCCGCTTTAGCGGGTGAGCTTCGGGTCAGGTGATTGCTGCTGGGTGGGACAGATCCTGCCCTTTAGGAAGCTTAATATGGAGACTCCTTACACCACAACAGCATCATTGGTCTAGTGGTAGAATTCATCGTTGCCATCGATGAGGCCCGTGTTCGATTCACGGATGATGCACAGCAATTTCTTTTTTACTTTTTCTACTTTCTGATAGTAGCAACTTTATTGCTTATTATCTATTCTAGAGTTAATTCATTCTATGTGGTATATTGGCAGAATTGGGAGATCGGCAAAACGACGGGATAAGATATCCATGACTGAGGAATACGCTATTTACAACCCAGCTTCTCCCTCACCTTCTCAACCGGCTCTTTCAACTGCTTGGTCGGTTTGGACCAGTCTTCCATCTTAACTACTTCAATCCCCGTCTCCATGAATATATACTCGGCCACAGTGTTGCGTACCTGCTCTGGTTAGCCGTACACGCCGCAGAAGGAATCGTAAGACCCA
Source organism: Aspergillus welwitschiae (assembly GCF_003344945.1). Classification (NCBI taxonomy): domain Eukaryota; kingdom Fungi; phylum Ascomycota; class Eurotiomycetes; order Eurotiales; family Aspergillaceae; genus Aspergillus; species Aspergillus welwitschiae. The sequence continues at coordinate 536,731 of NW_020798705.1, read as the reverse complement.
CCCTAGGGAACGGATGCAGCAACAGCGCCGTCATTTTCTTGATCACTTCCGTATGTAGCTGCTCTATCCTCGATAAAGGCGCATAAGCTCGGACTGCCGCTTCGAGTCGGGCAATGTTTGACGACTTAAAGTGCGCTCTTTGGATGAGGACGAATAGCTTCCGCAGACTGTTACTTGTCAGTATACATTGCAGCCTGCAAATGGGAGAAATGTACCTTGGGGCCGAGTCATCGGGCACAGAAGTAACAAAGCTATCCAGTAGGAATGCTAAGAGCTCGAGCACAGGGATCGCGAATCGATCATCCTGAAGATATTCGCCCAATATGGCGGCCAAGTCCTTGATCATGGCCAATACTGCAGTCTGTGGATCCTCTGCTTCTTGGATACTCTGTACCAGAGCTGAGCGAGATGACCGAATCAGTCCTTCGCTACCCGCAACGGCAGAAGTTGCAAGGCCTTGAAACAGAGGCTGGCGCAGCCAATCAATACTCTGCAACTGGAGCAGTTGCAGCAGATACTCCGCTGATGATACATGACTGAAGTGGTCGTATTTCCTGATTGGATCAGTATCCTTATTTTGAATACACACGGTAGACGCACCTAATCAACGGGGGGAAGCCATTGGCTGTTTCCCAGTAGCCCTGAAGACAAATCCATGCTTGCACACGTACTTTGTCGAGCTTTTCCGCTGCAAGTCGGCAAAGGCACCCAATGATATTTTGCACCCCATGTACTTGATTGGTGAGTCTCGATCCTGCATCTAGGACAGACTTTGCGGCCTGAATCGCTTCAAGCCGTATCAAAGACCCGATATCTCCTCGCCTATCGGTTGTATAATCATTTAGGAACCGGACGAGGTGATTCAGAATGTCATCGGTTACATCTTCAAAGCATTAGCAATTGCTTTACTATTTGGTTAGTAAACATACCTATATGCGGCAGAACACCGGTAGCCAAGCTCCTGACAGCGGCCACTCTCTTCTCGATTAGTTCTTCTTTTTCTGCACATTCTATGATGCTGTCTATAATAGATTTCCTGAGAGGACTATTCTTGCCAATCCGTTTGAACACCGTACCCAGGGCCGTGATCTGACCGCGACCCGTTGGCAGGTTCCAAGTAGTATGAATGTGTGAAAACCACCCCTGGATCATCTTGTCCTGTTCGTCAAGTGGCAAAAGTGGTAGAAGCTCGGATACTGCATTGGATGAGCTCTCGATAGAGGTATCCTCGCTCCGTGATATGCATAACAAGAGTGTTTCTTGGGCCTTGGTAAGCAAATCCACTGAGGGTTGAGAGATTCGCGGTTCACGTGCCAGAGCAACTGATTTGGCAAGAGAGCAGATCAACTGAGAAGAGGCCTCCGCTGTCAGCTCGGGCCGGAAAGTCTGAAGGGTGAGGTCATCTTTGGTTGGCCCGAGCGAAGAGCCAAATATCTCCCAGGCCTTGACCACATGATGCGCGACACTCGTTGCGTCCGATGCATCTCCGGGATCCCTCTCACGCTGGGCGTTGAATGCGTCAACCGTAGCCGCAATGGCCAAAAGACAGCCATGTCTAGTCTCCACGTCACTATGTGGGATACTGGATAACCTATTCAGCAGCCGCTGGAACACTTGTGCCATTGTTTTGTATGACTGCTGCGTACTCAAAACTCCGATCGCTTTGGCTGCATGCCTGCGGGACTCTGCATCTGGCGAGCCAATACCTCGCCAGTGCATCAATGATTCGACAAGGGGGCTCCAGTAATGGAGGCTGAGAGCAGCGGTAGCGTTGGCAACATCGATCATTGCCCGCGAGCGCCGAGCAACCGCATGGTAATCCACAACCTGCACAAGCGATATACCTTCGGCAATTGTGTTGGGGTGACGCCCAATGAGCTCTTGCAATGCTGCAGAAGCACCTCTCCGAATGTTTCCAGACGGATCGACGCACGCGGCACACACCAGCTCAATTGCCAGCATCTGCAATGTACTTTCTCCTTCACCTTGGGCTGCGGCAGTGCTGATTGTCTGCGGTTTCAAGGCAAGCAGTTCCTGGGTGGTATACTTGCGGGACAGCGCCCAAATTCCGAAACACGAGGCATCGCGCACGCCTGTTCCAACAGAGCTTCCAGTTGATGACCGTTGTTCGAAGTCAAGACCCGAAACAAGTGGTTGAAGTACATCGCCAAGTTGATGGGTAGGAGGCGCCCGGCGAAACAGGAGATGGCCGAGCGTCAGGATCAGACCCTGCCACCTTTGAGCGTCGACTGCGCTCAAATTCCGTTTGAGCGTGTTGATCCCTATCCTCCGAGCCTCCAGCGGTGTCACGATGGTACCGTTCGGCTTCTCATACAGAATGTTCTCCTCCAATGAGCCGGTAACAGCCTCGATGACTTCCACAGCCATATCTGGATCCAGCTTCAAAGTAATGATACTCAGGGCCTTGCTCGCCGCGAAGCGCACAGGGGTATCCTTATCAGCAAGTGCTACGAGGAAGTGATCAATTGCATCCTCCAAAATTGTAGAAATCTGGTCGTCCGAGATTGCATTGTCTTCCCTCTCACTGAGAGACAAGGCCATGACTGTTACAGTACGCAAGATTTTGATGATAGTTTTCCGTGCCAGAGCAGAAGACTTGATAACGTCAGAGACCGCCGAGTTGCCCTGCAGAATTTGCAGCGTCTGTCCAAAGACGGGCGACACCAGGGGAGCAAAGTCATCCACCTGACCGGACGCACCCAAGCGAGCAATGAAAGACAACACGCCAATACACGTGTAGACTGAAGGGGGATCAGAACTACCTGCAGGCTGAACGAGCGAAAACGCCCAGTCTGTCAGGTTAGTCAAAAGCCCAAGCGCCTGCATATCACGCCGAAGCACCAGTCGTGCCAGGACAATGGTAGCGGCTTCCCGTTCTTTGCCCGAGACGTGAACATAATTCAACGCCAACGAAAGTAGAGATTTAGTAACCATTGGTGTCTGGGTCGGCATCTGTTTTAACGTGCCGAGGTTGTCATAAGGAACCGGGATATCATCCGACGACATCGAAGCCAGGTCGAAGGGGGCAAGTAACAAGTGTGAGAGCCAAATCAGCATCACGTAGCGCTCTTCCCAGACCAGTCGCAGGGGAATGTCCCCAAGGCCAAGCTCAGGTTCATCTTTGACAGCATCCCATTCAATGAAAGCCCGGAGGAGCGGATCAAGATACTTGGGCTCATTGTTCAAGAACCTACTGATGACTTTGACTCCACGGACTTTGCAAAAGGTATAAAGCAGCCTACAGATCGCTCTTGGGAGAGGATATGCCGTCTTCTGGCCTTGCAATCCTGCAGGCTTAGCCGCATATTGGTCGCGGTGCTTAAGCAGGTATGCCAGAAAAGCATCAACTAAAGGGGGTAGAAGGGTCTGCAGGTGGGGGTCCAGCAGCTGCGGCCACTCCTGAAAGGGCTCCAACTGTAGAGTGGTCAGCTGTCTCTACAATTCTACAATAAAGATTCGTAGACTGATCATTGGGATTGGGAAACGGCGTGGGCAGCTTGCTTACCAGGCCGACGAGTCTTTCTGTTTTTGCGGCGGGGGTCCATCTCCGTGGAATGCGGGTGTTTGGCTGTTCGGGTCGAGTCTTCCAAAGGAGAGACGGTAGCTTCTCGGAAAACTCTTGGACGAGGTCTCCAGAGGCGCGCTGGAGCTTAACCTCCCTGTCCTCTGCCGCATCCATGATGGATTGCCACTAACCACTAAGTATCGAAGCGTTGAATGTACCAAATCAGGAAGATTGAAGTCGCCGCGGGGATTCCATCTGCTGGGTGGTGCTTAGTCATCACTATACAGATCGATCTCCAACTGCATTATTGTTCTTGTTTAGACAGCTGAACATGATTCCGGCTACCTAATCTTACGACGTTATATCTTCTACTAAGTCTATTAGCAGCTAGTCTGGTACAGCTACTTACTGGTTGGAATCATGGAACCCGGAAATGGGTCCGCCTGCTGACAATAGTATAAAATTATATATTTCTATCTATCTTCCGTCCCGTTCGGCTATAAGAGTTCATAAAGAGCTCAAGCTCCATGGCAGACCAATATCTAAAGGCGCATTTAGATGGTGATTTACATATAATTCACATATAAAGACTGTTTAAACTTTATTGAATATAAAAACAAGCCCCTTAATCGATGAAATCCATAATTCCTCACAGAACAGCATGGAAATCGCATCATCCACGTTCAGAATCACCGCCAACAGGTGTATAGATTCACCAAATTGTGAATGACGTCTCGTCGTGGGAATATACCAAGTCAAAGTTACGATGAAGAGTAAATTTGGTTCAGTGACGATGCAATTGTAGTGAAGTTTTCACATGACCCGGTCTATATAAAGGCCTCAACCACCCTGCCCTCTCCGACTTCCGGATATAATCTAGCAGAGTCTCTATTATACTATCTGCAGATCTTTATAATACAATTTATATCCAAACACTTACTGCTACTCGATGCATATGAAAGCTCTTTAATACCTAACCATTAATCGAAAGAGCGCGATAGCATCTTCATGTGATTGAACATACAAAAGTATTCATACCCGATGACAGGGATATTGGTCTACAAAGTACCATCAAGGTAGGCCGACTCAGTAGCCAAGCCAGTTCAACTACGGTATATCAGTTTCCTGACCGATTTGGAAGCCTTCCTGACTGTTCCTCATAAAAGTCCGACATCAAATTCTTGAAAATCGGTCCTCTGGACCATTCCCTACTGCGTGCCGGCACCTCGCTCCGCATAGTGGGAGCCCTGAAACACGCTATCCTCCTTTATGCAATCTTGTCAAGCAGAAATATTCTAAATTGTAGTTTTTGGTCCTTCATGCCTCGTTCGATGAAAGAACTAACACGCGAATCAAAGAACTAACACGCGACTGCGGCACGTTCGAGCAGCGCTTGCAGCATGGTTCGCCATATGGACCAACGCATCCGTTGATTTATTAGCTAGCAGAGCATGGGACCTCTTTGTTCATTAAAAACTGTGTTTCCACTGGCGGATGTTCCTTCCAGTGAAAAGAAAGTCAGAAGCTTCTTCATCAGCTCAGAGATATCTGGGCGATGAAAATAAACCGAAAGTGGCTGTTCATTGGCTATGAACTTCCGTGAACCACCTCAAGGGACCGGACTATGAGAGTCCTAGAAAGAAGCTAGGCTACGGAGAGTATAGGCATGGTCGGTTCTACCGTGGCAACTTTATGTGGTTTTGTAACCTGGGCCCGGACCGCACCATGTGAATAAGCCAGGAGAAGACGTGTTACCATGTGAACACGTCCACAAACTTAATTACCTCCAAGGATGCAGTGATTGATGGATGAAAACACCAACAAAAACAGCAGATGGCATCCTTGAGTAGCATCCTGAAGTGGTTCCAATATGCTGGGCCAGGGCTACCCGGTGCTACACATAGTGTGGCCTTTTGAAGACGACGGAGAACCCTTGCTCCAAAAGGTTGGGGCAGTTCTCGGGCTTTGAACAGGGAGAGTCCCATAGAAGCCGGTATGTGCTCAACAGAGTTGAAATCTTGTGGTCAGTTACATCTCAGGGCTGTTTCTGGTCTATGTATAAGCTCATCAGCAAAAGCTTCGTCTGACAAAGGCCTGCGTGGAGGAAGACATGTCTGCTTACTTGATGCAAACATGAACAGTTATTCGAGTCATGAGCTCATGTCCTACGCGTGATACCAGATCGAAGAAAACCACCACCAGCAAGTCAAGCCGAGATGACTATCATATCATTTTAGGATGGGGGACTGCTACCGCATAAGACACATCTTCGGTATCATTGTCAGAAAGACACCAGATAGCCAGAGCAACTTGTCTTATAGCCGAGGTTCATATGAGAACAATCCGAGTTACCAAACCTTACGTCTTGAACTTCGAGAGAGGGCAGCAGGTATCAGAACCAAACCCCATGGGACGTGGTCTTTGCTCACCATCCTCATAGCCTAAAGTGGGCAGTTGGCTACTCTATCACATCTTTTGGAGATATCGACAAATACTAAGCGTCATACTCAGTACAAGGTATCCGGCTGCCTGATCCCGGTGAACCAGAGAACTCGTCGTACCGAGGCGAGCGCAGCAGACTAGATACTAAAGGAAAGAGTCAGCTATGTAGTTCTCGAGCCAATGACTGCAGCCGATCAAGATACTTCTTCGCCCTACCTACGCTCAAGCCTGACAGAGTCGTCATTCCGAAACCGCAATAGAGTCCTCGCTCGCGACTGACTGGCAAAGGCCACGGGTACGAATTGACGAGATACCGCAGATGAGGAGATACTTGGAAGGACGAGAAGTTCGAAACTCAGTCTTAGAGTATACGTATCCTGGGTCCTGAATACTACAATAAGCGCTTGTACCAGTGACGTTCAAGCCGGAAATGTGCAAAGCATTGTGGAAATACGCAACGACAGTTGGTCAAACGAAAACCGAAGAGACTGTACAGCTTCTCCCGCGTTCTACACGAGACTGGTTGATCAGTTTTTTTTTTTTTTTTTTTTTTTTTTTTTTTTTTTTTTTTTTTTTTTTTTTTTTTTTTTTTTTTTTTTTTTTTTTTTTTTTTTTTGTGGTCATGCCCTGCACAGACGCTCCTTCTTATAGTTCTTAATGGGAGCGCACAAGTCCCAACGTCAACGGTCGAATCGGTATCCCAACAACATGAAAAGCTACTGGGATGATCCCTGACACAGCAAATTATGCCACTCTCAAGAATCTGTCACAGTTCCATGGATTAACGGAACAAAATCTATAAACCTAAACGTGGGCCACATCATGGAGCGCCCGAACGAGGTGAACCCGGAGTTCAAGGCCTTCAGGTCTGCAAATCGAATAGGCCAGCCAGAGGAGCAGGAGTTCTGAATCCTAACAAGCACGAGAATTTTTGATACATACATCGAAGACACCAAGAACCGTCGGGACCCTGCCTGTCGCAGGTCGTGGTAGAGGGAGATAACCATGGGAATACTGAGGCTGACTCGCTCTTTGATACAGAGGACAAGCTCAGTATATGCTACAAGCTCAGCAGCAGCCAATTTGATAAATGCCCCCAAGCCGTGGCGCCTTAGTCACCCTGGGACTCAATAACATCTTAATGCTGGTCGGTTTACTTGTCATCCAGCACCTGGAGTGATATAATCGCTTTCGACAGTGCTGAGTCCGCTCACGCTTAGAAGTACTTTTTGAAAAGGCACCAAGAAGGCTGTCCATGTAATCAGAGAAGGTGCCTGCTGCAGCCTTTTTCTTTGGTATCAGACAAACCCCTCGCGTCGATTGGAAAGGTACCGAATATCTACCTGGAAATCGAATATGTGATTTAGGACGGACATCCGTCCAAGCCGTATCCCTAAAGGCCCGATGGTTTGGATCAAGGAGAACGGGGAATACCTCTATCTTATCTATAAAGGTTTTTATGTCTTGCATGGGGACGCAGTGTACGTCAATCAGGAATAGCTTATTGATTATAAGTACAACAGGAAAGAAGAATTTGTATAAGGCACGGTTACTATCAGAGCAGGTGCGAGAGCCGAACGCCCGGCAAGTATCTACCATGTCTATACCGGGAACGTGGACCGAAATTCTCATACCTGATCCAACTGCAGATGCCCGTATTGCGACGGCGCCCCCCTGACTTTGTGCTTCAATCTGCTTGGACAATTAGTTTTCTATCATTCGTCTCACTCTTTGTTTCCTTCGTTTCCTGTTCTCTCGTCTTGCGCGTCTCGCATTAGCTTGCCTGCATGTCTTATATTATATCAGCGTGGGACACGCCTTTATTCAAACAGGGCAGGCTACAGCAGGTACCTTATCTTCCGGGAAGCACTGCTTAGCTGCTTAATGTCCTTTATCCGGCCTGGATAGCACAGGACAGAGGCTCAAGCCCAACCATACCTTCTGACTTGATTCCAAATTTGACCAGATGGCGATGCACTACCTGCCTGGCTGGTTTCCGTACCACGATATGGCCATATTAACGAACAAATAGCGCAATATGCGGTAAAACGTGCTCACTATCTGATTTATCCCGGCTTAAAATAGCTATAGCGGCTACAAAGAATGACCATCCCAATCTAACTCCGACCTAGACGAAACCGCCTAGCTGCGTGGCAGTGATGATTCCCACACCACGACATAAAGTACTTCAGCGTGGGGACAAGGCGTCAAGCGCAACAACACCCAACATGCCGCCACTCCTCTACCTATACAGAGTGGCACTGGTGACGTTGATCAGAACAGATATCACAGGGTCTATCCCCAATCACAGCATAATATCACCTTTGATGATAAATACTGACTAGCAGAGCGGCGATTCTTATACCACATGGAAATAGAAATAGGTCGGGACAAGTTCAAGATAAGAATTATCCATTCTTGATATTCTTTACCTCTGCGCTTCAATTACGAATATGTAACCAGCAAGAACGGGATGATAATTTCTGAAGTGACTACTACTGTGACGAAATGCTGGCTAGCCGAATGGCTGGTTGGGTAGCTAGTTAGTAGGCCACCATATGAATCATCCTCACTGGGATGAAGTATCAAGTTCTAACCACATTCCTGATCCCGCATCTTTTATCTCTACACTTCATGGCAAACCAAAAAAAGGGCCACCAGCAAGGATGCAACCCCAATGCCAATCGCAAGCTAACTACGGCCTTGTCGAATGACCGTCTGTCTGGTCATCTGATTTCTCTCGATAGGAGATGCAATGGCTGTTGAGAGGAGGATGGATATCATGCTAGGAATGAGAGAGGATTCGTGGCTTTTTAAAAAAAACTATAACTGGTGAATTTCTTCATTTATCTGGGAGATAACAGCTATGCCTAAGCTTTAGGCTAAGCTCATGATGAGGAAGACACACGGTGTTTGCCTACTCGTCGTTAGGGGAGGAGAATAGTTACAGTAGCCGTAGCCGTTCAACGATGACAAGTCCTACTGGTGGTGGCTAAGCGCGAAGCAAGCGGATGTTGTTTGCTTCGACATGACAGATGCAATAACAGTCCTAAAGTAGTTAGCCGAGTCTCTATTGTGTGCTAAATACACCGATTTACTCGGATGGTACGCGGAGACCTTCTTCGTTGACTAGGAGGGGGGGGAGGAAGACGAGGATATCGTGATATTCAATGAGGATGTTCGCCGAGCGATTAATGAGGCATTCAAACATCTATCCTCTGCCTTTGTACAGACGGTAGTGGTTTGAGTCAGGTGAATTATGTTGCTTTTGTGAGAAGAGTACGTCCCGCGTGTCCTATGACTCACTACTATAGAAATATCATGGTGGTACCTTTGGAGGGTATAGCCCAGACTGAACCTCTTATAATTCTCTATCATAGATTGGCCGTGTCCCACTTCGATCTATCTGCTTGTACATAATCAATCTCATGAGACTAGTAAATATGCAGTCATTTATCATATCATTCAGGACAAGTAGCTGGACTATCTAAATGCATTGCAAGTCATACCGCGCTAACTAGGCAAGCCCCAAATCCATAACATACAAAATATCCATCAAACCAACGATAAATCTAACGATCGACATCAAATGCCGAAAGACTACGCCTCCGACCAGGCTGATAACTCCCCTTCCCCTGATGCGCCAGCGACAACATAGTCCGACGAACATGCATCACAGTAATAGCAATAGCCAGGGAATTCCACACGTCCTGACCGCGTTCAGACAAGTCAAACTGAGAGATGAACCGACCATCTTCTTCGCCGTTACCGATCTCTCGAGGATCAGTACTATGGGTCAAGATGGCGACGATGGGGCCGCAGATGATGAATCCAGTAAGAAGGGGAAATTTAATGTCCTCCAGTATTTTCGCCTCCTTCTTGTCTGGAGCGTTGTTGATTGTCACGCCGAGTTCTTCTTGGTGTCGCCGGGTAAGCTTTTGGAGCTTTGTGTTCATCTTCCGGACGGCTTTGATAGTCTTTTCGTCTTTCTTCTGAGCATATATCACATGAACTGGCAGTGCATCTTGCATAGTGTCTAACTCGACGTCAAAGAGAGCCCAGTGGATGTATTTCTGGATTGCTTGCTTGATCAAGGGTTCGGGTTGTTGGTGTAGAATGTCACAGTCGCGGACACGGCCACCGACGGCAAACAGACATGTCAAGGCTTTGATAGCTGGATAACCATTAGCATCTGTCTCATAACGCAGTACGTTCTATGAAAGCTCACCGTAGAGATTCGAGCTTCGAGTGACGTCGATAATTGGCTTGTCACTCGCCTCGGAGCTCCTAGGATATAAAGATTCTGGCAGTGTCGGAAAGTCATATCGCCAGCTTCTGGGGACAACCGGCTCAAAGCCGCGCATTGCAAGGCGAAAGAACAAATCTTTTTCTTCCTCATTGAAGAGACCCTTTGGCACATTGATTGCGCTGGCCCAGCGCTTGGCTCTTTCTACTGAAAAGTCAAAGACGATGCCTGTCTTCTCAGTATGATGGATGGGTCGGTCTTGATACTCTTCGTTATCATCCTCGGTCAAATAGGCTGGGTTTGCATTTTCGGCCTCGATCGACTTCATCGGAGTCGCCTCCGGTTCGGAAATCAAAGTTTCACCTGGAACGTACTCCTCATTTTCCTTTTTCGGAGTCTTCTTCGGAACATGGCGAGCATGAGGGAGCGCAGACGAAGCGGTTCCAACCTTGGTTGTACTTTTCTTTCGAAGAGTATCCGGCGTTGGATACAGGATCGCACCTAGACCCGTCGTTCCATTATCAATTTGTGGGAACTGAGTCACCCCCTGTTGATACACAGGATCGATTTGAGCAGACGGCGTAACGGGGAACTCTGTTTCTATCGGCTTCTCAGGAGTCAGATGGCGGGCATCGACAGACGATACTAATGCAGAGTTTGGTATCACCCTTCTCTTCTTGGGAGCCCTGGCGGTTGCTTCATTGTCCTGACTGCTATCACCATCATCCTCTTTCCCTGGCATGTATGTAGCATCCACACCAGGTTTCCTCTTTCTGTTCTTCTTCGCAACCCTGTCGATGAGCTCACTGGGATCAATCTCATTTGAATCTGGGTTGAAAGTGTCATCTTCATCGTCATCTTTCCCCGGAATGTATGTAGCATCTATATCCCTCCTCTTCTTTCTAGCTCTTTTACCATCCTCGATCTTCAGCTCATTTGGATCAACCTCATCCGCATCCGAAACAAACTCTTCCACATCCTCCTCGACCTTAATATGCTCCTGAATGTAATCCGGATCCTGCTCTGTCGGCACCGGCCCGCTACAATTGGCAGGAGAGTTCCTCGGAGATACTGATCGCGCACGAACAGTCATATATGCGTTACTTTCTGAAGTATGAAGCAAAGAGGCAAGACTGTCACCGGTGCTATTACGTCGTTTTGTCGCTCCTTGCAACACGGTGGATACTTTCTTAACGAATCCACTTCGGACAACAAAGCGATCACTATGCAAAGGCAAGGATGGCGAAACGAATGAAGAGGTCAGATCAGTCGATAAGAGACTCTTGAACCCGGACGAATCAAGCTCCGTAAGATTTATGTCGGGGTCGGTGTCAGGGGTTAGTGATGTTGGTCCAGTGATATTCTGAGGTGGAAGTGAGGAGAGTAGCTCGAAGAGGAGTTGAGAAGAAGACATGATGTCTTTGTCCTAGATAATCAACGCTTCTGTAAGAAGGGCCTCATTCGACGATGCTTTGTGGAGCTGGAGACGAGTGTTGGACAAAGAGGGACAGAACAAACAGAAGAGGGGATCCGTTTGGGAGACCGAGACAACACACTGGTCTGGGGACAACAATGGACCACCCTGAAACTTGGGAGAAGGAAGACTGCAGTCACTGAGTGTGACAAAGGACGGGTTAGTGCCTTCCCTCCGCATCTTGACTTTCGCAACTGAGTTGACAAAGAAATCTAGATCATGTCACTCCAGAGAGCAGCTCTACATATATATGCTATTCCAGATGCATTCTTTCACTCGTCAGTTCCGCGTCTTCCATTCAGTCATACAGCATTAAACAGTGAGTCGAGAGAAACGCTGAAGCAGAATTACATTCCAGGAACGGGGACTCGCCCGCAAAACAACAGGAATTAAAAACAGCCTAAGATGCTGAAGACATATAAGAAAAAATACTCCCCAATCAACCCCTCATTCCACATTCACAAATGCCATCATAGCGCTAACACCAGCTCTCAAAACTCTTATGGGTATGTGGGAATCCTTTGAGCGCAAATATGCCGAGCTGCCGGCATCAAGAATTCCGAGAATCAGATCGTGCCAATGTTGACATGAGGTAACGACTAAACAACAGAAAGCCCGGACGACATTCAAGACGACGCAATTACGCAAAGTCCGCGGTGTACGAGAAGCCGCGGAACTCTTCCTGCATTGCCTGGGAGAGGACTGGATACTGAGTTAGCGGGGAAGACAGGCTGACAGGGAAATCTATTGATCTCTTACCTGATTGCACGGGTGTAAGGACAGGAGTGACGCTGGTGAACTCCTGGTCGAAGTTGCTAGTATCGGTAGGGCTGCTAATTTGTGGCAAGAACGGCGGGGGCACCCGCTTGTGGTAGATGTCATCCCAGTTGATGTTCCTGAAGAACGCATGAGACATGACTTCTTGGGCATCGGTAGGTCCGGAGCCAAGACGCAGTTCCGGCTCACGGGTGAGGAGCTTCTGGAGAATCGAGACCGAATCGCGAGGCATATGGATGGGGTATAGGGGCTCATCGGCAAGAATAGCATCGTATATTTCGTCCTCATCTTCACCACGGAATGGAGACTGCTGAAGAAGCATCTGGTAAATGAGGACACCGAATGCCCACCAATCAACAGCACGGCCGTATCTCTTGTCCAGAAGAATCTTTGAAAGCATAAGTACTGAGTAAACACGAATCACAAGAAATGTACTCACCTCCGGCGCCATGAATTCTGGAGTTCCACAGAACGTGCTCGTGGTCGCACCATACCACATGTTCTCCTTGCAAAGACCGTAATCAGCAACCTTAATGTGACCGTCCAGGGTCAACATGATGTTGTCGAGCTTCAAATCACGGTAAATGACACCGTTCTCGTGGAAATACTTGAGTGCTAGCAGGACCTCCGCAGCGTAGAACCTAGAATCATCAGCAACTCTACTATCTTCTGATCACCGTGTCCGTCTATAACTTACTGTGCCCGCTTGAGACCAAACTGGCCGCGCTGAATATGCAACATCAGATCACCACCGCTAATGTATTCCATGACGAAGTAAACGCGCGTCTCAGTCTGGAAACAGGCGTGAAGGTTCAGCAAGAAGGGGTGACGCTCCTTGTTCGCGATCATGAAGACTCGCTTCTCGGACTTTGTGCTTTCTACTTCGTCATTCTCGATGATGAACTCCTTCTTCAGCACCTTGATAGCGTAAAGCCTCTTGGTGCTCTTTGTTTCTGCCAGCATGACCTTTCCGAAGTTACCCTTACCCAGAACCGCCAGGAAATTGAAGTGGTCCAATCCAATCCGGACCTTTGGCTGCTGAGGAGCCTCAGGAGGCTGCTGTGAAACCATTTGCATAGCCGGCTGCTGTGCAGGCATGCCATACGCGGCTGGAGCTGCATGCTGTATCGCTTGAGGCGGCATGCCTTGCGGCGCATTGGCGTACGGCTCGTACGCCTTGGGGTCATAGGTAGGCAGCTGCGGCTGCATCGGGCGATTCTGCTCCACTGTACATTACGAGTCAGTATTCGATCCAATATTTGAGGCCACTGGGCACTAGAACGAACCTGGCATTTGCTGGGGCGAGGGCATTCCCGTCGCGACAGTGGCAGCAGCCACAGCCGCACTCGACGACGTTCTCGGGGGCATCTGCTGCCTTGCAGCGGCCGTCGGGGACTGGGGAGGCATGTACGAGTTGGTAGCTGCGCTCACAGCTTCAGCGGAAGGCTGGCGCTGAGGTGCTCCGTACGGGCTCTCGACAGGCTTCTGCGGGTAGGCCATAGCCGCACTGTCCTGAGGGCCCTGGGGTGTGCCGCTGGGCCGCAGGGTGCGGCCGCTAAGACCAGAGCTTACAGAGGCGGTCTTGTTATGGTTCTTGGTGCGGATCAGGGTCTCCAAGATTTGGTTGGCCGCCTCCATGGACATACCACAGAAATCAGGCACCAGATGTGTACAATGCGAGTGACAAGTAAGACCACACTCTGCAAACAGTTAGTATACGTCGTCACTGTAGGTCCCTTAGGGATTCTTTGAAGAGTCCAAATACCTGTACATCGCTTGGCGTTCTTCCGCCCAAAGGGAAGCAGATAACCACAGTGACAGCACCAGTTGGCGGAAATGTTGGAGAAACCCTCGAAGCGATGCGGAATGCGGTGGTTGATCTTTTCTTCGTCGGGATCGGTCTCATAGTTTGCTTTGCTGATACACTTGGTGACAACCTTCGGGTAGCACTTCTTGTGGCAAGTGTACTTGCAGTCGGCGCACTGCATACCGGCAGCGTACTTGAGGAAGTCGCCGCAGAGGGCGCAACGCATGATGTTGTAGAACTGCTGGGTGACGAACTTGTGGCCCTGCTTCTCGTGAACCTCCTCCTTCTTCTGACGAACTGCACCCTGACGGTTGAGACCGATATCGAATGGCCGGCGGTCCTTCAATTGCTTGGCTACAGGCTGCGTCAGTACAATCGGAGTGCAACATTTGACCAAACCTACCGAAACTCATTGACAGGTAGATACGACCAACTGGCTCCAGCGCGAACCACGAATCGATCATGACCTGGTTCCCAGCAGGCGCTCCGGCATTTCCATCTCCGTAGCCCTGACTCGGCGCCGCACCAGGGCCCCCAGGCCCTGATGGGTGAGCAGAGCCTGCCCCCCCAGCGGTATCCGGTCGTCCCTGCGCACCTCCATGCTCCATCTTATCTGCAGAAACCCAGCCCGATGCGTTGAACTCAGACTCGATCTTCTTACGACGCATCTCTTCCGCGATGTCGGAAATGCGCACCCAGAGCATGCCAATCGGCGTAGGTCGGTCACCAGACTTATCGTAGACCGTAAGCTCGATCTCGTTTGCCTTGTCGATATCGATGTTGAATGTTTCGTCCTGCCACCTGTCGATGCGTGTCGCTTTTGTCCGAGCCTTGATGGTATCCTCCACCTTCAGCACAATGAACGTCTCGGGACCTCTGGAGAATCTCGAGCTAGCGGCATGGTCTACGTCCTTGACGGCATGAATGCGGAGGGTCAGTAGACCCGTAAGCGGCTTGCGCAAATTGGGGGTGCTTAAACTCTCATCTAGGAAGACGATATTAGCACGTTGGAAAACATGGCATGACAGGGAAAGCGAAGGGAAGCCTCAATGGCAGGATTACATACCATCGGGAGTATCTGTCGATTCAATGTCGACGTGGAGATCTTCATATCGCTTAAGGGCCTGCTTCAGCAACTGAATCTTCTGGTTACTCTCAATCCGCCGGCCTTCGGCATCCGCACGGCTCTTCCGATCACCCTCATCCTGATATAAGCGAACCATCTTCTCGATACCCGCCTTGTACTGCTTCTCCACACTCAGTTTGAACTCGAGCTGTGACAGCATGAGCTGGATCTTGGGTCCAAGATATTGGGTGTCATATTTGATCAGGTCTGGACAGGGTCGACGTCAGTCCGAGAAGAGCTAATGCAACAGAGAGCGACCTGAGCTCCAGCAGCTGCAGAACAGTACATACCAAGCTTTGTGTAATTGGGCCGGGCCTTGGGCACGGGAGCGAAAGGTCGCGGGTCTGCATATGGGGCCCCTGACGGCATAGAACCAGCACCACCGTGCGGGTAGGCTCCGGAAGCATCACCATATTCCTCGTTACCCCCATAACCCGGGCCGTAGTCCTTCTGAGGAGGAACGGGACCAGCCTCAGGATTAGGCGGGAGACGCTTATCGGTGGGAGAGCCACCACCCTCGTGCTCCATGCGACGGAGCTGCAGCTCCCGCATCTTCTCCTCCAGGTAGGCGATGTTCTTTCGGCCATCGCGGATGTTCGCATCGACTCGCTGTTGCACTAGGGGATTATCGGTCGATTGTCGCATATTCGAGGCGGCGGTGATGAGAGCCTTTTCCCGCTCGATCTTGCGGTAGACCGAGGCGATGAGATCGTCCCCGTCCATGGTGTGAGGCGTTGTCCGCGGACAATGGGAAAATCGAGGGGAATGGAACGGGATCGACGCAATGCGACCGGGGGGTGCGGGTTGGGAGGAGGTGGGGTGTGGTCCCTTATGAATACGTAAAAGAAGAAGGGGGAAAAAGGGACGGGGGGAAGAAGAAAGAAAGTAGAGGAAGTAGCTAGATAAGTTGCAGGGGAAGGGTGGGGAGAGTGAGGAAGAGAGAGAGACAGGGAAGGGGGAGGGGAGAGGAGGGGGGGGGGAAGAGGGATGAGGATGGGAAATGGCCGACGATCGGGGGAAGGAAGTTTGTTGTGGTGGTGAGGTTACGGAGAAGAAGGCAGAAAGAAGAAAAGCAACAGCAACAGCAACAGGCGTCGCGGGGCTCTTGTTGACAGTTAGTTGCAGGGAGGGGGAATCCGATCGATCGCGACGACGGGATGTCAGGTCAAGTCAGCTCAAAGGCAGGCAAGGCAAGAAAGTCCAGCAGGGTTTAAGCCACTCGGAAAACGTGAGACAAATTGGGCCCGTGGCGATGGACTTTGACGGCTCAGACCCTCTTCTCTCGTGGTGTCTAAATTCCACCTGTGGCTGAGGCAGTGGATTTATGGGAAACGAGGAACGGGAGGGAATCCCAGTACCAACTGGAGTATTCGGTTTCACTACGAAGAGAAGAAGAGAAAAAAAGAAGAAGAATAGTAGAAGGTAGGAAAAGAAGAAGAAAACTGACTACAAATCTGCGTTCATCTTCGTTTTATTATGTTTTTCCTGTTCAATCCTTTCTGTTTCCTTACCGCCCGCCATAGTCACTCACACTCACACTCACATTCACGTTTCTGCTCCTTCAGGCAAGCAGTCGCGGGTTCGGAATGCGATGGACTTGGTAACGGATCAGGCAAAAAAAAAAAGTCAATCCGCATTGCTGTTCTTTCCCCATAATTGATGGACTGATCTCTGGATCGACCATCGGGGCAACAACACGGCCGGGAATGATGCAATTAAATCAACCTTCCTTCTTGCCCTACTGACTGACTGACTGACTAGGGGCTTGTTCCGCACAGGGTCTCTGGCCATCCATGGATGATTTGTTTCATCTTGCACGGAGAATAATTAGTATTTGCCAGAGGAACACCCAAAGTCAACCCCAACAACAACTAGTCCTTCAGCCCAGGCACGCAATTCGGGCCCAATCATCCGATCTTTCTTCTCGGGTGATGCGAGATAAACTACCGTTAAACTATAACGTCGTGTTCCCTGTCTTTTCGGGCCCCCTCCTACCATCAACCCTGCCGTGGTGTTGATGGACTTGGCCTGATCTTCCTTCCTGCGTGCCCACCTTCGGGTGTGTCCACTTATTGACCGTTTCCTCTCACCTGCCTTTTTCTAAAAAGAAAAATTTTCAAACTAAAAAAAGGCAAAAAAGGCACTAAATTGTTTGTTTCCATGGCTGCTGCTGGGTTCCTCCCCCATCAAAGTATTGTCTCCCACTTGGCAACCGAGATCTATGATCCCCTTAAACCCACAGCCACAGTCGCCGTGAATGACGTCTACAACAGGGTCGAGGTCCACCTTCCCCTCCCCTCCTCCTGTCGCCTGGATGAGGGGTTTGCTGGGGGATTCTACCGCCCCTTGCTTCAACGCACTTCCAAGTCTGCACCAGGCTGGTTGCAGGTCATGTGCCGTCGGATCATCCGTCGATGGCTGCCTTACTAGCCTAGAGTCCTGCGATTGGAGAGGAAGATGCACCT
The DNA here is from genome assembly GCF_003344945.1 of Aspergillus welwitschiae. Classification (NCBI taxonomy): domain Eukaryota; kingdom Fungi; phylum Ascomycota; class Eurotiomycetes; order Eurotiales; family Aspergillaceae; genus Aspergillus; species Aspergillus welwitschiae. The sequence continues at coordinate 518,868 of NW_020798705.1, read as the reverse complement.
GGAGAGAGAGACACGAAGACCCCGCGAAAAAAGAAATGGGAAAGGCAACAAGTGAACAGCCCCAAACAACAGAAAAGAGAGAACATCCCCGAGCGGTAGGGAAGAGTTACGGGGATCAGAAGCGAAGGGGAAAGCACACTACAATGAACTTTTTTGACTTGAAGCGTGACGCCGGATGACAAATTGTGACTGCACCCTGCAGGATGACGAACAGTTTTACTCGGATCTCTTCGACATACGAGGAAGAGACAGCCACCCCACGAGCATTACACCGTACAGTCCAATGCATATCGGATGCAAGACGTACGTGCTCACCGTTTGAGCTAGAAGCCCGGTGAAGAATGGCGACACAGCTCCCCCGCTGCTTCCCATGGCACTGATAATGCTCAGACTGGACGTCTGCATCGAGCGCGGCAGTAGCTTGCTGAACACTACCGTGGCGCAAGGATACACTGGTCCCAGTAGCAGGCCCACTACGGCCACGGCCACGGCGTCCCCGATGATGTTGGGAATGAACCAAGTCATGAGCTGGAAGGCAACTGATCCGAGCACCAGTAGGATGACGGATAGCTTCTCCCCGACTAGGTGGGCGGGATGCGACAGGACGAACCGTCCAACAGTAATGCCAGCCCAGAACCCGGCACTAACGTAGCCAACCCGTGAGGGGTCCCCATGACGATAACTGATGAGGAACGAGACAACCCAGCCGGAAATCGACACTTCTGCCCCTTGGTAGGCGAAGATGAATAGAGCCCCAAGGAGAGTGGGTCGACTCTTCAGTGCTTGCTTCAGAAGGTGTGGTCTGGCCGCTTGGGTTGGGCCAGGCGTTTGCTGAGAAGTGGTACGGTGGAGCGCCGTCAATAACTGTGTTGGGAAGTCCTTTTCATATTTCTGGAACGCCCAAGCGGAGAACACCAGGTTGATCAGCGACATGGCGAGGTTGATACTGTAGAAGTAGGACCATTGGACCCCATGAGATGCCAAAGCCGTCGCCACAAGTGGTGCTATGATGCCGCCCAAGCCATAAGCACCATGGAGACCACCCAAGGCTGCAGTGCTATTCACAAGGTTCGCGCAAAAGACATTATTCAAGGCTAGGTTGATGGCCATGCCGAGGCCTAATAGAAAGAAACTGGCCACGACGGCAGGGAAGGGTGGCTTGCAGATGATGATGACATAACCAGCGGTTATCAAGCTTGTAGACAAAGAATAAGTCTTCGACCGGCCAAGCTTCATTTCCAGCGCATGAACCAAAGGGGCAGCAAGAATGAATCCCAACGCATTCGTTACAAAGATCAGCGACACGATAGCATATCCAATATTGTAGTCTTTCTCCATGTAGGGGATGAGGGCCCCAGGTGCGCTGTCATTCAATCCCCCGGCGAAGTTCATCAAGCAGGCACTCAACAGCCGCCATTTAGTCATTGGTGGACTCTGTATTGCGGGAATGGAGTCCACAGCTTCCTCTCCCGGCGAAGTGGGATGGCTCTCCAACTCACCAGGGCTCACGGGTGTCTGCGAACCCAGGGTCTGCTGAGAGGAGATATCAGCGGTCTGTTGACTGCGTCGCTGAAGGCCTTCTAGTTCATGGTCCGATGGAGCATAAGCAATCCCTTGCTTATCCTTGCGCACCGCCGCCGCAGGACTCGTTATTAATGGTGGGCTCTGGATGTCCACAAGAGTGCCCAAAGCTGAGAGCGACATCTTCAGTGGCGTATCCAATGAAGAGGAGATGTTCCTAAGAGGTTTGTAGTACGAAATATGTCCGAGACCCCAGGATAAACGATTCTTTTAGGGAGGTTTGGGGATCCCCAACGTGTCGGGGTCATTATTAATATCCATGGAGGTGAATTAGCTTGAGCGGAATATCACTCCGCGAACCCCACCAGTGAGCGAAGTTCAAAGAGATAAAAGCCGGAAGCCAATCAGACACATGCAAGTTTCACGATATGATACATCCACTCCAAATGCCGGCAGAAGGGCCCAAAAACACGAGGTCAAGTGGTCTAGATGCCCGCCTTAGGCCAGACATTGTGCAGGGAAACTGACTCGCCAGGAAAGACCTTGATTCGATGGATTGTGCAGTGCACTGTGTAGCCAACTAAGATGCCACATTCCTAACAACCGATGGACATGAGCACGGCCGTAAGTAGATAGTACTGGAGCTCTACTCCGTAGATGGCGGAGATGAGGAGAGAAGAGAGAGAGCGAGATTGGCAAAGAAGCGGATGGGGGACCCACACTCCCCACCGGGGATTTTCTGCCGCCCGAATTTCTTCATTCGAGTAAAACTCTCCGCAGTCGACGGTTTCTCGCATTTTGCTCACACTTTCTTCAGTCTTTGGTGTTCATCCCAGTTTAGATCGACACTACTTCCCGCTGAACCACTTGCGTATACGTTAGAAATGGGTCCCCCTAGGCGCAAGGTTCTCGCTACGGCGGAAGAGACCATGTTCCCGCCGGATGAGCTGTCTCAGGGCCATCTAATTGCCCGGGCTATCAAGGCGACCGGAAACAACATCTACTCGGTGGAACTTCCCTCGAAAGAGTCGGTTTTGGTGGAGCTCCCTGCCCGCTTCCGATCGACCATCTGGATCAAGCGGGGTTCCTACGTGGTGATCGATACCAATGCTCTCGAGGGCCGCGACAACAAGCTCAAGGGAGAAATAGTCAACATCGTCCGTGATGAGAAAGCGTGGCGCAAAGCCCCGTTTTGGTGAGTGGATCCCTCAATCGCGGTGCCTGGGGCTACTACTGATCCCTCTGCAGGCCAAAGGAGTTCGCTAAGCAAGCTGCTGTTGTCGCCGACGACTCGGACGAAGAGGATGAGTCCAATGTCGGCAAGATGCCCTCTTCCGATGAGTCGGATGCTTGATTGGCATCTTGATTGATCCTTTAGGCGTCCGAACCTATCGCATGGGCAATGGACTACCTGACAGAGCAGTCTTACTTATTCAGGGATTCTCATGGGTACAAGACTGATTGCGATTATCGATGCACCTGTCACAGCCCGATCTCGACACTGGCCGGGTGTCACTTCTATTGGTTATGCTCTTTACCGCTAGGGTTCGAACGCATGGTATAAAAGGCGCTGGCACTATTCGCAAGGACGCCGAAACTCTGGATAGCAAGTGAGAGGACAACAATGATGGAACTGAGGTTGGTGCTGGGGAATGTGTTCCAAGCCCACTCTTGCATAGCCCAGATAAGGTACAGCAAGATTGGATGAAACCCTGCGCGCCAGAGGAGGAAGGGTGTCGCCCAGGAGAGGTAGGCGAAGAATTGGTAATGAAGGGACCTTGCGCACAACAAGCCAACTGTCAGAGACGAAAGCATCACGCTCATGATGTAGGATTTGGGGAGGGACACTGTGCGATGTCGACCCGCTAGCAGATTCCGGATGAACGCAGGCAAGCTAGACCTGGAGTATCTCAGCCAACCAGTGACGGCAAAAGCGCCTAGCAGCACAATGTGGACGGCCAGCAATGCCAGGGAAAAGCTCTTAGATAAGAATACTTCTTCGCCGACAAATCTCCAATTGACTGTCCATTTGAACATGAACTGTCTGGTTAGCTCGAACGCCCGCGAGAGATACCCCGCCGGGTTGTTTTGTAGGAACGGTATCGCGAGTAAAACCTGTAGCTCAAATGTCAGACTAGTCTTCACACAACTTGCCTTTGGCCGACCCTACAGCCTCATGGGAACCTACCTGGACAAGCACCGCCTGAACCCCCAGCCCCACGCTAGGACCAAGCGACAGACTAAGCACCGTGACCACAGCAATAGCCGGGGCCAGCAGCAACAGTGTCATCTTAATCGCAACACCAGTAGACCACACTGCGACCGCAGCCGTCCACTTCCGATTCATGAATAACAGAATGGCAACCCACATCGCCAGCGCCGCCAAGCCATCATTGAACAGCCGCAGGACATAAACGCTGTGAAGTCTCTTGGAAAGGACCAGCAGCGGAAGCAAGTACGGCGGAGCACCCGACTGTCTATAACAGCACAGCACAACCACCAGTGTGATCAAGTAGAGCACAGCAAATAGTATCTGACCGAAGAAAATATCGCGCCCCTCATCGGTGAGATGGTAGAGGGCCGTATAACTGTATACATGGGCGGCCGGGTAGACAAGGGGACCGGTGGATCCTTTGATGAGAGTATAATCGCGTTCTCCTGACAAGTAAAGCGATATTTGTTGCATGTACGTGGTCCAGTCAATCTCGGTATCTGTGGACAACAGCAACGGGGCTAGGTTAGTGGCATTGCTTCACTTGTCGCAAAAGGGTGTGAACGGAGCTTAGCTGTAGCCTTACAGGGCACTTTCCAGATGATCAGCGCGCAGAGAAAAGCGTCACCCAGGACCAGAAGCGGAGCCATCCATTTTGTGTGTCGGGGATTGAAACATAAATCGCGAATTAGGCGCATCCAGTCCATCTTGCATGCGGTTGTTGAACCAGCTACTTTCTTCTACAGCTGTAGATGTCGGGTGGCCTCTTCGTGCCAGACAGCCAATGAGAGCTGTCCCGTTTGGGATTAGCGTTCATGGACACACACAGACCGCGCGGCCGCATGTCTGCAGAACAGGTGGGTTCGTTACCATAGAAGTTGAGGCGAATTGTGCATCAATTGAGAGTTGTATTTAATCGCATATGCATAATCATATAGTAGACAGTTTTTGTAAGTACACTATCGATACAAAGATGGGTATATTGCTGCCATGGGCCGGATTTGGTGCCCGGCCGAAAATTTCCGAAGCCAACCTCCGTCGAAGCCAACACGACTGCTTCATGGCTTATTTCGTGATATAATCCACAGTTCCTTCACGCTGTACATGCTCAAAGCCTATTTTAGCCTTGATTGAGTCCTCCTTGCTTTCCAATTGTCGGTTACCGACCCTCTCCAACCTGTTGTGCCTGTGTCGTCGTTGATGTCGAAATACCTCCACTACTCGTAAAACCCAGCAATTCGCCCAGAATCCCTCGAGGCTTGGGAACAGGACACTCGTGGCCTGCCTTGGCCAATCTCTGTGCTTCTTCTTCCAATTGTAGGAACGTAGACACCTCTTCATCGGCTGCAGGCTGCGTCTGGCCGAGCGGATTGCCATCCTGGCCAAGGAGTTCTTCGTCTTTCCGACGTCGTCTGCGGATTCTCTGGATAGGTTGCCCATCTGCCGACATTATCATCTCAGAATCGGCGAATGTGCGACGCGGGGCGGGACAGGGAAAGACATGTGGTAGGCCGACGACGACCAAGGAAGCCAGGAGCGTCCCGGCGAAGAGGGAGGACGTTGACCGTGACCGGGGATGTAGATGCGGCGGCATGTTGAAATATGGATGTGAGCAATTAAGGGGAAGATTTATGCGGAGCGGAGGGTGACGGTAACGACGATGCGTTGACTAGGCGGCGGGCATGCGTTAGTTTCGGTGTAAAAGAACAATGCAAAAGAAAGGAATGGTCAAACCTTGTAGCAACCAAAGCACAAAAACTTAATGACAGGCAAGGTAGGACGCCCCAATCATAGCATGGCCTCACCAATGGATAGCGGGGGGGGGGGGGGCGGCGCGATAGAAGGACGACCGGGGAAGCCGGGGAGGGGAGAGAAGTTATGATGGGGAGACTGGATTGGGAAGGGAACTGAGGCAGCGAATTCAGGCTACTAATTTCCCGAAATGAACAGATTCGGTCTAGTCTTGGCGATCAGATCTAATCTTATCTTTGGCGCTTGTGATTGGCGAGGAAGGACAGCGGCGAGGTGCAAACTGGAAACTGAAGGGAAACCGCCTGAGCTGCCATCGCCCACCTCTCTCACCTCTGCCTCCACTCTTCTGCCCCCTCCCCTCCCTCCTCCCATCTCGCCCGTTCTCGCTCTGCTTCAGTCGAGCACTGCATTAGACGAGAAAATGAGCGTTCTGTTTTTCTGCGCTTAGCGGTTCTCTCCTTCATCCATCGTGCGCCCCTCCCCACCGGCATTGACTCAACTGCCTCCTCCATTCTTCTGCCGTCAGGACCCACCCTCCCTGCTCCCTGCTCCAACTCAGCTGCTCATTCCGATTATCTCCTGCTGCGCTCGAGCACCATGAGCGACCTTGACCGGTATTCCCTCCCTTCCCGCCCCTCTTACCCTCTTCCTCTCCCCTTAGACCAAGATAGGCTAACCTCCCGCTTTTCGTCGCGTAGGGCGATCGCGCAATTACGCGCTTGCCGTTTGATACCCGAAGCCCAGGTCCGCGAACTCTGCTACAAGGCGCGCGAGCTCCTAATCGAAGAAGGAAACGTAGTCTGCGTCGACGCGCCCGTCACAATCTGCGGCGACATTCATGGCCAGTTCCATGACTTGATGGAACTGTTCCGCGTGGGCGGCGACGTCCCGGACACCAACTACCTATTCATGGGCGACTTCGTCGATCGCGGATTCTACTCCCTCGAATCTTTCCTCCTCCTTCTCTGCCTCAAAGTCCGATACCCCGACCGCATCACCTTGATACGTGGCAATCACGAGTCGCGCCAAATCACCACCGTCTACGGATTCTACGATGAGTGCATCCGCAAATACGGCAGCGCCAACGTCTGGCGATACTGCTGCGAGGTCTTCGACTACCTTGCGCTCGGGGCCCTCGTCTTAGGCGCCAGCTCAGAGCTCGAGCCCACCGGCCCCAGCATGGATACTACCCAATCCACCATGCCGATCGATGACGAACTCGAGACCGAAATCCTTAACTCCAGAGGCGAAGTCACTATGAGCACCTACCGACCCCGCCCGCAATCCTCCTCCGACCCATCATCCATCTCCCCACCCCGCGACATCTCCGCCACATCCAACCAAGCCCCCTTCCGCTCCGGCGCTGCCGGTACAAGCGCCTCCGGCGACGCCGGCGGAAGCTATGGCAGCCGCACGGGAGCCGTGCTCTGCGTGCACGGCGGCCTCTCCCCGGCCATCGACACCGTCGACAAGATTCGCCTGATTGACCGAAAACAGGAAGTGCCACACGAAGGCGCCATGTGCGACCTGCTCTGGTCCGACCCGGACGAGATCGACGGCTGGGGCCTCAGTCCCCGCGGCGCGGGGTTCCTCTTCGGCGGCGACATCGTCAAACGCTTCAACTACCGAAACGACCTATCACTGATCGCGCGCGCGCATCAACTCGTCATGGAAGGGTACAAGGAGATGTTCGACGGCGGGATCGTAACGGTCTGGTCCGCACCTAACTACTGCTACCGGTGCGGCAACGTCGCCGCTATCCTGGAACTAGGCGAAGATACAAGCAACGGTGGCACCGTCGCCCGAAGCAATGGCGACTACGGAAGGAGTAATGGTATCCTGGGATCGACCAATAAACCGGCCGTCCGCAGTCCCGGGAGACGGTATAGGGTGTTTGAGGCCGCGGCGCAGGATACCAGAGGCATGCCTGCTAAGAAGCCTGTTGCTGATTATTTCCTGTGATACCATTTGCCGTACGAACGAATGCATTTTTTTTTCATGCCCTTCTATCTTCTACATCTGTTCTGCTTATGTGTCTTTGTCTGTGTTTGCGCCTCCTATGTATGCATCCCAGCCGTTCGTCCTCCCGTCCTCATCCTCGCATCTCCTATCTATATAGGCTGGCCTGTGCATGAACTTGACTTGCTTCTACTTTACTTTTTCTTCGTTCTGTTTCACTCAACTATGATATCAAGTCGTAGTTGTTTCGTGCTTGTTGGTGGGTACCGCCGTTTACTGGAGACTTAACTTGAACGTGATGATACTTGCATGCTTGCTTGCATTTGACATACAGATTCGAAGAATTCATCTTTCTTGCTTTCTTTTCTATTTATCTACTGTTGTGTTTGTGTTTTTCTTGCGGGCAAATGGATTGACAGACGGTCTTTGTATGTGTGTGTATGTGCATCATCCATCCCTGTTAGCATTTGGGTTATGATTGCTTCTTTTTTGTCCTTTGATTTAAGTGTTTGATCGGGGTGAACGAATTCATTTGGTTGAGGTTTTTGTACACTTTTCACTGGATTAGGTAGCTATGGGTAGGTAGGTATACTTCGGGTTTTTATGCTGGTTGGGTTTGGGCATCCGAGGTTACTACTACTTAACCTGATGCCCTCCCGGACGAGTGAGGGGCCCTTGGGGAGATTTCAATGTAGGTAGGATCAACGCTAATCCTGTTGTATTGATTTTTTTTTTTTTTTTTTTTCCTTTCTCTATGTAAGTTGAACTGCGAGTTTTAATAAATCGCCCGAAAGGGTATGGTATGATGTCCATCTCCAAATGAACTATACTAGAAGCCTAAAATGGAAACCCGTATGCCAGCATCCACGGATGATCCAGATATCCAGGAAAGGCGAAGCAGATAGCACAAGACAAACATTAGTTCAGGCACATATGCCAAACTTATCGTAACATCGTGATCAATTTTTGATCTAAAAGCACCACGTGGCGCAACTTGTGTTGCCAAGGACTGCAACAGCATCATCGCCCTTCAATTGTCCCAGCAATCACACGCCGCTGTAGCCAGGCATGTCCGGGTGCTGCCCTGGATTAGCACTCCCTGGAGGGGCCCCAAACCTCATTGTTGGGGTTGGTCGAGAGCTATTCTCGGCTCCTGATGTCTGCCCAACGTTGGCGTAATGGTTTCCGAACCGCATATCGGATTCTCTCCCAGATATACTAGGGTTCCATCCTGGTACCCAATGATCCATTCCGAAAGTCATGGCGCTCGGTTCACGAGACCACCAGTCTTGACTCTCTTCTACAAGGTTTTCCGGTCCATCAAAGGGCGTTATAGGAGACGATGTTGTGGTTGCAGGAATGTTCTGCCCAGTGGTGAATGCGCGAATCTGTTCTTCGTCTGGCCCATACCAGACCTCTTGTTGGGCCACCGGAACGGGCTGGAACTGATTATAGGCGTTGGTTACGGGCCTGAGATACGTAGGTTCAGGAAGCCGGGTAGCACCCTGCGCAAGCTGGACGTTCAGTGACCGTTGCGCTGCACGCACAGCCGACACAGAAGGTGGTATCGGGGGTCCTGTTGTGTGTGAAAAACCCATGGACCCCACCGAGGTGGGTGGCGACTGCATCACAGGACCGCCATGCTCATGTGAACCCATCAGTCTCCCAGCCTGTGGATAAAGCACACTGTTCGGATCCGCAACCGAGTGATGCATGGTTGGAGCTGGCGGTGACTCCTCAGAAGGCGGAGGGGATATCGCTTGATCCCAGGATCCCCAGGACCCCCATTTGGCATGTGTTTGTTCAAAGGTGGCTGTTGCCTCTGCTGGCAGTTCGACATGCCACTTGTTGGCAGAAATCTCTAGAATCCTAAGGGTGCGCCGTGCGCAGAGCCAGCTCTCACCCATCTCTTCGAGATGCCGTAGACCATGGATGACATCTCGCTGAGCATTCTTCTCTGGAAGGTTGAGCAGATGCACAGTCAACGCGGTATGGGCCATATAGACTGCAACGTTGCAGATTTGCTTGAACCCATAGGTCCGTTTGTACATCCTCAGCAACTTTGAGATTGCCGAAGCAGCCTGCGTGCACAGTTTCCGGGGAGACACATGTTGGGGAAGCGGCGAATTGACTTTGGTGTATTTGAGGAATGGTCGATAAAGGTGTATAAGAAGGAGCTGGTAGAACATACTTTCGGTCCGTCAGTGAAACAGCTTAATGCATCAGCAGCCCAAACCATGAAACTTACTGCATCAAAAGTGCCTGAGGGAGCTGCCCCTCTTGTGGTCTAAGTTCTTTTGGTAGATCTTTCTTCCAGGCTTCGAGCCGGGTGTGAAGATCGCTGAGTTTCTTGAGTTCCGCCTGCTTAGTGGAAGGTTTCTCCTTCGGAGTCGGGTCATAAAAGAACACAAGCAGGTCACCATTGATCTCGCACAGCCGGAAGATCTGAGAAGCAACAGCTCGAATTCGCGACGGCTGAGTGTGCTCACGACCTACTCCGGTATCCATGTATGGGGACCATAGTTCAGCTTCCTCATTAGGCAAAATATCCACTTTCGGCACGCTAATGCTAGATCCCATCAATTGGGGCTGTCGACCAAGGTAATTAGACCAGCACCTGCAACTGTTAGACCTTATCAAAAATTCCCCAAGGGACTTGTATGGTCACGTACTTATCGAACAAAAAGCAACCCCAGAATGTTATTCGGCGTGCATCCACTTCTTCTTCGCCCAGATCCCGCGCCCCGAGACTGGTGGAGTCAAAGTTGAGGCCCAAGTCGAAGGCCATCCGGAAGCTCATCCCACTGTAGACCCAGCCCTTGCTTTCGCGGCCACAACCCGCCTCACGCACCGACAGCAGAGCCAGCGCTTGTACGGTGCATAGCTTTGCGTTCGCATGTTCATCGTTCTCGAAGAATAACCTCTTGGCCTCTTTGAAGAAATGATCGCCCGCTGTGGCAGAATTCTCTGGATCTTCCCGAGCGCCTTCCCAGGAGCTGAAATGACAACCGAGCGCTAGCATTGCATTGACGAGCAAAGTCGAACAGTACTGGCTGGGCACGCCACGTATATAGTCCCGATAGAATAAATCCTTGGAGAGAGTCGTGAAGAACGGATAATGCCAGGTAAAGTACATTGTCATGAGATGACTGATCAGTCTCTCATCCTGGGTAACACGAGTCCACTGTGTGACGGAATAATCACCGTGGCCCTGGTCCAGTTCCTGGGCACCTAGAGATGGTCTAAATTCGTTCAGCTCCGACCCGGGAGGCAAAAAAATGAGATTCGACGTGCCCCCAATGAACTTGCGGGAGCCGTCCAAAACAAGCTCACTCATCTTCCCTGCTAACTCCGACTCGAACTGATCAGCCTGCGTTAGGGCTTCATCCCCGCTAGCTGCTGTGTCCTCGGGGCCCGCCGTGGAACCTCTCCCTTGGCCGAGGATCGATTGTGCAACATCTTCGAGATTATCGCAGGACCGGATCTGGCGAACCAGATCGAATGCATCCTCCTCTTCGTAATTCAGTAAGGCTTGTATCAACGTCAACAGGGTTGTGTTCTTCGTTCTCAGCGCGTCGGTGTCCTTCTTATATACACCTTTCCTGCGATGGTCGGAATTCGGATCGTAGACGCCTGGGATATTGTGAGCCTCATCTGTGACACCAACAAGGAAGGGCAGTACTATACAGGCTGTATGATAGACAGAGGAACAGGCTGCGCAACTCGGTAGGTTTCCATCGCACTAAACCACACCATCAGCTACAAAGAGCATGTACAGCTTTTGGAGGCGGTCGTACCTTGGATTTCCTCCTGCGGCATGCAATACATGCCGTACTGACACAACGTCGTTTAGAAGCCGGGCCATTATCCGATTTTGTACCTTGGGTTCTGGTCGAAGCTTTCCCTCGAGACCCTGTCAGGGTGGGCGTGGCGTCCATCTCTTGCGACTTCTCCGCGGAGCTGTCTTCCATCGCTGTCAGGTCCACCCAGGAGTGTTCGGAGGAAGCGTCAAAACAGGGCGAAGCATGCTTCTCGAGGGGGGAAAGAGCGGGTCGGGCTGCTGGAGAGGGAACCCTGAAGGCCCCTGCACAGAATGGGTGGAGGGGAAGCGCGGGTCGAGGGTACCGGCATAAGCTCGACAGCCAGAGTAGCGAATCTGAGGCCGTGGTAGAGGCATTAGTTAGGCAAGTGCGCAGAGCTAGGACGGTACTATTGGCAATGTCGCAGAAGGAGCTGCTTAGTGCAGAGGATGGGTGTTGCGCAATCGGAGGATTTTAGGATGTCAAGAGATGCATCCATGTTGGGGGCGACTCACAGATCAGTCAGTCAGTCAAGCTCAGATCGAACCACAAAAAGAATTAGGCTACCCCGCGACGTGCAGGAATGGATTGACGAAACGACCCGCAAGTGGAGGCGACGGCTGCTCTGGTAGAAGATGGAAACGGGAGGGGTTTGTACGGGGCAAAGCAATCAGCATGGAATGAAAGAAAGTCGACGGTTGATGATAAGAGGAGATGATCTGTGCAGGATGATTGGACAATGCTGGGGGAGTAAAAAGAGGAAGAGATAGCGAGTCGGTGCAACTGCGCCGGCAGCTCGACGATCTGGCCCGGTTGGAATGGCGTCGATAAGCAACGGTGGATGACTAATGCCCCCGTCCACATAGTTAGTTAACTAACTTAGTTAAACAGTATGCAGTTAAGGAGTTACTAGAAAAGACAAATGTCAGTAGGCATCAGTCTACGTTATAGTAGATGATGACAGACAATGTTAGATTCATTATGGGCGAATCATTCATCTTGGAGTCCTGCGTGGGAACGACTACTTTAGTACTGTGAGATTCATATCTGCAAGAGACTCGAGATATGCTTTCTTTTTCTCTGCTCTGCCTATCAGACACATCCGATTGGAAGAAAGAATGGCATCCCACCGTCGAAGGAATGATCTGGATCGCTTTCGGTCGGCACCATCTCAATTGTGTCACATGGACCGTGATGCTTCATAACAATCTGGCCAGTTACAAGTAGGTAGTTACAAAGTACTGCTGGTTACATGTTACTGAAAGGGGACTAGTGTATCTGCGTGTTGGCATTCCCCAATTAGGATGCCTGATCTATGAGGATGGCCATCGGCTTATCTACTACTACGTAGCCATGTGCTTCACCATCACTCCAAGCCCCTGTCATCCTGCCCATAGGCTAACCAGTTTTACACATCGTAGAGCCCCTTTCGCTTCCAGAAATTGATACAGCATCTCAACACATCGACTTGCCTGACTGGACCGCCTGCTCGGCCCATTCAGAGTAATCGATCATCCGCAAAGGGATACCCGGCTTAATGGAGGAGAGTGGTGGTATCCTCGACTATGATCGACTTGGTCCAGTCGGGGGACAAGATGTGGTAGTCTTGACCAAGGTTCTTGTTCCCTCAATGCTGTCGCGGTGATGTTCCTGATACGACTCGCAGAAGTTGACCTTGGCCGCAACGTGGAAGATCACACTGGCCCAATCAATCAGCTAGTTGAACCGCTCGGACCCAATCCCAAGCTGCTCGTCGCCGATGTCTCCCTCCAGTATCATGGTTTTAAAAGTATACCAACGACTTGGGAAACAGGTCGTATTTCTCCATGGCCTTTTGCACTCAAGCAGAAGCGCTTTGGAGATTTCTGGCTCGAGCAATAGACGTGACGTGTTTCACACGCGGTCTCTCGATGAGTCGGCGGCGGATATGCGTGCCAGAACTCTTTCCATCATGGTATAGCAAGCCATTGTAGACTTTTCCATCTGGATTAGACTCCTGTCTTAGCGTAAAATCGAGTCCAGTTGATTCTTGGTGGCAGAAGTTGAATTGAGTGTTTTGATGCAAATGGCGGGTTGTATGAAAGGAAAAATATGACTTTGGAAAGTCTCGATGCATTCATTCTTGAGCCCTTCCTGGCAAAGAACAGGAGAGCAGCCAAGGCAAATTTGTATAATTCCCTGACATGCTGAACCAGAATCCACGGCACCTCCAAGCAACATCACCATTCCCCACGTATGCCGTGTTCTAGAGTCGTTTTACAGTACTGAAGGGGATATTTTCCCTATCCTGGAGATCTTTTCGCATTAATAGATGCGCTACCGGCTGGCAATGGCTTACTCATTATTGATGATTCTCACTTAAAAGGGTATTGTTGGGCCCAACGGCTCAGGATACATAAGTCATTTGGAACAGTAAAGGGAAACCTGTTGTTTCGATGCAGAGCTTTGGCAAAGGCCCTGGTGCCTTGGGTGGTATGTATGCGGCCTCCGTCATTGGCTAGCTTAACGTGCACCAGGGGTGGTCATGCGCGATCCTTTGATCAAGAAATACATGGCCAACTCTGTACGGGGCCTGATGTACTCAAACGGGCCTTCTTTCCCCACAATCGCCGCTATCAAAGCTTCGATCTCCACCCTCAGAAGCGCAGACGGGAAGCAAGTAAGAACAGTAGCAACTGAACCCTTCCACTATATTCCAAGACGAAACAGAGTCTACCGTAAACAGCGCCGCCAGAGGCTACGCACAAATATTAAGCTCTTCCATCAGCTCATTCTCATGCATCCAATGCGACAGACTGTCTCAAATTCCAGTGTCCTAAAGTTCCCCTCTATTGAGCATAATTAGAACGAGGGGATTTCCGTGGCCATCATCCCTATCATGAGTGAACAAGGACAATGTCACAAGCTACAGCAGAGGCTGCAGGAATACAGGTTCCGCACACATGTGGTCATATATCCTGCTGTATCCAAGGAGGAGAAGCGTGTCCGCTTGATGCTACATGCGGATAACAAGCCGGATGAGATCAGAGGCTTTGTGCATGTGTTGATGAACTAGGATTGGGATAGGGAGCAGGTTGGGGCCCAGCCGGGGTCTCGACTGTAACCTGGCAGGACGGAATGGCTGGTGTACAAAGGTTTGGTTCGAGATATGCCGGTTATTACGCTCATTCATATAGTGCATATACACACAGCATTACTCTGCATAATCACTGCCTCGCGACACAAGTGGTGGGACTCGGGTCATCAGGACCGGTCAAGCATTGCCCATCAATAGATCCCGTACTGGTAATGCCACAAATAGATCATTCCAGCAGATGCTCTTTCCTAGCTCCATGAGCGGCTTCTAAGACGTCCGGTGGGCTAGACAAGGGCAATGTCAGTCACAAATCATCCGCACTTCATCATCAGCCGTAGTTGTGGCAATGGAACGGATATGACACGGGAATTTTCTCCAAGGGTCAACTCGGAAGGAATCGCCTTCTGTATTGTGTGTTCATGTCTTATCCCTTTACTTTCTGTGTCCTGTTTATTTGCAAGTTGGTTCATCTCCCAAGTCGTTAAAAAGGGATATCGCCAAGAACTATACGAAGTACTGTTTGATCACTCGATTTCCTCCTGCATAAGTATAAACTGTTAGACTGACTCGCCCCGTACTAATCCCTTTGATGACTATGATATGTAGCGGCATGGTTTGAGCCTAGCAGCTGCCAGCCCTTCAGTGTCGGCTATGGTAATCACTGCACGTATCTGCAGAGAGCATGGGGCTGCTTGTTTCTCAGGGTTCGGGAAGGCCGAGCCCCTGGAACGAATGATCTCAATCATTCTGGTGTATATCCTGTAGGCGTCATCCCATGACCTTTGAGGACTCACCCTACGAGTTTTGGCTGACTTGCTGGAGGCCTTGCATAAGTCCACTGTGCTTTGTACAAGGCCAGGAAAGGCCAGAATCGGATGAGTCATCATGCTTCACTGGTCATTAACGTCAATCGGACAGGTTGAATAGAAGAAGTAAACGTTGACATTCCCAAGGGACACCCTCAGCACTTTACCGCTTCTTCTCAAACGCATATAATGGTCTTGGCCTGATGCTGTTCTCAAAAAGTAGACGAAGCATTGGTCCTCGGCACAGTGTGTGCATCGGGGAGACTCCGCAAGCGTCCTCCGTGCTTGACCCAATGAGGCCCAAGCCAATGCGATCCTCGGCGCCAAGCCTTGCGGATCGTCTGGAGGATCCCGGATTATTAATTACCGGAAATCAGATTCTTGACGCCTCTTTAGGGAAGAAATCGATATCTGCAGGCAGCCAGCCAGGCACAAGGCTGTCCCCGTCCTACTGTGTACGGTACTTTGGTGATACCCGGCGTATTCAAATGTCTACCAGTATTGCACAGGACAGCATGTTTACACGGAATAGGGAGACAAATGTTCCTTTGTCCCGACATCATTTCCGAGGAGATGACACCCACCCACGAAGATCAATATGGGTGGTTGGTGGTTGGGCAGACACACAAAAGTCCGACCAACCCCCATCTCCCACAATAATGATGCTAATCGGTGATGGTAATTGCAACCACCAAAGTTACGGTGTGACGGGGGAGAAGTACGTAACACTCGGTAATATGGAACATTCTTTAGTGGGGAAGGAGACATTCTGCCGCTACCTCTTTGGGACACTGGCGGTTCCAGAAGTTACCGTGAGCCGAGGTGATACACAGCCATTACCGCGCTAGAACAGTTGAGGGTCACCCGGTAGGCGTTGGGCAGACTGCTGCGGTGTACCAGGGTTGTTCCGGGAGTCGGCACCCGCCCTTACCGCCTGAAACCAACCAACCCCCATTTGGCGCCTCACTATACTGAAAGCCCAGCGAGGGGGCGCTAAACCGTTTGGGGGGACTACAAACGACGAGGGCGCTAACGCTGTGCGATGCGGTCAGGCGCCTGCAACTTTTCTGTTATGCGATCAATATTACCTTTGCAGTCTAGTGGACTCCGCCGGGACCCGATGTTACGGACAAACCGTCATCCACCCACGTACTAGTACCGGTTCAGCCTGAGGTTAAGATTAATTGTTACCGTCACTTTCTCTTTTAGTTTGTTTCCCCGTTATCTGCCTTTTCTGGATTTCCTGGTTTGAGATCATTACTACACAGTTCTTCCCTTGTGCCGCTGACTGTCCTGGCTTGGCTCGTCTTATCCTCTCCCACTCTCTGCCTCCCTCCCTGCTTCTTTGGTTCCTTTGAATCTTCTCCTTGTCTACTATCTTTTCATCATCCTCGTCTTCGTCGTCTCCCTACTGTCCTCTCTAGACTCGTTCCGGTGGACATCTGCCTCACTTCCCGTCCCCATCTCTCTCGCTACCTGCAATAGTCGCGTGCCTGCATACGGACCCAGCCGTCTTCCGCATTTGGCATCCTTCCGCTCGGCTGGGTCTCTGGCCAGTGCCAACACAGCAAGTGTGTTGTTGCTAATAGCCGATCTGCTCAGACTACTAGACTATATCTATCAGATATACTCCCGCTGGGGAACTGCCCACTGGACGTTCCCCTCCCTCCTCTTCTGCTTTCGTGCTCTCTTCCCATCCATGTATCTCGCTCAGACTCTCGACCAGAGCGCCTCGACAGGCCTAGGACGCCTTATCAAACAGTTTTGCCGTGGACTTAAATTGTGAAGATGATGGTCCCAAGAGCTTATCTTTTCAGTTCCCTGCCTCCCTCTCCGAAGACTTCTTACCGTCAACATGGTGAGAGGACTCCAGTCACCAAGTCCTCCTTGGATCTTCTCGCCGTCCACGACTATGCGAGTCTCGAACTTCCATCCGACTCTTCTCCGCAGTCCATGCACACCAGTCCGGTTGTGATACCCCCGAAGCGGGCTCCTCGCGTGACGTCGGTACATTCTCAGACTGCAAAGAAAGGGCCAGCCACGCCGAAGAAGTCTAGGACGGTGTCTCACAAGTCGTCGTCGGCCACTTTGACAGACCGGTCTGTGCCAAGTTCGATTGCCTCGATTTTGGAAGCCACAGCAATCCCCGTGCCTCGCCGTGGTTGGAGTGTTCGGGAGTCTCGCAACCGCAGAAAACTGCCTCGTGTGAATCATGTGCAGGAATTTAGCAAGTTGTTGATGGACGGTGTCGGCGATAACCTGATGGAGAGCACTGGCAACACAGTGCTGGATTTACTTCTGAGTCCCCCGGAGGAGGTCGACAAGTCTACAGTTGGGAGTGATTGTGACAGCGAGGCGCCGTCCTTCTCCGCCTGCTCTATGTCCCTTGAGTCGACGCCGTCGTTGGATCGCGACTACGACTCACCGTCCAGTCTCCCGGTACCGTCTACGCCGTCAAGTCAGCGGAGCCCGATGGAGCGGAAGTTTCACCGCCAATCACCCTGTGAGAACTGCATCTTCGACCACCCTTTGCTAGACAGCGAAATTTCGGACACGGAAGAGGAGTTCATCGAGCAGGCCTCATTGCCCTATCTGACCCCCAAGAGCCCGACTCCATCTCGAACGTTCCCGCGTTTAGGATCCACATTCAAATCAAACCTAACGGCTTCTTTGCGAGCAATCAAATCTGCTGCGCAGAGTGTCTCGGCCTTTGCTACTCCTTCCGTTCAGCCGGACGACTTTCTGACCCGGTCTCTCTTCACGATTACGCCGGAGATGACGGACGACCGACGGCCTCCGCCCATGAACGAGCCGCCGTCTCCCGCACTCCGACGGTACCTGAACCCAATAACGGTCTCACCAGCGGAGATGTACGCTTATCAGGAATACCCACACGAGTCCCTTGATAGCCCCAACTGCCCTGTTTCCGTGCAAATGCAAACGTACCATCGCTCGGGTAGGCGCGGCACTCGCAGGAGCGGGTTCCACCTAGCACGCTCCGAGGGCCGCGACCGACAGATGCTACCATTCGACCCCGAGATCCCGCCCATGTCACGCCAGCGCGAGCCGCGGGAAAACAGCGATTTCCTGCGCATGGTGGTCCTCGAGATGAACATGCGACGCAGCGGCAAGCTGCGGGACGACGTCCCGACGCGGGCCCGAATCTGGCTGCCTCCCCGAAAGGGCAGTCAGGGCCGTTATGTTCGATACGACTATTACGAGGATGAGGATGAGGACGAGAATGCAGTTCCCTCTCGTTGGATCGGGATCTCTGTGAGCAGTCTGTAGACCAGTGCCGCTTCACCTCAAGTTTCTTTTTTCCTTTACACTCATTGCGCACAGCGAGGCGCATGGATTCCGGGCTTGGCTATTCTTCTTTCCTTCTTCTTTTCTCTTGTACATATTTTTTTTTTTTTTTTTTTTTTTTTTTTTTTTTTTTTTTTTTTTTTTTTTTTTTTTTTTTTTTTTTTTTTTTTTAGATATTGGAGGCGTTCCCCTTAGGACTAGGGGACATAGCGAGGCGTTTGGGAAGGGGGGGAGAACCACCTATTCATTTGGAATATTGCTAGAATACACCTGGCTGGCTTTTAGGTAGAATAATTGCTACTATCTTTTACTTTGGATATCATCTACAAATACCGCTTATGCGCGGGATAAGCCTGACTGAACACAGTGAAACCCAGTTGACCTCCGCCGATTAGAATGTGATAAGTAGCACGGAGTCCGGAGTACACTACAGCGACTAAAGGCTACTAATTCCGGATCGAACTAACCTAAACTAACGCAGCTACTAAGTAGTCCTTCTCTAGCGACCTCCCTAATTCATCTAGCTCAAGGCTGTCTACCAGGCTACTCTAGCCGTGCAGGACTGTCCCGATACGTGCTAGATTATAAATTAAGGCGACTTAAGGCTCCGTGGATTGGGCTTAGTTGCCTTTGATGCTTAAGTGCGCCTTCTCGGAACAGTTCCGTTATTGATAGGCCATCGTGGTTTGTTTAATAGACCACTGTAATTTGATTTGTATATGCTATCGCTAATGGATAGAGAGCACTCTTCTATTATTATTAGATACATTTGTGAATTAAAACGCGTGGTAGTGAAGGGATGGTCATGATGAAGGCATGCGTGTGACAGAAAGTTTAAATCTGGGTTTTTGGTATCACGCGAGCCAAGGCGCATTACTCCGTAATTACTATTATATTATCCTTAGTAATAATAATATTATTGTTATTTCGTTGTCCCCTGAGCCCGAGCCCAGCCGCTGCATGTACGTCGTGTGTGTGTGTGTGTCATTAGGCAGGGGGGAGTGCCAGGGATAGTTAGTTAGTCTATTACTGTAGTCAGCAGTTGCGATGAGTCGAATATTATTGTCAGAGTTCAGTCAGATAGTAGGGTATTTTATCATCAAAAACTCTCCCAAGACAAGAGAGAGAGAATAATACGATCGCTGATCTACACCCACAGGTACTATCTAGGATACTAGATAACTTCTAACCACCCCACGGTCAATAGAAATAAACTCAACACGCGGAGGTTAATAATGGCCTGATGACGCCATGACAGTTGGGATAGAGTTCACGCCTGCTGTCATACTACTGGTTATGTTGATTAGGATTGGTTATTACTGTACGTATGTATGTATGATACTATACTCCGTATGTTATGTTATGTGTCAGGTTGTTTCAGTTCAGTATTATTATCTAATTTATTGAAACAAGGAAGAATATAGATAAGGGAGCTTGAATAGTAGGAGGAAAGGTAAAGGAACCCAAATTCAATACGAATCCAGTTTTCCATTGTAAACTATCTATTACCTAGACAGGTATGATGGCTGGCTGAATGAGCGGATGATGAATGGACACCGTGCAGGTTTCCCTTATCTCTGTCCAATGGGGAATCAAGATTCCCATGACCCTTTTCAGTCATTGTCTCAGCCATGGTGTTCCATTCCTCATGGGATTGCCTGACTTGGTCAGATTGAAAGTTGGTCCAGTTAGTTTAGCACTTCGTTACTGGGGAATTAGTAGTAAACTACGAGTAGCTTATGGCTAAACACGGTTTGGATAATACAGGGCTGAAATGGGTATTTCTGCATCCTTTTCATGGATGATGGGTGTATGGCATCGATAGTTCTACGAAGTGACTAAGCCATACTCAATGAGGTCTTTTGGACAAGATAGCGGCGTCCATGTCCATTCAATAGGCATTTATTCTTCCGCTCCAGCGAACCTTGAGGAGTACCATCGGGAGTCCCTCATGATAAATTCACAATGAGCTAAGTCAATATGAGAGTAGAGAGGAGGCCCTTTGGACATAGGAGATAGTAGTAGAAGAAGACTAAAGAATGGCAATAGATCTTATGCAGAGTGAATTAGCAGCATAGCTCGCTACATTGTACGGCTGATATATTCTTCCACTCCAATATCTAGCAGTACTAGTATCCTTTGGAATATACCTCGGGTTATCTGCCTTCAGCTTTATCGCAGTGACCCACATCGTCGTTTGCTGCTTATCGCTATCTATCTACTAGTTAGTAGTATCATCACTACATGTATACTTGTAACCTAATCAGGGTCTGTTGCACTCCTTGCACGCGAAGGTTAGTTCTGTCTATTTTATATAATATGTTTTACTGCTTACCCGTTCCCCACTTTGCACAGGCTCAGAAGATCGCCTTTGGCTCGGTATTTCCATCGAGCTACGGCAGAGCTCTTGAACTACAACTCAAAAAGGTATCTAGTCACTGAGAAGGTTTCTGTTATTGTTGGTAATCCGGGGAAAACATACCTTCTGGTATATTCAGAAGTCGGCAGTGTTTTCCGTGCTGCTGCAAAGGAATTCCAAATCTTTGGAGAAACATGTAAACTTGCATTCTTCCATGAATCGCAACATTTTGTGGACTTTGTAAGCAACTATCATTACTTTTCGTATCCTATGTATACTGGTGGATAATAATTGGTCGTGAATCGATATCAAAGCCGTACGGTTATCCCCGTTTCTATACCCCGAATCATATTTCACGTCGAACGGAGTTGAGTATATCTCCTGCTACTTTGTTCCTGGGTGGAAAGATGTATGAGATGGTTTTAACTGGGACTGCAGATGGTAGTATCAACTCATTATTTGGGTCAGAATAGACGTTTTTTAGAATGGCATAGCTCACTTTGTTCAGGATGCAAGCGCTACTGGACAGAAGCTCAAGCACGTCTTGGAAGAGCTAGAAGATATGTAAATGGCTACTTATTCTCTTTATTATGAATATACTAATACTGAAGTACCTGTCAGAGGTACTTCATTGCTGATTCCCAGCCCAAAGATGGTAGGCATATAACTAAATACTGCTTGAAACTAACTCTGACCTCACTAAAGCGACTACCCTGGCTGAAACCCCAGAGCTAACCACAAATATGCTCAAACACTAATATTGCTGATTGTGGATAGTGGACGAGCTCTCAGAGCAAGTTAGGTATGAGGTCTAAGGTTCCTGGGGCCGAGACTCTTATTTCTTAGCCCAGACATCAGCAAAACATAATTGTGTCCTTAGTGGTATCAATAGCATTTACTTCATAGCTTGATAGTGCACAGTACTGCCTCACGGGCGTCGATTCCAAGAATTATAGTGTGTAGGTATGTTATGAACTAGTTGCAGTTATATGAACAGGACAAGATAATATATTTAGTGTACGGCTGAAGCATAGCTAAACCCCTTCTCTCTCTTCGTAGCTACTCCAACAATGATAATTACATGCTATGCCTACCGATGTATATCAAAAGAAACGATTAAACCAACACGGGACATACCATACGAACTACCTGTATACATAGTAAACGGTCACAAGATCATAACACGAACAGCCACTTCCACATTATTAATCAAGATCGAGCTAATATACGATCTACAACACCATGACGCGAATCCCTGTCAATAGCCAGCCATAGTATAATCCCACTGCTAGTATCTACTCCGTAGTCCGGTGGAACTAATACCCGTTTGGATTCTTACATCATAGTATACTATTTTCCGATCTTGGACACTGAGATCCTAGTATTTATCCATGACAGAAACACAATCCATGAAGTCCGTCTGGCACAAATCACTCCACCCAAGATCTAATATTACTTCACGGACTACACTACCTCATTCATAAGCAAAACATTCCTATCGTATCCGTGTATACCTAGTAGACATCCCGGTAAGATGAACGACGCTTCCAACCGCCAAACGGGCCGTCGCGGCCCAAACAAAGTACCATAAACAAGAACTCGAATAAACAGGAACCATCACCAGCCAGCAAAGCTTCATCCAGACTGGCTGTAGATAAGACCGTCACACTTCCCGCCATTTATTATAGTTTTGCTGTGGCTGTGGCGGTCAGACGATTGGTGGGACAGGGGGAGGGTTGCAGATAGATTCCGTGGGGGTGGGGACAGGTTGTTTCTCCGGTGATCGTGAGTCAGAGATAAGCACGACCCCATATCCAGCTATGTATGGGATACATATCTATCTATCTACCTACCGCTTCGACCAGTCTTCATGCATCCTATCCTGTATAGGGGGTTTTCTATGCATCAGATTGTAAAGCGTGGGGTGGATTTGAGCATGGCAGTAAACAAGACTGACTTATCGGTGCACCTGCAGCATCATCTGAGGGATCACAAACCAAGAAAAGTCAAGAGGAAGAGGAGGATAGGCACAGGTTGCACGGTTGATGCGTGTATACCCGACGGCCTTGTCGAACTGATTAATCCCTGGTGTCCGATTAGCCCCTGCGTCGGTCGATCCTGTCCTCGTCACCTTACTATCTTTGTCTGGGGGCGTCTGCTGCTCTCCACTGTCTCCTTATCTAGTTAGTGGTAGTGGAGTGGAACATATGCTGCCTACGTTGATAGATCAAGTCTTTCGTAATGAATACATTACCGTTTGTTATGGACTACTCCTGCTAAAGTACTGACAAAGTACCTGGCTGGTATTAGGCTGGGCTAAAGGAAGCTGTTGTCCTTTGTAGACATGCTCGGATTTCGGAGCTTGAACCCTGCTTTTGGTTAGTTTTCTAGGCAATCAACCATCTAAGCTTTTTACTAACTTCTCGCGATGTAGTCTAATGATTATCGGCAATTAGTTCCACTGCCAAGGCTCCGAAAATGACCGCCATCCTAGATGATGTAGATGTCAAGATCTCTTGGGCATGATGAACAGACAACAACTGAGGATATAGGTTATCTCTCCCGAGCGACCAAGCCAGACACACACCTCACCTAAACGCCCGAACGAGGAATCCCACTCTTAGTGCAGACATATCCTGAAGATACTCACATTACTCATAAAATGCAGTGATATCGTTTGTATAATCTCTTTCAGTCTAGCCAATGGGTCCATAGTATATACAATGCCATCCTAAGCCATGGAATGCAAGAATTAGAGCGCTAGGAGCCGCACTGTTTGGCAGGTATATTAATCTTATGGGTATTAGGAGGGAATTCTAGCTTGAGATTGAAATCATGTTACGATGGTCAGATTGTGTCATTGGGGATAAGAACGGTGTTGCTTGTTTTCAATTTCATTCATGAATTGAGTATATTGTGTCTTTTCTTGGAAGCTTCTCTGTCTGACCTTACGTTTGCCGACATTCAGTGACGTTTTCTGAATTCGATCTTTGTGTGTTGGACAGAGGAGGATGCGTTTAGTTGTAGATTACCACTTCTAAACAACGTGGTCGAGCGCTGGGTTACTCAGACCTGGAGGCACCAAGACTATGCAAGAAATCAATTACTCGGTCTACAGTGAAGACCCGGTTCTTCAAGATCTAACTATACAATCACTAATATACAACTAGCCATCGCTCGTATTTGAAAGTGCCCAGCAAGTCTACGACTTGGATGTTATTTCAGAAAGCTTGCCCAAGATCGCGGTAAATCGTTTGGAGATCCCCCACGACGAAAGGCCGGCAAGGATCAGGCAGCCAGCTTTGAGGGTCTCCTCTGGTCCTTGCGGAGCACATACATCCCCAACTCCGGTCAGAACCGCTTTCATTCCTTGGCCTTCGCGCACGAAAAGTTGGGCTAATTCATCATCGCAGGGTCTGTCGAGATGAATGAACAGAGGCTTTTCCGGCATGCCGTGGCTTGCCTCATGGCGGCTCGTCATGTCAGATAAGGAGGTATAGCATGCGCCATATGCCCACAGAACTAGTGTTGCCAGGAAGACAGCGACTGGCTCATGGAAAGAACGACTTGAGAAATCGCGTGCATGTCTTAGCATTGCACCGGCGTGTACAACTGCCAGGCGAGCCTTGTACTGGTCATGTTTGACCCAGCGTAGTATATAGTGCCATTCAAGGGTCTGTTCACGTTCACACCAACGGGACTCTTCCATCGCCAAAGATGTGGCGAGTGACCGTATTTCACGAAACGGAGCAAGGAGGATTATGCGGGCCAAATGGAGATGCAAGATTGTGGGATGTTCAAGGCCAGCGGTCCTGGCTACGGTGCTGCCAGCAGCCCAATGAAGTATATCCAGGCAGTCACACGCACTGTTCCGCCACTTGGAATAAGATGGAATACCAGGCAGCCAGACGGAGCCAGACGGGAGTGCAGAATGCCGTGACTGCTTTTTCGAGGTTGGGTTCCAGAAGGACAAGGGGCGGCGGAAGTAGTCTCCCACTTCCCACATACGGTGGTATAGCGCGTGAATGAGAAGAAGCTGACTAAACTCCCCGATATCAGGTACTAGCTCCTTCTCGATGTACATTACAAGAACCGCATCGTAAAGGGAGGATTCCTTCTGGTCTTCAAGACGACGTGTTAGTTGTAAATCCTGAGCTGGCAGATAAAAGACTTATGATACCTGACATCCTTCCCCGTACGTCTTTCCAGGCCTCTAGGGATTTTGCCGCCCAAAGTGCCTCGTGGGAAGGCAGCGTTGCTTGGCTTTCGTCAAGAGAGAGCAGAGGGCGCCTGTCAAATTGGTATGCTATTGTGCAATCCAGAAGCTATTGCCGGTTAGTCGTTACACACCCAAGATGATTGGTCGGAGCACGTACCCAAATCAGGTAGCCTATGCGTCTTCTGATCTCGTCCTCGACCCAGGACAGCCAGTGCTGCTCGTTCGTCTTCCCGTTTAGGGGTTGTATGGGTCTGTCCGGACGACTAAGAAGTTTCTCGCGGTTCACAAAGCCTATCAAGTTGCCAAACGTATTCAGCGCCAAAAGCCTAGCCCGTTCATCACAACTGTATAGTATCCCAACACAGTTGAGTACTGATGCTTGAAGAAGCCACACGGGTGCACGATCGACATAATACTTCTCTTCCTAGAGAAACGAAAAAGGTCAATGATGGGTCGACAGTATAAAAAAGACTGTCTCTCACCTCAACACTTATAGCGCGTCTAAGAAACTCATGAAACACCGGCGCACACTCGCTTTGTTCTTGGGAACCAGCAAAATGGCAGCCTATTGCTGAGAGAGCTAGCACCACTAGCCAATGGCACTCGTTGATATCAAATGTAGGGGTGTGAAATATTGGGTAAACATGCTGGAAATGCACGAAGTATAGATTAATAAAGCTTGACAGTGTTTCCGCATCAGGCAGGTGATCGGATTCAAACTTTGGATACAGTATACTCTCCGCGCAGCACAATTGAATGAATGCACTTCGTATCCTCTCATATGTCGGTGGTCCAAGTGTGTGATGATGGTCATAATGATTCTCGTTTGTGGCGTGGACCCTTGGCTTTGGAAATTGAGGGAACAAGTATTGACGCCGCGTATCTGCTTGCTGCAGCTGTAAAGACGCATTCGCAGAAGCAGCACATAACAGAGACCAAGAGTCTTGATTCAGTCTAGAACTCGATGAATTCGGAAGAGCACCATCCACTGAGTGATTTCTGACACGCCTATTCAGATGTGATGACTGGCTTGGGCTTTCAGTGTTACCACCTAGAGACGTGTACCCAGATGGTGTTTGAGATACATTCTCCGACACCAATGAGCTACTCTCAGTACCATGTATGACGGATTGATACCACGGAGCTTGACTAAGGGAGGTATCCAGAATTCCGGAGGTCTTTTGGTAGGTGTTTATTGAATGACGACGGTCGTTAGACGCATTAGCGAGATCCTGCGGGAGCCAGTTGATCGTAGGAACAGTGGTCTGATTAAGTAGAGGTTGTATGAGTTCCATTGGTACCTGCTGACTTCCCACTGTTGGCATTGTTGCAATGCCATCAGAGCCTTTGGCTGACTGGAGCCCCTCAGTTCGATGAGCGGGTTCTGCCATGTCTTCGGTCGATGTTGCGATTTGTGAGTACAATCCTTGTGTTCCCACGGTACCATTCTGCACAGAAGGGACCCGCATCTTCTTGACCTCTCTAGTAGAATCGTGCAAAGATAGTGAAGTAGAATTGTCCTCGGCGCCGAGAGCTTGTCCATTTGTCCTGGTTTCATCCAAATGTTTATTTTCTGGCTCTATATTATTGTTATTTGCGGACAAGTTAGATGAGACTGCGTTGGAAGCATTAGATATGGGCATTTGTAGCTGAAACTGTGTCATCTGGTAATGAAAGGGCGGCGGGATTGATTGTTCTCCATTGCGTGACGGACGCAAGTCGGTACCATTTGCCCACGTGGACTGAGCCAGATGAGAAGATTGATCGTACGATGCGTCGTCGTTTGTAAAAGAGGGCTGAGTCTCCTTTCGAGTCTTCGCTTTTGATCGTCTCTCGGTCGGATACTGACATTCCAGGGATCGACTCTCGCAACGTGCGCACGGCGAGCCCCCACTGCATCGCACCCTTGCGATAGCGCATTTGTAACAAGCGCGGAAGGTTTTGACGGTGATCCGGTGCGTACGATCCTTTCCCCCTTCCATTCCAGCATTATGATGACTGAGTTCGTGACGATGAAGAGTATCCCTAACGACGGTGTCAATTGACCATGCATCCGATAGATTAAACACGGCAGATCAGGGGACGTGTAGGATTTGCCAAGATCTACGCCAGCATTGGGGCACAGGAATATAAACGACTAAGCAGGGGGGCCATACGTTCTGGAGAAATGCCGGCCGCACTGCGCACACTCAAACGGCTTTTCCTTTGTGTGACTGCGAAAGTGGCGCTTTAAATGCTCTGGCCTTCTAAACGTGCTTTGGCAGATCGAGCATTTAGTCTGGCCAGTCCCTGTCGAGCTCTGCGGTACGTCATGGTTCTGGTTGCTGCTGCGGCTGCTGCTGCTGCTGCTTCTGCTGTCGTTTTTCGTCGGCTCTTCGGCCTCAGGGCGGGTCACGGTTTCTATGTAACAATTAATCTGCCTGCAAGCCAGCGTGCCACTACAACTGCGCACCCCCTCATTTGCTCCGAAGATGAAACCAGGTCTGATCTCTTACCTTGCCCGACATCGCTGTTCTCCGGAGACATGGCGTCTCATGGGCGGTTTTCCGTCAAGAAACAACAGAGGGAAGTCTGGCATGGCACCTGAGGTTACTGATGGAATCAAGAACGAGCCGAACACTGAACAGCATCCCCGGGAAGTCTGTAGACAATCACCATCATGTCACTCTCAGGAACTCCCGCCGCGTGGTCCAGGGGGGGGTGGAGGGGTGGGAAATAGGTAGCCGGGAAAAGTGAATCGGCGGAACGTGGTCAGACAACAGTCTGCGCTGGACAGTACTAGTGGAGGGAGGGACCATTCTGGCTGTTAGTGTAGTTTAGAAGGGGGGAGAAGCGGGGGAAGCTGGAGATTGACTTGTGACTGGCGGAGGAGCCTCTTTTAGCCTCTTTAGCGCCGTTGTTCCCTCGCGGGGCCCACGAACCCATCGCCCTCCGCGTGGGCGCCAATCGCCTTGATTGGAGGGGGTCCCGAAGATTTAGATTAATGTTGCATGTTTGGTCCAAAAAGATTGCGCCCGGATCCTGGGCATTTAGACCGAGGTCGGTTAAATACGTCTGTGACGATAGACGCCAGAATGGATGGGGGAAGCATTTTGCACGGGAAGCTGTTGTGAATATTGCCCCCTAAAAGATATACCCATACCTGAGAACCCCCATCAGACACGAAGCCTTACATTAAATGATTACATGATACTCATTTGAATGTATCCAATCAATATAGTCGTCTAAGTCAATCAATTTCAGACGATAATAATAGCGTGTTACTCTTCCCGAGTCATGATGTGTGCATCTCCTTGCCCCTCGACGATGAGCATAACTGTATATGGAAAGACACACATCCTCCTCAATTGATGCCGAGAGCCGATTGACCACATTATATGCACTAGTTTGTGGCCTCATACAACTTAAACATCCACGAATCGTAGATATATTCCGCATATGACAGGCTTGAATTCATGAGGCAATGTCAACACTACACCACAAATGCTGTCCAACAGAGTTCATTACGATGCATATAAGCGCCATCCGATCGATAGCGTTGCTTAGCAAACCCACATGGTGGTAGCCTTCACCATGATGTGTCAATGAGTGATCTGTCAGATCTTGTTCGACTGTCAGATATAGTTTTGACAAATACTTCTTTCCCTTTTTGAAAGTATACGTACTTTGTGGATGCGGGAGTGTCATCATCATCCGCCGTTATATATAATATCATCATACTTCAATCGTACGGCCGGACAAAGCCGATATCAGACGTTTTCAATAAACGTACTCGTGAATCCACCTACTTACACGGGCTGATAGGTAATATGCTGATAGACTACGGTCTTCAAATAATTAGTAGATATTTTTGTAATAAGAAAAACCATATTATCTGGTTGGTTTACTAAACCATTAACGCAACTAGTTAACGTTATGTTATGGTGAGGACGAGACGCTAACTTCGGACGGCCAAAACGCACGGACCCATTAGCTCAGCAGACTTGCAGTCAGGGTGTCCGTTGCCTTTCTGTATTCTCACGCCATCAAACCCGCCCAAGAGCGTACTATTGAAGTGTACCTATTGTTCTCAGGGGATATTGTCGGTGCCTTTCTACTATTACATAAGGGTATTCCGCTGCGGTTGCTGTTTCTTCCCTTCCCTGGATCAAACCTAAACTACGACCGCCGCAGAACCTTGGGTCGGGGTCCCCCCCATGAATGGCAAGCCCGACATCAGCTCTGGACAGCCGGTTGCCTCGTCATGCATCATCGGGACCTGTTAATAGTACCGTGACAGCCCTCCAAGGAGCCACAGCTGCTTTCAATGCAAATCCTGCCAGCAGAGCACGGCCACCTATTATCCATTATAGGTCTGGCGCATTCATGGAGCCTGTAGGGGTCAGCCACAATACTCTTGAAATGGATCCGCCTCGCAACATTCAGACTCCAGAATTGCCCGAAAGTGGCTCAGTCAAAGACAAGATCGGGAAGTTTAGTGCCTATCAGCAGCAGCCCTCTGGCTTGAAAGATGCATTCGGGAAAACCCCAACGAGCATAGGGGCGAATAGGTCACGCACTCCGCAGCAGATCGCTGCCCAGCTGGCCGCAGGAAGATCGACGCCAGGTGAAATCACTGCCACGCACACGGGCGTCAGCAGGACGCAAGGTTCGAGACCGACGACTTCAAAGCGCAGTGATGACAACGAGGGCCCGCCGTTGCTAGCCCCAAAGCCGGTATGGGCTACGAGTGCAAACACGGCCTCGGTGAACAAGCTCCTTCGCAGCGAGGCTGATTTGCCAATTAGAGACAAGTCAATTCAGCGAAGACCAGTAGCTCAGATATCTCCCATAGAGGCGGCGAGGTTGGCTGCGAAGAAGCCTCGTCCTCCACCTGTGCCACGAAAACCAGCTGCGGTTGCCACTGGTCCAACCTCAGTTCCTATCAACGTACATTCCAAAGGCCCAGAGAGTCCAGAGCCGACCTCCAAAAACCACTCCTCACGTCACCTTGAGGATACTACTATCCCTTCCAAGGCCCCGCCAGCACTTCCACCCCGAACTGGCGCTTCGTCCGTGCCTCGGAAAGACCTGACAAATCATCGGCGGCTTTTAGACACCAACCATGGGTCCCGGACACGACCATCGACGCCTGGGACTGCATCGCTGTATACTACATCACTGAGCAATAGTACTACGAGTTTGCTCGACAGCTCCTCCGGACTGGATGAAGGGGCCTTATCGGATGCGGTCGTGGCCTCGTCAAGGGCATCTGTTCGGGCTTCACAAGAAAGGAAAGTCCCACCGCCCCCACCGCCAGAGCGCCGGGCGAGGTCTCGATCTCTAAAGCAATTCCCGCATACGGCCAAGGGAGAACACACAGATTCGTCTAGTCCATCCACACATTTACGACAGACCCTCCGGGAACCGACCAAGATAGCCGAAAATGATGAGGGGTACCAAAGGCATAAGCATCTGATTCGCAAGCATCCGCACAAGCATCACGAAGGTGACCGCAGAAGATGGCGGAGTGAGATTACGGAGAAAGAGCGAAAGCGGTACGAGGGTGTCTGGGCTGCGAACAAGGGATTGTTGCTCCCTCCCGCGCACTTGAGGGTCCCCGAAGCGTACCCGCCGGAGTCCTCCGAGATGGTGGTCAACCTGGTGGCCGCTGACATCTGGTCACGTAGTCGCCTGCCGCGACATGTTCTAGCACAAGTATGGGATTTAGTGGACGGGCAACATATTGGTCTTCTCACCCGAGAGGAATTTGTGGTTGGGATGTGGTTGATCGACCAGCAGCTGAAAGGCCATAAACTCCCACCCAGGGTGCCCGCCAGTGTGTGGGCAAGCGCCAAGCGGATATCAGGAGTGCACATCCATGGGCTTCCTCCTGCCTGAAGATGATGAATCGCATGATAAAGGAGTGGGGACCTGCAATAAGCCACGATGGAGAATCCACGCCGGTGCCTTGTGGCTAGACGATCGCATAGTTTCATAATAATACGCTAGTAGGAGGATTTCTTGACTGCCTGGTAGGAGCGGGAAGCTCCCCCGATTATTTGCAGCGTGCATGGGTTACGGAGGACCGGCTGAGAGCTCGGCCGCGTTAAGCCCGAAGGTATTCCTTGTTTGAGGTAATGGTGCCGGCCATTTTGCTCATTATTTATGGAGATGATGGATCGGAGGAAGACAGACGCAGATACGCTACCTAGCTAGAGCCCGGTATTTAATCTCCCGTGAGGAAACCAGCAAAAGGAATTTACTCACTGGCTTGCTTGCTTGCGTGTGAAGATTTAGAGTGCAGGGTGTTATTATAGGCGAAGTACTTACAGTAGTCGCTCGGGCTTTCTGTGGAGCCCGTAGATCGATCCGAAAGTTTGCCCTCCCCCGCCTCCTCTCTGGGAGAAGCGCAAATACCGCCATGCAACTGGAGGGAGGTAGACTACTATCTACGGTGTAGATAGATAGACTCGGTGAAAGATGCTGGTCCGTGACAGGGGTGCTTCGGGAGAGGAGGAGGGGAGGGGGGTAAGCAGAGAAATCCCCATTTCCAGGAAACCAGACAGCCCGCCCCTCCCGTGGCCCGATTAAAGCCTACCTAAGAGAATGGGGACCTGATCCACCCGGACTGACGCGAGATCATTTCCCTTGACAATAGTACCGAGAAGGTATAAGTGGTATGTGAGTGGTGCATCTGCTGCGGCTACATTTTCCGGTTCATATCACGTGATGGGCTGAGACGGGCTGCTGATCGCCTGATGGGGAAGGAGACGGATGGCGAGTGTCGGGCACCGCCACTTGCTGATGGTCCCCGAACGACACGTTAGTACTAGTACTCGTAGTACTCCTGTACTAAGTAGTAATGGTAGGAGGGCTAAGAGGGGCAAAAGGAGGGAGGAAAGGATGACAGGAGAATTTTTTCAGCATACTCAACCAAAGGAAGAGAAGGCAGGGGAACGAATCAAGCAATGCAGCAGCTGCAGCTCGTTAGTAGTAGCTGCAGGCCTTTGAAAAACGCTGTCGCAAGTCTAGTAGTTGATACGGAGTACTAACTAGTAGTAGTCTGCTTACCTTAGTCCGATCTGCTCCAAAAGCCACACTTTCTTAGATCTGTGGTCCCATAATTTCAAAATTAAAAAGGGAAAAGGGAAAAAAAAAAGGGGAAAAAAAAAAGAAAAAAAAAAAAAGAAAAAAAAAAAAAAAAAAAAAAAAAAAAAAAAAAAAAAAAAAAAAAAAAGGGAAAAAAAAAAAGAAAAAAAAAAAAAGACAAAAAAAAAGAAAACGAATGGATATTGCAGAAATAAGGAATGAATATGGTAGGCCATTCCAGAGACACCCAAGAGTCAACGACAGGGGATCGACGATCGTGATTCGAAGAAATGCAGCCGACCCGGCGTGCATTTTGACTACTAGAACGACTAACTAATCGGGGGGCGCCCCAGTTTGAAGCGCCACCTTACGCTGGCCTGCATTTTGACTGGCTTTTCAACAAGCAAATCCCGAACGGCCACACTTCGGGATTTGCCTCTTCGGGCCTGGATGATGATTAAGCCGTGCAGGGTTCCTTCAGCTGGTGGTCTTGACGCTGTGTATACCAGTCCTCCCCGTCCGTTGATTTGCATTAAAAAGGGCCTGCAGATTGGCTCCCCAGAGTCAAGGCAATTTTCGATGGCTGTATTGTCTGTGCCATTGTTATGATCGTCGTCGCCGTCGTTGTCGTCGTCGTTGCGGTTTTAGACGGGTTTTGGTTTGGGACTTCTCTTCAATACTAAGTCAAGTCGGTCAAGGAATGCTTGCCTTCGGGGGCCAACGGCAACAGTAGTACGTTCCGATAGGCGTTTCATGACCTTCTCCTCGGGCAGTCGCTCGGTTTGTCCTTCGTTGTTTGCCCAAAACCCGCCGTCATGGTTTTAGAGGATCCCGGACAGCCTGGTGGAAAGAATGGGATCCCGGCTGTGGCACTGGCAGTTACACAGTCCAAGACCGCCAGACCCACGGTGGTCCGCAAGAAGTTCGCCAAACCTCCCGTCAAAGTAGCTTGTTTAGCATGGTAAGCTCACTGGCCCTCATCCCCTTCCGTCCCTTTCCCTTCATCTCCTTGTTCTTGTGCCTTTCGATTTCTGCGGCAAGCTCATCTTACGCGGTTGGTCATTGGGAGGGAACTAATCCGGATTCACTTTTATCAGTCGTGCTTCAAGAACACGTTGTGATGGTCAAGACCCGTGTACCAATGTAGGTATACTCCCTCATTCTTTGGGTTGTCAGAGCTCCCAACACCCCCCGAGTGATTCATCCTATCTTAATCCTATGGACCCATTCTCTTCCCTCTTCCCTCTTCCCTCTTTTCTCTTTCCCTCTGCAGCCGCTTTCCTACTCTGCTATGGCTCAGCGGGATGTTGTGACTCTCCCTACCTTTGTTCTCAGTCATTGGACTTTCCTTGATCTCCGAGAGAACGTGTGTGTGTGCTGATCTGCTTGTTTTGGGACAAAAGTGTTCCAGTAGGAATAAGAGTTGCTCTTATTTGCCTAGTAAGCGGGGTGGCCCAAGGAAGAAGAAGAACAAGCCATCTACAGCTGCAGAACCTCCACAAGATGGTGTCGAGGATCCTACGATTTTGCCGGCGTCCTCGGGATTTGACGAATGTGCGGTCAGACCCCAGTTACAATCCCAAGGGCATCCACTAACGCACGTCTAGCATCCGGGATGTTTGGCCAAATTGACGTCCTATCAATTCCGGGGGCAGGGTTGAGAAGCCTAGACTTCCCCTCGGATGTCCACGCCATGTTTGCGGATCTTTTTGTTCCAGGCACAGAGAA
Organism: Aspergillus welwitschiae; assembly: GCF_003344945.1. NCBI lineage: Eukaryota > Fungi > Ascomycota > Eurotiomycetes > Eurotiales > Aspergillaceae > Aspergillus > Aspergillus welwitschiae. Next base: position 485,059 of record NW_020798705.1, on the reverse strand, counting down.
TACCCACGGCCTGGAGCCGACGCCTTCCCCATCAAATATACCGTCTCGGGCCTTGGTTAGGACTTACGGCAGTGAAGATGCTATGTGGGTGCTAGCTCGTCTCATTAAGTCTTCACAGCATTCTGACTTGAGATTACAGTCTTGACGCATACTATGTCTTCATCCATAATTATTTCCCTATACTTCCACCAAGGGTTGACCCTCCGGCTCCTGACCGACCCCTGGACTGTGCGGGTTCATTCACAGATTCACCGTCAGAACAACCACTTCTTATCTATAAGCCAAGGTCGCCTTTGAGTTTGGCGATCTCAGCGATCTTGGCCCTCGTACCACACCCAAACGACCCAGAACCATCGGGGCCTGCGTCCGTCATCCGCCGTCGCACATTTGCACACACATTTGCCCAGCTGGCAAATGCAGCTATCGAAACTGATTGCGAGCTTCACGCTTCGTCTACCTACCCTTCAGATGCATTGACGAACGAACGGCCTCTGATTGATCGAGAGCCTTTTCATCCCCAGACTCCAGTGGAACTCGAAAGTCTGCTCGCACTTCTCGTACTTTCAATTTACGAATACAATCAACGAGGCAACCTTCTGAAGATGCGTTACCGTGCCGGTCAGGCTTTGGCCATAGCGTTGGATATGTCTCTGCATTCTCTCGGGGAAGAATTCGATGAGTTTGCGGAAGCTCGCAGGAGAGCTTGGTGGATGACTGTATGGCCCCTTCATATGCATCGTACCACGGTCACTAATGCCTCTGTATGTGCAGTATTACTGTGTTTTGCAGGGCTCTATTGTCAGCACTACGGTAAGTATCTTCTTGCTTCCTCACATTGCAGATTCTAATGTCCGATTCGCAGCCTCTAGCTATTATCGCGAACGATCCCCAATTTGTCACTCCTTACCCACGGTTTTCGGCCGATCCTGATGTATGTGTCTTCTCATCGCCCGAGTTTCGAAGTTGGGAAATGTGTGAATAGTTGGCTTCTAACACACTATAGGGCTGGTCTGTATTAATACAAGCCCAGCAAGTTCTTGTCTCAGCAACACAATATATCATCGATCTGAATAAGTGCCTGTCCACGAGGACGAACATGCAATACATTTATGAACGGATGCAGCAACTTGACGCATGGGCGAGCTCTGTTCTGGCACAATCAAATCTGCTTCCGATCTTGCCCCAGTCTATGGCCTGTGGCGGGGAGATAGAATTGACAACAGCTCAAAGTATCCGTGCAATATCACGGATAAAGTTGTCTAGGTGAGTATCGTTTGACCCCTTGACGACGGTCTTGTTATTAATGGTTCTTAGCGCTCAAATCAAAGTGCATCGGTTTAGGGCATTCTCAGACCTGCCAATCTTCCTTAAAAAACACTGCGATCTGACCTCGAGAAATCCGAACAACGAAATGCCAAGCAATACTTCCAAGAACTCCAAATCGCAAAGTGGAATTGCTAATATCGGATGTTCATGCAGCCTGGAGCCGTTCCAACAGGCACCCAGTGACTACTCATCGTCGTCTTCCCAGGCGTCAGATATTCAGCAGTATCCTTTCATGCAAGGGTTTCCATACAGCATTCAACATTCAGCGAAAACGTGTCTGAGAGCCTCCCTTCTAATTTCACGCATGTTCTACAGTCTACCCCTGCCGCAACCGCTTCTCGATGAGTGCCAGACTCAGCAGGGGCTACACATGCTACCGAATCAGTTACCACGAACCATGCCGTCGTTTGCGTGCTGCCTAATGCAGGGCAGCTATGCTATGTTGATGATCTATCTTAAAGCGCGCCGGGAGAAACTGACTCCAAAGAGTGGAAACGACGATACCCCCAACCCCTCGGACAGACTCATCGAAGAAATCCGCAAGGGGCTAGAACGTATAATTGCTACTGTTACAAATTACGCGATTGCATTTGAGGCGTTGGATGGGATGAGGGGTAAGTCCAGTGCAACCTAGCAAATTATCTCGACAATGACTGACCTAGTACGGATATGCAGATGAGATTGAGTGTGCATATCAAACGGCGTTTTCTCAGGCGTAGGCCTGATTTTGTCATTAGGTGGACTCAAAGGTTCTATTCTATTTCCACAAACAAGAGTCTTTCCAGAATGGGACTAGTCGCATACTACTACTTTCTAGTATCCGCAACATATGGCGCGGGGGGGAGCCATTGGCTATGAACTCCCGATTTCCCAATCTACTCTCAGTTCTATCATTTAACCCACATGGATACCATAATTACCCAATACTCCTAGACTCTAACTCATGATGATGATATGATGATTATGACGCTTTCTCATGGTACCTTTTACCTCAAAATTCTTGGCTCTACTTCCCACCCCTTCTTCTATCCGAAGCCTACGACTCCATATTTACTGGCAACAACACCTCAAGTAGCTACAGGATGCGATGTAGAAAACGCAATCCCTTAAGCAGCTCACATGCATAAACTATCTAATCTATCTGCGTAATCACTTCTAAAAGCTACTTGGGATCCACGCCAAGAAATCCGTTGGGTATCAAAAGAATGTGTTACGACCTGAAATGATATTGTAGATCATGAATCGAGCCAATAAATGAAAAAAAAGGGGAGAAGTTAATCTCCCGAAATAGTACAACTATCAGGGCTATACTAGGTTCCATGACCTTATAAATTACTAGGTATAGTATGGCCCCGTTGCAACAGCGTCTGAAGTGACTCAGGTGTCATCCTTCAACTGCCGTGTTCTCTTGTTGGATAGTTAGTAGAGCCTAATGAGGAAAGGATGAGGTATGTAGTGCTATTACTTAGTACTGGCCTAGAAGAGGCCGAACCAAGGATAGACCGCTAATTACTGTACATACAATGACTTTGAATCGAGTATCATTCAACAACCTCCCATTATATATCTATGCTTGGTAAACTTAGCTGGGCAAACTATTGTACTTGAGCAATAAGTGACAACTATCTATAGTAAGGAATCTCTTTTTGTTTAAAGGAAAGAGAGGATGCTGAGAGAGAGGCAGTCTCAAAGTTTCGACCGTATGCCCTCTAATCGGAATTTGACATCCTTGAGCACCTTGCTTGTTGGCTTCCAGTCGTCGAATTGGCGTAGGAGTTCCATTGTCTCATCGTAAAGTTCGCGGCGGACGTATTCCTCTTCGAGAATACCGCGCATCGCGAAAGGGAGGATGTACGGGTTTGCGGGGGCTGGTTGGGTGCGTTTGATGTGCAGATTGGCGCTGTGGATGGTGGATGTTTCGAGTGCGAATTCGATGGCCAGACTTGTTTTCATTAGTATTGTGGTTGGGGGGTGGGGGAGATAGTGAGGCGGGAGGTATAACGTACCGGTATACGGATGGGTCATCATAGAGACGGGAGTGCCCCTCTCCACTATATAGACTGCCTGCGAGGGGGGAGCTGAGCTCGCGGATGAGACCGTGGTCTGGGATGCCTAGGTTGCGAAGCTTGAGGACGAAGCCGACTAGGTGAGAGAGACTGCTTGAGGGTTAGAGGCTTTTGGTTTGTCGGAAGGGACGGAGATTGATTGGCTTACAAGCTTGGGGCGTGAACTCTGCCATCGACGAAGGCTGCGCGGTAGATGTATGGATGGGTTACGGGTGCGAAAAGGGACGACTAGAGCCAGTGGTTAGTATATATGAGAAATAGTAGGGGGTGGTGTGTGTGGCACTTTACCTCAAGAGAAACTAGCTGATCATCAATGCTTCCAATGTATGATATCCGAATGCCAAAGTCGAGACAGGTTCTCAGCGCTGATTCATAATCCTTTGAGACTTGGCTGTAAGGCAAGGCGAACTCGAAGAGCTCTCCGGCTGAGCCACTGATCCAGCGAGATCTGAAGTCTGCGAAAGGACCCAGGTTGACACCTGCCATAGCACAGACGCCCACACGCGCTGCATTGAGACAGCCGAAGGATATCAACTTGGCGACCAGCATGATCGCAACAGGGACACCCTGACTATGGCAAGCCACCAGAATGAAATCAGCCTTTCTGATCTCCTCCATCCAATTGAGTAATAATTTCCACAGCAGGTCGACACGCTCAGCTATACGCCCCTCGCCTTCCAGGGCAATTTTTTCGATGTCGCATTTGTAGCCATGGTCGTCAGCCCAGGTATTTATGGCTTCCGCTGCCATGTTCGAGAATCGAATTGAGGTGCCTGTCGGTTGGCCGAGGACACTCCGGATTAACGGTGCAGGGAAATACCCATGTATCCCGATGGCCAATGCCCTTTTGATAGGGGGTGTATCCTTGACCATATGGACGTGTCTGCTGTTCGACTCTTTACCATAGTGGAAGTATCGTCCTATTGTCTGCAACAGACTGGGCTTTTCTTGCATAGCAAATGTCTCGTGAAACCTTGGTAAAACCTGATTGGGCAAGACTTTTCGCAATTGCTTTGAGGCCGCGGCTTCAGACGGTCCCGGTACCAGGTCATTGAGGCCTGCTTCTGGACGTAATGTGGTTTTATCAGGTAATGCAGAGCTGCTCTTGTTATTCTTAAGCTTCACGCTTCCCTTTTTCGCAATCTCAGCCCTTGCTTCTGATTCCGGTTCGGCTTCAATGGTAGCTTTCTTCAAAGAGGCATCTGGCAAGATAGAGGCGCTAGCCACCTGAGAATCTTGCGGGCCCTCTTTATCAGGACCCTTCGAAGACTCCTTGAACCAGAATGACCATCCAGAGGGCCTCGGGTCCTTCACAGGGGGTATCGTAGCGGGACTGCTTGCCCCTTGCGTATCTTGGTCTTGAGTTGGTGCAGGTTCCGTCTGCACGTCTTGCGTGGTTGGCTTATCCACTTCATCTGGAGGCTTGCTTGCAGGCTCTTCTGGCCCTTTTGTTGATGCACCGTACCACATTTGAAGCCAAGAACGTTTTAGAGTGTTCTGCGAATTATCATGCGCTTCATCAGGCTTATCCTGCTCCGGTCTATCTGGCTCCCTTTGCCCCTGATCCTCCGAGGTTGCCTGCTCTTCGTCTTTCAATACAGGGGGTTTCGCGGGCGATTCTTCAGTGGGCTCTGGTGCACTGAGCACTGGCACTGGGTCTGGCACCGGATCTGGCACCGGATCTTTTGGGGCAGGATTCTCGGTCGTTGACGGGGCATAGAACCATGAAAACCATCCACCCGTTTGGACAGTCGACGTTGGGTTTGCGTCCGCACTCTGCCGGTTATCATCTGTAGTAGACTCGGGAGCAGCACTCAATTGGCCCTTATGGGCGTCATCCGTAGCTATCACTGTCTCTTGGTCTTTCGATACTTCTTCCTCGGTCGGTTGCGTTGTTATGCCAGCCGGGCACGACTTAGCATCCTCTTCAGGGGTGAATGTAGTGCCATCAGAAGCTATGTTTATCTTCGTTGTCGCAGCATCGGCGGGAAGAGACCTGCTGGATGCGCCGACCTTCCGAGTAAGCTGGAGGGAGGGATTTCGAAATGGTCTAGGGGAATCAAGCTGAGGAGTTGAGCGGGAAGTGAGTCGGGGTGCTAAGTTTTGAGCGGCGGAGATGCTCTCACGGGCAACCTCGGTAACAGGAGCCGCCTTGGATGCTCTGGAGACTGCCGGCCAGACAGCAGGATACCAACTCTGTGGTTTGAATGATACATCATTAGGTATACGGGACGGATATAGACAAAGATATAGGGCTACTGAGAACCAAGACTCACCGCAGTGCTCCCCCTGTTCCTTGATTCTGCATGGTCTCCGCCTGCGGAAAGCGATGTAGCACCATCGTCGGACGCTGTAGGGGACTTGGAGTCCGCGCCGGGGGGGCTGGGCTTTACTCTCTTACGAGATCCCATCGACGGCATGAAAGCTTAAATAGTAACATCACCGAATGCGAGATGAGGTGCAGATCGAAGCATGGAAAAGCCTAAAGATCAAGTGAAAGGAGATGCTATGACGGGGGAAGGCCAGCAGACTAGCCACCAGCGATGGCAGCCGGAGGATCAGCGCGGGTCTTTGGTTGGTTATCAGCCAAATCGGGCCAGCATCACGCCTGACATCACGTCACATGCTCTCTGCTGACCGTCTTTGTTTGCCTCGCCGCCTCAGGCGGGGAACAGGTGGTGTGGCTGGTGCGCTTGTGCTCCTGCACCGCCACATGCATCCGGGCTGGAAGGGGAAATTTTTATTTTTCGGGGCCGATGTGGAGAAGGCCAGGAAAGGATCCATCCAGGCCGCCGATAACTTTTTTTCCTGGATACATTCTCTTGTACCGCTCTCACCATTCCTACCCACTTGCATCCGCACTTCTTTGCTTAGCGGTTTCGGTTTTTCGTCGAGTGTGCCTCGACCTCCCATCTCTTAAGATGGCGATTCAAAAGAAGGTAAGGCGGCATTGGTCTGGCACGCGGCAATAGAAAACCCAGTACTGACAATGACTTAGCATGGTAAAGGTCGTTTGGATAAGTGGTATCGCCTGGCGAAGGAGAAGGGATACAGAGCGAGAGCTGCTTTCAAGCTGATCCAGCTGAACAAGAAGTATGGCTTTCTGGAGAAGAGCAAAGTCGTTCTCGATCTTTGCGCGGCGCCCGGTGTGAGTACAACCCCTCAGTTTGATTTCTAACGCCCGGTCTGGTGGCTGACCACTCTCGCAACACAGTCGTGGTGTCAAGTTGCTGCAGAATGCATGCCCGCACAGAGTATCATCGTCGGTGTCGATCTTGCGCCTATTAAGCCGATTCCCCGAGTCATTACCTTCCAGAGCGATATCACGACCGAGAAGTGTCGCACAACAATCAGACAGCACCTGAAGCATTGGAAGGCTGATACCGTTCTTCACGATGGTGCCCCCAATGTCGGTACCGCATGGGTTCAGGATGCTTTCTCTCAGGCAGAGCTGGTGTTGCAGTCTTTGAAGTTGGCTACGGAGTTCTTGGCGGAAGGCGGTACATTCGTTACGAAGGTCTTCAGATCCAAGGACTACAATCCGCTTTTGTGGGTTTTAAAGCAACTTTTTGCATCCGTGGAGGCAACGAAACCCCCGTCTTCTCGAAACGTTTCCGCAGAAATCTTCGTTGTTTGTCGGAATTACAAGGCACCAAAGCGCATTGATCCGAAGTTCCTCGATCCTAAGCACGTCTTCGCCGAACTTGCGGACCCTACCCCTAACAATGAGGCTAAGGTGTTCAACCCGGAGAAGAAGAAGCGCAAGAGAGAGGGTTACGAAGAGGGCGATTATACGCAATTCAAGGAGATCCCAGTTACCGAGTTCATCAACACCACTGATCCGATTGCCATCCTGGGTTCATACAACAAACTCAGCTTCCAACAGTCACCAAGTGGTGACCTTGCTCTCGCCACACTGGAGAGACTAGAAGATACGACCGACGAGATCAAAGCCTGCTGTGAGGATCTCAAGGTTCTGGGTAAGAAGGAGTTCCGAAACCTGCTCAGGTGGCGACTGAAAGTGCGGGAGAAGTTTGGTCTCGCTGTGAAGAAGGGGGCCCAAACCAAGGAGGATGAGACTGAAGAAGTGGCGGAGGTCGCTCCTATGGATGACGAGCTGGCCATTCAAGAGGAGCTGATGCGCCTTCGTGAGAAGGAAACCTCAAAGCAGAAGAAAGAGCGCCGCAAGGAGAACGAGAGGAAGCGCAAGGAAATTGTTCGGTTACAGATGCACATGACGACCCCCATGGATATCGGAAAGGAGCAACTGGGACCTAATGGTGAGGATGCTACATTCTCGCTCAAGCGCGCCGAGAGAGGCGGGGTTAGGGACACCATCGCCGCAGGCCATGAAGCGTCGATTGAAAGTGATAGCGAGGACAGTGCTTCCGAGTCTGAGACCGAGGAGAGCGATGACGAGGAAGACCGTTTGGAGCGGGAACTTGACAACTTGTACGAGCAATACCAGGACCGCAAGGAAGACCGGGACACGAAGCTACGGGCAAAGAAGGCCAGGAAGGACTTCGAAGCCGACTCCTGGGACGGCTTTTCCGATTCTGACAAGGAAGAAGGTGAAGACTCCGATGACGAGGGTCTTGGAGTCAGCTCTGCCATCGACAAAACTCCCAAGTCAGCTTCCCTTTCCAACAGTGCCTCGCTATTCTTCGACCAAGATATATTCCAAGGCCTAGAAGACATTGACGATGTGGAGGATGAAGATAGCGCCATCGAAGTTAAGGAGGATCGGCCTAAGGGCAAGGAGTCTGAAAAGAAAAAGGCAAAGGAATCGAAGAAACCTGTGCAGGCGATGGAAGACTCGGACGAAGAAGATCTTGAAGAGCTTGAGGATCCACGGAAAAAGAATGGACAGCTCGGTAAGTTCGCAGAATGCGGCATATCATTGTCTTGTACCCTGGATAACCAATGCTGACTCTACTACGTAGATATCGATATCATCACTGCGGAAGCCATGGCACTCGCTCAGCAGATGGCCACTGGAGAGAAGAAGTCTCATGATGTGGTTGATGATGGCTTTAACCGATTTGCTTTCCGCGATAGTGATGGTCTCCCCGAGTGGTTCCTTGACGACGAGAACAAGCACAGTGTCCAGAACCGTCCTATCACCAAGGCGGCCGCAGCCGCAATCAAGGAGAAGATGCGCGCCATCAACGCTCGGCCCATCAAGAAGGTTATGGAAGCCAAGGGCCGCAAGAAGATGAAGGCCGCCCAGCGACTGGAGAAGTTGCGCAAGAAGTCTGCACTTTTGGCCGATGACGAAGCTCTCAGCGAGCGTGATAAGTCGCAGGCCATTGCGAGGTTGATGAGCAGGGCTACCAAGAAGAAGCCCAAGCAGCAGGTGAAGTTGGTGGTTGCCAAGGGAAACAACAGGGGTATCTCTGGACGTCCTCGTGGTGTCAAGGGCAAGTACAAGATTGTGGATTCTCGTATGAAGAAGGATATCCGGGCTCAGAAGCGCCTTGCCAAGAAGAAGAAGAATTAGTGATGGGGCTTAGTTGTGGAACTCGAAGCGATCTTTTTCATCATTGTCCATGTATATACCCGGTTAACATTATAGATCTCTGTATCATATCCATGGTGAAAGGGGTACTACCTGTTATGGCAGACTGTAATGCGTTTCGATGGCCCGATGTAGTGCGGGATGGGTGGCCCTGGAGTCCTCTCTAGTCCCCTAGATGAAGGTATGGCTTAGGACATGGATCTGTTTCTCATTCAGGAAGCATATCAGCTTATGGCAACGCCGATCACACTCGCCAAATTTCCGCTTATGACTATAGTAGTAGTACTATTCGCCTCTAACTTATGATATAGTACAGATGGAAGGATAATTGTGAGATGATAGAACATAGTAGATAATGGCATTTCTTGAGAATCATAGCTTCTGCTCGTGTGCCTCTGACAGACACAGCATCATTTGGATATAATATGTATTCTACGAAAGTCTTATATATCGTTAGGCCATCCCGTACCAGGCGGGGGAAATCACGGTCCTGTCGGTTCGTCGTGTAGCCGTCTCTATGAGAACTCAGAGGCAGCGTTCATGGCTTCTGCTTCCCTACCCATTCTAGCCATCCAGCGATCAACGAGATCTTGGTTCTCTTTCTGCAGTCGGGATGACCGTTCTTCAGCCATATTCAGTTGAAGATTCAACGATGCCAGCTCGTCTTGGAAATCCTAAAGTGGTGTCAGCAACAGCAGAAGGGGTCACAGAAGGAGGGAACGGAGCAGCATACCTCCAGTAGCTTTGCCTTCCCACGCAACTCTTCATCTCGATCCTTCAAACGTAGTTGAAGATGAGCAATCTCGGTTTCGAATAAGCGGATCCGTCTGCTATCCTGAGTGCTTCTCTTCCGCAGCTTCTCTAAGTCTGTGGTCATGCGTGTGAGCTGGTCCTGCAGTTCGGAGCGTGACCGCTGTGCCTCTGCCAGATCGGCACGTGTTGCTAGGAGAGTCTCTTGTAAAGATGGGTCTTGTGCGCCTGCTCCTGTCGGCGCTTTGCTGGAGCGGGATGCTGAAGTGTCGGATGGCACATGCTGCGCTTCAACCGGATCTGATCTCTGTGGGTTGCTAGCCGTTGCTCCTATGTGAACCGTGCGATCGGCCAGTTGGGTATCTAATGATTTTGGTCATGATAGTCAGAGAAGGGTCAGAATACTTCCGGGAATGTGAACTACCCCAGAAAGTGAGGGTGATCGACATACAAGCATCGTAGATAGCTATGCTGGCTTTCTCTCGTCGATCACGAGCCGCCAGCGCGGCGGAGTACTCCTCTTTCCAGTGGGCCATTTGATAGCAGTGATGATAAGGTGAGTCTATCTAGCGGACGGACGGCGGACCCCTCATATCATGGAGCCATGGTGACGCTCAGAGTCGCCGAGGTAGAGACGTATGGTTTAATGACACAAAAGCCCGCTATGTTTCTAAGGGACCAAACAAGTTATACCACGGCGACATCAACCACCTGCACGCCATTGAAAGCGTGAGGGGAGCATGGGCTGCTTGTCACTGGCGGGTGGATGGGGCGCTGACCGCCATCTCCACCGCCCACGTCCGCGTGCATCATCGAAAGCCGCCGTCGCCGTTAGCTCGGCTCAGTTCACCGTCCAGGCCCAACCATCACTCTTCCTGTTTTGTTACTTGACAACAACTACCCGACTCGCTCGGTGTCTCTGCCAACAGACTGCATCCCTCGCTGTGCTGACGGGATTATATCGACCATCTCTTTGCTTTTCCCCCTCCTATAGACGTAGCTCGACTTGTCAATATACTCACAGCCCCCTCATATCTCCACCATGTCGTCACGGAAGAAGGTCTTGTTGAAGGTACCTCACCTCCCCGGTTCATGCAGGCCAAGCCGCTCTGAAGAATGCTTCAATTACTCACATAGATTTCCGTATCTCTTAGGTTATCATTCTGGGTGATAGCGGCGTCGGTAAGACGAGTTTGATGAATCAATATGTCGGTGGCCTTATCTCCCAGCGATTCCTCGGATCCCCACTCACCCTCATCTCGCTCAACAGGTCAACAAAAAGTTCAGCGCAAGCTACAAGGCCACAATCGGAGCCGACTTTCTCACCAAGGAGGTTCTAGTTGATGATCGGCTGGTGACAATGCAGGCATGTTCTCACCCGCTTGCGCAGATGAACCGAGCGACTTTGGGAATTGGGAGTTAACCGGTTGTAAACAGATTTGGGACACTGCCGGACAAGAGCGATTCCAGTCCCTGGGCGTTGCATTCTACCGTGGTGCCGACTGCTGCGTTCTAGTCTACGATGTCAACAATTCCAAGAGTTTCGAGGCCCTTGACAGCTGGCGCGACGAGTTCCTAATCCAGGCGAGCCCTCGGGATCCTGAGAGCTTCCCTTTTGTAAGAGATTTTCTTTCTTTCAATTTAATCTGGCTTGGGCGCATGAGGTCTTAGGCTAGTAGACACGAGTACTGACTAGAGTTTAGGTTGTGATTGGTAACAAGATCGATGTGGAAGAGAGCAAGCGGATGATCTCTTCGAAACGGGCTATGACGTTCTGCCAGTCGAAGGGCAACATCCCATACTTCGAAACAAGTGCCAAGGAAGCCGTCAACGTTGAGCAGGCTTTTGAAGGTTGGTTACTTATCCTGTCTACTCGATACAAATGCATAGCTAATCTCGCGACTCAGTCATCGCCCGGAGCGCTCTGGCACAAGAAGAGGCAGAAGAATTCAGTGGGGAGTTCAGCGACCCGATCAACATCCACCTTGATGGTGAGCGTGACGGGTGCGCTTGTTAATGACCCTCTTACTAGACATGCCTTGCGAACGATTCATATTTCTGCTTTAAGCCCGCTCCATTTTCACTGTACCCGCCTCCGAACGCTCCCAATTTTTGCTTGTCAGAGCACGTCAATGCCTCGTACGAACTTTTGAGCTTGGAAGAGCGTAGCGGTTCTCTTGGGAACACCTACACTTATACAGTTATGGAGCTCCTCATGTGTTACGCTCCTTGTCTTATGTTTGCCTGCCAATTCGCATGGGATATCCGTTGATGGTCTTGATTCTGCTTAATATTTTCCTCTTGCTTTTCTGGTACGAAGGTACTGTCATGTTCTGTAGGAGTCTGGAATACTACTGCTTATCTGCTGAAAGCTTGTACAGTATAGCCGACTAAGTAGGCAATTACCACACATCTAGTGTTGTATTACGCAAGACCTACATGCTTCATAGTCCAAATTCCCAATTAGAACCTGAGAAGCAAGGAGGACCTCGTTGGTCAAAGAACAAGTGGTATGGTGGAGAAGATCAGGATCGGCTAAGCGTCGCGTGCTTATCTCGGCGCATCTCGTGATGCTCGGCGTTATCAGCTCGGGTTACACCGCAGAGTCACTCCGCTCCCGGTTTCCCTCTCTCTTCCCCGGTGAATTCCCCCGACCTTGCTCCGTCCACGCCCCATTCTCTATCGCCTGCTGGAACAGGTGGTGCTTCCAACTTATACGGCCTTTTGTTTGCCCCCATGATCTACGACAGATCACTCGCGGTCCGGGGGGTCTAATATACCTCGCATCGCGTGCGCCGGCGGGGAGATCTATAGAGCCTCGACTGACAGCGAGTTCATTCTCTTATCGCCCACTACTGACGGCCAGAGAAGGTACGTGGAAAGGTCTCGCAGCCATGGAAGCACCCGAGACCACGGAAGGCTCGGTTTTAGTCGGCGCCGCAAGACGAACATTGGGAATTTGCCTGTTGCTTGTCGTGGTATTTTTATGGACGGCCTCGAATTTCCTCGCCAGTGTATGTGCTTTGCTTCTCTCGACTCTTCACTCTATAATACATCCGGCACGGTGCTAATCTATTCTCTTTCTATGTACCACAGACGATATTCGCCGACGATACATACTCGAAGCCGTTTTTCGTGACGTACATCAACACCTCGATCTTCATCCTTCCCCTCTTCACAATCCTCTTCCGTCGGCTCTTGAAATTATGGCGCGCAGGGAAACTCTACCGAATTCGCTCATTCAAAAGCTTATTGGAGCATCTTGATTCTCACGATACGAACGTCGAGGCACGGGGAATACTTAGTCACGATGCAAGTGGGGAGCATTGGCGCAGCGAAGACGAAGACCCTGAAACATGGGCTGCTGCTAGGTTCGATGCCGCGTCCAGAGGCCAGCAATCTAAGCTGGGATTAAAGGCGACAGCTAAATTGAGCTTCGAGTTCTGTCTGTTATGGGTAAGCATACGTCAACACTGAGTATCCATTCCGTATAAAATCTCAGAAAGCTAACGAGCACCAGTTCTCCGTAAGTACCAGCGATTAATAAAGCTAGCCCTCCTTCTGCGGGGACCGGAAACTGAACCAACTAGGCAAACTACTTTGCAATGGCCTGTCTCCAATACACAACAGTAGGAAGCACCACAATCCTGACCTCAACAAGCGGTACGTTCGCCACCATCCCACCCTGCATCACCATTTCACCACCCAACACTAACCCCCAAAACCAGGAGTCTGGACCCTCATCTTCGGCGCCCTAATCGGCGTCGAGCGCTTTACCATTCGAAAGCTCATGGGAGTCATTGCCTCTCTAATCGGCATAATCCTCATCTCCCGCGTCGACATGTCAACCCCCGACAACCCCAGCAACAACAACAACAGTAGCAGTAGCAGCGGAAGCGGAAGTACCTTCCCCTCCAAAACCCCAGGCGAGATCGCCCTCGGCGACGCAATGGCCGCATTCAGCGCCATCCTATACGGTGTTTACACCATCGTGCTGAAAAAGCAAGTGGGGGACGAATCCCGCGTCAACATGCAACTATTCTTCGGATTAGTAGGATTATTCAACACGGTCCTCCTCTGGCCGGGCTTCATCATTCTTCACATTCTCGGTATAGAAACTGTAGGAATGCCTGATACGGGAAGAGTCTGGACGATTATCTTGGTACGGTTTCTCCAACCGCCAACCCCCCCACACACTAAACCCTTTCTCACACCAACAATCCAATACCCTACCCAATAACTAATACCAACGCTAATGCAGGTAAACGCCCTCGCCTCCCTCGCCTCCGACATCGCCTGGGCCTACGCAATGCTTCTCACCACGCCACTAGTGGTAACAGTGGGACTAAGCTTGACGATCCCGCTCTCGCTGGTAGGCCAGATCGTGCTTCAGGGACAGTACGCGAGCGCGTTGTACTGGGCTGGGGCTACGGTGGTGTTCTTGTCGTTTTTGGTGGTCAATCAGGAGAGTCGGGAGGTGGATGGGGAGGGGCCTGTGGTGGTTGGGAGAGGAGGGGCTGGTAGTGGGTATGAGGCTATTCCGGGGGATCGTGGTAATGCTTATGGAAGGGATAGATGATAAGTACTCCTTACCTACTATGGAGGTGTTAGTTCGTTAGAGAGGTAGTAGGTGAGGGACTTGCTTTACTATTATTTTCTACTGGGGGGTGTGTTTTGTGTGATGGTTGGGATGTGAAAAACATCTAGCTAGAATGGGACTAAATAAGAAAGATAAGATGAGAATGTTATCATTCTGATACTTAAACTAGAAATGACAAAATGTGCTGGTGCTTGAAGCACGTAGAGCATTATTGGTACTAAATAGAATTACATGACCACAGCGACACAAGGAGTGCCGTGTGGGACGAATGGAAGTGAGCAGAAATACATGAAGAACAAGGCTGGAAAATCCGCACCACTTCTCATGTCATCCAGGACAATTGAGCAATACGCGAGACTAACCCAACTCGTAACATGCCTTACTCGCTCGGGTCTCAACATCTCGTACAACCAGTTAAAGAAAATCACAAGACATTAAGACAGTATCATGAAGAACATTGGGTATGTATCATCAAACAAGCGCAAGTGTGAAATAATAGAATACCTGCAAGTATGGAAACAACAAAGGAGAGTAGTCGGGTAAGAAGTGAAGTAGACTAGCCAGAATCCAAGTGAAATCAAGAAAACTTCAAGGAGTGTATAAAAGGGGCGGAATCCGAAAGGCTCCGGGATATGTTATACAGTGGATATCTTTTAACGGAGGCCTGCTGCTCCGGGCGCAGGCTCCAGTTTCTTGCGGGCGACGAGAATACTCTTCAAAGCACCTAGCCACTTTGCAAGAGATTCTTCATCCGGCGCACATAGTCGATACGACTTCTCTTCTGCGATGATTTGGAGACAGAAATGTTTTGAACGTGACATAGGATCGACTTCAGCAGCGTCAATCACCTGTGCCATGGGAATGACTTTGACGGCAGAGTATTCCTTGAGGATCGGATGGTCAGTCATGCAAGCTTGCCCAAAGGGTATAGATAGAATGGGATGCTAGGGAATAGCACAATAACAAAAGCCATACCTGTTCATCTTTGTAGAAACCAAGGCTTTTCGGGCGCAACACAACCCACAGTCGCTTCCATTGGCGCATAGATCCCTTGATTTTGAGGCACTGAAGATACCCATTACATACAACTCTCTCCGGGTCACGAAGGACTGCGGACTCGTTGCGCGGTATTGAGGAATGCCCGTCGCTGTGAACTGATGCAGGTTGGTTCTGAATGGAAGGCGAAGTCATGCGAACGCCGTTGTTGCTCCCAGGCCCATCGGACCATTCCGAATATGACGTGATGTCATTGCCCGAGTGATCATGAGGCGAGGCAAAACGCCTCGAATGGTAAGTAGGTGACAATGAATCCCCGACTTCCGGCGAGCTTGGTCTTCCGCGCTGATCAAAATCGGAGTGATCAGTGGTGTCATAGATGCGGCGCTTGTTGTTCCCGACGGTGTCGCTATTCTTTGATAAGGCGAGGAAGGCCTCTTCGTCTTCATCCATGCGGGTTTCTGATCGGATATGTCTAATCCAGTCTTCGGCATCTTTTTCTGAAGACGACTGGAAACGATAATTCTTTGACGGAGAGAAAACGCCAAATACGTACTGCCGGTTGGATCGGGGCGACCTGACCGACGCAACTGCCGTGACCTCAGACAATGTGATAGAGGCTCGGAGCCTTGTAGCCTCCTCATCCTTGTATACCGACAAAAGATTGGGACGTAAAACGAGATACGCAGGTTTCCAGGAGGCCCTAAATGCCTAGTTCGACAGAGTTAGTTCTAGATCGGGCTTGGCTGAAGGCGCAAATGACTAACATGTTTGTGCTTCACGCGACGAAACACCTTCCCAGTCTTCAGGACCCGATCGAATTCAAAGCTCCCATTTTCATTGACGGGCGAGAAAGTGTCCAAGTTGACGTGACCGCTGCGATAGTGAGCGGATTGATTATTCGGGACTAGAAGCGCCGACGTCTGAACGGTGCCATCGGGTAGCTGGATCGCGGGAGCCTTGGGATTCCCTTCTGCAACCGGTGCGTATGATGTGGGAATTGGTTGACTCATGATTATAAGAAGGTCGTGCTAGTATCCAAGGTCTGTGTCGAAAATAACTGTCGTGTACAAGTGGAGTTCGAATGGCGCGCGAGCGGAGAGAAGGAGTGTATAGCGCTATCTATACCGGCTGGACGGCACACCGGGACGGCGGCCACTTTTGAGACACTGTAACGAAAATAGATCGATATATAGTGAGTGGTAGTAGTCGGCAAGATTAAAAAAAGGTAGGCAGAAATATTCGCCAAGTAGTATCTGGCTGCTGACGATTAGAGTCGGTCGCGGCCGACAGGGTCATGGAGGCTGTGCCGAAAGGAGTGGTGAGCGGGTGGGAAGCGACGACGGGGAGGAACGAGGGAATGCGATGAAGTAACGGAGCGTTCGCCGTGACGACAACCAGTAAGTAGGTTCACACAGAATAGAGAAGTAGCATGACTCTAGTAAAGGCGCGAATCCCTCACCAAACGGATCCCAAGGGTTGGAGCAGAAAAAGGGGATCCTTTCGGGGACGAAGAGAGATGAGGAGAGAGGGGGCGGAGGTAAGTTCTTTTTCTAATTTTCCCAATTCAACGGGACGCATGGACGTTTTTTTGTTTTGGAGATCATCTGGGTTTAGTCCCGTTGGAAGCTGGAACCTCGACCCTCGACCGGCTTTCTCCCCTGCCGTTTCACCTTCGCGCCTTCTGCCATCCTTTTCGTCACATTGACTGGTTTCTCCCCCCCTTCCTTGACTGCAAAACTCCCTTTATGAAACCCTTTGTTGATTCAGTTTGAAGGGAAGGGGGGAGGGGGAAGGGGAGGAACAACAATAATAATCGATGATATTGTCAACAGATGCGACTGAAACGGGCTCATACCTCGTGGGTAGTAGCCATGACCCAGAAACCCCCCCCCCCCATTTCACTTAATTATCATCTGCTCCTCCCGCACAACCACACCACCACGTTTTTTGAGTTTCAAGACATGTCTTCTTCCCCGACATTCTTCGGGTTCATCAACTACATAAATGAACGGATTTGATCTTCACAAATGTACACGGCAGATCCACGGATCTGATTGCCCACACGGGTCGCTAATAATAGGACGTAAGTACTGTAAGTTACTCTCCAGACCGAGAGCATCGAGTAGACAGATACATAAGTCCCTTGACCGCGCTGCAGATCATGACGGGCAATCCGTCCTACAGTACAAGCATAAATGCCTGAAGATGGCCGTGCATGAGATGAGTTATCATCCCGGCATGCATGTTGCGTGTACCTACATAAGTTGTAGAGAATATCAGTAGGTAAAATATCTACCGACCTACATGCTTTCACCGACGCATTGGATGTGACAGCTCAGCCGCGAAGCTCCGCACGATGCTTCTCTCGCCATGTAAAGACTGCATTTATCCCCCGGTAGTGATGTCATTCGTGAGATCCCGCGCTGGACAAGACCAAACTTACTCTATAAGCTCTGTCAAGCCAGTCACCATGCCCTGGGGAAACTCAAGCGGGAGTTCCTGTCAGAATCTGCAAAAGTGCACCCGTTCTATCCAGGATCCGGGATACAGACTGCCGTGTCCCAGCATGCCTTAAAAGGCCACCTTGACAGATCCCCCCTAAGGACCGGGGTCACGTGTGGGTCCCGATGGGATTTCAGGGTTCTGGATGCATAAATTACCGGCACGTAATACCACCAGGTACCAATGGCCCGCTCTTACCATACAATACACCTATTGCTCAGTCGGGCCGAATTCACCGGCTAGAACTAGGAGTATCTATTCACCTACTCAATCAACTAACGGTATGGAGTAGTTATCTCCTTGAACCCATGTAGCTAGGTTGCTAGAGTTAACTAATAGTGTGAAAAACTGGTAACTAATTTGCTACCATAGTGGGCTACGGATCTCCTATTCTCCTGCCATATGTGTAGGAGATTATTAGGCTCGATGTCATACAATGAATCAACATCAGCAGCACTTGCACCCAAAACCCGAGTCAGATCTCTGACCCGATTTGCAGGACAATGAATAGAGTCATGCGAACAGGCCCATGTATTACACGATGAACAAGGTCCATCTCCATTGGCTCATGTCTAAGTATGAAGATGAAGGTGAGACAGTGAAGGTGCCCTCGTTTCAAGATGATTATGGAAGCAGAGAGAACAGAATAACAGCTTGGAGCAAGCTATTGGCCCCTTTTAGGGAAAGTTGTCTTGCCTACTAAGACACACATGCGTGGTCAAGGGAGAGAGTGGTTGCGTCGCATCCGCGGTTACGAAGCGCGGCCACCAGAGATCTTAACCCTCTGGTGTCTGACGACGGTCGCGCCAAGCTAACGAACGAGAGGAACTGGTTCTGGAAAACACTAAACATAAATAGAAATCCAATGTGGCCTCTCAACTTCTGATTGCCCTTCAAGGTGGTTCGCATGCTGATCGTGAACTCAAAGGGCCCAGAAAATACTCTTTGACACTTGCTGACGACAGCCAGATTCCGCCCGGCCAAAATTAAGAATGATTGAAGGAGGACGTGTTTTGCAGGTTAAGCTTCAGGGTCTTTTGCATGCACCAACTCTACAAGTACCAAGGCTGGGTCGGTAAGGCCTGTATTCCTAGTTCTTACCGCCCATCAGGCCCAAATTTCTCTCGGTGGTGCTGTCTTGACTCGTTCCCTCTAATTTCCCCCAATAACCACAGTACAAGGGTTGTGTGGTTTCTATAGTGCCTTTTTAGACGTAATTTTGGCCTTTCTAGAGTGCCACCAATCTAACCGACCAAGTCAGCAATAATTTACCGCCAGTTGATTTGGTCTGGGAGAGGGATTTGGAGAGGGTAAAACGGAGAAAGGAACGAAAGGGAGAACCAGTTGGACTACCGCAAAAAGGCTAAGTGTAATACGTTACCAGAATACCAGTCTGGAAAGGAGAGCCGTGACTCCCGAGCTGGAGGGTAGGCTGTAAATTACCATCTGTGACCACGACCGCTTGCGCCTCCTTGGCCTTGGCGGAACTTCCACCCATCCCCATCCCCAAATAATCCTCTCTCGAGCCTTCATCTCATCGGTTGCCCTCCCGCAGCTCTCGGCTTCCATCCAGCCTCAGCCTGCCCCCCCCCCCTCTCTCATCGTGATTAATGACCTCGTCGACCACAATCGTGTCTTCGGCCTCATTGCTCCGGACACCAGTCCTTTGCGTTGCTGTCGACTTTCCCCCCGCCCACCTCTGCCTGGCCGACTGAGAGGGAAAAGTTGGCGAGAAAGGAGGCTTTCCTCCGGCCGCTCTTTATTTCGACTCTTCGCTTCGCCTCAACCGGGATCCTCCATCTCTTCTCGATTATAATTCTCTTTAATCGCTTTTCTGTGTCCTCGTCTTGCTCGGCTTTGGGAAGTGACATATAAGCCAGAGTCTCGCCTCGGCGCTCGCGTGCGGACGTACATCTCTTGTCATCGAGATTCCCTCTGGGATAATATCCGACAAGAGATATCTTGGTCTGAGAAGCTCCTTTGACTTGACTGCTGATACCTGATAACTATTGTGTGCCATCGCTGTTCAATCAGCCGTGTGGCCCATCTTCTGCACCCATGGGCCTCGTTCAACGGGTTACGAAATGGCTGCCCTCCACGCCGAGTCTGCCCCTAGATGACTCTTCGCGCGAGAAAGGCCGTAATCTGTCCAGATTCGCTTTCTTCAAACGGAGGATACGGTTAAAGGGCAACTCATCGATCTCGATACCCCTGGGATTTGTTTTACTATTTCCATGCCTTGTAATAGTCCTTATCCTACTACTTTTTGTTCGACATCCTTCTTCCCCTGGGGGTATCCTCATCCCTGCCGGTACTCCGCCTTCTATCAGGTTCGTTTCACTCGCCAGGCACGAGAATCAGAGTTTTCGATAGCTAACCACGCGCCGACTCGACAGGAAAATAAGCGAAAAGTACGACAAAGTCTTCGCTACTGGCTGTCTTCCCGTCGAGAAAACAGACGCCCCGCGCGCAAACGCCGCTTTCGTCGTCCTTGCCAGAAACAAGGAATTAGACGGAGTTATTCAGTCACTCAAGTCAATTGAAAGACACTTCAACCGCTGGTTCCACTACCCTTACGTCTTCCTGAACGATGGTGATTTCGATGACGCCTTTAAGGCGACGGTCAAGAACTACACCAGCGCCCCCGTTGAGTTTGGCAAGATCGATGAGTCTATGTGGGGTTACCCCGACTGGGTTGACCATGAAGTCGCCAAAGAAGGCGTCCGGAAACAGGGTGACGCCGCCATCATGTACGGAGGCATGGAGAGTTACCACCATATGTGCCGATTCTATTCCGGGTAAGTTTCCTAAACAAATTCACTCTGTCACTAATTCTGACCCTTAAACAGCCATTTCTACAAGCACCCTCTGCTCATGAAATACGAATGGTACTGGCGTCTCGAGCCTGAGATCAAGTACTTCTGTGATATTACATAGTACGACTCTCCCATGGATCCTTGCGTATCGGTAATATACTGACATCCTAATCAGTGATCCATTCATCAAGATGGCGGAAGCAAACAAGACCTACGGCTTCACGATCGCTGTCAAGGAGCTTCGAGAGACCGTTCCCAACATCTTCCGTTACGCATCTGCCTACAAGCGGAAACACAACCTGGAATCGAAGGGATTGTGGGAAATGTTCCTGGAGAAACCCGAGGAAGAGCCTAAGCCCGAGGAGGAAAAGCAAGAGAAACTCCCTGAGGAGATCCTTCAAAACGAGCCTGGTGAAAATACTGTTCCCGATGTTGACCCGGAGGCCATGGAAGGCGAGAAGTACAACATGTGCCACTTCTGGAGTAACTTTGAGATCGCGCGGTTGGACTTCTTCCGCAGCAAGGAATATGAGGAGTTCTTCGACATGATGGATAAGAGTGGGGGTTTCTGGATGGAGAGAGTATGTCCTTGTGTACCTGACTTCGCCTTCGATATAACTAACTAATTGTCTGATCTAGTGGGGTGATGCGCCTATCCATTCTCTGGCCGCCGGTATTCTCTTGTCCCCCAGCGACATCCACTACTTCCGTGACTTCGGCTATCGGCACACTACTATCCAGCATTGTCCTGCCAACGCTCCTGCACGGCAATTGCCCCGGATCCCCTGGCTGGAGACGACAACCGAGGACGAAAAGGAGCGCATCGAAGAGGACGAGTATTGGGCGAACCCTGATCCCGTCAAGGAGAACGGTGTCGGCTGCAGGTGCAGGTGTGACACCGACATCGTGGATGTTGAAGGCAAGCAGGGCAGTTGTCTCGCCGAATGGGTCGAAGTTGCTGGAGGATGGGCATCCCCATAGATTCGGATTGTTGCCCTTTAATGTTCGCTGTATAATCTTCGCCTCCTGGTTTCCGTACCTATTTGTTCGACTATGAGCATTACTCGGTTCGCCCTTGGAGTTATTTGCTTGAGCCTGCATGTTACGTTGGCTGTGGGTTTCTGGACGGCGTTATACGGATCTGACCTTTCTTACGTGGAAGACGGTGTGACCATTCTCATCAATATGGACAAATTCATCTAGCGTGCTTCGTATATCTCACCTGGTTTGCCCGCAATCACTCTAAAAAGAAAAGTGTATGCTCAGAAGGCCCTGCTGTTGGGAATCCAAGTCGACTACCAAATCATTCATCTTGGAGACGCTTGGACCACGTTTCTGCTCGGTTTACTCGAGCGACCGCAGGCCAGAAGCAATGTCGTCCCTCGTATTGAGCACGAACATACGTTGTGGGTTTGCGTGGCTGGATGCGTCTGCTTGCGATACCCAATGTCTGGTTGTCTGCATGCTTGGGTGGTTTCTCATTCGCCCTCATGGCTTTCCCCTGACATTGTCAGGCAGCAAACAGCAAATCTCCAGTTGGTATTGGGGGGTGTTGTATGAACAAGCGAAGGATCGCCGACGACAACGACCAGGTATTGCTGCAGGTCTCTTGGAGCCTATTACTTCCTACTGAATGGGCCATCTACACCGTAGCACCTATCAAATGTCTTTTTGTCCTTACTTACCACCATTGGCGCAAGCCTCATGTTCTCCTATTCTGCTGTTTTGACATCAATCTGCTGTTTCTGTTTCCCCCTTGAATATTCTTTTTTAGTTCGATGCCCCGTTCTTCCCATATCATGTCATGAAATGTACATATCTACTTTATATGCTTCTCTCTGTTCTCTCGTGCTGAAACGGGAAGGTTTTCTTTTCTTCAATCACACATCCACGCGCACCCATATATTGTCAAAGTCCCAATTTTTGAAGTTACTGTTTGTCCATAGTTGCATGGGATGTTCTAGTTATGTGAAGTACACCTGTACTTGGTTAAAATAATACTATCTATCTGGTCGGTAATTTCCAGTTCACGGGCAATGGTGAAGGCGTCGAAGGGAAGAATGGATGGAAGACTTGGGACCCTCTCAAGATGGGGGAGGGGCCTACTAGTCTAGATCGGGTGTAGTGGCCTGAAAGTAGCCTGATAACGGATGCCTTATCGGCGATACTTGGAGCTGGGGTCACTGGCTTCTCCTCCGGCCATGGTGGACAGCCAACAAACACATGATGAGATACGATCCTACTTACAGCTAAGCCTAAGCAACAGAAACCTTAACTCCCGCCTGACCCAGCCAGATAGAGGGCTGATCTAGAGTGACCTCCTCTCGCAAGGGAAAAGGGAAATCAGACTGCCGTGATAATCCCATGTCAGGTGCCCCGCGCAAGATAACCGTCACCATCTTCCGGTCCAGTCACTCCAGTCATCTCTATCTCCCTTGACCTTTCCCTTCCTTTGCTCCCTCTTCTCAACCCGCCCTCGGTCGGCTTCTGTTTGCAAGGCTTTCCCCTTCCACTTACCGCTAGTTTCCGAAACACGTTGATGAACTAAATCCACCTTGTCCTCGTGAGGCACCTGACCTAATCTTCCGCCCGGGCCGCGAGGAACAACAGCAGCATCAAGCGCCTCACCCCCACTTGCAATTCATCGTCCGCCTAGGCTGTCATCGGGCATCTGCCTATTAGGCTCGGACGATCCAGACAGACTCTCCCAGCCAGAGTTGCTCCTACAGTAGATAGCAAAATTTGCTCTGTGAAGTTAACGTATACTTCCGCTGACTCTTCTTCTATTCATTCCTGAGCTTATCCGTCGTCCACTGCTTCCGGTCAAAGCTCCACTCTGCAGCTCTTCACTTGCTCTTTCCCTCAAGAACCTTACTGATGACATTCACTCGCAAACACCATGGCTGACTCTTCAGAGCCTCACCCCAGGCCTTCCCAATACCCTTCAACCGCTTCGAGCTTACAGTATCCCACTCTTCCTCCGTTGAGTGCCTCTGTAGAGGAGTGGTTATCGCGATCGCGGCCTATCAGTATGACGTCAACTCCAATGGAACACCACCCCAAGTCCCTGAGTGAAAGCTGGGCGACGATGAGTGCTTCCGACGTGCACTCGGAAGATGGCACTCGCTCGGACCAGACGGATCTTGGGTCTTTGATCGACCAGACCGGCCCAGATGACGTAGCAAGTCTCGATGGGCGGTCCAGCAACAGCGACATGGATACAAATGACGAGGATGGGTTTGATGGTGATGACTACGATTCCAGGAGCAACGTTTCGGTGTCCCAGGAACTTTCATCCGCCTTCCCTCACATAAGAAACTCGATCGATGACAGTAACTTAACTACCAAGACTGCTTTACGGCAGTCGGTTGAGTCTATCGAGTTCATTGAACCTGAGAACTGGCCCGAGATTGAACGGGTAGAACTGAAGCATACCATCCGAGTGTTCGAAGGATCTGACACAGCAGAACTGGAGCAAGAGCTTCCTAACAGGTCAGAAGGCTCGACTGTCACGGCCACCGTGCAGCAGACCATGACTAGGAAGAGCCTTGACACCGACAAACCTTTCCATGTGGTATACATTGGCAGCCCTGAATTTCGAAACATCGTTCTCGATAAAATCGGGGATGTTTTGGTGTCGAGTACCTGTAGCGGTTTCGAGAGCAGCTCTGCAGAGTCGTCCAGATATCATGTCGTCCCAACGTCCTTTGGCGCAGGCGCAGTTCCCAATTTTGCCGAGCTCCTTCCCATTCATGTTCAGCTTATTGTGGACGAGTGCACCGAGGCTACCGCGGATCCCCATATGGACAAGCCCAGCACAATCACCCTCAAATTCAAGGGTCGGCCGCCATGCTCTTCAATGTGGTCAGGGACCGATTATTGTATTTCATCTTCGGTCCAATGGGCGCTACCTGATGTTGCCATCTTTTTTCTATCCGGCACTGATACCCCCGAAGATATTGAGACCCAAAAAATGGCCCGCATACTCATGGAACGGCACGGTATTCCGACTATGGTCATCTCGGAAAAGCCGCTTTGGACGATGTCTAGAGACCCTGTTCCTCTTAATCCCCATAGTCTCCACATGTGCCTGGAATTCCGCAATGCCCTGGACGGGAAGTCCAAGGTTCTCAGGAGGTATCCTATCGATCTGAAGACCTTTGAGAGTATTACGCCGGGGCAACTCAACAGAAACCTGGCGTCCCTAGCAACTATCTGTCCCAAGAAACCATGCCAAATGGCATTGGAGAACCCGGAGTCACCTCGCACCAATTCATTTTTTGGATGGTGCATGTCCATCCATAAAGACCTTTCTCGTCCTTATATCGGCGACTACGGAGTGTCGATGTCTGCGTACCGTTTCATTGCGTTCAGTATTCTATCTCTTGTATTCGTATTCTTAGGCCATACAGCCATGTTGGCCGCTAACTCGACCTTTTCTCGACAATCTGCTGACCATACACTAACCAAAGCTGTCACCCCTGTTTCGAGCAGTGTCCCAGCTACCAGCTTCTTACACACAGTGACATCACTTTCCGTGTTGCCTACATCGCTTGGCGACCCCGAGCTGCGAGGGGACCATGTGGGCAGCAACACCCGATTACATGACCTGATAGAAGGCGTACAGTATGTTTCCGAACGGCATGGATTGACGGACTCGTTTGAAATCCAGGTGGTCGGTGATTGTCATCTTGTAATTAAGCCGCCTCACAAACCTGGCAAAAAACAGCCAAAATTCAATGTCCAGGTCAGCCGAGATGGCAAGCCTCTCGAGTATGAACTCTCGATGTTATTCGACGGGGTGTACACGCTGAGACTAGATCGCGCGGATGCGTACGGTCAGGTGGATGTGACACTAACTACCATTACAACGAAACCTCACATACAGACAACATCTGTGGATTTCGGAACGCCATGGTTGAAAATCCAGAACTGGAAACGCGCAGCACATCTCATCACCTCCCAGCTTCTGAGAGAGTTCGCCACTGCTCAAACTGGACTGTCAGAGGTCTATGACCGGGTCTGCACCGATTTGCAAGTGCTCATGGGAGATGTTGTAAGAAGGGCTCACTTCCTACGGAAAGAGGCGGCTGCTTTGCGACCCGAGTCGGTACAGATTTCCCGCGAGACAAAGGACATGGTGGTGTCCCGCTCAGAGCAATTTACCCAAGTCGTTAAAAAAGGCGCCGTCCAGCCACTTCTAGCTGTCTCGTCTGCTCTGCAGGCTCAGACCCATAAAGTGCATACAGGAGCTAGAGAGATGATGAGTGGCACATGGGACAAGATCAGCTCTCATGCTCATGCGCTTGACCTTGGCGCAGTGAAAGAACGCTTCCGGGACGCGAGGAAATGCAAGGCTTTGGATACGGCGCAGCAGAGAGCCCGAAGTCTGGTGAGACGGAGGACTTGTCAGCAGTCAGGGTGTTCACAGTAGAGCTATTGTCGTGGTGCCTCATAATTGGAGGCCAACAAATCGACAGTAGTTTCTTTCAGAATACTATTCATTCCTTTTATGTAATTTCCTATGTTGATTCTTCTTGGGCTGTTTTATTGGGGTTGCTCGCAGGCGAAAGGATGGGTCAGATATCAGGGTCGGACTGAATCATGGGATAAATTCCTGGAATACATGCTGGATTATGTATCAGTGGAGTATGTTGAGACTTGCCACGTGCATGTCCTTTTCGAATTTTCTCAAGAGTGAATTTGGTCTAGATGTCTCTCTGTAAAGAGTAGTGAAAGCTTATAGTTACTGCGGATCGCCCGCCGGCGTATGAAGCAAAGCCAGACTTGCAGGGCGGTGGCGCTAGTGCGGCCTTAGGCGCTTAGGCAATGAACCTACCCACCTCAAAACAACCCCGTCCATATTTTCCCACCCCTCCTCAGTGACTCCCACTTCCCCAGTACATTTCTTTCCTTCCTCCTTCTTACCAGGTACATCCCCAGAAACATCTATATCTATCGGACCTTTCTCACTTATAAATTTGACAGCCAACGCAATCCACCCACCATGTCTGACGTCGCTGAGACCAAGCCCGACCCCACCACCAACGCTCCTGAGGGCGCTGAGAAGCCCGAGGAGACGACCACCACCGCCACCGAAGAGACTAAGACTGAGGAGAAGCCCGAGGAGTCCAAGTCGGTGACCGAGTCCGCTGCCGAGGCCGTCAAGGACACTGCCACCAAGACCACCGACAGCGTCTTCTCCATGTTCGGCGGTGGCCCCAAGAAGGAGAAGCAGGAGGAGCCTGAGGATGCTAAGGACGAGCCCTCCGGCTCTTCCAAGGCCCAGAAGGGTGAAGATGAGGTATGCATTCGATTTGCGCCATGTCGGTGTCGATGGTCCCCTTACGCCAGTTTAACCGTTACCCCGCTTTCCCCTCCATCGATGCCCTCTTTTTCCTCTTACCCCTGATTCTTTGTCCGCATTTTGTTGGCTCCTGCAAAGTATCACGACAGCCCAGTTATATTGGCTACTAGTGGCTAACCATGTCATCACAATTAATAGGACGAGGCCCCCGAGTCCCCTGAGGTTCACTTCGAGCCTGTCATCCGCTTGACCGAGAAGGTGGAGACCAAGACCAACGAGGAGCTGGAGGAGCAGACCTTCAAGATGCGTGCCAAGCTTTTCAAATTCGATCGTGACAGCAAGGAGTGGAAGGAGCGTGGTACCGGTGACGTCCGCCTGCTCAAGCACAAGGAGAACCAGAAGACCCGCCTCGTGATGCGCCGCGACAAGACCCTCAAGGTCTGCGCTAACCACTACAGTGAGTGCTGCCGTTTATCATTTGGTGTGGATTTGGGTCGCTAATCGATCTTCCAGTCGTTCCCGATATGAAGTTGAGCCCCAACGTTGGCAGTGACCGCAGCTGGGTTTGGAACGCTACCGCCGATGTCAGTGAGGGTGAGCCCGAGGCGCAGACCCTGGCCATCCGTTTTGCCAACAGTGACAGTAAGTGGACATTGAAATACAGCCAGGGTGAAGGTTCATTTTGCTAACGCCGAATCTTAGACGCCAACCTCTTCAAGGAGGCTTTCGAGAAGGCCCAGAAAGAGAACGAGAAGCTGCTTAACCTGCAGTAAGCAGGTTCCTAGCCTCGGATTTTCTCGGTCATCAGTGATATAGAGGGCTATTGTTAATGAACATTTTGATTCCCTTTCCCAGCATAACGAGTCTGATGTGGACTGCTCATGAAAGACCTATTTCACCTTCATCCCGACTTATCTTTGTTTCCCCTTTCTTTTCTCACAAGCATCAAGTTTCTTACCATTTTCACTGCCCCTGCTTGAGAAAACAGAATTAATGACGCCGGTCATGGCGAGACCATGAGTCGACGCATGCATGGGTCCTTGGTTTTGGCCATGTGGTCCCTTGCATGTCGTGCGACGACTTGGTACATAGTAGATAGACACCACATGCCCCCAAAATATACGTATGAAATTCACGAAGTCTCTGCCTGCACCTATTGTACCTATATTCTCGATCGATAGACTTTGACTTGGCTCTCCCTCTGATGATAATGGTAGTGGAGGGATTTCCCTTTCTTTCCAATTTCGATATGTGGATTATAGAGCGGTCACATCTGAAAACAAGAGTAAATTCCCGAGCGCAAAAACACCCCTCCCTTGAAAGCTAGTAATGCGATGTATTTCGAATGTGGGTGGCTGTACCTTCTGGACGCTGGCGGTTACTTACCCTGGGGCGACGTCGCGCCGCCGCGTCGAAGAAAGAGGCCGTCCGGCAGTCAATAACCACTTCCAATCCCCCACCCGGCTTTCAGCCCGCGGAAAGCTTCACTCTCGCTCACTCCTCCTCCCTCTCTTGTTTCTACGTCTACCCATCCCTCGCTGGTCGGACACCATTCGAACTGCACCCTTCCCCCCGCTAACAACCATTCACTCCGATCCGAATCTGCAGGATTCCCGACAGGAACTCCCGCCAAACATCCGACTTCGCCTCACCTGGGCATCGCGCGACCTCTACATCCAATAGCTCCTGTATCCCATTAAGACTCTCGCGGGAAGGGTCTCTGGGAAGAAAACCTCTAGTTCTTCCCTTCTAAATTTTACGAGCGATTGATCCAGACACCTCTTTCAAAATGCCTGACGTGAGTTCCGCCTCCCTCTCCAGGTTCAGCAATGGCACCCTCTCCCACTGGCGCTCGACGCGAACAAATTCGGTCTTCTTTCACTCGATCGCATGACGCTGACGTGACGCTTTTTCTCTACTTCTACAGGTTAAGAGAAATGTCAGATTGGTGACCGAGCAGCACATCGTGTACGTTGTATCCTACTAATACTCCCGGTTCCCGAGTCATTCCTGAATGAATCACCGCCGCTTCTCTTCCTCGTCATCGCTGCCTATCCTTCTCCAACTTCTTCTCGCATCCGTCGTTGGTCATCGCGCGATGGTTGTTCGCTGTGCGCTTGGGCTCCCAACACGGTTACCTCTGCAGAGAATGGCACAAGGGCAGAAGCTTGGAATGAGAAAGTCCTCCTTGCTGACCTAGTGCGCGTCTTCGCGTCTACAGGAACAAAGACTCCGGCGTTGAAGGATTCCCCCTCCGATCATGGTCAATTGAGATCTACGTTGTCAATGAGCACGGCGAGCAGGTGCCTGCGAATGTCTTCGATAAAGTGACATACACGCTGCACCCTAGTTTCGGCGACAGGGCCATTCAGAGTACGTCACACCCTCTGCTCTTCGCACACCCCCGATCAGCGTGCGGCCATTGGGAACCGGACGACAGAGACGGTCGACTTTACAAGGGATAGGTGGAAATGGGTCACTAGCAGCTGCTGACCTCAGAATAGCCTTCAAGAATCCCCCCTTCAGAATCTCAGAGGAAGGATGGGGTGAGTTCGATATGCAAATAGGACTCACTGCTGCCGACAAGGAGCATTTCGTTACGCACGACCTGAACTTTGCTCAGCCCCGTTACGAATCCAAGCACGTCATTGTGAGTAAATGGCCCTCGGTGGAACACCATTGATTGTGCTAATTTTCTCTCTCCCGTATAGACGTTCAAGAACCCCAAGCCCGCCCTACTAGCCCTCCTCCGCGAATCCGGACCCGTCCCAGGAGACGAAAATGGCGTGAAGTCGAAACGCGCCGCAGCCGGAGAGGAGGGATCCAAGAAGAAGAAGCGCACAGAGAAGAGTGTAAGCGACGACTCATTCTCCTCAGAGAAGAAGAAAATAACAATAGAAACACATCTGACATAATCACTATCCCAGGTTGACATGGACAAGCTGGCCGACGGTCTGCAGCGACTCGGCGAAGATGACCTCCTCCAGGTAGTACAGATGGTGCACGACAACAAAGCCCCAGACTCGTATACCAAGAACGATGTTGAGCGTAAGCTACCACCACCACCCCCCCTCGAAATTCACATCCCACTGACCAATTCAATCCATAACAGAGGGAGAATTCCACGTCGACCTATATACGCTTCCAGACACCCTAATCAAGATGCTGTGGGATTTCACGCAGGAGAAAGGCGCTTTGTGAAAAAAACAACTACTAGTTACCCCATACTTTTCCTTTTCAAACCTCCTTTTGGGCGAAACAATTGCTATTTTGTTGTATCTCTCTCTGGCTTGTCTTTTTTTTCCTCCCTCCAACCCACCCCTTATTCCACTCAAAGTTTCTAACTACTTACTACGGAGTCCTTTACCTACTTTACTACATTTTGCATCTATGAACACTAGGAATTGTGTCTATCTTTGCTTACTAGTTACTTTACTCTCCTTACTGCTTACTTTTCTACCTACTTGTTTATCTGTCTATTAATCTCTCTACTAGCATCACCCGCGTTGTATCTTTTATTGGATGTGTGCTTTTCCATGAAAAGAAAACAGGAAGAAAGAACAAGAATTGGATAGGTTAATGGACGGATATGGGTAATAATGATCGTGCGATAAGTAGCGCGGAACAGAGAGAGAGAAAAAGAGAAGGGGGTGGGAAAGGGTAGTATCAAACTGAAAACCATTTTGCATTGTATTGTGAGTAAAGACGATAATGAAATTTTGAAGCATTGCACTTGATTACTTTACTGCCTTGACCTAGATCAATACTTACTATTTACTACTTAGTAGCTGGGGGAGGTGGTTGTTTCGCTACTAGAACGTTTGATATTTCTATGGATGTATGTATTTGTATGGTATCGAAGAGCTTGTTGGTTTGGTTGCGACAGTTTGTTTGGGATGTGCTTATAAGATACGATGTTATAATGCCCGGTGGCATGATGGGTATTTGTGTTACGTGGGTAAGTACTAAGTAGGATATCGGTAGGATGGGTCCGAGCAGTAGATGAATTAGTACATAGATAGATAGTTGGTCTCGGATAATAACACATCACGGCATCTAAAAGAAAACGAAGAGAAAAACCAAGAACCATGTTGGATATCTCAAGCTCAAGGTCAAACGAGAACACAAGCAAACAATCAATGAACCAAGTAAGATCAAAGGCCCAGCCTTGCCTGCCTGAACACCAGTAGTACTGTCACGTCTGTACTGTAGATCCGTCTATATGCATGCATGTACCCGAACAAATGAAAAGGGAAACAAGGAAAACAGCAAACAACCAAGACACACTGCCGGCCAATCGACGATGCAAAGTAGAGTCGGTAAACATTCAAGAACGAAAAGATGATGGAGATGACCTGGACGCCCGCTTTGCTGTATTTTGAAGTGTTCGTGCAGAGAACATTATGTTGTCATATGAACGTGAAGAGGAGAGGAATAATCTGCGTTTCAAGAGTGCTTGTTCGTTTACAAGATACGGTATCTGTTTGGTTGGTTAGTGGGTTGATCATTGGTCAGAAAGATATACAGGGATATAACATACGATCTGAGCAGGTCTTCAAGACTGTCTGCGCTGCAGCTCCGACCCTTCGGGATCTGTCTCAGGATCTCGACGATTGTAGCAAAAACATCGCCGTCCTTGTATGCTAGCAGGGCGGGCGCTTCGATGTGATCCATCTCTGCGATCTCGTGGTGGAGCTTGACGAAGTGGACAGTGGGTTGACGACGAGCAATGGTGTTGAGACAGTCATCAACAATGCTGCTGGTTGTGGACTATAGAAGCGTCGGGTCAGCGACAACTAGCCTTGACAAGTAGTACACAATTGGGTATAACAAACCTCTGGGTCATAAACGCAGACTACTACTACTGTGCCGGATGTGACCTTCTCAATAGCATCCAAGTATCCCACCGCATCGACAATATCCACGGAGCCGTACAACTTGCGACGGGGGCTAGGCTTCCTCAGGCTGCGAGCCTGCATTTCCTGCATGCGGGCAGTGCGCCATTGGTGAAGGAACCGCTCCTCATCATCGCTAGCGGAAGATCCATCGGGTGGGGAGGAGTTCTGGAGGAGTGTAGCGTCATCGTTGATGGATTTGTTGTAGTGGGAGCGATCGAGACCAGCGACGCCGAGAAGGGTTCTGCGGAAGGAGCTCTTGCGAGCACGCTCGAAGGCCTGAGCATCGGCGATGACACCCTTGGGGCCAGTGTTGGCGTCGTAGACGGTGTTGGGGACGCGATAGCTGCTGGGGTTGCGGGAGTGCATGGCAGAGGGAGTGTCTTCGGCGTCGGAGAATTGGGGTTCGTCGTGGTCAGAGGATTCGTCAGAGGAGTGAACAGAGTCGTTGTCACGGTCCTCAGGATGAGAAGAGAATTTCTCCCGATTGTTGTTTATGAGTTGGTTGAACTCGTCTTGAGCAGATGACATCGTGAAGGAGGAAGCGGGGGGGTTCCGGGCTTTAAAACAAGGTCGAAGACGATGACAATGTCAATGATATTCTTAGAGCTTGGCTGCGCCTTGATCTGCGTCAACGATGGGGTGCCGCAAGTGCCTAGTTTAATTCTTTTTTGAAATCAAAAAATTTTTGCCTGGTAAGGAGCAGCAGCTGGCGGGGGGGGGGGCGCAGAGCGAATGAAACGAGAAAAAGAAGCGAAACCAATGACGAAGGGTCGTATCCAACACAAAAAAAGGGGGGAAAGAGGAGCGTGTCCCAGAGAGTGTTAGTACACGTTTCAGAATATTTTTATAGTTTTCCTTTCGGTGCTTTTCCTAAGAGAGTGGGAGAGCTAGAGAGTCGATCCAAGGGAAGGTAAAAGGCAAGAGAGGGAGGAAGAGAAGAGAGGCTGAGGGGGGTGGGAGGAGAGAATGGAAGGAAGTGGCGGGAGATGAAACAATCGAGGCCCGAAGGATGGACGAGGGACGGGCTGCCCGAATGCGAAGATCAGCCAGTAGGAAAAGGGGCGGTGTTTCAGAAATCGGAGATCAGCCCCCGGGGAAAAGAAGCCGCGAAGAACCTTCCATTTCATCATTTTGTTGCCCGGGTGCCATGGTTGACTCCCCAATGGCTGAGGCCATGGTGCGGCTGACTATCTAGTAAGTAAGTAATTATTTTAATTATGTACTGTTTACAAGATCTCAATATCAATGGACAAGGGCTGGAATCAAAGCGAATGGCTAGCTCAACTGTGACTTGGAGTTAGTACATGTGAAAATCGTACCATAGAGTCAACAAAATCCGACACTCTAATTCACCCCACAACGACGTGGGATCAATGTCTTTGCTCTTCCATACTTTTTCTGTTCCTCCTTGTCTCCCTCCCCCCCCCCCCCCCCCCCCCAACCTTCAATTACATCGCGTGATTACATCCTACTCAAAGTTTACCCAACTGATGACGTGGAGTGATGGAGGACACGAAGGATGGAGTCTGCGCAAAGATAGGGCCAATTGCTAGGATGGATTTTCCCAATGGAAATCAGGATCCTCTTGCTCAGACAACTGGCAGCTCCCCAGTGGATCTTGGAGCATCAGAAGTGTTTCATCGCCATCAACGGAGAAAAAAATCCTGTCGCTCCTCTCCCCCCCAACAAGGACCGCGACACCGCTTCTGGTAAATCTTGCGTTCGACGTGTTCACCTCGGATGCTAACGGTTTGCGCATCGCCCGCGCTGGCCGCCCTTGTGGAGACAGCGAGTGACACATCTTTTGGATAGGGCCCCCAGATCCAGTGGCTCCGCCGTCGGGCGAGATCCGGACAACGGCTTCCAAGTTCTGGCCTTCCAGTGAAGACTCGCCCAGCCCTTCCGGTTCACAGCGTCATCCTGAACCGATTGACCTGGCCCCATCCCAGGTGGAGTCCGGAGTCGTTGCCTTGCCTGTTCGACAATTCATTTCCGCGGGCAGATCCTCATCCTGAGAACGGTACGTAAGTAGGTATAGGGCGATAGGTCAGCCGACCCCACGCGTGTGGGAACTATTAATAACTTGGGATATCCCGCATACGCTGGTCCGCTGCCTGGAGGAGTGACCTTTCGGCCACTGCAAGCTGATCCCAGCGCCCTTTATCTATCGCGTGCATCCTTCCCGGTTTCCTCCAATTGCTATTCCCAGTTCTATCCCAGCTGCCCCAAACCCAAGCAGGGTGGACCAGCAGGAGCAGTGACACAAAGCAGGGTCTTTCAAAGAGAGTATTGAGCTTTTCCAAAAAAGTATTGCCTGTCATTTGTACTAGTGGCTGCCTAACAACTCTCTGCCACGCCTTGGCTGACCACCAGGTCGGGACATAAGAGTGTTGCGGAACATGACATCGTGGGGCGAAACCCCCGAGGGATAAAGGAAAGATTTGCTGGAAACATGGTCGATTTCAACACAAAAAAAAAAAAAAAAAAAAAAAAAAAAAAAAAAAAAAAAAAAAAAAAAAAAAAAAAAAAAAAAAAAAAAAAAAAAAAAAAAAAAAAAAAGCCCGCTTGAAAACACTCAAATGACACAACCGACACTTTCAAGACGTAGGCTGATGATTAGTAACAGAAGGGGATCGCAGTAAGAGTCAAAAGAAAAACGTCATGGCCTATCCGGAAACATTCCCTCCCTTTCCATCCATCACCCGCAGAAAAGTACAGAAGATAGTGAGTAAGAAAGGTCAGAGAAGAAAAGAGGGGGCAAGAGAAGGAAACAATGAAAAGTGAACAAAAGAATACTCGATCATGGTAGTAATCGAGGTAAGAAATTGAAGAAAAAGAACAAGACATCGAAGGAGGGGGGGATGGGGTTAGTAAGGGTGAAGGGTAAAGCGAGATCGAAAAGAACATAAGTAGAAAGTCAAGCCCGCGAATACATAAGAACAGGGGCCTGCAAATATTCGAAGCTCAAAAGATGACATGTGAGATGCGCTGCCTCTTGCCCAGCAACGCACTGATATCCGTGCAACGATCCCGAGGTCTCAAACATCAATAGCATTATTACAACCCACCGCACCAGTAGTCGAGCATTGTCGGTTCTTGTTGGCATTCTGCTCTTTTCTTGGCTTATTCTTTCTCGTCACACCCAGCTGGGAAAGGCGGCAGAATCCCCAACCCCGACATGTCTAGGCACCCTGACTGCCCCGTGATTTTTTTCGTTTCGTGGTAACTTTGCCGGTACTCCGAGATAGTACATTATGGAGCAAGGGCGACAAGATTTGCTCCCGGTGAAAAAAGATTATCGTACAATGGCGGACATTTAGCCTAGTGGCGCAGAAAAAGGAAAAAAAGAGAAACTTGGAATGAGGACGTCGCAAAAGACTGAGACAGGGTATCTTTGCTGTTTTTGTTCGTTTTGCTTTTTTACCAAGCCCAGACCTTGAGCTGTAAGACGGAAGACGATTAGTATGCTGCACAGCCCAGTCAACAAAAGTGATGCTCTCGCTAAGCTTACCAGAGAATCCCAGGATCCAGTGCACAAGCTGATGCCATCGTTGCTGACTCCCAGGCAGCTTACGCGGTTCTCGTGACCACTCAGGGATCCAACCTTGTCTCCGCGCAGAACATCCCAGACCTGCAAGTAAAACAAAATCAGCCGGTTGGCCTATGATACGGCGACTTTGGATAATTTCAGGTCTTACCTTGCACTCGAAGTCATCGTAACCAGCAAAAAGCAATCTGCCAGAGACGGAGAAGGCAACGGAGGTGATACCGCACAGTATTTGGTCGCTCTGGAAACATCATTCGTCAGCCACAGATGGATTCGCCATATAGATTGCCAGCATTACCTGGTAGGTGTTGAGTTCGCGATCCGCACGGATGTCAAACAGACGGCAGGAGGTGTCGTCGGAACCCGTTCCGAAAGCGTTTCCGTCGGGGAAGAACTGGATGGCGTTGATGTCGGATTCGTGTCCAGCGAAAGTTTGCACCGCCTTTCCGGTACGAATGTCCCACAGCTTGGCGAAGGCATCACAGGCGCCCGAAACGAAAACGTTCTGGTTTGTCGGGTTGATGCTGATTGACATCACGTCGCCAAGGTGATCAGCGAATTCAGTAACTTTCGAGCCCGATTCGATATCCCACAGCATGCAAGTCATGTCGCCGGAAGACGTGATGATTCTGCGATCGTTGATGAACCGGCAGCAAGAGAGGTAGCCAGAGTGTCCGGAGAGCTCACGCGCGACACGGGTCGGACCCTCGCGAGAGGAGAGGTTGTAGATCGAGCAAATGTTGTCGAGACCACCGCAGGCGACGTAGTTTCCACTCGGGGCATAGGCACAGGTCATGACCCATGATGACCTCAGCGGGATCGCATGGACCTTGTTCGTGGTGTAGGCGTCCCAGATGATGAGCTTTCCGTCCTGAGAGGCTGAGACGAGATGACGGCGGTCGGTCGACCAATGCATGGCGTAGATCTTGGCCAAATGTCCCTTGAGCGTCCGCCGGGGCTTCATACCAATACGAGGCAAGGTTTCAGTTTGGTTCTGCGCGACTTGACGGACTGTTGAGGGGGAAAGAAGGAACCAGAGTCAGCAAATCGAAACACACGACCAATCACGAGTACAACGACGGCTGTTGTCTCTCCATTGCGAGAGGAGAGGCCATGAGGTGCGAAAGGGAAGAGGGAAGCGTACGAGTCGTATCGGCCAACTCATCCTTTCTGCGCTTGATCTTGTCCTTCAGGCCTTCGGCTTCGCGCCTAGCCGCGGTAATCTTAGCCTGCATCTGTTCGCCGGACATGTCGGCCATCTTGACGGAACAAGCCCCTGGAGAGGGAAGATGTCAATTGTGAAACGGAGGACGGGCCTGAGGGGGAGAAATTGAGTTGACGGCGGGCGGCGGCGTCGTGAGATCCAGGGGACTGAAAGAACCGCGAGAGGGGAGTGCGGGAAGAGGGCGGTAGGGGGAGAGGAATGGAATAGAGAGAGGGAAGGAGAAGGAGTGAGAGAGAGGGAACGAGGAGGGGGGTTGATTGGGTGTGGAGCGAGAGCACGGCGGAAGCGACCGAGCGAGAGCAAAGAAAGTTTCGACCCGGGGCAATGGTGAGGTGGTTCGGGCGTTTAAGTCAGCAGGGGGGGGAAGAAGTGTAGTAGTTTAGTTAGTAGTAGTAAGTGTGGGAAGGAGGGGGTGGGTTTGGTTGTAAGTAAAGTGAGTGAGTGAGCAAGAAAGCAAGCAAGCAATCAACTGCTGAAGCAGAGAGAGCACGAGGTGGTGGTGATCGGGATGGGATAGGATACGATCTTGGTAAGAGAAAAAAAAAAATTAAATTACGATAGAAAAAACAGAGGGAAAGGGGGAAAGAGGGAAGAGAGAGGAGGAG
Organism: Aspergillus welwitschiae; assembly: GCF_003344945.1. NCBI lineage: Eukaryota > Fungi > Ascomycota > Eurotiomycetes > Eurotiales > Aspergillaceae > Aspergillus > Aspergillus welwitschiae. The sequence goes on along the minus strand of NW_020798705.1, from coordinate 447,900 downwards.
CCTGACGGACGGAAGGGCCAGAGAGGGTAAAGACAGGGAAAAATCCAGTTGATGACAAGCAGTTAAGATGGGAGGTGGTCGTAGTAACTCCGTCGTAGCGCCAATAATAATGATGTATGGCCTCACCAGACTAAAGTCGTGCCTTTACCTATCGGGGCTCTGATGGCTGCTACTAGGCGCGGCTGTACGGACGACGACCGCGGACTACTCCTACGCCAACAATACACACAAGACCACAGGGACCAGAGTTCAGGATGGGAGGGGATGAGATGAGATGAGATTGCATTGATGTTACTCTATTGCGGCGGTGGTGGGCGGCGATAATATGGGTTGGTGATCCTGGCTGCGAGACAATACCAATTATTCAAGAACACTGCCACCGAATCGGTTCACAACAATAAGACTGTGTGCCAGGCGCAGCAGCAGCAGCAGCAGCAGCAGCAGATGATGATTATCGGAGAACCGGTTAGTGAATTAGTTAGGGGGAGCTCCTCTCTCTCTCTCTCTCCAGGAGGATCGGGGAAAGAGACAGACAGAGAAAGAGAAGAGGAGCCTTAGCCCGGAGCCTCCTGATGAAAAAGCCAAATCCGGTGGAGGTTTAGGTTACCTACTTGTGACAATACGAAACCTTACCCGGCCGGCCCTTCATTCACCAGAAAGGGAACGTGCCATCCCTGATTGGCCAGACCAGCAGAAGAATTGGTCGAGTCAATTTCAGCCGGTCCATCTTGTTCTCTTCGTTACATTACCCAGGGGTAACTTATCTCCTCGTTGGGTTTTAAGGGGAAAATCAGCAGGAGAAAGGCACTACCACGACCGCTAAGTTAGTAGGCTAGCTCCAAGTACGAAGTGCCCAGGTAGGTAGGTACTCCGCCAAATGGTCCCAGGTCTCCATAAAGGCCACTAAGGGGGAAAAGTGGTCTACACCCTGGTCAACCTGGTGGAGAATTTCTGCTGCTATTCCCCTCTGGTTGGCCAGATCGTCGACAAGTGGAGGTGCTCGGGACGCGAAAACCACAGGGGAATTTCTGAAAGGGGGGCCATTTCATCGAATTAGTTGGGATTATTCTTCCGGGTCTTCCTTCAGACTGAAATAGGGGACTCTCATAGTCCGTGGTAGAGTAGATATCCATCTACTAGTAATCTCCAGCAGTTGAAGGAATCTTCATGGAAGGTTTTTGTTGTAGGACAGGGTTCACTAGACACTACATAGTACATAATCTCTACCGTTGACACTTGACATCTGCCGATGCTCAACTCCTTGCCCACGGGGCAAAGTCCGACAATGCATGAATCGCAGTTAGCTCAGGTTGGATATCCACAAGGATTGGTACCAAAAATACGCGAATTGCTCTGCATGCCGAATGGCGGTCCATCTAAGCCTTGCACGAGTCGTCCCCCCTTTCCCAATACTACTTTAACCGGTAGCAAAGAGGAGAATGCTCTGCTTGCAGATCATGGTCATAGCTAGATAACGTCTACTTTACGGTTCACCTTGCCTGCCTCCTGCAGAATCGAGTATCGAATCCAGGATGAATTGGGACTCCGACGGAATTCAAGGTTCATTCCACATTTACTCCGTACTGCATGTTGCTTCTGTCAACTAATACAGTCTATTTTGAGACTCACCATTTTTCATGGGCCTTGGAGGCATAGATCTTATGTTTTATTGTTCCAGGTTGTCAAATCTTTCCGATATGGCCTTGCAAAAAAGAGATCGGTATAGGTGATGACGAATATCTAGTGGATTAGTTACCCGCTGCATCCTTCGAGACTATTAGAGCCGTATCGGTTTTCAACCGGTCTCGCAAGATATGCATTATGAGATGTAAGCTGAAGCTCCAGCTTCAAGCTGTGCATACCATGCAGCAATAATCCCTTGTGCAGATTTGATAGGCGTTGAGCCGAAAGCCAAGCGGGGATGGATTATTGCGATGGCTGGGGCAAATGCAAGTCAGAGGTTATTCTCCATTCCGCTTGTTGGCCAAACATCGGAATTTACTGAGTGCTTAGTAACCCGCTCAGACATTGGGTTAGTAGTAGACCATAAATCCTGCTATTATCCGCATTGAACAATACTCTTGTTTTATTTTTCACTTGCTTTAGCTTCTGTAGTTTGACCTGTCTGCTGAGGGATGTGCCGGACCGGGTAGTATCTTGCACCTTAGATTTCTCGAATTCATTGTGCGGCAGCGAGCCAACTCTTGTCCGCAAAGCGGAGGCGCCTACTGGTCATTTAATCTATAGCGTTGGAGACGGTAATATCCACCTACGTCAGGTTCCCGAATCTTATTGCCGACTGCAGCTGCATGACCTCTTCATTTATCACGGCATAAGTTCGGCATGCTCATCCTGAGTGATATATCACAATTACGATCCAAGGGTACCCCGGTGAATCATTTCCGACTGTCTTTTGTAGGGTGTCTCAAAAGACAAAAGTTCCAAAAGACAGGAGTTGCACCGAATGACTCGTGAGATTCGCAGGAAGATGGATAGGTATGGTCAGTGTGCGTTGAGGCGGGTCTACCTTCGGAAGGGAAATTGGTCACCACTTGTTGTCTAATTAGATGCCTATCGACTATCGACAGGAGGTCCAATACCAAGGCAGATATGGGGCGGGTATTGCTGTGTACGGCTTGTCCACCTGGAGAAAGGCGCTCCACTGGAGGGAGGATCGCTCAACCTGTGCCTGACTAGCCCATCCGATGCCCCTCCGCGGAAGGTCTTCATTTATCGGAATTATTAATGATACTGTCTAGTCGCATTCGTAATGAAACTGCTGCTGCTTATTAATACCTGGCCATGGCATTTGTCCCCTGATGCCTTGCCATCCACAGCAATTGTTTGTTCCCCCAAATTTGCTTTGACGGCTTGGGCAGGTAAGATGTACCATGCAACTCTAAGCCCTTTATTGTTTCTGCCTACAATACATTCAAGTGGGTCTTTTAAATTTGCTTTCATGTTCTGAGTTCTGACCTTCCTGGGTAGATCGAGCTTCTCGTAATCATACACACAGAAGATATAGTTTCCATAATAACATTGCTCTGTGGGCGCTGGTATCATGAATTTAGTTGCTCCTAACTTACTTGTCAGTGCACTACTGTTCATTGGTTCTATGGGTGTAGTTCAGATCGTGACGACCCACTGCATTATGATTTATAAATCTCATGCAGAGTACCCTCTTCATGCAGATTACTACTACCTGCATGCTAATAAAGCAATACATCATTCCCTTTGCAGGAATATACATTGAATTGCTGCCCGGTGCAGCGCCTCATGCCGGGGCCGAGGCCATGTCAAATCGACTAGTACCCAGTATGTACTGCAATATAAAAGTCCGCCTTACGGAGGACACCTTGTGCTACTGCGGTGTACCAAGTTCGCACAGCGGAGTTAGATGTCCGAGAAAGCGCCAAGGCACAGATAGTAGAGCAATCTAGACAAGGCTAGTTAGCGATCCTGATTTCAAATATAGAAAAGAAGGTGACGGAACGGCTGTCTCTAGTCCCCCGGAGATACCAGGGCGGTTCGATTTCTGACACTACAGATCTCGAACACATAGGCGAATTACTAGCCGCTTGTGTCAATTATAGATATAGGCTCAACGCGACGACCGAGCGAAACATGCATGTCAGCCCATGTTGATGTCGGCAACTAAGCAATCACATCATGATACAGGCTTTCCAGCGAAAGTCTCCTTCCAGAAGCACCCAGCGCTAACTAAAGCTGTTCTATATATAGCCAAGGCTGACTCTCCCATCAATCACAGACTCAAACTCAAGAACGATGAAACTAAACCCTTCACACTATCTGGGGGATAAGCAAGCTAGTTCGCAGCATCTTCAGCCCGCTCGATGCATGTGGGTGTATCTGGAAGCTCCATGATCGTGCGTGATTCGTCCGGACCGGCATTGGCTTCTTCGTGGGCGGTTAATGCTGGGTATCTTGTCCGCAGCGGTTCGCGCCTAGATGTGTCTGTGTTTCTAATCATAGAATGTGACGGACTGTCTGTGCGCTTTGTGATAGAGGGGTAAGGGGAGGCTTTGATTGTTGATTGCTTGCCAGATTTTCCAGGACAATGATGACTGATTGATTTGACCCGTGCCTCTTGTGAGGATGGCCTTGATTTCTTCACAAGGACTGGTTGATTAGCCTTAGGACTCTAGCAGGGGTGTCTACCAACGACATCTACTAAAAACACTGAGTATTCTGCAGATCTAAATATATCATCCGCCAGAGTAATAACACAGGAGATTAAGTTGAATTTGATGATTGCTCAGTCTTTCTCTTTACTACTATCTCGATATCCCTATCCATATCTATCCGCGGGTAAAAAACTATCTCATGCGAAAACCAGGAGATAAATGACACATAATAGGGGATAGAGATCGCGGAAAGATAGCCAAATCGGATATTACCAAATTATCAATAATGACTGAAAATCAGAAACACATTATTCCTATGAAAGGGATACCAATCATGTCGCACGGTCCCATACAATAAGATAAACACACCCTTCTGCCCCCTGGGATGATAGCCCCTAAAGGGTCATGACGACCGGTGTACCTGGGGGACTTAGCGTTGTAGTCGTACCACCAGCGACATGAAGGGGGGGTGAACTCGTGACCAAGGCCGAGAAAGAGACTATAAGATGAGTATTCCAATGTTCTTAACCACTTCAGTCATATGCAGGACCACCGGTGGGTGCTCGGGCTGGTCATTGCTCCTGGATCTACGCAGGACTCCGCTTATTCTGGTAAATGGGGACCGTTCGAGAAGATGGATTATGCGCGCGACCTTGGGGACACTGTCCGAAAAGCGACATCGTGCTATTACTGTAGATGTGAAGTTTGGTTGACCAAGGGAAAATACCACTGGGGAAGTCTAGGACTGTGTAGCAAAGAAAGTCACCAGGTAGATCTTCAGTCAGAAGGGGGTCAGGTTGTCGGATGCTGAATTCGGTGGCAAACCCCGAGAGGCAGAGGAAGAACGCCGAAGGAAATTGGTCATCACGGTGGTAAGGGCGCAAAGACGCGGCACAATATCGCTCATACTTGTCAGTTCCGCGATAGTCCAAGTTGATAGATATAATTTCCGGGCGAGAGAGGACCTGGAGAAGATCCCTGTTTTTTTAGTAAATCCGAAGGAGGGAGAAGGACACAGGGAGAGCGAAAAGAGAGGCAAAAGGGTGGCGGGCCAAAAAGCCTGGAGGACGAAACCGCCTGACACGGCCAGCGTTGGTCTCTCCGCTTTCGCTTTTCCAGTCCGACCTTCTCTCCTCCTCCTCTCCTCCTTTCGATCTCAACTTCCCCCTCGGTCGCCATTTTCATTCACCCTTCGCCTTAACCCCAAGTGCCTTTTCGCGGCATCATCCAATTTAACTTGGCCTATTTCCGCAGTCTTTCCCTAGCCTAATCTCAGTCCCTGCGTCTCGCTTCCCCCCGTCTTCGTCGACGCCTACTCTCCTTCCGTGATTCATCGTGGCCGCCAGGCTCTGACGGACCGGGTCTTGGCCTGAACAATCCTCTCTCCCCTTTCACGCCGCTCGTCTATCGTTCTACGATCTCCTGTCCCATCCTCCCGTCCATAAGCCTGCTCAACAGCACCCTCTCATTGTTCACTATTGTACATCTGACTCAGACTTGATGACGGGAATATAATCGATACGGATTTCGCCTCAGACTCAATTCTCCTTTCCTCGTTTCTTCGCCCGGTCACGTTCCTACCGTCGATCTTCCCATCTCACCATAGGGGCTGGAGTACATCACCCTTGATCGAGACATCACTTCCTCCTCTTCAACCGACCGGTCTTCATCCCGTGTCAGATATCCATCCTCTCGCCCACCATGCGGGAGGTCAACTTCAGCATCCCAAATGTCAACAAGGCCTCTGTAAATATCACAACCACCCTCTACGACCGGCGTGCCTTGGATTGTACATCAACGCTACCACTCATTAACTCACTCAATCATTTGGCCTACCTCACCACATCATCAGCCCGAATCCGCGATATTCTGACCGTCGATGGCGGCATTGAACGGCTGGTATGTATCCTTAAGGAGGGCCGGAGTCGGGATTTGATGGAGATGTGGAAGTGGAGCCTCGCCTTCCAATGTGTTGTCAATATTGGTGTGCGGGGCTCGGAGAGTGTGAGGACTCGAGTAGTCGAAGCCGATATGGTGCCAGTGATTGCCACCATACTTGATAACTATATCAAAGTGGTCGAGAAAGCCCGCGCACGGGCGGATTCAGAAAGTCAGAGACATTCGTCACGACACCACTCCAAGGCTGCACCCATCAGCAGCGACGCCCCTTCCCGTCCAGTGTACGTGGACCAATCGACAAACACCGAGCAACGTCCTTCTCGCCGCCAGGCGCCACCGCCTCACATTGAAATTCCCCCTTTCTACCAAGACAGCCATGCCTCGGACTCGAACGCCATGGACATCACCTCGTCCCCCCGGGTGTCTGTGACCTCCCCCCCGGAACGGAGCACCTTTGGACAGGATGCCCATAACCTTAGATCCAATGATACCCGCTATGCCCATGCTGCTCACCGCTACCGGGTGATGCAGCCCCTTGCCACTGCCCTTCCTCCCATGGATGCAGCCGATGGCTTTGGCTTGCGCCCCGTGCGCGACACAGAGAGGCTGCCCAGCATGCTTCCTGGCTTCCAGAACGGCCTTGCGTCTCAGCCCGACTCCCCAACCACTCCCAGCGGTCCTGCGCAGCTGCGCAGCAACACACAAGTCCCTCCCGCCCGACCACGGCCTACCCTGAGGCAACAGCAATCAGCCTCTGGTGAGTCGGATGATGGAAATGGCGAGGGCTCGACTCTGGGTGACGACCCGGGTTCTGGAGAGACAGCTGAGCCAATCGTTGGCATCCAAAATCGTATGGAGATCGACGATGACGGCGACAGGCAAACTGTGCTGGAAGGTGTTTCCAACACGCACGACTTGACTGTTAATGATACTTCCGAAAGCCAGGAAGCCGAGACATTCAACATCACCCACCGTTCTACTGTGGATGGCAGCATGATTAACAACGACGCAACGCGCACGAATGGGGCTTTGGGCCTTTCACCCACGCAAGCCCCTAATACTGCCAACTCGCCTGCTGTTGTTCCCAGCCCATACTCACTGTATGTCCGTGACCGATCAACCACAGCCGTCCAAGGCGTCTTGACGACGATGCCTAAGGATGAAGATGTCCTCATGTCGCTTCAGCTCCTTGCCTATGTGTCCAAGTACTGCAACCTGCGGTCTTACTTCCAGCACTCCCACCTCGTCCCTAAGCTCAAGGTTGACCGTGAGCTCCAAATGTTGGAGGATGGCGTATCACCCATCGAACCTGCAGAGGAGGAAGATGAATACCTGCTTCCGGACGATGTCAACATCTTCCCCTTGGTGGAGAAATTCACGGTTCGCCACCACTCCAAGGACATGCAATACTGGGCATGTGTGGTGATGCGGAATCTCTGCCGCAAGGACGAGTCGAGAGGCGGCATCCGGCAGTGTGCATACTATAAGTGTGGAAAGTGGGAGGAATTCCAGCGACAATTTGCAAAGTGCCGGCGCTGCCGCCGCACCAAGTACTGCAGCAAAGACTGCCAGAAGGCAGCGTGGGTGTACCACCGTCACTGGTGCCACACCACGCCATGATATGAACGCATGAAACTGTTTAATACCTCTAATGCATACCGGCTTGCATAGCGTCGTATCTGTCATCTGTTACCATTTCGTCATTCCGTTTCGTTTCCGAGGGTTTCACGTCTACCCGTGCATGGCATTTCAAAACCTGGCGGCGTTGCTCTTCATCCCAAAGATACCTCTTGTATGTCGTCGAATTTTATTCATCACATTTCGATTTTTTTTCACCTGTTTGATTAACGCGGGGCATAAAGCCTGATTCCCGGTCATATGGATTGATACTAGCGGTCATGAATGCGTGCACCTTTTTACTTATCTTGCTTGGATTGTTGTTCTGTCTCCTATTTCATCTTCCTCTCCGTCATTGTTCGAGCCCCTAGTTCCTCTCCGTCCTGACGCCCAACGATTTTCTTTTGTGAGTAGCCCGATCTATCTAGCATTGTGAACCAGCTCTCCCCCACAATCTTTCTGGAGCGATTTCTTTGGGCATTGTGATTACCTCTTTTGCTTGTTGTTGCGAAGATGAGGCTGGGCCGGAGCAGGGGCTATGAGCCCGGGTCCGACTTAGCCAGTTGGGTTGTGCATCATTGGAACCTGTGCATACACGAGCGGCCTCGTATGAATTGGACGGTGGCTATTGAATATCTAGTACTTATTCACTTGACACTTTCTCTCCCACCAGCCACCTTAACCTAAGTAAATTCAAGCTTCCCCTTCTTTCTCCCTCCGAAACCCATACGTAGCATCCAACCTGGCCATCAAATGTTCCTGCGCCGTCAACGCCCTCTTCCCCTCCTCCAACATCCCCGCCCCACCTCCAAACCCAACCCTGACTCCCCCATCTCCCCCCTCCTTACTCTTACCCCTCCTAAACTCCTCCACAACATTACTTGGCACGGGCACCAACTCCGTCCGATCCAACGGATGACAGAAATACACAATACTATACCGATCCTGCGCGTTGGGCCTCTGCTGCTCCGACACGGGGAATACCACCCTGTGCACCGTACTCTTCAGTAATCCGTCCGTCCAGTAACTGAGTAAGTCGCCGATGTTGACGAGGATAGGCGGGAACGGGTATTCGCTCCCTTCTAAGCTTGTAGAAGAAGACCTAGGGATTACAGGAACAGGCGCCCACCCTGCCCCATCTGGAGTGAGGATCTCCAATCCTGGCTGCCCCGGGCGCTGGAACAACAGCGTGATGGAGCCGTAGTCGCTGTGGGCGCCAGCTCGGACGTCGGTTTTGTGTGAGTAGGTTGAGGTCAATGGGGAGGTTATGCTGGGATAGAAGAGGTAGCGCAGGATACTGCCTGTTGGGCCTGTGGTGGGGTCGTGGCGGGTGGTGAAGAAGGTGGGGGGGATCTGTATTTATCGTTAGTTTGTGATTTATTGATATTGTATGGGGCTGGCTGCTTACGCCGAGTCCCAGCGCCAGGAGGGTTAGGATCCGAGTGCAGGTTTTGTTGCAGAGGGAGGCGAATTGGGCGATTTCGGTTTCGTGGGGGATTAGGGATGCCGGGAGGGGTTGTTGGGCTTTGTTGTTGTTGGTGAATTCGCCGAAGTTGAAGGCTCTATTGATTATTTAGTGTTAGTGGGTGGTGATGGGTGTGGTGGTGGGTGTAGATGGATGGTATACTCTTTGAAATCGCCGGTCTGTGGGGGTGTGGTTAGTGATTGGTATACTATGTTGATAGATGGTGAATGTATGCTTACTCGCTGGTGCTCCGGGTCCAGGGTCTCGGAGTGCATGCCGGACCAGCCGCGGTTCTGAGGAGGATTAGATGTTGATTTCTACGGCATTGTAGATAGTTGGGTGGAGGTATCACGCACGTTGGGTTCAATGCGACAAGCGGCCTTTTCTTCTACCGGGGAGGCGAAGAATTTCTTGGACTGTAATACACTATATTAGTATACGATGTTTGAAGTTATGGCAAAGGACATACCAGTTCAAATGCACGATCCACCTCCGCGGTCGTAAAGTCGGTCCCCCGGCTGTCGACATACAAAAAGCCATACTTGGTGGCAGCTGCCAGAAGGGCCTTCCCCGCCTCCGGATCGAGGGGGTTGGAGATGTCCAGCACGGGGAGCTCGATGGGAGGGCCAACGTCAGACATGTTACTGTTGCCTCAGATGTATGTGGAGGAATATTAAAACAAGGATAGAAACAGATTTCGTAGAAGTGGAGATGAGCACGACTTATATAAGGAAATGCGACGTTATCGGACAGCTAGAATACTACTACTTACTTGTATCAGTGACACTCAATGCGGGTCGAGCCGATGAGCCAGCCATTGGCCCACCAAACCCTCAGGCTTCGGGTCCGCGGCCGTGGCTATCGGCTATCGATCGAATCGGGTCAAATGGCATGATTAAACGCCGGTGATTCTATTTGAAATGCGAATTCGGCTGGTGGGTTGCTGTTGTCTGTAATGCTCTTGCCGAGGATGAGTATCTGCAGTCATGCAGGGTATCTACTTTATATTAACGGACATTCGCCAGTGCCATTACCTTTTCACAACTGCTTGACTGCAGACACCATAGCTTATAAATTTCCAGTGAGTACTGACCAGTACTATTTAGATAAGGTGTTCAGTTCTATCTACTCTGATACAAAGTAAGTGAGTGCAGTGAGAGGGTCTGAGATATGACTCAATGAAGAGGGTAAGCCCCACTGCCTGTCTTGCAATTGCCATAGCTACCATTCGGTTGTGTAGACATGATGGGTACATAATATAGCAATAGAGGTTCATCTATCAGTGCTTACATCTGCCAATTACATAAATCATCTAATCCTCGTAACTAAGGCATTATACGAACGCCAATTGATGGTGTGCAGCAGTATCTTGTCGGCAGGAGGCCGTTCCTTTCGCACATAAATGTGCAAGTATTCAGCATCGATGGTGACAATAAAGCGCATGTATCATGCACAGAAGTCATACTATGTAAGCCATGCGGATAGGAATAACGCGTGCAATATATATACAAATCCGCCACAAAGAAATATACTTACTTTCGTCAACTATAATTGAAGAATGACACAGAAAAGTGCTACCACGGTAGTAGATAGATAGTTATACGTGTAGAAACTACTGATATATCATACTCATTTACTTAACTCAAGTTCATGGCAAGAACAAAGTGTTGGTGGAAACAAAACAAGTACCAGCATGCATCTGCTCAATGCATTCCGCGGGACGTTGACACATTTATACTTCAGAGACAATGCATTCATCGCAGACCGTTCCAAGGTGACAGTACAACCAAACAATCGATTTTCTATCACTACTACTTCCATACTCCCACATAATAGCAGCAACAAGTATAATGTAACAATTTCCATAACTAACCAACAATCTATACAACCATCTACAACCACAATCACAACCACTGCCTCAGGCAGCACACCTTCCAACCCAACGCCAAGACCCGATCCCCGTAAACGCATGGCACCAAACCCAAAGCGGCATACAGCATGGCCATCCATCTTATATCACCATCATTAAACTTACCTACTAATCGCCCTCCTATACTCCATACTCCCTTACTACCTCACATACAACAACAATCACCCTCACAAAACACTCCCCTCACAGACACCTAATACAAATACTCCATATCCACCTCATCCAACCCAAGAAATCACCAAACCAAAATGTCCGAATCCACCGCCGAAGCCGTCCCTCCCCCACCAACAACCTCAACTCAAGTACGTCCCATCCCTGCTACTTAGTACCCGTCGAAAAAAGATACCCACGAACGAAACAGCGCAGCTAACAGCCCTACCTTGGTGTTAGAACTCCGACGCGCAAGGCCAATTCTCCGCCGCAGTGGACGATCTTCTCGACCAGCTACAACATAAATTCGATGGTGTTTCGCGGGAGATGTTTGGGAAGTGTACGTCTTGTCCTTCCTTCTTATACTTGTTGATCTGAGAGAAGTGAGCGCTGATATTTATGGGTATCTGGACAGTGGACGATATGGCGAGACGGTTGGATGAGTTAGAGGCTTCGTTTACGGTTGTGGATGGTACGACGACGTCCGGGGGTGGTGGTGGTGGTGCTGCTGCGTCGCAGACGGGGACGGGGTCGGTGGTGGGGAGTGTGGCTGGGAGTGGGAGTCCTGAGAAGTGATTGATCAAATGATTGAGAGTTAATCTTGTGGGATTTGCTTGGGGTTATGGTGTTATCGGACTTGGGTTTCTGTTCATATTGGGGGTGGATTTACTCTTTCGTTTTCTATGAATTAGGGGGTGATGGTGATATATACTGCTGGGTTGTGGTGATTTGAGGTGGAATGTGAAGATACCCTTTTTACTGTCAATTTACATCTACTATATACTCTTATGTTCTTGTGTATACATACATGGGAATGGGAAATGGATGGTTTACTGTTCGCATCGATAGCATTCTCATAACTGCCTCTTGATATCATACAGAGTAACAGAAACTAGGTGCCTATACCCTAGCTAAACAAGTCATAATCCATACAATATCTACAGCTCATCCTTGGCCTCCTTCTCCTCACCAACAAACTTGCGAAGGATGTTGCTGCGGGAGATAAGGTCATCCACCTTCTCAAGGGCCGATCCACCCTTGGCCAGGATCTTCTCCAGACGAGCAAGCTCCTTAGCGGCATACTCGGCGTTCTGGCTCAGCTTGTCCGCAACCTTGACGTAGTACTGAGCGTACTTGTCTTTAAGCTCCGTAGCAGCCTTCTTGACCGCGGCGGCCAGGTCAGCAGCAGAAGTGCTGGCAATCAGCTCGTCCAGGCTAGCAATGGTGCCGGCCTTGGTGTCGAGTCCGCCGCCAACGGTACGGTGGGTGCCGGTCTTCTCGTTGAGGAAGTCAATGAAGGCCTGCTCAGAGCGGGCACCCTCATAGGGAACAGATTCCGTAGAGCCCTTGGGGAAGAACTTGATGGTGGGGTATCCGGACACGCCCTGCTCTCTGGCGGTGGCCTTGCCGTTCTCAGCGTCGGCGTCGACTTTGGCGATCACAACGTTGGGCTCGAGGACGAAGTCGTTGGCCAGGGCTTCCCAGGTAGGAGCGAGGTTCTTGCAGTCTGTTTTAAGATGCTGTAGTTAGTGATTTGCTTCTAGAGCGGGAGCGATGAAACGAGGATACTCACGTCCACACCACGGCGCGGTGAACGCAACCAGAACATCATTATCACCACCAACAGCGCCCTTGAAAGTCGCGTCGTTCAGCATCTCCACCTTGCTGGGCTCCTTCTTAGGACCACGGGGCTTGACGCCCGTCTTCTCAGAGATGAACGAAGACAGACTCTCCAAATCACGACCACCCTTGTAATCCTCCGGCTCGTCACTCTTTCCGTCGAACCACTTCAGCGTGGGGAATCCCTGGACACCGAACTTGCGGCCCAAGTCGCGGTGCTCGTCCGCATCAACCTTGCCGACGGTGACCTTGTCGGAGGCATGGGCGAATGCCTGGCCCAGCTCTTCATACACGGGCGCGAGGTTCTTGCAGTGGCCGCACCAGGGAGCGAAGAATTCAACCAGAGCGGGCTTGCCGGACTTGAGGACGACGTCGTCGAAGTTCTTGGGGACGAGATCGACCACTGCTGCGGTGACCGCGGAGGCCAGGCCGAGGCAGCTCACGAGATTGCTGAGACGGACCATGATGGATGGTGTGGTTTTGGTTTAGGGAGAAGTAGAAGCAGGGCAATTGACAATGTTACTTGTCAATAGCAAATGGTCCTGTCCGTTCAGCGAGGGAAGGGGTTGTTGCTGGGCGGAGTGTAGATATAGTCGTATGAGCTCCCGGCGTGGAAGGCGGAAGCGCTGCGGAGACCGAGCGGGTCAAAGAGGACACTTGGTAAGTTAAGCATCACTAATCAACTTCAGCTTGATCAGCGGCTTTACGGCTAAATATAATCCTGTATTTGCCACTACGCTCCCTTTTCATGGGTTCTGGCTATGATGGGGGGATGATGTTACTTCATGTAGCGCCTGTCAGCCCCTTTGATTCCTAATTATACAACGTGGCTGGAGTAGAATCGGGCGAAGCTTTCAGGTGGTTCTGGACCACCCCAGTAGACACGACTGCCATGGTTCGTCAAGTCGTGGTCATAAGTGCTGTTTCCTCTGGTCCTTCTAGGAGGATACTCTACACCAGTCCCTTACCGCCGCTCGGCCAACCAGCGGTTTGCATCTTCCCATTGCTTGCCCTCCTTAAGTTCCTTGCCCGCGCTCTGCGTACCGCGGTATACCTAGGAAGCAAATGAGTGAGAGGCCGGAGAAAAGATTGCTGGGTAGTACTCACCGCATCCCACAGCTTGAATGCCATGTCCAGATTGCCCGTAAAGCTGTCACTATGCTGGAACCATTCCTTGCCCTTCGATTTCACTTCTGCCCGCGCCTCTGGCGATGTGGGATCCGCTTGCAAGGGCAGATCATCAAGGTAGGTACGGACAGCAATTCCAAGCCCACAGTCGTTGTCGTCGATGATGGGGAGCCTATATTGCGTCAGATCACGTCGCATTGGCGCACCATGTCCACATGTTCACTTACTTGATGCTCATTTCGCCCCAATCGTTTCGGTCCCGGTCAGCATCACCGCTCAGGAGCAGACTGGCCAGGACAACCTCAATGAGCGTCCGTAGCGTAGAACGAACCTCGGAGATCAGGGATCGGTAGCAGAGCAGTTGCCGGCTTAGTGGGCCAGAATAACCGATGCTCTTGTGCTGGAGTTTGGCGATGCAAGCAAGGCGGGAAACAAGCATGTTAAGGCTTTTATCCTCGTCTGGGGTGGACTAGATCAGCATTGTTTTATGGCCACATAAACCTGCAATCTTACCTGATCCTCTCATGGGACCCCCGGAAACATGGGAGAACCACTGCTTGGAGTTGAGCAGGCCAAACCTGATCATCTCAATGGCAAGGAACGTTGGCTCCTCAAGCGCATCGGCTGGATCAAGTCCCGACAATGCTTGCTCAAGGCATACTCCCCACTGGGTAAGCTGATGTTTCTCATCAATATATCCACGAAGCTGTAGGAAGCGCCAGAAGACATTGGCAAGCAGCTCATCTTGTGACGATAATTGCTAGCATGTGTCAGCTCACTCGCTTGCGACCTGGGGCAGGGGACGCCTACCTTGCTGTCTTTCGTAGCCACGGACTTCGCGACAAAGTCACTATTTTTCAAGCTCTGGACAGCAAATTGGAAACGTCCACATGAGCCCTAATCTCTGGTTAGCAGCGCTTACAATAAAAAGCGAAGAATTAACTTGCCTGCAGTTTCTGCAGACTCTCTGGAAGCTGCTCTGTGGAAATCTTCCAAGACTGGATCGAATCCTTAACTGAAGGAAGGTCTCGGAGGTTAATGGTCGAGGGTGATTTCTCATCAAACCACGTCCGCACATTAATGACCTTGGTTTGATAGAACCGGTGGAGGGAATTCGACAGCAGGCAAATCGACTGAGTCCTGATGGGTGTGAGGGTGCTGCCGGCGACTTGGCGGTAGATTTCCGTGTCCTCAACGCCCAACGGCAACGAGATGAGGACTTCACCCGACGTCAAATATTTGGGCACATCGGGACCCAGAATTCCCTTGGACAGGTAGAAGTAGAGCTCCTCTGGGAGGCGAAGGCCGATCACTGCGTGCATATCGGACGAAGCATTCTCCTGGTCCATGGGACCTACTCTGCCGTCAACATCGATATAAACATGGTGTTTCACAGTCATGCATGCGCGCTTGTAACGATCCGTGTATTCGAGCTCCTGCATTCGGCGATCCTCTTCGAATTGAGCACAGAGGGCGAGAGCGCTTCGTCCTGCCGCGTTGAACATTGGCAGAGCATCCCGGACGGTAGGGTTCTTTCCGGGGAAAACATGGGTTTCGAAACCAGGGAAGGGCTGAAGGAAGGAAGAGCCTAGAAGAAGGCAAAAGTCCAAAAACTGATCATTTGATAGGCGGCCTAGTTCTTCCAGACATGTCTGTTTGTTGATCCAGAAAAATTGCGCCGGGTCAATCTCAATGCGGGTGATCAGTTTATCCACGTCGAACATCAACACTTCGGAGGGACCGCAAATGGCATCGATCAGCGGGTTCGGACCCTTGGCCAGGTAGGAGAGCTATAGAACACAAAAGTCAGAATGGCGCAAAATGGAGCCAACAGAGGCAGCGGCATTCGTACCTGAGCTGCAGCACTGTAGGGAGCAACGATGTAATCCACGCCATGTTGAAGAAGAATGCGCTGCAAGAACCGGTATAGCGACTCGGGTCGAGGGGTGCCTAGGGCAGACGACAGTCAGGGACAGACGCTCCAGAAGGTCAGGATTCCACCATTAACATACCGGCGCTGCTGAACGCATCCACCACTTGATCCGCCTGCTGTTGATCGTAAAGATCCCAGGCCTGCTCGAATGCCCGGACCGACTCCTGCTGCACGTGGGGTCGTTGATCCTTTTTGCCAAAGTCGAGACCGTTGAACACGAAAATACATGCCACGCCCAGATCCTTGTACGCTTTCAATTCTCTTTCAATATTGCTCTTCAGTGCGAATGGAAAGCCGCCGAGGGCGACCAGAAGGGGCTCGCGCGTGGACGGTTGGAGGAGGTGTTGAGAAATGTAGTGCGACGCATCGATACCGACAACCGCCCCTTTGAGAGCTGAGAGGGGGAGGGACTGGGTGCGGGTCGCGGCCCATTCATCGAGCGGACGGACTGTTGCAACGGAGAGACTCTATTAGCTTGAAAGAAGACGAGGCACAGGAGCTCCGCGGGAGCCACGACCATAGCAGACTCACTTGGCATGGTTTTAGCTGTAGCTGTGTCGCGGAGATAGACGCCGGAGCGGACACCAGGCGTGGAGAGCCCAGGTGGGGAATGAGGGAGAGGAGGATATATGAAGAGTAGGGACGAGGATGATGAGGAAATGAAGAGAGCGAAAGAAATTGAGGAGAGGGGAGGGAAGGAGGAGGGGGAGGAGAGGAGGGCCGGCGAGAAACCAACAGCTGAAAGAGAGGGGAATGAATTGTGAGTGATGGGATGATGCGATTGATTGAGCACAAGTTACAGCTTGAAGCCAATCACGAGGGCGGTGTTGCCCGGGCCAACTGGCGGATCCTCAGCACGCTGCGGGACAAGTGTAGATGGTTTACTTCTCCCTCTTCTTCAACTTCAACTTCTACCACAAAATCTAGCTCTTATCTATCGAGCATTGATCTTGGGAGGCATGTATCTTGATATGACCAGGGCCTGCATTTCTAAGTTGATGGTAGTCCATGAGTTCATCTTGACCTCTATGTTATCTCACAACAAAACATGAAAGAATAATGAAGTCAACCGCTGCTATGATGATGGTATATTCTAACTGATTGGAACGTTTAGACAGGCACTATTATGATTTTTATCTTCAATTTACTACCCCTATCTACTGCTTTGTTGCTTGAATCAACATTACAGTCATCTGGCACACTCTCAGCTTGACAGATGAACATCTATACACTCCTGGGAGTGGAATTAGATACTTACATCTTGCAATTTGCAACTTCAGATATAACATCAGACCTCACCTAACTATGGTATCTTTTGCGTAACTGCAGGGAAACTTCTTTTTAATCTGCTGAGGGAACACTCGCTGCCTGCTATTAGTATCCATAACTTCGTCTCTTCTCGCTCTCTCCCCTTCTTCACACCTCTATTCTCCTACTTTAACTATCCGTACTTCCTTTTGCCTCCCTCTTCTTACCCATTCCACATCTGAGGTAACCCATCTCCGTGAGTTACTTCATCCACTCTCTGCATACATATTACAATGGCTTTCATCAATCTGAGCCAGGGCACATAGTGTCTATTATTTCTATGAGAACTCCGCACCCTTAAAGTACCCCTACTGTGATAGCAGCCTTTTACCCTGGATGAGACTGGAGTGAAGTTCGTGACTATCTGTTGGACATTCTACGCTGGCCACAAAGGGAATTGCTAGTTATCATGCTAGCATACGAGATTCGCCCATGGGTATGAATTGAAGGAGCAGCTTCCTTTCTCTTGCTCCTGGCTGCTGCTGCAACTGCCGGCCTCAACGCACCTGCCTTTTACTGATACCAGACTACCTGCTGAAAACTTACCTGCTAGAGTCTCGACAGAGCACTGTGATCTTCTCTTCTTCGTCTTCTTCTCTCTCAATAAAAGTTCCTACGAAATTGAGCAATATTCACCTGACCATCCCGGACACCATGCCACTGTGGAACTGCTATCCATTCGATCCGGAGGTTGCACCGCTGTTCGGTTATCACCCTTCTCTTACAGCTGGAATCCTTTTCACGATTGCTTTCCTGGGTGTCTTAACAACCCATGTCTCGCAAGCATGCAATACCATATATCCCTGGATAGGACTGGTGCTTTCGATTGGAGCTGCCCTTGAGTTTATCGGATGGGTTGCCCGTACTTTGGCTTACCGCTGTCCATATACCTTTGCCATATGGCAAATACAGCTGTTAACTCTGATGTCGGGTAAGTATGCAGTTGAGGAAGTTTATATTGGCAATGCCCCTGGCTAAACATACAACTAGCTCCATACTTTACAACCGTCGGAATCTACGGAGTCTTAGATCTCATGTACGCAGTTATAGACCAAGTTCGACTACATTTCAGGCCGAAGCGGTGGGCAGATATCTGCATGACTATCGCGCTTCTTAGTCTCATTCTCCAGGTTATTGGGGGTTCGCTGGCACACAAGGCCTCCAGTGTCGCCTCCAGTCTCGACAAAACAGTCAGCCTGGGAATCGATATCCTGTACGCAGGCAGTCTCGTACAGCTCCTGTCGCTCAATATCTTCATGGTGCTGTTCGGGTACCTGATAATTCGTACAAGACAGCGACTTGTCTGGAGGATGCCAATGCTCAAAATGTTAGCTGTGCTTGCGTTTGCTTTAGTTTGTATAATTGTTCGGGATACCTATCGCATTGTGGAGTCTACGAATGGATGGCGTGGTTATTCCTACACATATGAAATTCTAGGGTGTCTTTTCGATGGGCTGCCTATGTTTATCGCCAATGTTACGCTGAGTATCTGGCATCCAGCAGTGTTATTGAACGAGGCGATGCTAATGGAGTCGAGAGTTGTGCGAGCGGAGGAGGTCGAATTACGAAGCAGAGAAGATCAGAACGGACGAGGAGAAAGTCGCTTGCTTGACGAGTACCCACCTATTTCTGAGGAGCTTGAGCCAGTTCTCCGTAAACGATAGTACTGATCCCATCAATTTTCCGGGCTCATGGCTCAGCTCTCGTTAGCAGACGGGATCTTGCTTCAACTGTTCTATTGATACTTCACCAGATTGTACTACTAGTTGTAGTAGATGGGCTAGCACTTACCAGTACTCGTCTACATCAGCAATCTATCACTAAGGATCCAAAAGAGCTTGTCAGTTTTTCTCAAAAAGAAACAAGAGATGAATGCGTTCTTCACCACTCATTGATTCTGCCCCGCACACTGTCATACAGTGTAGTCGGTAGCATCCTTCCATGCTGGCGGAGACAAAACATACTGCCAAGACTGCGGTCATTCTGGATTCCCGTTCGGCATCTTTTCACACTCCATTCACACAGCAGTATCACGACAACTGAAGGAACAAGTTATCTGACTGCAACAGACTTTACATACCTAATACACGAGTATAATATAAAGCAGCAACTCAGAGCCGACAAATGAGCGCACAATCCCCGCAGGTGCGGCAACCACCGGCAACCCCCACTTACATTTTACGCGGCCATGCCGCTGCCATCCACGCGCTACAGATATTCCACCAAAACCTAAGGCTCGTTTCAGGAGACGCAGACGGATGGATTGTCGTATGGGACCTAGTCTCAAAGCGCCCTCGAGCGACATGGAAGGCCCATGACGGCGCTGTTCTTGAAGTCAAAGGTTTTAGCTTTGGAAATGGTGCTGTTACAGTGGTGTTCACGTGTGTTAACTCTCCATCATTCTCATGGCCCATCTAACAGTGTCTACAGGCATGGAAGAGACCATAAACTGCGCGTATGGAGGTTCAGCCTTCAGGATGAGGAGTCTCTTCAGAAGGTCCTCCCCGTAGACATCGAGAAAACCTCATCGACTGCCGCAAGCCAGCCATGGCTCGTACATTCGCTTCCGGTGAATGCGCTGAATTTCTGCGCGTTCTCCATGGTTTTCCTTCCTCCGGATAAAGCAAATACTGCAAGCGATGCCAGTGAGACCCCGAAAGAAAACACCTCTCTTTCATCAGTGCTTATCGCGGTCCCTAATGCTCTGAACTCTGGCGCGATCGATCTCTTTCATCTCCCCCAGGAGAGACGTATCTGCACCATTCCGGCGGATACGGAAGTGCTAACTGGAATGGTTATGGCGGCTAACCTCGTCATATCTCCATATGGGGAGTTGTATGTTGCTTCCGCTTACGAAGACGGTCGAGTTATGGTCCATGGCTGCAGGGGATCCTTACAGGAAAAAGACCTGACGCAGAGTACCAAAACGCCATGGAAATGGGAGAAGCTGTACGTTTGTCGGGCTCACTCACAACCGGTTCTGTCGCTTCACGTTTCGCCTGCTGGCAATTACTTCTTCTCTTCATCAGCCGATGCGGTGCTGGCGAAGCATCCCATTCCTTCGCTGGGTAGCCCAGGACATGCCCCGGAAGAGTTGCCGATCAGGTCGATTAACACGAAGCATGCGGGCCAGCAAGGTGTGCGGATACGGTCTGATGGGAAGATTTTCGCGACTGCCGGGTGGGACTCCAGGGTCAGGGTCTACTCGTGCAAGACGATGAAAGAACTAGCCGTCTTGAAGTGGCATAAAGATGGATGCTACGCTGTAGCGTTTGCGGATGTTGATGTATTTGAAGTATGCGAGAAATCAGATGAGGAAAAGCCTACGGTTTCGCCTAACGACAATGGCAATCAAGAAAACCAGCTTGCCGGACGGGCAGAAACTGAATTCTCGCTTGCAACAGTGCATCGCCAAAGATACGAGAAGGTGCAAAACACCCACTGGTTAGCTGCTGGGTCAAAGGACGGAAAAATCTCATTGTGGGATATCTATTGATTTGTCGTCAATTACTATTTACATGTATGCTGCCGATCAAGCAAGATTGAACTCGCTTGCACCGGCCATGTGCTCCTTCATCTTGGCCCTCATCTTTTGAGCTGCCGTGAGAGTGTCGGTTTGACGAGGAACATCATCATCGTCGTCGTCGTGACCACCAGCCTTCCTCTTCTTTCCAGCGACCGGTTTGCGGTCGGCCTTGAAATCCTTCTTGGTGTCAGCCTGTGCTTGGCGAAGACCAGGGACATTGATCTTGCTGGGACGATCACGCAGAGCGAAACTCTTCGCCAGATGTCCGAGATGAAGCTCCTTAATGTTGAACATGCTCCGCTCGTTGGCGATATGTGTGGCATAGGCGCGAATATGAGACTGATAAGCTCGCCGGGCCATTTCGAGGTAGTTTTTGTTTTCCAAAGCCCATCGTTCCACATCCAGCTGCCATTCGGTTGCCTTTTCCTCCCAGTCTACGTTCTGCGACTCGACGTTTCCTCCAAATCCGCGCTTCAGAATGTCGTCCGCGCTGTTGCGTGTCAGAGCCTTTCCACCGTCCCGGTAGCCCTTCTTCAGAATGTCGACGTATCCCTCCTCACAGCCGGGCATGAGGAAAATGAGTGCACGACCGTCACGCCCCAGACGCGCAGTACGTCCGATTCTGTGCAGATGGTCCTCGGCGCTGAAGGCAGGGTCGTACTCCACGACCAGGTCAACATTCGGCAGATCCAGACCACGGGACGCAACGTCAGTACAGATGAGCACGGAAGGTTCGCGGTTGCGGGCAAAAGCACCCAGGGTGGCTGTCCGGACATGTTGAGGCAGAGAACCGTGCAGTCTATGCAGCGTCACCGGGTTGGAGGGGTTCGAAAAGGCCGTGGCAGGCGCGATGGTTCCATGAGCCGAAGCGCCGAGCTTCTTCCTCTTCTCTTCTGCATCCTCCTCATCACTATCCTCACTCTCTTCCTTCTTCTCTTCCTCATCTCCATTCTTCCGCGTGAACACCTCAAAGTGGAAGTCCACAGAGTCCGCACAAGACACAAAAATGATAGCCTTCATGACAGACCCCTTTCTCATAAACGTCCGTTTCATAAACGCCGTAAGCGTAACAAGCCGTAGCTTCGACGCGACAATCGCATATGACTGCTTCAGCTGCGCCGGCACCCGGAACGCATCATCCTCGTCCTTCTTCCTCGGCTCGCCATCCTCATCCGCGGGATCCGCCTGAATATGCACCGCATCCTTCAAACTGATCTCTCCCAGCTTCTGCACAGTCATCTTCAACGTAGCCGAACACAATATCGTCGTCCTCTTCGCGGGGAACCCAGGAATCCGACTTGGGCGCTGCCTAGCATCCAGCTTTTGAATAATCCCCGCCAACTCCTTCTCGAACCCCAACTCCATCAACCGATCTCCCTCATCCAACACCAACCACCGCACATTACTCACATCCAACGCCTGCGTATTCTCCAAATGATCCGCCAACCGTCCCGGCGTCGCAACCAAGATATTCAACCCCTTCCTCAACCGCGCCTTCTCACTCTTCTTCTTCTCTCCTCCAATCACCGTCCCCGCCACAATCCAATGCGCACATCGCAACAACCCCTCCAATACCACCGCAATCTGCTTACACAACTCTCTCGTCGGCGCCAACACAATAGCAAATAACCCACTATCGCGCTGCACTTGCTCCCCTTCCTCCCTCTTCTTCTGATTCAGCGAAATCGTCATTATCCGTTGCACAAGCGGCAGCAGATACGCCATCGTCTTTCCGGATCCCGTCTCGGCCTGTATGAACGCATCGCTCTCCTCCTTCAATAGTTGCGTAATACTCGCTTTCTGAATCGCTGTCGGCGCCTTCACCTCCAGCTTTGTCAGCAAATGCGCCGCCAGCGGTGCCGATAGTCCCAGGTTCGTGAATGTGTCCAGTCCATCGATCAGCGGCGCGTTCGTCGGCTTGGCGTCCTCTACCTCGGCCCCGGCTTCGTTCTTCTCTTCAACGGCGTTCCGGGGTCTCGGGTTCTTCGAGAACAGGGATGATACGAACTGTCGGGGCGCCCCGGGATGTTGTTGCTGCTGCTGCTGGCGTGGTTGCGATCCTCCGTTTCCGTCATCATCTTCGATGCGCTGTCTCTTCACCGGCCGCGGACCGGATACTTGAATGCGATTCGGATTCCGAGGGTTGCTGTTCTGCTCGCCATTTGAGGCTGATTTCTCTTTGCGCGGGTTGTTCGTTCGGTGCGCGGCGATTTTCTTTGCGCTGAGTCGGTCCCGCCATGTGCCGCCTTTTACTTTGGTTTTTTCGGGTCTGAGGACTGTCGTGTCCGGAATGGCGAAGTTGAGAAGGAGACCGTCGTCGGCCATTTTGGAAAATGTTGGGTAGGTAGGTAGGTGCCTGCCTGCCTTTTTTTCTTCTCTTTTTGTTGTTTGCTGGGGAGGTTCTTAGTACTGGATCCGGGAAGAAACTTTACTTTACTCCAGAGGGAAATTTTCTCGGGCCGGCACCGTTCCGAAACCCTGCGATCTTGCCCTATTTTCTGTTTTTGGGTGATAGCTACATGCTCTACTAAAAGGGTCATTGATTGAGGGGTAGTCAGGTGTGGAGAGGAGAATGATTATTTATTATTTGTTTATTTGTATATATATATATATATATATATAGGTGTGAACTTTTATGTACTCTATGTACGCTGTTGAGATCTAATTGAATGACGTCGGGTATATATGACACTTGCTTTTGAATGGACCAGGCAACGGACAGACAAGGACGAGGTGTTCAAACCCGCGGCTTGAAGATCAAGTTGTCGATCAAACGCACAGGAACTTGGCCATCACCGAGGCCGCAGTCCTCGCCCGGCTTTGCCTCCTCCAGCGGAGCCATCTTGACTGCACCGCTCAGAATGGCGCCCTTAGCGGGATCAACAATTTCCAGCTCGTCCAGAGTATCCGGATCAGCAAGAGAGATGTAGTCAACTTCATACAGCGCCCTCTCCGTGGGCGCCAACGCCTTCTGCTCAGACAGAACCCGTTCAGTGACGCTGTTAGCTGCGTCAAGGATCTCGCTCCGGTTGACCTTGCCAGCGTTGTAGGCATTCTCCGCCGCCTTCATGGCTTCGTAGAGGACCAGGCCCACTGCCCGTCTTCGCTTACCAAGATAGACATTTCTTGAACTCATTGCCAGCCCGTCGTGTTCACGAACAGTCTCCCCGATCTTGATCTCCGTGTCGATGTAGAAGTCCTTCACAAGACGCTTGATGACCACGGTTTGCTGCACGTCCTTCTGACCAAAGTAAGCCCGGTCGGCATGGACAATGTTGAACAGCTTCATGCAGACGGTCGCAACTCCACGGAAGAAAACAGGCCGTGAAGCTCCCTCCAGTTTCCGGGAGAGAGGGGTGATGGTCACGAAGGAACCGTCGCCGTCAATCTCGGATGAAGGAGGCAGCGTAGGGTACATGACCTTGGAGGTGGGCGCCAGAATGGCGGTGATGCGACCGCTGTTACTGTTCTGGCGGGCCAGTTCCGCGTTCAATTCCTCTAACTTCGCAACATCGCTGTCCCAAGTGCGCGGATAGCTGGAGAGATCCTCTGTGACGCCGAACTGTGTCGGATTAACGTAGATGCTGACGAAGACGTCGGTGTTCTCGGCCGCGGCTTGTCGGATGAGCGAGAGATGGCCTTCGTGGAGGGCACCCATGGTAGGGACGAGACCGACGGTCCGGTTGGAGAGGAGGAGCTCTCGACGCAGCTGGCGAAGTGGGGGCACATCGCGGAAGACTTGAAAGGTGTGTTGCTGGCGGGAGGAGACGGCCATTGTGGTGGATTTGAGGAAAGATGTGGCGGCTGTGAGAACATGTGAAGAAGGATGGTTAGCAGGTGTCGTTCAGCAGCAGCAGCAGGGGATAAATAAATGTGCGCTCAGGAGGGGCCATACTGGAGAAGCGCCGTGTCCAGCCGAACATGGTGAATGTGATTTCTGGGAGGTTGCAACGAAGGGCCCTTGTCTTTCGTACCGCAGGTGCCTCTTAAGAGTCCCGCAGTGGAGCAGGTCGCACAGCTCAGGCCCAATTAGCCACAGTGATGGGGATTAGGAGGGAGACCGCAGCTTTTGGTGTCTGCGACGATGCTCAGCCGGGGTGAAGCCAGTGTAACCGGGACGGCATGCTTGGTGGTGTGACTATTTGGGCATGGAAAGCGTGCTCTGAGCTGCCGCGTTGCGCTCATCCCTCAAGCTTTCGGTGAACTGAAGTTCTTGGATGTCCACTGCCATTGCCCAATCCAGCTTAGCGCGCGGTTGCACGGGGCGCAAGGCCGTTGGGACTCACGTGAGCGGCGGCAGCACGAATCGTCCCGAGGCATTTCTGGGGAAGAAGCCGGGGATCTTCGCCTGGTTGGGAGCTCGCTTGCCTCCTCAGGAACCAGGAGCTGGTCGATCATGACAATGCCTTTCTTTGCTATCCCTCTCACTTGATGTAGCTCGACTTCATCCCAGCAGTCAATGACCGCTGAGAGCTATCGACATTCCCATTCAACCACCGAGCTCTGAAGTGAACATTCCTTCCCTCTCCCCGCCCGAGACACTATGCCTTCCGATAAGTCCCCGGTCGGGGACTCCGCACCGGATCTCGAGATCGTGGGAAACAAAGTCACCATCCATCCAAGCGGAGTTACTGGAGGGCTGGAACCTCAAGATGAACAGATTACCGAACGCAATCTCGTCCGCCATATGGCGAGGTTCCGCGAGAACCCTTTCGATTTCCTACGAGAAGTGAGCTTGTACATGTCAGGAACCGGCTGGCGTGCCTACGATGATGTGATCGGACAACCCATATTCTACTCTGGTTTTACGGATCGAATGAAATCACAGATTCTTGCGAGTCCCTTGCTGCAAGGGAAGGTGAAAGAGCTGGCGGACGCACGGTTGGCAGTGGAGGAAAAGGATGGATTGCTAGATGTTAAACCGGGTCCCCTGGAGCAGAAAAGGATACATCGCCGGAATGAGATACAAAGTAACCTGAAAGAGGTGGTAGATTCCATGCTAGATAATATGATCTGCAAGATGGAGAGCAAGAGGTTTATCCGAGGGGCGTACTATCTCTGCACGCAGCTTCTGACGCGCGCATACCATCAAGGTGGGAGGGTATCCGACGTATTGAAGGAATGTTGTTAACCAAAGATTCAGGAATACACGTGTCTAGCGAAGAAGTTCTCCGGTTGAGATCTTTTGCGCAAGAGGCTGCTGCCAAGAAGCAATCTATTGTCTTCTTGCCTTGTCACAAGTCGCATGTCGACTACGTGTCGCTCCAGCTTATCTGCTATCGCCTTGGGATTGGGCTTCCGGTCGTGGTGGCGGGAGAGAATCTCAATATTCCGATGCTGGGCCCTTTCCTCCAACATGCAGGTATGGTTTGATCCGCCTCGGAATCTACTGCGCTTGCTGACTTTCCTAGGCGCGATGTGGATTCGGAGAAGCTTCGGAAACGATCCGCTATATAATACCGTTGTACAAGCCTATATTGATACCATGCTACAGCAAGGATTTAACTTTGAATGTTTCATCGAAGGCGGCCGTTCGAGAACAGGAAAACTTCTTTCGCCCAAGTTTGGCATCCTCAGCTTTATTTTGGATAGCGTCCTTTCGGGTCGTGTGGAGGACACCATCATATGCCCTGTCAGCACACAGTATGACAAAGTGATTGAGACTGAGTATGTGTTCTTCTGATAGATGGCTGCTGAGTTCTAACAATCCGTATAGATCGTACATTAGCGAGCTGCTTGGCCAGCCGAAGAGGAAGGAAAACCTAGCTGATTTCCTGTCCTCGTCCTCTGTTCTTTCTCTAAAGCTCGGTCGGGTGGATGTTCGATTTCACGAGCCATGGAGCTTGAGAGAGTTCATCAACCAGCAATTGACGCGGATGCCGGAACAAATAGTCGCAAACGGGGGGCCACAGCTGAGTTATGCTGATAGAGGCCGGGTTTTGAGATCCTTGGGATACAGGGTCTTGTCTGACATCAACGATGTGTCTGTCATGATGCCTACGGCCTTGGTTGGCACTGTGCTTCTTACTCTTCGCGGGCGAGGTGTCGGAAAAGGTGAAATGGTCCGGCGCGTCGAGTGGCTGTGTGAGCGTGTTCGAGCAAAAGGCGGACGGGTTGCTCACTTCTATCGTTACCCGACGGATGTTGTTGTCGAGCGTGCGCTAGAGGTCTTGGGGCCGCAGCTTGTGGGCGAGGTGAGCGGACTGGTCGAACCGACTTACTATGCTGTGGATCGTTTCCAGCTTTCGTTCTATCGCAACATGACCATCCACTTGTTTATCACGGAGGCGCTGGTGTCTGCGGGAATGTATACGAGAATCAAGCAAGGCGGCGGGCCGTCTTATCAACGCATTTCCTACCAAGATCTTCTAAACCAGGTTTCGTTCCTGTCTCAGGTGAGTCAAATATATGATTATACCCTAAGGATCTCCCTGCTAACAAAATCAGCTTTTCCGTGGCGAATTCATCTTCCCTCCAGAGGGCCTGACAACAAACATGGAAAAGACCCTCCGCGGACTCGAAAGAGACAATATAATCACCGTTAGCCGGGACACCGCCGGCGCGCCACTGTTCGTGGAGCTTAGCGATGCAGAACGGCAATGTGGTCGCGAGAACTACGACTTTTACTGCTTCCTAGTCTGGCCGTTCATCGAAGCCTCCTGGCTCGGCTCCGTCTCTCTCCTAGGACTGACACCCCCTCTGAACGGCGCCGAAGATATTTGGATCGATTTGAACAAGGCTCAAAATAGCGCCCAACTGGTAATTCAACCACCTTTCTAATGTTTCCTAATAGTCACCTACTAACAGCACAACCCAGCTCGGCAAAACTCTCTATCACCAAGGCGACCTCTCCTACTTCGAAGCCGTCAACAAGGAGACCCTCCGAAACTCCTACCAACGCTTCGCAGAGGAAGGCATCATTCAACTCGCTAAAAGTAAAGGATCGAAGGTGTCCACCATGAAGCTAGCCGCTGAATGGACGCCCGAGCGGGATCCAACCACGGGGAAGCTAGTTCCCCGTGGTCGTCTCTGGGACTTTACTGAGCTGATTGCACAGTCCAGACGTGAGGGGTGAGTTGACTGATACTATATATCATTTCCCAGATAGATTGGTCCGGTATACTGACAACTTGAAGGAAAAACCGCCGTGATGGCGCAACAGTTTCCTCGCGGGTTCTGCACATGTCGGATGTTGTGGGCCGCAAATTATTCGAGGACGCGAGTCCTAGTCCCGCTGCGGCGGAGGAGGTTGATGTCTCCATACGACAGATGAGGAGGAAGGCGATCACGCCTAGTTCGAAGCTGTAGGTGCAGTGTGTGGTTCGGTGCTGTTTTGGTGATGAGGCGAAGCGTAGCGTTTAATACCCTTTTGTATTTTTAGAGTCTTACATACGACGACTATCATCGATCTTTCTATAGCATATTAACCAAGCATCGTTTCTCATAATGGAATAACTCATCCATGATATATACCATACGCTAGCCACATACAATCCTTTAATCCAACTAATCAACACCCCTCCCCAACCTTAACAACCTCCGACTGCACACCATCCCCAACCCCTCCAACAGCCTGCACAACAACCTTCTCCCCATCCCTCCCCTCCACCCCCTCAAGCACAATCCTCGTCTCAAAGCCATTCTTGTCCCTCACATCCCCCACAACGGCCAACTCATCCCCCATCCGTACTTTCCATCCCCTCACATCAGTCGCCCCATTCCAACTCACATAGACAACCACCGCATCACTTCCCCCCTCCCGACAAGCCACCGCCTCCGGCCTCGTCGTCGGCTTCCCAACCCACTCGCGGAACCGATATCCACGGTACGACTGCGTCGACTCATCGAATCCAAACCGCGCGTTCATCACCAGCGCCCCGTTCTCATCGTATTCCTCGAGCACCGGCATCGCGCCGTGCTGGAGCAGCACGTGCCCGTTCGGAAGAGGCTGGAAGCTACCCTGGCTTACGGCAAAGAGGGGAGCGTCGGAGTTCCAGAGCTTGCGGACGGGAGTTATGGTGCGATTTTGCATGTCCAGGGTGAGGGTTAGACCTGTGGTGATGGTTGTGGGGGAGGTGAAGACGTTGGCGTTCTCGTTGTTGTGTAGGTGCAGGGTTAGGGAAGTTGCGTTGGGGGAGTAGTTGACGAAGCGGGGGTCGTGTTGGTAGCAGAAGCTGCTGCCGGGGGTAAGGGTGAAGGAGGCGCCTTTTTGGCCCTGTGGTTGTGTTAGTGGGAGTGGTCATGGGGGGAGAGGAGGTGAGGTACGTACGTGAAGTTGCCAGGTTACGTTGCCGTTTTTGTCGAGGAGGAAGATGCTGCACAGGAAGCGGGAGGAGAGGAGGTAGGAGTCCCCGTATTTGGCTACAGAGTTGAGGTGAGGGTATTCGTAGGGGTCGGACTTGCTGGTACCTGATCCTAGGAGTGGGAGTTCGGTGTCTGTTAGGGGGATCTCGGACAGGTGTTCGACTGTGCTCCAGCGGAAGAGGACTTTGTTGGTCTTGATGTCGATTTCGTAGAACAGGCCGTCCTGTACCCAGCCGTCTTTAGGGCCGCCGATGGGGGAGAGGTCGAATTGGGTGACGTTCACGGCTGTTACGAGGATGGTGCCGTCTGATGTGATCTGGCTTTCGTGGATGTCGATGTAGGAGGGGAAGGTTTCGGGGTCGGCGGTGGTGACGAAGTGCTGCTCAGTCCCAGGCAGTGTTATGCGGTGGATCTCCTGGTAGGAGGCGTTGAGGATGCTGATTGCTCCAAAGCCATAGCCTTGGTAGTTGGCGCCCTGCCAGTAGGCTAGGACTGGTTCGCCGTCCAGCATTTGGGGCTGGTAGGCGGACGTGTTGGCATTGGGGCCCTGCCATACAAGCTGGCCATCGTCGGAGTAAATGGCTGGGTAGCTCCATTCCATTGTTGAGGAAGATGGGGAGAAGAAGAGGTGGCCTAGCTCTGTTTTGCCATTCTTGGTGACGTTCAGATGTGGTGCTTGGATAGAAGTACTGCGGAAGGTCTGCTGGGGCCAGGTGGACTCTGCGGCAGCTTTTGCGCCGAGAAAGAGAGTGAGGAGATTGGCAGCGTTATAGCTGCGGAATTGGCGCATTTTGTGTCTTCTATGATATACCAGAGGCAGGCTCAGCATTCAAGGATCTTTGGTAAGGGAATTGACATAATTTATAGCTCGCTGACGCTGTGAGGCGTCCCCGTATGTGATATCATATTTAGCAGTTTCGGTCATGATACCGGCAATTCCAAAACTCGTAGCAGAGGGCACTAGCGGGGTAACACTCTGGAGTGCACTATAGCATAGTGATTCGGAAAGTGGGCATTGTTGGGGAGCGATAATTTCCGTTCTTCCAGCTAAAGAGTGTATTCTATGATGGACGCCCAATCTAAAAAAGTCCGAGCGTATCCTCGGTAAAGGCTTCTGCGGTGGGTGAGATGGACCTCGCTGAACATGCCTCTTCTGATTGTGTCTGGTAGCAAATTTCCCTGAGCTATTGGGGAGTCGAATTGAGCCAGTGGAGGTGCCCGTCTGTCAACTGGATTGGACGATAGGAATTCCGAATGCGGAGCAGTTTCGGAACATACTGGCGAGTGAAGACCATGTGGGGATTCATGTTGGATCGACTTGGCCGACAGGGTCGCTTAAGCGAAGATTGAATGCGGAGAATCCGACTTCTACTGAACCCCGAGCGGAATCGTTCCTGATGCGATGCTGGGCCCCCTTCTCCCCGGATTACTGTGGGGTGGCGTGTGGGGACTGGGGGCTTGATCGTGTTGCTGCTGCAAGGCATTCGTTCGCTACTGGCCGAGGCCTAGTATAACTCCACGCTTAGAACGCGGCATATATGGATAGGGCCTGGGGAACAGCCGACGGAATTGCCGAGCAGGGTTCAGGTGACATTCTGCTGCTGAATGACTAGACATCGGTAGAATGAGGGGTTTTTAGCGCAGACTGAAGCCAGACCTGAACACTTCGGTTAGCACAATATCTCCCAAAATTTGGAAATCGAGGTTGCTCATGGAAATACTTGCAGTGAGTGGATTATTATGGTGATAAACCAGGCATGTCTGAAATCGAAGCACACCCAGTGTAAGAAGACAGGAGGATGCGATCCAACGTTGGCAATTGTCAAAATATCTGACATGACATCGCTGCCTGTGTTTTTTAGCTATTCAGATCGACCATTTTCTCTATTGCCATCCTTGATGTCGCTTTGCATGGCAAATCCTAGCCAACTGCTAGCTCAGGAGCCCCATATTGCAGTCCGAACATTGAGGGTTTCTCAAGAGACTGCTGGTGAAATATCCTGGCACATGTAGGTGAGAAGGTAGGAGAAGGAGTTCTATAAATGATATTTCTCGATCAGCTGACACACGCAACGATATCTCGCCATCGCATCGTCCTATGTCGCAATAGTATATCATATAATCATACTAGTAGTCATGCTTGAGTGTGAACGTCTATGCATGCATTTCAATTTCGCACTGTATAATTCTCTCAAGGAGATTCTCATGGGTTAATTACTATGCTTTACTTGATATGACTATTTTTCTGATCTGTAACTATAGCTTCTGCTTTGACCATTGGAAGTCGGTTGTTCCATACTTCGATCGATGTTCTGGGGTTTAGTGACTTACAATGTCCTGCCTTGCGTGTCGCGAGGTAGTGATAACTTAGTTGTTTTCCCCGCCCTCTTTTCATTATCTTCTCCTCTTCCCTCAGTGCCTGTAGGAAGCGAGAGACTATAGTTCTGTCCAGACTCTCTGAATCTAGCATATCTTCGTTTCACGAACGCGGTGGGAGGAAAGGCGAGAATACAGTAGACAACAGCCTGCTCTCTCACGGCTAAGTGCTTGAATTGAGTTACGTGGAACCTGATTCCCGGTATACATCCGAGTTATCTGACCAATGGAACGTCTTACAAAGGCCATTGTTGGCAGGGCAAGTCCTGACGTCAGAAGCGGACGGTCCAAGCGGCTCCCCCAGCTGGCATCCCCCCGTGCATCTTCCCCGCCATTCCGACCACCACTTCCTGCATCAACTAAACTATTGCTCCAATCGATAACTGATTATTTGAATCCAAACAGCAGCATATATAGTTTTAACTAAGGGTGTGCCCAGCATGTTGAGAAACACGAAGCTCCTCAGCACCAGATCCCATCCATTTTTACCCGCCATAACTGCAAGACCTGGTCAATTGTGCCACCCGTCAGTATCTTCCTACCAGCACCGCTGCCTTGTGACTTCCCAAACTATCCACAAAGAGAGACATCTTGAGTCTGATCTGGACCGACACCTACTCCGACCTGAGCATAATGAGAATACTAAGTCGGGCACCGACGACGAAGCGGCTCACCACTGGTCTTCGTATGATCCCACTATCACCGATCCCGACCTTGAGGTTCTGGCCTGCGAGGAAGAGTGCGAACTCGATGGTGATCTAGATGACCCTTTGTTCGTCAGTCCAGGCAATAGGGAAGTCAGTCGCTTCCTTGATCCGATGGTCGGAGGAGCGGTGCATGGTGCTACAAGACCGGGTCCAAGTGGGAGGGGCTGGACAAGAAAACATAAGGAAGTGATCATCAAGAAAATCCCCGGAAGCCAGTTTGAACGATACGACCGGATATTGCAGGAGCTGAGGAAGGCAGATAAGCAGTGAGTTGAAGACTTCTTCATCCGTATCTGGTATGATCATGTTGATACTCGTCTAGGGCCACGAAATGAGTGACGTAGTGAAGGGGTCTACTAGGCAGGACATAGTTCCGCAACTAAGGCCCATTATTGTCCGTGGTTTGCGAAGCGTCAACTCAAGTGTGGTTAGCAACCTTGGTTATTGATTGTTAGGTGAGTTGTTGATGGATGGTGATTGTACAGTGTCGGACTAGGTTATGTCCAGGGATGGGCCATGATATCACTTACTTCCAGATTGTATCAGAATGTGATATATGTAGTAAAATAAGAACAATGCATTACAGATTATTTGAAGGTTGATAATTTGTTATACATTCCATATTGATTGCTTCCATCGTTCGACCATACTCAGCCCTGGATCATATGTGTAATGAGTTTATCCAAAACCGCGTTTCCGGCGTTGTGTGCGACTGCAATCCCAACTACAACACAAAACAAGGAAATTATGGGCTATCCCTTTGGATCCCTGATTACAAAAGTGATACCTATATCCAAGTGGACTATAAATAGATAGAAGTCACTCGTCGACATGACCAAAAAGACATCAATAGAGCTCCACCACAATTGTCAAAACTCGCCAATGAGGGCCTCTCTGTCCTTGTGAATGTGGCATAGCGTCTTAGATTCTGATTGAGGGTCCACTTTTACTAGTAAATTGCAACATATTATTGCTTCAATCCCTTCGTACTCATTGCAGTATGCGAAAGAGTCTCCCCTGAACAGCCTTACCATTCCGGACATCTAACAGAAACATGATATTCCTGCAGATCACTTTCTCAAACAGGATATCTACAGGAGTCTTCAAATCTTGGAGTGACCGCATACTGCCCTGGAAAATAGATTAAAGATAGATTAATATCCCACCCGCTAGCGTGGCCAGTCATCGTCGCATACGCCACCCGATCTCCGACCATTACGTCAGTTCACGCACTGTGGCTGGATGATCGATCCGTAACAATGGTTCAATGAGTGAGTTCCTGGAAAAGGAACTGCTATCTGTGTTACTTTCTTAGGGGCTGTTGCAAGAATATGTATATATCCTATTTTTATGGTGTCCTTATGATTATATGAATCATATTGTATATTTGGTCGAGAGGTAAGAAACACCTGTAGTGGCCAAGATACTGTAAATCACTGGACTGAAATGGTGGCTTTTGCCTTGCTGCCAGAGTGTCAGAGTGAGCAAGCTAAAATTTGAGAATGCAATGTCGCCGGACAATCTCCCAATTTGGTTGAATGGCGATGCGATTGGCTCTCTAATCAATGTGTTCCCCTAACCATCAATACACACGCATATGCCCTATCCAAAGTAGGAAGCTCGAACGGTACCATTTGCACGTTCCCAATGTCATTGATATGTGCATGTATGGAGAAGGGTGTTATGATGCTAACCACATCAACATTGACCTTCTGCACTTTCGCCACCCTCATCATCCAAATTGTGTATTATTCCTACCCCCATACGACTGAGAAAGGATGGTGTGTGGAAGGTCATGGGATCGAAGAAAGGACTGGCCTTATGCTC
The DNA here is from genome assembly GCF_003344945.1 of Aspergillus welwitschiae. Classification (NCBI taxonomy): domain Eukaryota; kingdom Fungi; phylum Ascomycota; class Eurotiomycetes; order Eurotiales; family Aspergillaceae; genus Aspergillus; species Aspergillus welwitschiae. The sequence goes on along the minus strand of NW_020798705.1, from coordinate 413,965 downwards.
GAGCAGCAGTCTAACAAGTTCCGAGTTCTGATCCCGCGCAGCACAGAAAAGTGGCGAGCCTCCATCTGGTGGAGCAGAATTTGGATCTGCTTTATGTGCGAGCAATAGCCTTGCAATGTCTATATTTTCCTCCCTCACCGCCAACCACAGAGGCGAGCCTCCATCTGGTGGAGCAAGGTTTGGATCTGCTCTATGTTCGAGCAACAGCCTTGCAATGTCTCTATTTCCATCCCTCACGGCCACCCACAGAGGCGAGCCTCCGCCTGGTGGAGCAGGGTTTGGATCTGCTTTATGTTCGAGCAATAGCCTTGCAATGTCTATGTTCCCATCACTCACGGCCCACCACAGAGGCGAGCCTCCACCTGGTGGCGCAAGGTTTGGATCAGCACCGTGCCGGAGTAAGGTATTGGTAATCTCCAGATAGCCTTCTCGTGCAGCCCACCAAAGTGGTGTAGCACTCCCACCAGGGTCAAGATTTGGATCCGCTTGGTTGTTCAGCAGTAACTCGACTAGGGCTGAGTTTTTCATTTGTACAGCCACCGCAAGTGGCATGTTGAAACCAGTGGTTATATAACCGTTTATCAGCCACACGGGAGTAAGATTATTTCCTGTAGCTCCCGTGAGCAGGTTCAGATCTGCGCCCTGCTTGAGAAGCAGCTCGACCGCAGCCTGTTGTCCACCCTGGACAGCCCAGAGCAGAGGCGTCTGGCCATAAATATCGATTGGATTTGTGTCGTAGACGCGCTTTGCTAACAACACCAGCATAGCCCTTTCCAGGCCAAAATATGCTGCTAGGTGCATTCCTGTCAATTTACGTGGTAGTTGACCGACATCATACCCATGGAGCAGAGTATACATGAGCGCTTGTCCGCTTGCGGAAACATAGTCTTCATTTCCAAGGAATTCGAAGACCAGATCATTTTCTTCCAAGGAAGAGGTGCGGACGTGGTGTGCCCAGTTGACCGAGGCATAGGTATAGAGCGAGTTGTTTTCTAGCCGTCGTTGCAACTCCTCCCGGGATGCACAGGAGCCGGTGCCGAACGTCTCGAACAGGAGATACGTAACGCAGCTTGTCGCTATAGCGTCTCTGGCCGCAAGGGCCCAGGCAATATCAGTGAGATAATCATAGGTCGTATAGTGCACCAGCTGCACCGTATCAGCTTCTTGATTATGGATGACTAGGCCTGCGCAGAGAGAAATCAATTCGTCCAGATCAGGGAAGTTGTCCTCTTCCAGTCGACGGTCACCCTTCTCTATGGCGAGAGCATGTCGAAGCTCATCCCGACGCAAAGGTCGCACTGCATGTATAACCCATGAGATGATACGCTGAGCCCATTCGCGGTTATTTACTCTCTGTCGATTGATTCTTTCCATCGCATTGTCATATGCCTCTTTTAGTGCTCCTGAGCCGTGAGGGAGCGCATCCAGTGCACGGTGGAACTCATTTTTCGTTCTTTTATCTTTCAAGGAGTCAAAATGGAGGGTCGCGAGCAAGAACCTTGATTCGATTTGTCTTAGTTTCCAAATTATCACGGGACACTGAGACAGGACAGGATATCCTTCCAAGATAGAAAACACTTACATCCCATCCACCAAATTGATTATCTGTTGCGTGATCTTCAGTTTCAATATCTCGTCCTGTTGAACAGAACGCGATAGCTCACTCCAACGACTGTCCAGGTAACATTCGATATCTGCCCCTTGTGCCCTAATATCCAGCCGTATGGCACCATCGAATGCGTACTCTAGGGAAGGCCGAGATGTTACCATGAAGCTGAGTTTACCACTCGATTGTAAACTCCGGACTTGGTCGAGCAGTTCCCTGCACGTCTCCTCCGAGCACTCATCCAGGGCGTCGACGACAAGGAACGCTCGATCAAGTTCCATGACGACTCCCAGAAGAGTGTTCGATAAATCTTTCATTGTCGGCTTGGAACTCCTGGCTTCGTGTTGTTCATAGAGAGAACGAACCGATGCGGGAACTGGGCCGGATAGCTGCTCCAAAATCTGCCGCAGAACGATACTAAGTCGATTGGAGGCAGTTTGGATCTGCCTTTGATCATAGCTGCAGTACAGGTAAGCCACCGGGGTCTCTCTGCTTATCTCTCGCTGCAGATGATCAATGACGATGGAAGCCAATATTGTCTTTCCGGCACCAGGAATCCCGGGGCAGAACAATGTTTGTTGTTTCCCATCTAGCCAGAGGCTAAACTGTTCGGAATGCAGAAACCATTGACCAGTGCCCGGCCGGTGCTTACTGAAAGCATCTACTTGCTCAGCTTGCTGAGCAGAGGGAGCAAGCCACGACAGAATTCTATGGCGCATCTTTCTCTCTTGTTCTGTTCGGCCATCAGAAAAATTTCGCATGCTTTGAAGATTAGGAGGATAATATTACCGTCAAGTAGAGGATTGAGCTTGAACTTGACTTCCGATATCTCCTTTCGGACTACATACATGATGCAACGTTGGCGGATCAGCTTCCTTTTCTCTCCCACGGACACGCCAGTTTAGGAATTCACTGACCCGTTTCAACAAGCTCCGCAGCGACTTCCATCTTCATCACCTCAGCTGGTGGAATGACACTCAGGAGGTCCTTGGCATAAGCCGCGGCTGTCGCAGCCGCATACCGTTGCCAGATCTTATGTTTATGGGTGTCGGAATAATCACAAATGCCTCGAATAACCAGGCAAGGAAAATCATTCATCAACCCTGCAGCCTCCATCTCGAAGCACAGTATGCGATATTGTCTGCGAAGTCTCTCTCGCGTGGCGGCGTGCCTCATCACCATATCTGCGGAGGCAATGGTACCATGGTGAATGACAGGATCCGTAGTCGTCCGAGGGCGTCGACGCACCAAACGGGAGGTGTCACAGTATGGGCATGGTTGTTGCTTATGATGACTTGATCCCGATTTACGGACGGTGTGACCATCGCTCATTAATGCGGCTGCTGCCCCAACTAAGAACACCAACAGAGCGACGGCGGCAGAAAAGAGCGAAGCAGAAGCCAACATACCACTGCTGGAGTTGAATGCAATCGCGCCCCAAGAAGCGAACAGACTGATACCTAGGACAGCGATGACAATATGACTTCTGGAATTAGAGGAAAGAAGGCTCGACTGCACAGCAGACTCTTGATGCTCATAAGATACCTCAAAAAGCTGGTCATACTCCCACCCTTGATGACTGTATAGGTCTCCAAACCGTGGGTTGCTCCCCTCTCTTAATGCTAGTGTTTTCTCGATCATATCCGTAACATGCCGCGACAATCCATTCCGTTGAACCTCATAAGTCGCCCGTAATTTATTTACTCCGTTTCGCAGTTGAGCTGGTGGCATATTGAGCATTCCTGTGTGTTCAAACTGGCCGCCGGCCACCATCTTCCCACGGTCATATTTTATAACCCCACCTGTAGCGTGTCAAAAAGATTTGTGGAGGGGGCCAAGGAAAAGGAAGTCTCTAGATAGGCAAGGAGATTTTTAAATATTCCTTACCCAGCTCTCCATCAGGAACACTGACTACCACATCACCAAGCCGAATATCTTCTTCATCAGGAGACTTGCTGGGGCTGGAAGGTGCTCCGCCGCCTATCCCCACCATCAGCCCAAAACGAATGCTAGGGAAACTTCGGAGCATGTCTGCTGCTCCCTTGGCTGCTGGGGTAATGCCGGTACTGCCAGCCGGGAGACACGCGATCACGATGTTGTGTTGACCAATTCGACCGAGCGTATACACGTTGTCATCGCCCTCGGGTTGATTCCGCGCCGGATAAATCTCATCCAACATCCCCTCCGAGGCTGCTAACTCGATGGCGAGGGCACAGATCCATCCCACCGTAAACTCATCATTCCGAGGTGCTCTGTATGGGAGATATTAGTGTGAATATGATGTCTCTTAGGTTTTCCATTTTCCCCCTTGCTTTCTGTCCATGTGTGGAGGCTCTATTTTTCTCAGCTTAAAGACTCACTTGCTAGATAAGTCTGCCATCCTGAGGCGATACTACCTTCAAAGCCACCCCTCCGCGGTAATTAGGAATGAGCGAACATGATGGCCAGAAATTGCGAATTAAGGCCCGGGTTGCTGCCCAAGCTTGAATGACAAGCAGATATCATGCAGGGATCTTGGGTCGGAGAAATCGAACTTCCGCCCAAAAAGTAATTATGGGTCGATGTATGTATGTAAGCAGCTAACAATCTGAGTATGGGAGATAATCCTTGGAGTCACGTTAGGGGACAAAAAAGGGCCCAAATGCTACTTAGTCAAAATTTAGTCTACATGCTTCGTGCAATCACCGTGAGCTAGAGGAAGGATGCCGATATTATAGTCGTTCCGCTCAACAAACCAGGTGCTTATGAACTATAGGCGGGAAATGCCGAAGTATACCCGGGAGCAACTTTTCCCGCATACTGTATCATCGTAGTAGAATTGCTACGACTATCGCGGACTGGTTGTAGTCCACTTTGACGGAGGATGTCCTTGCCCAGGGTTGCAGGATTGGGTGGATATGATGCATGCATGTATTTCAACGAACCTGGAGTTTCTAGTATACTTGTTTGCAGGAAGACCTGGAATTTTGCGCTGAACCCCACAGGGGAATATAGTAGTGTTATCGCAAAGTACATAACGTCAATCATAATGTCATCTTAACATTATAACACATCCGTTGTTCTTATCTAGTATTTCTGACAGGAATACAAGAGAACACACTCTTAGGTCGCTGTCGACTTTGTGCTGGCCAGTTGACGGAGAGAGCAGAGGAAATGGGATTTCAGTATTCCACCTGCAAAAATGATAGGCAAGAAGCAGTTGGTGCCAGGAAAGAATTGTAGTAAAGTACTAGTAGATCTACTGTTAGTCTAATGTTAGATACTCGCCTGCCTTCCCTTTCTTTCGGTTTGCTTTTCTTCTGTGATCGGCATATATTCTGTACTGTGGAAGTATAGTGTCGGCCGAGTCCAAGCCACAGCGTCAATCTCCGGCTTGAAGCTGGCCCGTCCGCGGATGAGATCATTCCCCACACCTGCGACACGAATCGGAGGATAAGCCGCCCACAATGCCATCATTGTTGAATCGCAACAGAGCCACGTTGTTCGCTCATTGGATCTGATCCTAGCCGTTACATGTCAGATCTCATTTTATCGACTGGGGAGTCAATGCTCATTGAAGGGCTGGAGGTGGTACGGGATGACGTTATCCGACTTGGTCGGCCGCGTGTCGAGGATGCGATGCGCTGCGATCCGTGGTTGAGAGCGAAACTTTCGGTTTGCGGACTTGATATCCTGTTTTATCTACCATTGTGTTACTGTTGACGGGTGTGATGATGATGCATGCGATCTGTCGCGCGACGCTGGAGATGTATTTCGAAGGTGGGATGGGATATTGACAGTGAGATATGACAGTGACTGAGAAAAGTATTGTAGTGAATATTATGGAGCTGTCAGTGCTCGGAGGTACTGTTCCTGACTAATCTGCACTAAGGCACCTGATATCAGGTGTCTTTGCAGCGAACAAGAATAGACTGCCCCAGTCAATATCCTCGAGAAGGAAAGCAACAGAGACGATCCCATCCACTTCTGACGCAAGAATGATCCATCTCTCGTCGCTAACTGGGGCAGTGGGGCAACCTTCATCTACTTTGTCTCCATTCTTTGTCTTTGTGCTCGATTCTAGAATCCGTGAATCTGATGGGCTGATCCTGCACACCATCAAGCTGCTTGCAGCGATGATGTGATAGGATCCCTACGCCACGGAGGCCCTGCATGTATCTGTTCGACTGTGACGGGGTGATAACACCCCAGATTCGATTCAAGCGCAATGACGTAGGTGGGCTTCGCTGCATAGCAGGTGCATTTAAAGGGCCCTGAATCGTTGAGCTGGTGGTAAGCATCTAGTCAATAACTTATTCCTGCACATATCTTGATACCTAACCTTAGTACTCACGATCAAACCCTACAATTGCTATCTATTTTCACTTTCTTGTACCTGACGAACCACTAGCTTTACGACTGACGAACGCGACGACAAATCAGCTACCACCCCGTCCCAAACAACTACCCAATCAAGATCGGCGCATATTTCTCCAATCCTTTCACCTCCCGTCAAGCCATACCGTCTAATACAGCTACAATGTCCTCTCCTATCGCAAGCAAAGTCTCCAAGCTCAACCTCAGCCCTGACTCCAAGCGAGGCACTCCACCCAAGCTCCGCCAGCAGACCCCCCAGAAGAAGACTCCTCCCAAGCTTCATACCCAGGATTCCGCCTCTCAGGCTGAAGAACCAAGCGCACCTTCTACCCCCACGCCCAAGGGTAAGGTTAGGCAGCTACAGTCTGAGCAGCGCGCTTCCCCTGCCCCGGTCCCGGATGACGCTCAGTCCCAGGCATCTGGATCGGCAAGTCAGATTGGAAGACCCGCTTCTGAGCTTGGAGACAAAGCTCAGGAGACTGCGCAAAGTGTGCAAAATGGCGTCGAAGACCAAGGTGTCGGCCAGATTGACTTGTCTGTTCTGAAGGGTCTGCAGGTCGGCGAGGATGGTCTAATCCATGATCAAGATGGAAATGCCATTGGCCGACTCGCGGAAGGCCAGGCTGAATATCTCACCGGATACACTGTCGGTGACAACGGAGAGATCCTCGATGAGGATGGGGATCTTGTCGGAGTTGCCGATGTTCTTCCTGAGGCTTTCCAAGATGCGGTTGACGGCACCCAGGAGGGGGCTCAAGAAACAACCGACCAGGCAACCAAAACCATCAACAATATTGCCGAGCTGGCGGAGCGTCCTGTCTCCGAGTCTGGTGAAATTAAGGATGATGATGGCAACACCATCGGCAAGCTTGTTGAGGGCAACCCAGAGGATTTGGCTGGTTATGCTCCTGACAAGGAAGGAAACATTCTTGATGACGATGGTGACCTTATTGGTCGGGTAGAGATCGCATCTCAAGCTCAAGAAGCAGCTGAAGCAGAACCCGAAGCAGCATCCGAAGCAGCACCCGAAGCGAAACCGATCACCGATATTGCGGCCCTGGCTGATCGTCCTGTGTCGGCATCTGGCGCTATCAAAGACGACCAAGGGCAGCCGATCGGAAAGCTTGTCGAGGGCAATCCCGAGGAATTGGCAGGTTATGCCCCGGACAAGGAAGGAAATATCTTGGACGATGATGGGGATCTTATCGGCCGTGTTGAGATTGCGTCCCAAGCCCGCCAAGGCGCTGAGAGTGTTGCCAGCTCCCAGAGACCTGCTAGCAAACTGAGCCGTGAGGCTGTTGACGATGCGGATCAAAGGGACACTTCAACGGCCGATGAAGCCAAGGAATCTGTCGAGGAGGCTGCTGAAGAGGCAGACGATGATCTTCCTCCCCTTTCTACCCTGGAGGGCCTCAAGTGCAACAAACTGGGCAAGATTGTTGATCGGGAAACCGGTAAGCCTGTCGGTGAACTGGTCGAGGGCGATGCGAAGAAGATCGCTAGACTGGGCGCCCAGCTGGATGACAAGGGTCAATTCTGGGACAACCGCGGCAACGTCATTGGAAAGGCCAAGACCCTCCCTGTCGAGGAGCATCCCGATGAACCGCCCTTTGGTGGATTGGAGGGCCTCCACGTTGTTGAAGATGGATGGGTGGAGGACCAGAACGGCAAGCGTGTCGGTAAGATCAGCGAGGGCGATGCTAAGAAGGTCCTTGGTCGTCCTGTTGATGAAGATGGGGACGTCTTGGACAAGAATGGCAACACCATTGCTAAGGCTGAATACTACGAGGCCGAAGACGAGCCGGAGCCGGAGCCGGAGGAAGCCCCTGACCTGTCCAGTTTGGAAGGTCTCACCCCCAACAAGCTTGGCTATGTGATTGGACCAAAGGGCGTCCCGATTGGGCGTGTCGTGGAAGGCAAGGTGAAGGAACTTGCCGGCAAGGAGATCCATGACGGCCAGATCTGGGACGGACCGAAGCCAATTGGACGTGTTGAGCTTATTCCCCAGGAAGAGCGGGAGAAATCAGCCGAAGGTCCATTCGCCGGGTTGGAGAACCTTGTTGTAAACAAGGAGGGTCTCGTCGAAGATGACGACGGAAATGTGGTCGGCAAGGTCATTGAAGGCGACATCAAGATCTTGCGTGGACGCGCCGTCGACGAGGACGGAGAGATCATTGACAAGTACGGCAACGTCAAGGGCCGTGCAGAGCCATATGAAGTGGAAGAGCCACAGGAAGAGGCGCCAGACCTGTCGATCTTGGAAGGAAAGACGGTCAACAAGGCTGGAAACGTTGTGGATGCCCAGGGCAACGTCTTCGGACGGATCACCTCTGGTGACAAGCGCCTTGCTGGACGAAAGGTTGACGGCAAGGGCCAGATCTGGGGTGATAACGGCAAAGTGATTGGCACAGCCGAGCTCATCCCAGGAGCCGAGGAGCAGAAGCCCGAAGGCGCCTTCTACGGTTTCGAGAATCCCGTGGTCGGAAAGGACGGCGTGATCACTGATGCCTCGGGCCAGGTCATTGGCCGTATTGTTGAGGGCGATGCACAGCGCCTCCAGGGCCGCCAGGTTGATGAGGATGGCGACATCCTGGACAAGAACGGTAATACCATTGGCCGCGCTGAGCGCTGGCAGCCCGAGGAGAAGCAGCGTGATGTTAACCCGATGTCGGGCCGTAAGGTCAACCGTGAGGGAGAGGTGCGCGATGCCGATGGTAACCTCATTGGCAAGCTGACCTCTGGCAACCTGCCATCCCTCATTGGCAAGGAGATTGATGATAACGGATACGTGGTGGACAATGATGGTAACAAGATCGGGGAATGCACATTGATCGAGAACATTCCCGAGCCCGAGCCCGAGCCTGAGGAGCCTGAAGAGGAACCTCAGGAGCCAGAGATCTCGCCTGAGGAGCAGGAAGCCCAGAGGAAGCTAGAGGAGGACAAGCAGTTGGCCAAGAAGATGAGCGGTATTGTTGCCCAGACACTAGACCGTATTCGTCCTGTCTGCAAGATGATTTCTGAGGTACGTTTAATTTTGCTTCGATCACCGTGACACCACTAACCCCTCGATAGCATATTGAGAAGGCAGACCGCACGCCCAAGGATGAGCTTGATGAGGAGCAGCTGGTCAAGGATGTTAAGCCGCTCCTCGAAGAGGGCAACCAAATCTTGCAGGAATGTAATGGTGCCATCCGTGCCCTCGATCCGGACGGTCATGTTGCCGCCACGGCCAAGGCCCGTGCTGCTTCTCACGAGGCTTCTTCAGAGGAGTATGCTTTGGCTGAACAGCTTAAGGAGCTCACTGATCTGGTTGTCAAGACTATTGACAATGGCAAGAAGAGAATCGCAGGCATGCCTCATGCCAAGAAGAAGCTCAACCCTCTGTGGGCACTGCTCAGCGAACCCCTCGGCCAGATTATTACCGCCGTTGGCCTGCTGTTGAATGGTGTCCTCGGACTGGTCGGCCGGTTGCTGCAGGGTCTTGGCCTAGGCCCCCTGGTGAATGGACTGCTAGGCGGACTGGGACTGGATAAACTGCTTGGCAGTCTGGGATTGACTTCCCTGACGGACTCCCTGGGCTTGACTGGAAAGAAGAAATAATTGAATAAGCGAAGGGAAATGTGCCTGTGATATTACTTTTTTGATTCAATATTTGCCATTGATGTAAGATTGACGATAACGATTTTCACCATGTCGATAGCTAGTTAATTAATCAAAGTTTCACCTTATCAACCAACTTCATTCCATATCTTCATTCATAGGTCGAAGTTACTACCGTCATGCACTACCTCCGCAAGCCTTATATATAATCCTGCTCTTCCCCCTCATCTCATTCTTCCTTTTACACTCCCCGGGCTTCAACGCTCTACTAGTATATATAACACATCAACATGCCATATTATCCTGCTATCTCGATGCCATAAAGATAGTATCCTATAACATATGACATGCAATATATATACATACTATATACTACTTCCTCCACAAAGAGGAAATTGCAACGCCTGTGACTCCATCATAGGTCCATATTCCTCTATCATTACATCCCAACAGCCACCACAACACTCATGGAAGAACCCACACCAGAGCTAGAGAAATGAAAACATAGGCATAAGAAGACCACACTCTTGTGCTTCGTCTACTTCCCAGAGAAATTCCTTATCCCACGAAGATTGTATGAAACAATCTTCAAGAGATAAGCTCTCCAAATATCTCGGTATTCCATTATGATACTAAGAAATGCAATGGATAATATCAAGCATTCCCGTGTCTCATTTAAAGTCGATAACCAAGAGAAATACAACCTAAGAGCCCAACAGGCATCCGGTCGCTACTAAGATTGAGAAAGGCTGTGCCGCAGAAGGGGACTACGATGCATAAAAGGCTGATCTCGCTGTCAAAGCGCTTTGCAATGTTGATAGTGCTTCATGTATAGAGCTTTCACCAAATTCGGTTCGGCAGTACATGCTCTTAGTATGTATAACTACCACCCTATCGGATAAAGCGATCGTTGTTCTGTTGAAAAATGAGAAGAAAAACACTATCAGATGCTTAAGCTCGCTTGAAGATCCCGCGAAATCGTGGGCCCTGGAGATGGTGCATAAACACTTTGTGTTGTGTCTTGTTTATTGGACGAAGCATGCGCCAATTGCAAAACCCGGTCTGGGTTTCGATGATCAGTATAGTGAGTGCTCGCCTTTCGGCTTAGGGTTAGCCGCTAATTTGTGTATATTAGGGTTTTAGAGGAAACTTCCGTCGCCGTAATAATAACTACAGTCAAGACTTATTGTATATCCAAGGACTCGGTTTTATAGTATAGATTAAGCTATCTTCTTTGTCCTTTGCTTGGTTTCGTATTTTCGCCTTTCCATTTCTTTATATCTATGAAAATGTTCGCATAATACGGTTTGGAAGGATCAGGCATATTTAATCCAGAAAAAGAGCTCGCTCTCTAATTCTTATTACTCCAGAGCTACTAGATAGCTCAAAGTCACGTGAAGATACATTTCTCAATGCTTTATTATATAGCTTAGAAGGGTCTGGAACCGCTCCAGCCCGGGCAGGTACTATAACTGTATCCATGGGCATACAGATGATATCCCTTCTCACCTCCATGTTTCTATTATATTATCACATGGACCATTGACACACTACCAGTATAAGTAGTGCAGCGTAGATTACTCTGCTCATTATCTTACTTAGCCTATTAGTAGACGCCCTTGGTTCTCTGACTAGATCATGCGAAGGACTACTCTTATCAAAACATCTATGAATTGGCGAGTTATGGGACACAGCGCCAAGACATTAATCCCGAGGTCGTTGACCAGCACTTTCTAGCTGACCTACAATACGCGTGCCAGTATTGGGTACATCATCTGCAGCAAAGACAAGGTTGTACTCTTGAATTCCAAAATCTTGCTTCTCTCAAGCAGCATTTCCTTCACTGGCTGGAGGTTCTCGCACTAATGGGCAGAATATCCGAGGCAGTAGAAATGAATAACACACTACAATTCAGGACCTGGGTAAGTTTACGGCTTATTGAAAAGGAAGCACAGACTAAATTATACCACAGGAAAGTATTGGACATGAGCTGTCCGACCTCCTTTAAAACGCAAGAAGATTCACTCTCCAGAATTTCTATATGGCTGGAATCGCCCCACTCCAACTATACTACGCGGGACTTGCGTTTGCACCCGAAAAGAGTATTATAAGACAGTCTTTCTATAACCAGATATCAAAGCGAGTGCAAGTCCTACCAGTTGATAAGACATGGAGCCCCAAGTCTACAGACATTGGAAGGCCATTCTAATTGGGTTTGGTCAGTGGCCTTCTCGCAGGACGGTCGCATTATGGCCTCAGGCTCGTATGATAGTACTATCAAGCTCTGGGATACAGCCACCGGCACCGAGCTGCAGACGCTGACTGGCCTTTTTGATTCGGTTAGTTCAGATGGTGTGCCAAGTCAGGCAATAACTGAGTAATCCCCTCCAAGTAGGATGGTTTCACTCAAGTACGAATCAAGGTTGTGAATGAACTGGCAAATTTCAAGTAGTAAAGTATGATTGAACGCGAAGACTAAATACATGCGTGGTAATGGCTGTCCCCGTATATCTAGCCCCCGTATGTATTCCCGTTTACCCCCGAGGGTAGTATATATTACTATCATCGGGCTTGTGGAATTTGGTATTTGACCTATCCGGCTGTTGAACACATTCACAGGCTTAGCCTTGATTTAATAGATAACTCATGGAGTATTCATACAAGACTTATCAGAAACGGTAAGGCTGTGAAAGTTTAGCACCGTGACATTCGTCTTTCCATCGATCGAAGGTAGACATACGGAGTGATAAATCATCAGCCTAAACGATGACCGCAGTTGGAGCAATAAACGTGCCCGTCTACTACATCTTTTTCACACTTAGGGCACGTTATGCGGACCCTGACACTTGGCGACACTGGGGCAATAGTTGTCTCTCCCAGAGATTCAAATTCCAAGGAAGGCGTCATTTTTTGAGATTGGTGAATTTCAGATAGTTCTGAGCCGGACAAGCTTTGGTATGAAAATCTTGACGGTTGTGATATTGTATCTCTAGACGGGTTTGTATGAGAGCGGACAGAATGTGCAATTTATATGTGCTCTTGTTCGTCCAGAATGCGGGGGAGGAGGGGGCATGAACCAAATTTTTGCATTAGGCCCGTCCTTGTCAATCCTAGTAGTTCAACCGCAATCAACATGTGTAGCACCATCCCTGCAATCAACATATGTGCACTGTCCCCGGTCAACCCGGGTATTTCAGCTGCATTCATCACTCCTCCTGGGAATCTGAGACTATATGTACCAATAGCATCTCTATCATACTTAGTAAAAGAGGTAGCCTTCTCCTGGTGCATTGCACTGCCCCAAGACCGTCTGTGCTCGCCTGATGAGGCATTTTTACTATTGATCCGGATCATCGATACCCGCTATCTTACCTCCTCGGGGGGGCCTCGTCTACTTCGAGCCCGCAGTGCACTCTCTCTTGTGCTCCGAATCATTGGACTGGTCGTTGCCGCCAGGGCTAGGTTTTTCATCATCAGACCTGGTCAACTCGTCGATCCATGGAGGAACGTATCATGAGTGGCCCCTGGTGTCCGGCCCCAGGGGTCTGACGCCGGCCTTGCGAATTGGTCATATAGCGGTCAGCCAGTCAGAAGTTAGACTTTCGCACAGTCAGCGAGCAGGATTGGAATTTAGCGGAGGAGACAGAAATGCCAAGAGTACCCTAATCTAAGACTGACATAGCCCAGAAAACCACACTCAATGAACCTTGTCCACACATCCACTCCTTATCCCTGCACAGATATTGATTAATGATATCTTCTGATAACACTATTTGTCTATATATTTTATTCGTAATATATATTTCGTGGTCATTAATACCCTTATTAGATTCACGAATACCTGATTTCAGGTCAGGAATATCATGTGAGTAGATACGAAAAGTGCAGCTGCCTGCGTGTTCTAAGTATTCACACGGATGGAAACATTGACAAGGAACCGGCCGTTTTCAATGAACCATGTGCGACGAAGGTCATTATTTCTGGAGCACAGTCTCCGAGGCATCCCTTGCGGTTTGACAGTTGAGGAGGTGGGTCATTTAAATCTATGTGTGAAACTGGGCACAGCTTCTATCTCCCTGCATCGAGTGAGATACCCGGTTTGATCAGTGTTATAGATACGATCGCTCATCCTCCCACTTAGTTTGCTGCGAGTTGTGCTGTCATCTTGGAGATGAAACGATTCCAGGGCGACTATTGGGGATCGTGTTGCGATACTGGGAGGATGAAGAGACTTTTCGACGGAGTTGGTCTGTTTACCCTGCTGAAGATTATCCTCATAGGAGGGGGTCGTTTATCACTAAAGGAGATGAATTGGCAACTTAGGTCATTGGGAAGCTATATCGAGCATGTAGTATATTATTTTTGATCTGCTTTAGTGATCTATTTAGATACTTTGTTCCACATATAGGAGAACATTGTGAGATACCCCGGCTCCTATTTGAGCCTACACTTTTTCACCTTCTCGACGAAGCTATACTCGCCGTAACGTAGGTATTTATTCCCAGAAATTACCCAGGAAGCTTGATGCTAAACGAATGTATGGTAAGTAGCTGAATAACCGTCAACGCCGTATCACGCCACCCGTCCAAATCTATATGTCAAATCATGCAATATTCATTATTCGTTTCAGGTCATGAAGTGAAAGAGGTTTCACCAAGTAGTCGTCAATGCCTGCTGCAAAGGCCTGCTGTTGCATCTCGCTCGAGGCGACACCGGTAACCGCCATGATGGCTGCTCGTGGGAGCGAATGTTGTTCTTCGTACTCGCGGATCTTACTCGAGGAGACGATTCCGTCCATAATCGGCATTGAGATGTCTGCACAATTAGTCACTGATGCTGAGCAATGAAGGAAGCAATGCACCTACCCATGAGGATGTAGTCAAAAGGCTTTGTAGAGCTTTTGTACTTTTCTAACGCAGCAAGGCCGTTGGATGCTGTTTCGTAACTGCAGCCGATTTTTCGAAGGAAGGTAGCGAGAATCTAGACATGTTAGTGCTTATTGTAGACATGCGAGGGATTGTGCGTACCTTAAGGTTGATATCATTGTCATCCACAATCAAGACGTAGAGATTCTTGCCGATAGATTCTCGAGGAGGCGAAGGGGCAAAATCGGACACATTCTCTCTAACCACAGGCGGTGATTCCGTGCCCTTGGCCATAGCAAACGCATCAGACAAGCTCCGGCCTCGGAGCGGGACACCGGAAAGGGGACCTAAAATGGGGCTTTCCGCATACGATATCCCTCCGTCGGACTCTGTGATCCGCTGTAATGCCTGCAAGATCTTGCGAGGTCCAATCCTATTCAATATTAGCAGATAACTTCTGAAAAACATCCAATGTACATACGGCTGAGGAACATAGAAGACATCAGCCCCTTTGATGGCGAATTCTCCTGGGAGTGTGACACCTTGTTCACCAATGACAACAATAGCCTTGAATTTCACATCGATGAGCCCCCTTTCCGAAATGGCTTTCAATGTGGATTCCTCAATGACGGCAATATCGCCGGAGGCCTTGTCTAACTGATCGGCGAAAGACACCATCCACCCGGGCTGGCTAAGTAACACATTGCTGAGTGCGCCTCTTAGCGAAAGCTTACGCTTCGCTTCCGCGCTCAAAAGACCACTGGGTGCTTCCTTGAGGTCTGCATATGCATTGAGGCCCACCAACGACACACGGGTCATTTTCCGCGTTCCCGGGGCACCACAATCCATTGAAGAGGTGTCTTCCACGAACTCCACGGGAATGTACACATCCACTTGCGTCCCAGCCCCTACATCACTCTTCACCTCCACCTCGCCTCCAAGGTACGTCACCAGCTGTTTCACCACACTCAGTCCCAATCCAACACCCTCTGTCAAGATGCTTTCCTGCGCAAATGGCTTGAAAAGGTGGTGTTCGAGGAAGTCTGGCGAGATCCCACAGCCAGTATCCGTGATTGACAGGTAGGCTAGCGTCTTCTTCGTGTAGCCAGACCTTTCCACCTTCTTCGCCAAGGAAACTTCAATGAAGCCGGATGTCGTGAACTTGAATGCGTTTCCCAAGATATTCATGATGATCCGCCTCCATGCACCCGAAAGTGACTGTAGGTGCCATGAGCCCAAGTCTTCAATGCGGACGATCACCGACAAATCATCGGCTTTCGATTGTGGTACACCAGCAGGCCTATTACCAACGGTAGATCCACTTGGTAGGTAGCGACTGGCCACCTTCGCAGCCTTGATGAGCGATCGGTGGCCTGCGTACAAGGCATCGGTAACGTCCTCCACAATTTCGTCCAAGTCAAACTCTGTCAGTAAGTTATCCATCCCTTCACCATTTGCACCGCCTCGTTTGCGCAAATGAGTCAGATTATTGATCTTCGTAAATTCAAGACTGCGGAGAATTAGTAAACATCATACAGCAGAAAGAGGCGAGCTTACAGGTGATTCATCGTGTCCAATAGTGTGAGACCACAGGTTTCTACCATGGCGACCATGTCTTGTTGGGCGGTGTCCAGAGACGTGGTCTGCAAAAGCTCTGTGCTGGCAAGCATACCATGCAATGGGGAACGTAGCTCATGACTGACCGACGCCAGCAGGTCTGACTTTGACCTCTCGGTAGCCGTCCACTCTATCTGGCAGAACCCAGAAACAATGGTATCACCGAAGGACTTGAGAAAGTGCAGATCATCCTTGCCGAGCTGTCGCTGGTCATCGCAGGTCCAAATGAGTGTTCCTGCAAGCCAGCGTGATTTGTTCCAGTTCCACAATGGAAGAAAGATCATAGATTTGGCCTCCGGGAAATTGTGGGCCAATCGGGTGGTGATAGAGTGCCGCAAAGGGATCTCACCCTGGTTGCTTTGTACACTTTGTCTGCGTTGATGCAAAGAACTCAAGGCTGGCCAGCCAGAAGCCAGATGTGGGTGAAGTATTTCGCCTTGAGGAAAAGCAGTGAACATGTCATGGAGCAGACCTTCCGTCAAAGGAATTTTAAACATGCTAACGTTGTTTCCCAGGGCACGCTCAGATGAGGCTACCCCAAGAGGCTCACACTGCTTTTCAGACCAGCCACCATAAGACGATACACTAGGTGAGCGGAGAGATAATCCAGAGTCACTTTCTTTGTCCCACTCTCCAACACTAGCGGTCGATTCACTGTGTCATGGTTAGCTACATTTGCAATACTTGCTGATGGAAATATCATTATACTTGCCCTCGAGTGTTGCTGCGTGATGCATCGACAAAGAGAACGCCATCTAGATCCATACATTCCTGCAGTAGCCCACTTGCGCGAGAAAAGAGCATCGAGGCTTTTTCAGAGATAGGAGTGCTTTCTGGCACCATTACGAGGTTGCTCGTTTCATCAGAGCTTTTCCTCACATGCCGCTGATGGATCCCATTTGGCACTGAATTATTACTTCCAAAAGCTGGAATCTGGAAGAAAGGGGATTCAGGGCGAGGCTGTGGTGGCGGATGCCTGGTGGAGGATGGTGAGACCTCGCGAATATCGGTTGCTGACACGGAGAGGCGGTCGATCTCTGGGACATCCGATGAACGAGGTGAATGTGGCACTTCCGATGAACGGGGCGATACAAGACTGGCCGCAGCCGTACTTTTCCTTCGGCTCTTCCATCCATCGTTCTCAGTTGGCGACTGTCCCTTGACGAACTTCATAAGTCCACCTAATAAACGGTCGTTTTGGCGATAGTGCCGTACTGCCCCGAGATTTTCAAGGTGACTTGCAACAGCCTTGGCAACATCTTGCAGTTCAGCCAGTTCACTAGCACCAAAATGGTGGCAAGGCTTGTTGTTCACCACGCAATATGTCCCAATTACCTCTCCACAGGATGTGGTCAATGGAACCTCCGCGTAGAGCCTGGGGCGGATTCGTTCCACGAAAGGATGAGACTCCAGAGTTGCTTCCATTCTAACATCACGAATGATGGTACTAATGCCATCACTGGTGATATTCGAAGAACGGGTGTCCTGTATTGCATTCTTTCCCAGACCGAGAGTGCTCATACCTATCGTAATACCGTCCACAGATGTCTTGTTCCCGCAGCGTGAGCCGGACGGCGCAGCTTCAGCGATTATATACGTCTCTGAGTTATCGACCAGCGAAACAAAGGCGAGAGTGCACCCTAGACGGTAGGTCCCCAGTTGTGCAAGAGCCACCAACGTGGGGTCTGAGGCTGGGCTAGCCATCGTGGAGTGGTTATGTCCATTGACGACCGAGCCCGGGGACACCTTGTGCAGCAACCCGTTGGCTTGATCCGGAGCCTGGGAGCTGTAAAATCTGTTACCATCATTGAACAGTAAGCAGTGCTTCTTTAATACACGGCAGCGAATGCAGATGGGCACGGATGCTTAGCGTGAAGTCGTACCTGAGAAGTTCGGGGGTCATCCGGGGCAGCCGCAGGGGATTGAGAGCTGCCGAACCCACAGCGTTTGTGTGATCGTCTAGGACATTGCAAGTCGCCGCGGAGGTTTGTCCAGGGCCAGATGGTACGATTAACGGAAAGAACAAGCACCAGATATATTCTCAGATCCCTAGTCACGGCAAAGTTAGTCGGCAAGGCTTTAAGGTTTGTGATCCGGGCGCCACCGGATTTGCAACAGATATTTTCAAAGAGAATGCTAGAGCTGACGAGAGCCGGCCAAGTGGTATGAATGCAGGTCTAGGCCACGGGCTTGATGTGAATGATTCTCTTAGTGCACCTAAGCGATGGGCGACCCCGCCGGCTGATGGCCCCGACCCCGGATAAGGGGATCATCGCAAGGCTCTGCATGACCGGCCCTGCCGAATCCCGGGTACGACCGTGGCGTGTTCCATGGTTCGGTCATCTTCGCTTGCCGTACAGACATCGGCCGAATAGCTTCAAAGACGGCCGTTGTCGGCTCCGACAGTTCGCCTCGCTTAAGTATAGGAAAGACAGCGAGAGATGCCGTCCCGCTCATGGTGAGAACGAGAAGATTCGACTGAAAAAGCCATCTAAACGATTCGGAATGGCTGCATTGCCGATAATCGTGAGAAGGAGGAAAGTGGGATGAAGGCAAAGGTGAACGGGTCATTGATGTAACCCAACTCTATAGAGTCGCGCGTGACGCACCGCGATTCGTCCGGAGTTACTTTTCCCGGCGCCGCTTTCAGGTTGTGTTCGCCTGAGGCATCAGACATCAAGTGTGTGCCCTGGCGAGCCCTTGCCCTCGTCAGAGACCTGATTGGGCTTATAGTAGTACCTCACAGTGTGTTATTTCTTTCGACAGGAAGAACAGGTTTTCGGTAGTCTTCCTACTACTGCCAGTACTATCTTGCGGATGATCCGTTCATCACTCCTCCCGTTTACGATTAGGTGGTGATCTACAGGAAGAGTAAGCAGGATGTGGCCGGAAGCTTAAAGGAGGGGGGCACATCCCCCTCCTTCGGCGATCTGTCCATTCAATTATCAGTCTAAGCTGTGTCAAATGCTATTACTCATTAGACAAGCTGCACGCGTAGAAATTAAGATAAGGTGGAAGATGCGACGAGTATGTACGACTCCAGCCCAGGAAGCTACTGCAGGGACCCTCCGAGACCCACAAAGGGAAAGGATCGGCTGCTATTACTCATCGACTTGGAGCATGATTCATTCAGTCACGTGGTGGTCGTTGTCATGTTCATCCAGAGTCATTCTAATGGTCTAGATCTTCTCTCCCACGCCGAACGATTCTGGGACTGCCAGGCCGTAAGACCTGCAAGAGCTTGAACTACTCTTCCACAATCATCGGGAGTGTCTCACAGTTATACGTATCAGGATAGCTTAAGGCTGTGGAATTCTGCTCGTTATTTTGACGGCTCATACATGGGGTATCACTATTCAAAGCTCGAATTCGGGATCGCGCCCTACAAGGGGCACATGCCAGCAGCCAGTCAGATCTAGGTTCGTGTGCTTACTCTGTCCTTGTGAAGATCGACGGCCCAAGTCCAAGTTCTAGGCCCACCTGCCGACGCATGGCTGGCGGTGTAACCTCGCGGACACTGATTGATTAGTCTGGCCCAGCCAGACGCCGTCTAATCGTACGAATGTACTTGACGCCCAATTGTCCTCCTATCAAAGCCTTGTAATATGTTGGGGGAGTGTCGTGCAAGACCAAGACAAATGTAACCTAACCACTAGAACAGCGGAGGGTCCAAAGTTGGGTTGATAGAAAAAAAGGCCTCAAGGTCCATTGTTGAGAAATCAAAGTCCCACCCCATGTCCGACTGAGTGAAATCAAGCAGGTCTTCTCCACTACCCAAGCTACCGCTTGGCATGCGCAGGCCATCCTGCAAGGAGTTTCCTTGAAAGTCAGATAGCATTGAAAGGCCTCCCGCAGCCAGGTCCGATTGGAGAGGGTCAGGAATGGGACCTTGGGGCTGGTGCGAGATGTTACTGGGGTACCGTCGCACAGCACTAGCATTTTGGTCGATGTTATAGGAATCCCCTTTCAGCATTGTATCTGGCGACCATTCATACGATGGGTTAAGTTTTCTCAGGACGGTTTGAATGGCAGACATGGAGCTGGAGATTGGTTCGCCATATCGCATCGATGAAAGTCCTTGCAAGGCGGCATGTATCCAAGGAAGGTGAGTAGATGCCAAATTTTCTCCATGCATCAGATCATAAATTAGAGCGAAGCTAGAGCTGCCCAGAAAGTATCCGTGATAGCGAAGTTCCTGGGACGTCATCAGCACCAGGCCTGATCCAGCAGAATGGACTGCGTCTAGACTTACCCGAACCAGTTCGTTATATATGGAAGCCTCATACAAATGATGGATGGTCCTGCAAGCGGCACTAAGGGCCTGGTTACAGGCTTCATTGAGCCATGTGGGGATTTCTGTTGGTCCTTTTGCCGTGCTGTGCCCTGGCCGTTGCGAGGACATCTTCATATCGTGCTGCCACCGACCTCGAAAGATCAAAAATGGCCGAAACGTCAATAGAATGGTATGATAATAGACTGAACAGTCAGCTTACATCTCAGATACCAAATAATCTGGGCACATACGAGTTATTAGGATAGTCTGTCGTACGCCCAAGCTCCCCTGCTGAACCGGTTTATCAAGCCCAAACCCTAGTGCATGTTGCATTTTCGAGTCGTAACATCGCATGTCATCGGATATGGATTTAGCAATCTTCCACATTTGCAGTAACGATTCATGCCGTCGGCCATACATCTCATCGGCTGATCGGGAGAAGATTTTTGATAGATGGACTAGCACCTGCAAGAATGGATCCTTCGGTAGTGCGATTCCAATGTCCTTTGCGGATAGGGACCTCGGTCGTCCAAGATGAAAACAAGTCCAGCTGTTCAAAGAATCAGTGGGTATCAAAAGTACTAGCTCATTGGGTGACCAACACTTCGTAGAAGTACAATGACCAGAACGTACATCGTCGTTCCTCAACACTATCAGCAGCATCGTTACTCTCGGCGGGGGCTTCTTTGTGCAGACCGGCAGAGATGGCCTTTCGGGCAGCTGCGCCCATTAGGAGAAATGCGGAGTTAGGCCTTCCTTGCTCGTTCTGGAAATGGGCGTGCTGGCCAAAAGGTCAGTGTTGTGTTGTCTAATTCCTGAACAGACTTTTACTTATCATGAAGAGCGACAATTGTACAGTCTGAAGGTTGACCACATCGTCAAGAGAAGAAATAGACGCCTTTACGCGCTCGTATAGTATATCTCCCCAGCTGTGGTGTTGTGTTCCTAGCGAACCGGTGGCTAGCCCCAGCAACAGTAGTGATCGCGCCCATTTATCTGAGCGCGAATCTGGTGTTAGACGATACAACTGATCGAGCTGTTGATAGAAGGCTTCCTTAGGCCAAAACGGCACGAGGTGATACAGAGTTGCCAAAAAGCGTTCAAGAAAGTTTTTGGCTAAGTCGTAGGGCAGAAATAGCACATTCGCATCGGGTCCATTTAGGGCCTTGTTCGAATCATGCGACTCAGCCTGGGTTCCGAAGAAAATCCGACGGAAGCTAAACATGTCCAAGCCAGCTCCGGCTTCTTCGACCTCGCCTTGTGGCTCCTCCGTCTCCGCAGTTTGGTTGCCGGAAACCAAGCCCCTATAGATTTCGTGCATGAGCGCAAAGTGAGAAGTCGAGCCATAGTATAGCTGGACTTTGCACGATGGCGATGCCATATGTGTGGCTGAAACGCTGTTGTTGAAGGTCAAGCTGACGGAGGCATTTCTCCGGCGGGCTGGCTGCATCACCCCAGGAGACTGCTGACGTGCGCCGTACTCGGCCCGCGTAGCCCCATTCGAGGGATATTCATCATTCGCGGGAGCATCTGTATATTGGTGTTTCTTCTTGCGCTGCCGAATGACTTCGCGATAAATACACGGGGTATGGCGCAGTTGGCAGGTTTTGCACGGATTGACACCATTGCATTTGATCTTTCTCTTCCTGCACTCTTGGCATGCCTTGGGGATCCGCCAGCCTGAAGGCTGTGCTGGGGATATGGCGTCCGCCATCTGAAGCAGGACTGTAAACTAGGGTAACAGCGGACCCGTAATACTCATTAATCCCACTGCAAAGTCGTGTTGCTGCTCGGGTTTAATTTTCCTGATGGTTGCTGCGTCATGGACTGTTGCAGCCCCCGAGCGGTCGGATTTATCGCACGTGAGTTTATCCGTTATTCCGAACCCCATCTGGTTTAGTCCCTTTTCGCATTTTGGCACCTGACTCTGGCATTTTATCGTAGAATCAATAGTCAACTTGATTTTTTGAAGTAATAATTAATCTATACTGAAGAAGCAATGCTATCGTCGTTGTTGAACTGTCTATACTGAGTATAGGAAACTAGTAATGGTTTTGTGATTACTGCTAGCCGAAAATATATAGTAGGATGTTTTTGCCTAGTCCCCACATATTACAGTGCTAGCTGCCCTGACATACTAATGATCATCTGAACTGTCTTCAACACCACCACCAGTCTTAAAAGATACTGGTGGTGAGTTGCTTCCTTCTTTGAATTCAACGACTATTGACTTGGGGGAAAAAAGCCAAGATATGCTGTCGGTGATACGACACACTCCCGAGCGGAGTACAGCTAGGACCGCCGGCGAATTTGAACCTAGCCGAAGACATCTCGTGTTACAGGAGTTTCTTATTCGAGAAAGAGATCGCCTATGACAGATTATATACTGGTAGGTACAGTCGCTAATTTCGGCTACTGAGCGGAAATTGATGAGACAAACAGATGTCATAAAAGCCCCCTCGCGTCTCGCAATTATTTCGATCACGAATCTGGAAAATACAAACTTTCCAAACCCATGCATCGAGTCTGGATTCCAAATGTCCCAGAGATGTGAAATATGCTCATATCACTAACTGCATTTTGATCTTATGGGCTGGTTGGCCTTACGTTAAAGACGACGTCCCAGGACTTAAGTAGGGAAGCCAGGCTCACATGGCCCGAGCTGCTCGAGGAGCTGGCCGTGAACACATTACAAGACAACACCTGGAAACATCTACATTACCTTGGTAACCTCAAATAATGTTCGTAAGCTATCAACAATCAATCATGATGCACAAAGACAACAAGAACAGCAACAGCATCAAATTGTATACCTAAAAGCCTTATCCTCAACATCCGTTTGATCTGAATCCACAGAAACACCCATACGACCACCACCATCACCCCGATCAACCATATACTCAATATAACCATCTCGTGCGTTTTGATCACGCCTCCTATTTAACCTCTTTACCATAATCACGTAAAAAACAAACGTAAAAATCAAGCAAGCCATGGCCGCAATACTCAAAATACACCCCTTCGTATACCGAGGGGCATCATCCTCCGTCCAAGCTTGCGGACTAACAATGCATCCAACGCAATATGCAACGAAGAAAGCAGTTGACACGATACTTTTCTTCGTATTACCCTTCACGTTACTAGCGATAATGCTGGCCGCGCTACTTATCAACGAAGAGCTGCATCCTCCAAGCCAGGTCGCCACCACTATTCCCCAGTCCGCACCGCCGGAATATGGAAGCGTCATGAGCAATATTGATCCTAGGAGAGGTACAATGGAGAGACCAATGGCGGTGTATACTCGGGTTCCAGGCAGGATGCGGGGGATGATGGCGCCGATCCAGACAGTGATGAAATTGAATGCTCCGGCTGGTGTTCCGACAAGCATTGTTTTGTATGTTGAGTAGCCGAAGCCATGTATGACGGTGGAGCTGTACTTTTGGGTGGGAAGAGAGTAGGTTAGTACCTTGAAGTAAGCGGAGGCTGGCATACCTTCATTATGGGGGTCGTGAGGGTGATACAGATACCCATCAGACAATAGATCCATGTCATCGGTGACAAGAGTGCCTCCTTGAGTTGAGCTTTGTTGAATACTGCATGGTCCCGAGTAGCGCGATCGATTGCCATGCGCTGGGTCGCCACTTCTCGCTCCCGTGGACTCAGAAACCAAGCAGTAGTCGTATCTCGGGGCATCAAGAAAATGAAGAGTAGACCAGTCGCGGAGGTCAAGCCTCCGCAAATCAAGAAGAGAGAGCGCCACGGGGCGAGTGACATGTTTCCCTTGCCAATACCATACATCATGAGGGCACCTATAATATTCGCTATACCGTTCATTGATACCCATGTAGCGACGCGTATCGGATGTTCCTGGCGTTTGTACCAAATACTCGTAATTATAATGAAGGCTGGGGAGACAGTCCCTAGTAGGATACTTAGTCTTGGAAGCGGATGGTCTATGAAGTAAGTCTTGCCTTCGGAGAACCCCAAGAAGAAGCGCACCGCTGCCAGGCCCGCGAAGTTGTGAACAGCAGCCAGACACATATTTACCCCACCCCATAAGACGATAGTTACCCCGACATAAATAGTGATAGGAAATCTGGAGAGCATGATCGCAGCTGGGTATTCTGAACAAAGCTGGCCCAGATAAAATAACGATACTGCCCATGAATACTCCTGACCAGTTAGCTTGAGATCATCTCGCAGCCCGAATATTGCGGCCTGGTTGATTGTCTGCTTGTCGAGGTCTAAACGATCGGTTAGAAAGAAACTGACGTGAAAGCATGGACTATCCGCTGACATTGGAAGAAGTATACAAGCACCATCAGAGGAAGGATAACACAGTCAAGTTTCCGAACAACCTTTTTCTCAATTTCGTGGTCTATGTTGTAGAAGTGTGTATCATGTACAGCTTCAAGTTGACGCAAGTCACTGTCAATCTTCTCATTATCTGCCTCCTCCAGGCCGAGGTTTGAATGATTAGGAGCCATGTTGCAGTACTAGACAAGGCCGAGGATCAAATTATATGGAGAGGAGTATAAGGTGAATACAAAAGCGCCCCAAAAAATTCTAGCAAGGGGCATTTATATAGTATGCTCAACATATTCCCAGCGAGCAACAGCGCTACGTCGGTTCTTCCCCACGGGGTACCCCAGATTGAGGGGAACAACGGAGCTAGATTCTCCGCATATCCAGCAAGTAACCGAGAGGGCCATTTCATTGAACAGACTGAGGATATTTGTTCAGGTAGCGAGAGATAAGCCTTGGCAGGAAAGCATATTAAAAAGCCTATATCGGTAAGATGTCAAAATCCCGATTGAGTGCATGGCCAAGCAGGATAGTGGCTCGGCACTTGGGGTTTGTGAAACACATATTTCCATGCAGTTAGCGGAAAGGGTATCTATAAGATCGAGAATGCTCCAATAAAAGAAAGATACAATAAAAGACTAGGCTTATGGGATAATATATGTTTTCTGCCATCCTTGCCAATGATGGAGCAGTATGCTGTTCTCAGTACAACACGCTTGGTAAAAGCCTATCAGCTTCTCACATACCAGGCAATTCAGACAGCGGTATTGGATCATCATTGGATAATCCAGGCTTGCCAAAAATCTAAGAGAGCAAGAAAAATGATGTACTATACATAATGCTTAACTGGCATCTTGATCGAGGAGCTGAAAGCGTGGGCCAATATAGAACGAGGTTTATTTCCTGCTTAGAATTCTCCTCTTTCAATTGGTGGAACGAAGTGCAGAGCAAGTCTATTGGCTAGATTAAAGAGAATGGAGTCATTGAAGCTAGAGGTGGGAATAAGGTCTCTCTCTTGAGCTTTTATAAAGGAATGTCGAAGATATCGAGATACTGAAAAGAAAATAGGAATTCATATCTCGGGATTGTTTGAATAAGAACATCTCGGGGCGAGGCACGAAGGTGACATTACTGAGCACCCATAACTTGCTTCAACTTCTATTATATTTGCTTCGCATGAAGTAAACGCGGTCCTTTTTGAGCTCCCCACTGAGAGGCCAGTGACTTGCACTTGTCAACAAGAGCTTGGTCATACGGAAACTAGCGATTCTCGAGCAAGAGATCCAACACTTCCAAATAATTCTTTTCGATAGCACACACAAGCGGCTTGAGCTGTTGTATGCCCATATCAGGCGCCCAGGTTTCATCACCCCAGCCCCTCAGTTCATCGCGGGCTAACAAGGCAGAGTTAACGCAACTTTATGTATCTAGTTATCAACACTTCGGACAGATTCCAGATCTCTTGGTTATAATCGCCATGTGCACATCCTTATATCCTCCGCAGTTTGGCTTGCCACATGGAGGCTGAGGCTCATAGGAGGTGATTATATGCTTTGGCTGTTCAGTGCAATTGGTAAATTTGGTTGTGGAGACGAATCGAACGCACATGTTGGTATTGGGAAAGAGAAGCCGTGCTGGTGTATGATCTCGTTAGTCCTGACGCGACACCACTAGATAAGTGCTTGAAGGAGCCACGTGACACTTACACTGATGAGGAGCACTTGTAATGACAGTAGATAGAATGATAGCTATCAATGAGCTTCGCAAATCTTGAAGTTGATATATTCCTTCACACAACGGGTGTTGCTTGCGTAGTATTTATGCACTCCCGGAGCTTTCTCTCTATGCTACCAGCCGACATTGTTTTAGGATATGCCATAACCTTGTAAAGGCAGAGCCTGTATGCACCATGCGTGCATGAAAGGTGATAGCCGGAGTTATAGACGATATATACCAGTTCGCTGGACAAATACTGGTCCAGAACGATAGTTTCCCGATAGAGGATGTCGACGCGCTGACAGTTAGACAAACATTATACATCGCGTCTATCTGACCAGGCAGAAGAGAGGTATGTCCTGGCAGGGAATATAGTCAACTAGACTTGTCCCGGCGCATCGTTGGTCAATTCCTGATGCAGACGGTACTGCCCTTGATATATCTGTGCCGGGATAATCACCGATTGAAGACGAACGATAAGCCATGTGTGGTTGAAGCTACACGAGACGCTCAACCTGTGCTGCGCTGCAGATGCATGGCTCCGCAATCCAGCGTTCCTGCCCTCGTCCCGTCCCGTCCTGTTGGGCCAAAGTGAGAAAGAACCTTTAGCTTTATCTGCCCAAGATGATGAAAATGCAGTCGATTCCCCCAACTGCATATGGATTTCTGTTCCTGAAGGGGGGCTTTTTGAGAATAGAGCCGTCAAGCGTGTACCGGAGGATAGGCGGACGAAGCAGGAACTGGGGGCTAACAAAGGCAATTCTAATTAGTGATTCTCGCTTCCTGTCCGGACAGTTAAATCTAATGCTCACCTATATAGAGGATGTCTCGCAAGTTAGACCTCATTATGGAAATATCGTGAGGTTACTCGCTTTATCCCTGATAATTATCTTTTTGGCAAGCATGTTCTGCATTAGCAAGCGGAAAAGGATGAACAAAGTATGCAGGAAGAAGATGCCATAGGCTAAAATAAATCACAGGTGCTGTAGTAGCTCGAGCTGGTTATGTGAAGTGAATAGCGCGGAATAATGTATACCCTTATCCGTTCGTGATGGCCTTCACGCTAGACATAACACTATAGTATGAGAGCACGTTGGCGATCCGGGATGTAGTTCAATGTGTGTTATATGTTTCTGTGTAGAATTTCTCTTCGTAGCGTTCTTTCTCTCTGGCGATGCCACCGTCCAGATTACCATGCCCTGTGACATGGGAAAAGCGAATGCCACCGTGCAGGTTACCATCCCCTTTGACATGGGAAGTAGTGAGACTTCGCCGTTTACTCTCATAACGCTTGGACATACTGCTTAGATCTCTTAAGACAGCAATTCAAGTCGATCAACCTCGAAGAACTAGTGGAAACACCATGGAGGAAGAAAGAGGCAGAGCTCGTGTGTCTGTTAGTATTGGTATAAGCCAGTCGGTTGAAGCCTGATTCTAACCTCACGATATCCAGACAATGGAAAGAGAACCTTCTCAACCGCTAGGGTATCCAAAAGCTATTAGTTATATAATTATGGCACCCGGTCTAGAGGACCTTAATTTCGTCCCAAACTTCGGAGAGATCGCGTATCATGCGAAGGGAACATTCCTATCTATGGGAGGAACTGCGATGCTAGAACGTTTGCCATCAGGAAATGTGGCTAAGACACCGCTGTCGAACCCATACTCCGCGAGCCTGAATGAGCGCCACAGACAAAGTATGCGTGTCGAGGCCCATGTTTATGAGTGTCTCAATGGCCATCCGCGCATACCAAAGCTGATTGATTGGGACCCAGTCACCTGTTGCTTGACACTTGAGTATTTCGAGAACGGGAGCCTTGGCGATTTCGTAAGAAGAAATCACCAATCAATAGACGATTGCATGAGAAGCAAATGGGCAAGACAAGCGGCCGAAGGTATCCAGCTGCTTCACCATCACAATGTCATCCATTGTGATATATCGCCTAACAACTTCCTCCTCGACTCGAACCTGGACTTGAAAATCTCGGATTTCGCTGGCTCCTCTGTTTGCGGTTCACCAGGCTCTGCTCTTCCCAGCATAAGCTATCGTGATCCAAGTATTGAGTTTTATGTTCTTCGATGCTCGGATGACATTTTCAGCCTGGGCTCGGTGATATATTTTATTATGACCGGCAAACACCCTTATCATGACCTGCCTATTGCAGCCGTGAAGGATCTCTTTCGGCGTTTCCAGTTCCCTGAGGTCAGTCATATCTATTGTGGAAGTATGATAAGACAGTGCTGGCTGCTGGAAGTGGATGCCATTAATGTGTACGAATACTTCAGGAGGTTTGGATGATCGAACGGTTTCTGTATTCTCAGTTTCACAGCCAAATATATGACGTTCATCTTTATCCATTCTCAGTAGCCATCCTCACCGCACGTCACGGCGGTGCTCGTAGCTAACAATAAGAGCGATAGTCACTGTATATCGTATATATCATATCGCTCATCTCGGCGTGGGGTGGTTCTGTCGCAAGTGGCTGTCCCGACCGAGAGACACGTATATTATGCTTTTTGCAGACGCGTTAAATACGCGCTTTTTTCGGACACCATTATGCCATTTTTTAACGACTGATTGTAGTGCAAGATGGAATCAACCGTATATCATATAGCCAGAATGAGAAGGTTGCACATTTGGCCTAATACCAATGAGTCAAACGTAAGAAACATTAGTGGGATAGGATTTAGCTCTTGATAAGTTCAGAAACAGCTAATCAAGTCCCAATGACAGCGTTCGTTTTATATAGAATGTGCTTTCTTTGTATATGGTGTTGAGTGGAATGTCTTCTAATGAACGTCAGATATCTGTTTTAACCAAGGGAGAAGAGATGTAGACGCCCCTGAGTGAATTCAAGAGACCTGAATCACTACAGTATCTGGTTCCGCGATGTATCCGAGTGAAGCTTTCAGAAAGTCATGTGAATGAACCCGTTAACCGTATTGGGTTTCTTCGATATGTGCAATTCAATTCAGAGCAAACTTTTACAATATTTTCGGTTTTATTGGAGAGTCGTTGGGATGACATCTAATTTCTGATTACCTGTAACATCATTGTCGCGTCGGTTGCCCTGGCTAGCCAGAGATTTATTAGCTTGGTAGAATTTCCAGAAAACAGTCTGTTCCGAAAAAGCATATGCTATGCCAGGAGAATATTGGGGTTGAACATGTCCCATCCGCCTACCATGGCTATTGGTGTAAACCGAAGCCGTAGAGCGATCCTCCAGTGAGAATCGATTTACAATTCAACTCTTTCTAACGCGTGGTGACCCAGAAAGTTAATTTTGATGGAAGTGAAGAGTAATGAAGTCATCCGTCAGATGACACCCGCACTGACAATTCTATCATATATACGGCTAGAAGTCAGAAATTGTTGAATACTAGAAGTTAGATAACTCTCCTTGTGAATCGGAATTTGTCGTTTCATTATGTTCCCGAACCTACAGAGCTTGTCCGAAGAGGACGAATATAAGGATAACCCGGCACCTTCCGGCCGGCGGCGGTCATCTGTGGTTCCACCTAGCCTGCAGTTCCTCGTCGATCAGGACTCACAGCAAGCTAGTAATGAGCCAGCCGAGTGGGAAAAGTCATGGGATCAAACGTACGTTTTATATATTGCTGGATGGTGAGCTAGTTGATCTTCTAACCCCACTAGGACTGGCAACCCGGAGCTTTGTGATTTCTTGGATCGAGTCTCCTCTAGAGATCCAACCGATCCGGACCGACAGGGTGGGGACAAAATGCGAAGGGGTTCCTGAGATAAAGGACATCTCAGACCGCCAGCTCAGGGACTTGACGGATCATATAGTTAATCTTGTTGTATTGTGCATGCAATTACCCCCCCTTTCTTTTATTGGAATAACCGGAATCCCACGGGTTCTCATTCACCATGTCATTACAATTATGCTCCATTATAGTATGGTTGTAGCTGAGTGTTGGTAAGTTTGCTGCGTGAGGAATGCTGCATCGTCGAGTGTCTTGTGAAATATCTTGTTGCTAGGGGAAGGGCTGAGTGGTGGCCAATGCGCCTGAGCTCGGAATACCCGAGGATCCATCGAGACATTTTGTGTAGAGATGTTTGTGGGTCGAACCGGAGGAATATGGCATGTTCCAACAATGATGGCATCACCACGTCAACGAAAGTGGACAGACTATAAAGTACTAAGCTTCAGCTAATGGAACGCCCACCAATCGCATTACAGATGGCCCGCAGCAAGTGGGCCATATCAGCCCATGAGAATCAGCCCATTTTTCATCTCTCTGATTAGCAGAGGTTCTGACGTCTGCCCCGGACACCAGGATATCATCTCCACCAAGTCTACAATTGGCTAATGGTGGGTCTAACTCTGAAATATCTCGCATTGAAGCGGCTCTCTCTTTCTTTTTCTTCCACACATGTACCGCATATTTTACGCAGTTATATCAAGGAACGGTCCCTTATAGCAGAGCTTTCTCTTTGCCATAGACTTGTTCGATAAAGATCAAATTGTCATCTCTGCCCTCTTGTCTATTGTTTCCTAGGGCGTGCTCCGTAACCCCACACAATGGACCGTCGCGTCACAATTGCATCCCAAGTCGCCATCGCTGCCGTGGCTGGCTATTGCATCTACAAGGCATTCAACGCTCGACAGCAACAAAAATCCCTGAAGGATGCCGTGCCCAAGTCTTCCGCTGCACCGCTCACACCAGAGCAGATCAAAATAATCAAGGCCACAGTCCCTGTTCTACAAGAATATGGAACCAAAATCACCACTGCCTTCTACAAGAACATGTTGACCGCGCATCCTGAGTTGAATGCTGTGTTCAACACTGCCAACCAGGTCAATGGCCACCAAGCACGTGCGCTAGCTGGTGCACTGTTCGCATATGCATCCCACATCGACGACCTCGGGGCCCTCGGTCCTGCCGTTGAATTAATATGCAACAAGCATGCATCTCTATACATCCAAGCTGACGAATACAAGATCGTTGGCAAGTACCTACTGGAAGCTATGAAGGAGGTACTCGGAGATGCCTGCACTGATGATATTCTCGATGCGTGGGGTGCCGCATACTGGGCCCTGGCCGATATCATGATCAACCGCGAAGCCGCACTCTACAAGCAAAGCCAGGGTTGGACCAACTGGCGCCAATTCCGCATTTCCAAGAAGGTGCCCGAGTCGGACGAGATTACCTCGTTCTACTTGGAACCAGTCGACGGCAAGCCACTGCCGCCCTTCAGGCCAGGCCAGTATATCTCGGTGAGCGTCCAGGTTCCAGAGTTGAAGTACCCCCAAGCTCGTCAGTACTCGCTCAGTGATACCCCTCGCTCGGATTACTATCGCATCAGTGTCAAGAAGGAAACGGGACTTGATCCTCGTGCTCCGGGTGCTAAGAGACACCCCGGGTACGTCTCCAACGTTCTTCATGACATCATCAAGGAGGGCGATCTCATCGATGTTTCTCATCCCTACGGAGACTTCTTCTTGTCCACTGCTGAAGCTACCCACCCGATTGTTCTTCTGTCCGCGGGTGTCGGTATGACGCCCATGATGTCTATCCTGAACACCATTACTAAGAAAAAGCAACGCAAGATCCACTTCATTCATGGATCCCGTACCACCGAGGCTCGCGCTTTCAAGAGCCACGTTCAAAAACTGGAAAAGGAAATCCCTAACATGCAGGTGACCTATTTCCTCAGCAGGCCAGGTGACAGTGACCAACTGGGTGTTGATTACCACCACGCTGGACGAATTGACCTCCAGAAACTCGATGGACCATCCCATCTGTATCTAGACAACCCTTCCACGGAATACTATATTTGTGGTCCCGACACCTTTATGACGCAGATGGAGGAGGCTTTGAAGGCTTATGGTGTGAGCGATGACCGGATAAAGATGGAGTTGTTTGGTACAGGTGGTGTTCCTCACAACTAGAATACCCTTCCACTCTTGCTGTGTTGTACTATACATTGCTTGAGATTTCATGTTTACTAATGATATTCAACGATCGGAATCCTGCAACTGAAACTGATACCCATGAAAGGGAACATTCTTCATTTATTTCTTCGTGTCGATGCCGAGAAACACACTGTCTGTAATTCTAACTACCTAAAAGAAAGAGAAGAAAGACCTTAAAATGTACGGGTTGGTCTAAGACCGAATATAGTCCAAGGCCCATGTCTCGCCCGAAGTTCAGCCTCCACGACGCCTCAGTGCTCATCCGCCCCATCCATGTTTATTTTATTCCAATCAGCATAAAAACGAGAGTAAAGTAAGCACGCAACCTGTGATTCTCTGCCCATCTACATAAGCCTCGAACGGATACCGAGTTCTTGTTGGGTGACTATTGGTCCAGAGAAACTCACTCCGACGCCGATCACCAATGACCCAGATCCAAACCATATACAAAGTAAGCAACGTAATTAGCGACTCGCTAAAATTCTGCTGATTCTTAATCCTGCGATTGGTGGTACATGGAATAAGCTTTACACTTTAGGAGGGTTAGTTCGTCAACTTTTGGAAAAGAAGGGGATACTTTAAGTCGATCAATTCTTGCTTCCTCAAATTCTGCGGTATCGGGAGCAGAAGCTCGCCACCTATCGGATACTAAATAGCCTAATATTGTGCCTCTGAATGTTTTCTCAGCAGCCTTACCAGGTATATCATTATATAATATGCGAAATGACGCTTTCATTGCCATTCCGTGTACCACGGTTGGAAGTCTACGCCACAATCACCAATTTACACTTTTGCGACACGAACTGATCGATGGACATCAAATAATAGATACACGTACTGCTATAACTATCCTCTGAGTAATGCCAATCAGCATTTCACCGAGCAAAATACATCACAACCATCCTTCTAGAACCCCGAGAGAAGAGGCTCGACGATATTGCGGAAAGCGCATTGGTTCTGGCGAGGAAGCCGCGTGGATTAAATGTGAACGGAAGGTATACTGCGCATGAAATCTGCGAGCTGGGTTACAGGCTATTTTAGACAAAATTTCCCCGTGGGCCATTCTTATCAGGACTTCAACTAGATTATCATTGATGGTTCTGATTCGTTGATCAGATGGGAGAACATAAGTACTCTGTACAGCTATCTGATGGCTCACGGCCGGCCTCGCTAACGTTGCCACTTTTCGAGCCACCCAAAAAAAATTTCCTCTGGCGGGTCTCGCTAGATTTTCCTTCTTCGCCCCGCCAACGCTACGTTCGCTGCTAAATACAACTTATCTCCTGCATCAACGAATCTATCTTTCAAAGTATTTTTCCGACTTGATGATTGCCTTCGGGCAGACATGCGCTCCCACTTTGGCTGGTAAGGTGCCAAACCAAGCCTGCCCCTGTCCTTCTTCCTTCCCTAGTCCACATAGAAGACCGTCTTAACATTCTGTTTCGTCTTTATAGCGTGACATGTAGACAACGTAAAGTGAAATGCAACGAGGAGAGGCCTATATGCGGCCCATGTGCCAAGTCCTCCCGTGATTGTGTCTTCTCCGACTGCATATTCCGTCACTACAGTGCCAGCGATCTCGCCGGCGATGAAACCGGATACGCGACACAGACATGGGTCAAAGTACCTTCTGACCGTAAGCTAGACTCCTGTTCACCTCTGTATCCTCTAATTTCCGACAAATGTGCATTCAGGATAATTAGAGCATTTGCTGAGATTAGTGCAGTCGTCTTTTTCCAGGTCAAAGACCCTTTCGCTGACGACGAGGAACCAACATTCCTTCTGGAGAAGCATCGTTCAATTACGGCTACGCCGATAACCCCTGCCAGTGAACAAGAGGTGATTGCGAGATCTGCTCATAGTTCCGCACTGCCTACAAAAAATGGGGTCTTGACCGCAATTCTGGTCCGACATTTCAAAGAAGGTCCTAGTCAATGGTATTTCTACCCCATCCGTATGCCGACATCAGAATAAGGAACAATAGCTTGACATTCGTCTAGGTTGGACTGCTTTGACACCAATGCCTATTACTCCATCAAGGTGCCCGTCATGGTGGCTACCCGGCCCATGCTGAAAGCTGCTGCATGTGCCCTTGCCGCCAAACATCTGCACCGGATGTGCCAGGGAGATGCTCGTCGGATGTTGCAGTTAGCCCATCTTCGCAACAGCCCCCTTCAGTGGGCTGTTAGAGGGGTTGACTTGAAATATGAATCAGTACGTCTTTATGACGAAGCTATTCGGTACTTGAAAGACGCGATAAGGCTGGAGATTCCGAACAGCCGGCGAGACGAGATGTTCGCCGTCGTTGCCATTCTTTGCATGTACGAGTTGATCGATGCTCCCGGTACCGAATGGCGAGCACATTTAAGCGCCCTGCCCTTCCTCTATTGCGGGACTGTGGATGATTTCAGCTCGACATCCTCTCTACCAAACTCTCTGCTGCACATCTCGCGCTCGGTTTTTTGGAGTCTCGTTCGCCAAGACTGTCTTTCGGCTTGTAGGTCAATCACTTTCATCTTCTCTCTTCTTCCTCCCTATGTCAGCTCATATACTAAGAAAAAAAAAAAACCAGTCATCAACGAGACACAAACTCGCCTCAACCTCTTCGACCTTGTCATCTGGCGCAATTTCGGTCTTAATATTTCCGCCCATGGTCATCTCTTACCACCCTCCGTCTCCTCTACTACCATCAACACCCCCATTTCCTCCTCTCCGAGCCCTCATGCCCGAGTCCCATCACACAGTGCTTGGCTTGAGGAAGACACACTCAGCAATGCCTTAGTTTGGATAATGGGCAAGATCATAAACTTCATCACGAGCGGTGACGGAATCAATCCAGGAGACTACGAGAGCCCTCCAGGCCAACGTCCATGTTTCGGCACCACACAAGAGGATCTCCTAGAACGATGGAAATTACTAGAGTTCGAGCTGACTGCCTGGTACGATACCTTACCCGATTCTTTTAAACCGTGTGGTCGTACCCAACTGTTTCTGTCCAACTTCGATCCGACACATCAAGAACCTATCCCCACCCCTACAGAGAATGTCGGAGATGCAGATACGATAGATGCGATCTCCTTCATCATTCCCATGTGTGCCGTCACCATCCAGACCTACCACATGGGCCGCATCCTGCTTTTGAGCAATATGCCGCAAGAATCTACAGCTATTCGGTCAACCGTGACGGCGCGACTGCGCCATTATCGTCAGATCGCGGGGTTGGTGGTGCGTCATGCGCGCGAGATCTGTGGGATTAGTCTAGCTGGGTTGCCCGATGCGATACTTTCGCATACAGTTCAACCGTTGTTCGTGGCAGGACAGTGCTTCGAGGGGGATGCGGAGAGGCTATTAGTAGTGGATCTGCTGCGACGTGTGGAGAGCGATACGGGATGGGCAACAGAGTATCGGGTGAAGGAGTTGCAAAAGCAATGGGCGGATGGGGGGTTGCGGTGTGGGAGATAGTTAGCCAAACCATTCCAACTTGTAAGGAAGTGAATCCTTACAAGCCACTCGTATGTGTACCTGAGTATATAGGGGGCTTTAGGGATCCGCAGAGTATCTGCGGGTAATGCGGGCCTTATGGTCTTGTATTAACTTTTTCCCCTAAAAAGAGTTGCTTACACAACTATAGTTATCTATGAATTTGCGGTGTATTATCTGGATAGTGACAGTATTGTGAATTGGTACAAACGAAATTGAAATGCATTTGATGCAATTGGGCCCTGCAGACATGATTCGTTGCAGATAGCGACATATCAACAAATCCTATACAACAGATGGTGGGAGAAACAAACTCCCGCAATGAAGAAATTTTCCCGAGATAAATCTAGACCTTCTTATCCATCACTCCACTACGCTTCTCCCCGCCCCCATCAACTTACAAGGTAGATAAATAATACCCGATGAAGTGGATCCAATTCCCCGGGTGGCTCTTGTCCATTTAACCACGAGGAAATCTTCCCGAGAGCAATCTTTCCGAGCAGCCGATTCTCGCCTATCGTGGTCCATCGTGCTGACTGCTTTTGTAGATCATGAAGCCCAAAGAATTTTTTAGGGCCCACGAAGATATAAATGGGGGGCAGCATTCTGAAAAGTAGTGTTTTCGTCAATAGACATCCCTAGAATCTTAGGTTAACTCTGCTCACCAGACTTGAGACCATCATGGCGCTGATACCAGGGTTGTCTCGCTATGTCTGGGCCAGCATTCTATGCTCGATGGGGGGCTTTCTTTTCGGGTGTGTAAATCCTGGGCTCATCGCAAAATGCAACTTTGCAGCCCGAACCCGAACTCCTCATACAGCGTAATATCGCTAACCATCACCGGCAATACAGAATGGACACCGGCATCATCGGCTCCGTGGTAGTAATGGACCAATTCAAGCAGAAATTCGGATCCTTTTCATCCATCGTCCACGGTCTAATAGTTTCCTCCATCCTGATCCCCGCCGCCTTCTCATCCTTCTTTGGTGGAAAGCTAGCCGACTGGATCGGACGACCCAAGAGCATCACAATCGGTGCTCTCATCTTCGGCATCGGATGTGCGATCGAGGCGGGCGCAGTGCATCTGGCCATGTTCATCGTTGGCCGTGTCGTCGAGGGACTCGGAGAGGGTCTATACCTGGGGACCCTTGTAGTGTAAGCCCTCCAACCCCACTCTCTCCTCTCTACTATCAACCCAAAGCGATAGCTAATAAGCTACAACAGATACATCTGCGAGATCTCCCCGCCAAGTCAACGAGGCCCACTAACCACTGGCCCTCAACTCCTCATCACAATGGGCCTCGTAGTCGGCTTCTTCACCTGCTACGGATGCGAGAAGCTACACTCATCCATGGCATGGCGAACGCCATTCACCGTCCTGGCTTGCATTTCCATTGTCTTTAGTCTAGCTGCTTTCTTATGGCTGATTGACTCGCCCCGATGGCTCACGCTTCATAATCGCGTCGACGATGCCACTCGCGCTTGGGAGTATTTGCAAGTAAGCGAGGCCGATCGCGAGGAACTCCTCGAAGAGGAAGAGCAAGTCGACGTTCATGAAGAGGCCTTGACGCATCCGTTGGCCCCGACGGGGAGTATTCTTGCCCCGAATACCCTGGATCAGGTAGTTTCGCGGCATAGTCGGGTCTCTCATCGAACTAAGCCTAAGGGAATTGAAGAAGCAACTCTATTCGACGCATTCAAGCCCGATGTGCGTAATCGGACTCTGTTGGGCTTGTTCCTCATGGGCATGCAGCAGTTAGCTGGGATTGATGGGGTGTTATACGTGAGTTTTCCCACCCATATTTATTCTCTTACTTGAACTAACTTCCAAAAGTACGCCCCCATGCTCTTCGAACAAGCCGGCATGACCTCTTCACAGGCCAGCTTCCTCGCCTCCGGCGTCTCCGGCATCGTCATCTTCGTCGTGACCATCCCAGCCCTCATCTACGCCGACTCCTGGGGCCGCCGCAGCAACGTCATCCTCGGCGGTCTCGGGCTCACGATAACCATGTTCGTAATCGGGTCCCTGTACGCCGCCAACGCAGTCCACCATTCGACCGGCGCTGGTCGCTGGGTCGTCATCGTCGCGATCTATCTCTTCGCTGCTATTTACAGTGTGTCTTGGGGCGTGAGTTGTAAGGTCTACGCGGCGGAGATCCAGCCCCAGCGGACGAGAGCGAGCGCGACGTGTCTTGCGCATGGAAGTAACTGGGTGTCGAATTTCTTTGTTGCGCTTATTACGCCGGTTCTTTTGGCGAAAAGTAGTTGTGCCGCGTACTTTCTGTTTGGGGGCTGCACGGCGTTGACGATTGTTGTTTGTGGGTTTTGGATGCCCGAGACGAAGGGGCGGTCGTTGGAGGAGGTGGAGAGGTGTTTTGTTAGGGGGAAGGAGAATACATAATTAATGGCGGAGTAACGGATGATTTATGATAGATGATAGATAGATGGCTATATGGTTAGATGATAGATACGTTGATAGAATGCACGATGTCATGTTTTCTACCTTCCAATTCACGCATGCCCGTTATCCAGCGGGACATAGTGCCTGGGATATCCAAGACATAGTTACTTTATCTCCACGATATCGAGACAGATATATCGACAAAATGAATTAATTACCTATTACATGATCTCATATAGTACATATGCGCCATATCACTAATTCCCGGTGGCTTTCGCATACATAGCCCTGGTATGCTCCCACACTTTCTTGCCCACCCCACTACCCAGATACCTCTCAACCAACTCAGCCTTAGCCTTGACAATAGAACTATCATAATCCACCCGATACGCACCACTGCCCTTCGCACCATCAGCCCCAACCGTGGCCCCCCCTTTCACCCGGGGCGCGAACAGCGGACTCGTAGCCGCATATACATGCCTTTCTCCGGACTCCTTGACAGAAAGAAGCCCAATGGACGAGCAAACAGGCGTCAACGCAAAAAGGGCCTGAGTCAGTCCCCGCAAAAGCGGGTTAAAATCACGCATGATATTCGTGTTCACCGCACCAGGACGGCTATGAACCCAACTGATGTTGGGATGTGCCGCCGCCAGTTGGGCCATGTAGAGAGATGTCATGGTGCAGGCATGAGCAGCTGCATTCGGGAGGGTGTAATTGTTCCGGAGGTCGAGATCATCTTCAACGAGTTTGCCCTCGTTTCCCGGGCTCATGACGGAGACTACTCGGGCTAGGCTGCCCGATGAGGCGGCTTGGTTTAGTAGTGGAAGAAGATTCTCGGCGAAGCGCATTCGGGCGTAGTAGTGAAGGCTGAGTTTGCGGTCGATTCCTTCGCTTGTTTCTGTTTTCGCAGTCAGTTGGAGAAGGGGGGGGTGGGGGGTGAGAGGTTTGTGGAGGGTACTAACCAGTCCTTCCCTGCGTGGTCAAGATCCCTGGACTCAGGAAGAGGAGGTTGACTTTGGACTCCTTTTGAGCGATTTCGCGACATGTGGTGTCGACATTCTTGAGGAGAGAGATATCGCTTTTGATGAAGTCTACTGTTGCGGATTGGTTGACGGTACGTAGTTCTGAGATGATCTCCGATGCTTGGGCTTCGTTGCGCCCAATCAGGTAGATGTGGGGAGCTGTCGCATAACGGGTGAATTCTTGCGCGGTCGAGAGGCCAATTCCACTGGTCCCGCCAACTAGAAATTGTTAGTCAGAGATCAAGATAGTTAGCAAAGTCGTGCACATACCGAACACAGCAACCAGACCCGAACCCAGGTTCTTGACATTGGCTAGCTGCCCGCGGACCTCTGAAATGGCAACCATCTTCTCAGCTGGTTGTCGGGAACTATTAAGATATTCTATCTTGGATGGAAAATATGTTTGAGTGCGGATAACTCTTGCTGCGATAATTTTGAGCCATAAATTCAGTTGACTTCGTCGACTTAAATAGCTGGGGGGAGATGCTTGGTGGCTAACGTCAGCCACGGCTTGGCTGACCAGATGCGGCAGATGGCTGAAGTCAGCCACGGCGGGACCATAAATCACTGCTTTCTCATATAGATGCTGTCAACCTAAAAAATATCTCCAACTTCGCATGTTCGATTCTACTTCTGCTGATTACCTCTATTGGTATTAGTCAGTCACATAATACGTTTAGGCCCACCCAGCCGGGTCAACGCCTATCAACTCAATAGATATTCCGTTGATGGGCTTGCCGAACATCCGTGATCGGCCCTTCCAGTGCGACTTTTGTGTATCACCACAACGCGAGGGATGACAGTCTACTACTAATGGCGATTAATACAGCAGATCACGAAAGGTGGTTCAGGAACAAATGCAATCCATAAGCTGAAGCTGGACCACCCCATGATGTTGTGCATATATGGCCGAGAACCTTGATCCTGAGCATATCTGTACAGGAGTGTTATCGAGCATCAAATCCCGTTTAAAAATCGTTGACTTATCAAAGCCATCGCGACCAGGAGAGATTTATCATACGATAAGCCGTCTTGGCGTGAGGGGTTCAATCGGCCGAGCTGGAAGAGTAGGTGGCATATAAACCCCGGGAGCTCCCTGCATCCAAATCCCGGAGATCCCCTCAGTCTCACGCATCGACTCTCCATTAACCCGCCATGCCATCTCAAGTGCGCGTCGCAGTCACCCAGGCAGAGCCGGTCTGGCTGGACTTGGAAGCAACCGTGAAAAAGACATGTGACCTTATTGCTGAAGCAGCTGCGAACGGCGCTCAGTTGGTGACTTTTCCCGAGTGTTGGATCCCGGGATATCCTGCCTGGATTTGGTGGGTACAACCGCACCGTATGGCGCCAATGACATTGAGACTGACAATCAATTATGGGTCTGCGAAGGGCACGGCCTGTTGACATGCGCCTATCATCTATTTACATACGAAACTCCCTGAAGATTGATTCCCCGCAAATGGCCAGCATCCAGCAATGCGCAGCGGAGAATAAAATCGTGGTTGTGTTGGGCTTTTCCGAGAACCTGCATAACTCCCTGTATATCTCGCAGGCTATTATTGCCAGTGATGGGAAGATCCTCACCACCCGCAAGAAAATCAAGCCCACTCATATGGAGCGGACCATTTTCGGTGACTCGTTTGGAGACTGTCTGCAGAGTGTAGTCGATACATCAGCCGGTCGCGTTGGTGCTCTTTCCTGCTGGGAGCACATCCAGCCTCTGCTCAAGTATCACACTTATGCGCAGCGGGAACAAATTCATGTTGCCGCATGGCCGCCTCTGTTCCCTCATAGCGAGGACGGTTCCTTGTTTTCGATGTCCACCGAGGGTATGAACGCCAACCAAAAGGGACACACGGAAGAAATGCTAACATATCTTCTCTCGTCTAGGCACCAGCTCCATTGCGAGGACCTATGCCATCGAAAGTCAGTCTTTTGTCCTCCATACCACAACAGTCATAGGCCAGTCTGGCATTGACCGGATGGCCACATCGACTGGCGCCCTGATGAGCACCCCTGGCGGAGGTTGCTCCGCCATCTTCGGGCCCGACGGTCGCCAATTATCGCAACCCATTCCTAGTGCAGAGGAGGGGATTATCTACGCCGACCTCGACTTCGAACATATTTACCACTCCAAGGCATTTGTAGATGTCTGTGGACACTATAGCCGACCGGACCTTCTATGGCTGGGAGTGGAGGGCGGTGTTAAGCGCCATGTAAAAGACAATGCAACTACTGCGACAGCACAAGTGGAGCAGCAGGAGGAGCAATAGTTAAACTATATGTGAGAATGCCTTTGGCAACCGAGACTTGCCGAATCTTTGCATTTTTCGACAGAGGAACAAGTTCAAAATATACTCCCAATTTTCATCTTGCATCTACAGATAGCGAAATTTCAAGCACTCAGGTTGTATCAAACATCAGTACAAAAACTTGAGTCACAGTAAGGTAACATTTGCACTGTTCCTGGCAGCCGCTTCTAATTGGTTGTATTTCAGGTCTACCAGAGTGCGATCCTCTGAACAGTTACTAATCACTAGATAAAACAAAGTACTATAGGAAATCTTTCATATTGTTCTATTTCCTTCAAAAGACTGCCTTCCTAGGTCCTGTGGCTATCGGTCTAACAATTTAAGTTACACGGCGAAGTTACAGCACGCAAGGGGTGAGTCTATACTTACTGGGTACCTAGATGTCTGGGTGCTTCCAATTCGGAAGGCCCGAGATTAGTCCAATGGAAAGTTGACGGTTATAGCTACTACATATGTATTTTGGGCCCTGCACTCCAGTTCCAGCCACAGCCACTTATGCTTACTTTCCCTTGAAAAAGGCTACTGAGCGGCATTGGATGGAACATCTCTGATTTGTTGAGTAGATATACGGCTCTGCAACTAAGGTAGCCACCGACAAGGATCTAGGTTGGAGTGTTATGTAGCTTTGCAGTGTACTGATAAGGCTCTCAGCCTTGTTGGTTCCTCCTTTAAAACTCCTGCTTACCTCTAGCCTGCCTCAAGGCTTTCGCATCCATCACTAACTGTCTTCACTGTTCCACGATGACATCCAGCGACGCTGACCAGCGACAATATCCCGCATACGAACTACTACATAATGAAGTTGACGAGCTTGACCCCGAGATATTATCAAGTGTACCTTATGCCGCGACGAGGCATGATGTTGAAGATCATGAAGATATGGAATCACATGCTGTATCACCTTCTTCGAACACGTCAGACGAGAATGAAGCATCAAACTCCCGTCCGACCTCACCCTCCCCGACATTAGGAAAACCTCCCCACTACAGATCCGAGAAACCGGAAAGCATTGAATCAGTATCAGACGGGCCCTATACATCCAGCTGGTTTGCCTTGGAGCTCACAGGCATCATTGTTTCAGCGGGTCTCCTAGCTGCGATAGTCATCATTCTGAAGATGTACGATCATCAACCTCAACCGAAATGGTGGCACATCTCCCTGAATTCGGTCATCTCCTTTCTCAGCACACTTTCCAGAGCCAGCCTCATGTTTTCTGTCGGGGAGTTGATAGGACAGCTAAAGTGGGTATGGTTTACTCAGCGGGACCAACCTTTGCTACATCTGCAGTCCTTCGACTCAGCCAGCCGGGGTGCTTTGGGAAGCCTAACGCTGATATGGGCCATGCGTGTCCGGCATTTTGCAGGGGTTGGTGCTTTGGCCATGGTTCTTGCCTTGGGATTTGATCCCTTTTCGCAACTGCTGATACATACTTATGATAACCTGGTTGTAGACCCATCAGGGACTGCACTGATCGGTAATGCCACAGTATACGACACCATAGGCCAATCCGAGTACGAAAAAGGCATGTATATAAAGTAACCAATTCCATTTACTCAAGACTACGTGATCGAGAATACTGACCACAATACACAGAAGTAACGGTTGCATACGTTGACCCTGTGCTCAAAGCGAATGTCTACAATTCGCTCTTCAACACCGATCCGAGCCGGCCGTGGGCCATTCTGCAATACTACTGCTCCTCAACCAACTGTACCTGGGATGCAGTTGCTTAGCTCGAGATTCGGTCGCTTTGTACCAACATCACTAGTACATTGACAGTCAACTGCTCTACCTTTTCTAATGCATCAGCATACGCAGGAGAGAGTAACTGTACTGTCACACTACCGAAAAGCGGGCTCTCGGCCTGGTATATGCCAGACGATTACTCATTTAGCACCTTTTCAATGACCCCAATCTCCACTTATGATGCGGTGGTTTATACCAATGCTACATTGATTGCAATTCAATACATGGCCCCTCGGGCCAACCTGGAGCTGCTCAACGATTCCCCTATGACGAATGGCACACAGTGGGAAGCTACAGAGTGTTCTC
This sequence comes from Aspergillus welwitschiae, assembly GCF_003344945.1. Lineage (NCBI taxonomy): Eukaryota > Fungi > Ascomycota > Eurotiomycetes > Eurotiales > Aspergillaceae > Aspergillus > Aspergillus welwitschiae. The sequence goes on along the minus strand of NW_020798705.1, from coordinate 370,421 downwards.
TGGAGCCCATCGTGCGCAGCTTTCGTCCTACAGTCTACCAGAACAACTACAGTGATAAGACGCGGGCGATCTGGTTTCAGTATAATTGGACTTCCACTAATAATGTCCATCAGTCTGCAGGATTGAATCTCACCCCTGACTCTTGGGGTTCCGATCTTGGTGTGCACAAAACCCCGCAATCTTTCATACTTAGTGGTGATGCCAAACAGTGGATATATCCCTTCCTAACCGCCATTTTCTCGGGTCAGGCGACTAGGTCCGGATCGGAAATATATTTCGACCCGCTGGATAAAGGCTGGTATGCTGGTTTTGACACGCTCCAGGCACTGGCCGTGGCAAATATTACTGGGTGCAGTGAGATCCTTTCCGATCGACTGTCCTGCGCGATGGACAACGTGGCTGCGGCGATGTCAAAAACCTTCCGAGATGTGGCTTACGTCGTCAATCCCGCATCGGCTGCCATGACGACGGGTAGGGCGAAAGTCAGTGAGGTCTATATCGTAGTGTACTGGGCTTATCTGGCCTTGCCCGTTCTTGTCTGGACTTTAGGGGCTATCCTGGTGTTCGGCACGCTTTGGAAGACTCGCCGCGCTCGTGTGCCCGCTTGGAGAAATGATACGCTGCCATTGCTGTTCTTGTATCGGGATCAAAGTGAGGGTATGGAGTCATTGCAGGGAAGCGAGACTGTGCAAGCAAGCGGTCATGAGATGGTAAGGTTGTACACTGACGAGAGTCGAGTCTTCCTTGTTCGGTGTACGGATACCGATTCCATACGTCCTTGAGTGGCTGCTGCTTTTTATCCGGAAAAATTCTCAACTATCCCAATATTGGACCATATTAGCAAATAGACTCAGTTGATTCGCCAGTTCAACCCCACTTATTGTGAGATTAATTTACTTTCTCCCTTCGGTTACATTTTAAGTTGACTATCTATAAATATGAATTGTCATCCCGGCCCTTTAAAGGGCCACCTTACTGCTCAACCCTAGGCAGTTGCCACGAATCCCTATATTTTGCTAGATGATTGTCACGTAGAATCCACTCCGCCGAAATATACTGTCAGTATCACTTCACCACATTAATTTATCTGGTGTAGCTACAAGGAATTGGATGAGCTGATCATACGATTGTCTTGTGGTAATACCATGGAGGTAGTCTTACTGGACCTTGTTCATTATGGTTGGTACTGACTGTATCAGGTGAAATGTTCCTGAAGATGACGGGCTTGGTTGCCATCAAACCCGACTGAGCTCTACAAGAATGCCAACTATACGTATATCTCGCCGTCTGAAGAAAGCATATCGCCCAACAGATTACACTACGCCAGTGCAAACAGCAGCAGATAACCGAATTTGGCACTCGACGCTCAAAGCAAATACTGTTAGGGTTTAGAAGAAAGACTGTTCTTATCCAAATTCGGTCGCGTGATATCTAGGCAAAAATTCCCAATACACTTAAAAGGGTCCTAGCGCATCATATGCCTCGAGGAAAAATCCATGGCAGAGAGTTGCAGGTATAGTGAAATATGATACAAAATAATAATACAGATATGATTTCCACTGTATTCTAGCAGTGCCATGTAAGCCCACCAAGAAAATTTATCTATCCCTCTACCCCGGAAATAAAGAAATTAACCAACCTAAATATCTTTCCTTGCATGCCGACTATACTTCTTCCTCAACGTCCCCCCATACTACACACCACAACAATTAGCCTTTTATTTCTACCAAAGTGCCAAAAGAAAACTCACCTTCATCAACACAACCGGAATGGGAATAAACGCGCACCCCAAAAACGCCAACGTCGAGCTCGCCCAATCGACCCCCAGATTCTTATACATCGCCGTCGCAAAAAGCGGAAACCCTGCACCAAAGGCACTCCGAAACAAATCATTCCCAGCGAGAACACTAGCCGCATACTCCGGGTACGCATCGGAGAGATAATTCAGCACGGGGTTGAAGAGCAAGAACGCACCGACGGAGAAGAATCCACTCCCGACAATCGGCATGATCCAATGAATAGAGGGACGGGCACTCCACCCAAACCAAAACAGACAGATAGGGATGAAGAAGCCTCCCACGATAGCGGGGGGGAGACGCGCCTCTGGGGGAACATTTCCTGTCTCGGGGTCGAATTTCGGTTCTAGGTATTTGTGCATCCACCAGTAATATGGAGGAATGGTGATCAGGGCACCGGTTAGGATGCCGATGTAGGCGAGACCCTGTTGGCCGAGGTTGAAGCCGTAGATACCTGAGAATACGATGGTGAAGGATTCGAACCATACGTAGAGTAGACCGTAAATCAGGGCGATGTATAGGTTCAGTAAGAAGACCATGGGCTCGGTGAAGTTGAGCGTGAAGGGCCGGACGAGCGTCATCATCGCGAGTTCTCGCGCTGTGAGGTGTTCGCTGGCGAGTTCGGGCTCGCTGCGCAAGTTGGACCGGTTGGTCAGTTTGCGGAGACGGCGGGCGCGTCGGTACAGAATGTTACTGGAGGAGGTCTCTGGGAGGAAGATTATAAGTACAACTAGTGTGAATCCTGATAGCCACATGAGTTCCCAGATCGTCCAGCGCCAGCCTTTGGCTTGGGCGGCAAATCCGCCGACTAGGGGACCGAGCACGGGGCCGCAGATGGCGCTGATGCCCCAGATGCCGATGCCGTAGGCGCGTTTGCGAGGAGCGAACATGTCGGCGAGGCTGGCGCCGCCCTAGATGTTGTTAGTGGACGAGGGGAAGTGAGGGGAAGGGAAAAGGTACCGTTGCGAGAGCAGGCGAGCCAAAGAAGCCAGTCAGGAAGCGAAAGGCTAGTAGGGTGCCGAGGTTCCCGGCCAATGCAGCTGGGACTTGCAAAGCAACAAAAACAATTAGTGTCGCGATGTAGACGGAGTTGCGACCGATCTGGGGCACCTCGCTCATGGGCGACCAGAGAAGCGGGCCCAGTCCGTAGCCAGCCACGAACAGGGTCAGTCCTAGGGTAGCTGCGACTTGGCTGATCTGGAATTCGCTCATAACTGACTCGATACCAGCACTGTAGATGGCGCTACCGATGTACACGCTGAAGGTGAGCAGGCAGATCTCGAAGGTCACCACAACTTTCTTCCATAGCGGCCAGTGTTGAGGGTTCTAGTGACTTAGCTTCTGTCCAGAAGAGAATAGTAAAGTAAATAGCATACCTCCGGATCATGATCATCCCACCAGTCGATGATGGTCACGTCGCGTCCCTTTTCCGGGTCAATGGCGGCTCCGGTGATGCCTTGATAGCGGCGGCCATTATGTGACCACGCCGTCGAGGGTACTCTCGTCATGGACTCGGTGTCGGCTGCGCTGAAACGCTCAGGCTCCGGTACCTCATCGGCATCGGGACGACCAGTGTAGGCCATGCGGCCCGATTTGTCGAGGTTGATGTACTGCTGCCATAGCGAGGGGTCTTTTTGCTCCTCGAACCGGAAGTACCGGCCGCGCGAAACGAGGCGGATAAATTGGCCGAAGACGGAATCTTGGATGAGGCAGGACATTCTACCTGTTCTAGTATTTCCTACTTCCTACTGATGGGTTTTACAGTGATATGGCCTACTGGGATGAATTTTATAGGGGTGAACCCCTGCGTCGGTAACTGGTTTGGTTCCTGGATCAAGCAAGCAAGATGGATGATGTAGCCATGATAACACCTCGCCACCTGCAGTCAGCCAGACTCCGTTCTGGTCTCGATGCTGCAATCTCAAACTCAGATCAAATAAATATGTCTGCAACGTTGCGCTATCTGAATAATTATCATGGACTCTTTCTTCAAACCCCCATATAAGTAATTTTTACGATGGTAGAATGTGCACGGGGATAATGGTGCTGATCCGAAGGATCTCACCCGAGGGGTGGGGTAGGGTTGGGTTAGGGCGCAATCCGGTCCCAGTGGAATACAGAGATGTCTTGCTATCATTACTAAATAACAGCTCTGGAACCCGTCGATCTTTAACCCAAAACTGCTGGCGACCGAGGCATTTGTTGCTGCACCCCGGATTGAGAGACAGCTGATCGATCGTGCCCAGCAAACGTCATGTATCCCCCACTCGTCGGATTTGACCGACCAGCAGGACAAGCCAACCACCATGTTTGCTTTCTTAGTGCCCTTTTAGTGTTATTTAGACCCTGCGCGAGGGACACCCCCCCTTGGCTGACCCCCGCATGACCCCAACATCTCACGCCGCGTGGCTCCCATCTCGACCTCTCCTGGAAGCCATATCCCGTGCCTGCCAGGTGCTGAGTCCGTCTCCGGTCTCCCGCCTGCCAAGCCTACCCCGAAGCATCTCACTCGCATCTCGATGGCCTGCTTCCGTTAGTCCTAAGCGGAAGTTGTCCGAGCCTCGTCCCCAGATTGTCGGTCTGTCCCACCTGGACTTTCAGGACCGGGTCTGGGATGCCACGAAGAGGCTCGATCCCCGGATTGTCCCCCGCAGCCAAGACGCTCCGTCCCACAACAAACCCAGCGCGTCTTCGGAATTTTGTCGCTTTGCTACTCGCCAAGCTGTCCAGCATGTCAAGCGGTGATAAGCTCGTCGCGACAAGTCGGATTCCAACGTGGGATGTCTTGCTGGTGGATATCGTTCCCTGCGCGATCCATTGGCTGCTCTCTCCCCGATCCCCGCATGATCACATTTTTCGTAGTGAATTCTCCCCCGGGCTAGTTTGTCCTACCTCACCATGAATAGGTGACGTTCCGACTGGCTGTCGGTAACCGACGTAGCTCTGATGGGGGTGACTGGGTATAAATGCCCCTCCTCCCTTGCAGATGCCAGCTGTTTTAAAGAAAAACCTGTAGTGGCTCGTCCATCTTTTCTGGGATTGACCGTGTGCAATCATGGCAGGTTCCAAGAAACCAGTTAACATTTTTCGCTTGCGCAATCTCGCTGACCCCAAGGAGGTCTTCAACTGGAGGCTATGGTTTGCCGTGCTCTCCTTTGGCCTCATGGGCGCTGCCCGTGGTGTTGACGAGGGTTTGATCTCGGGTGCCTTCAACTCCAAGGATTTTCAGCGCACTATTCATCTGGACTCGTACAGTGAGGTTGAACAGACCAACATCAAGGCGAATGTGTCCGCTATGGTGCAATTTGGTTCCGTGGGAGGGGCACTCTTGTACTCCATTCACCAAAATGAATCGTGAAGTCTGTCTGCTGACACTGTTATAGTGCATTCCTTGTGTGCGACCGTATTGGACGGCTGTGGGCAACTCGCCAGCTCTGCGTTCTTTGGATCCTGGGAATTGCCATTTTCATGGGCGTCGGTGCCAACGGTAGCCTGGGGGCTGTCTATGCTGGTCGCTTCGTGGCCGGACTGGGCGTCGGCCAGACTGTAGTTGTGGGACCAGTCTACCTGGCTGAGATCGTGAGTGACAAGTTCAATTCCCTGTCGGGCTTGATTAACCAGAAACAGGCCCCAGCATCCGTCCGCGGGCTCTGCACTTGTGTCTTCACCGGCTTCGTTTACCTGGGCATTGTGCTCGCCTACTTCACCAACTATGGCTGCCAGATCCATATGGGCGACCACACTCACAAGCGATGGGTAAGGCATTCATTCACCTTCTCCATAGCAATGTACTGACACTACCTAGGAAGTCCCAACTAGTCTCCACATCATGTTTGCCGGCCTCATCTTCCTCCTCTCCTTCCTCCAATACGAGTCTCCTCGCTTCCTTGTAAAGAAAGGCAAGCCCGAAGAAGCACTGAAGAACCTTGCGCGCCTCCGCAATCTTCCTCCAGAGCATGAATACGTTGTCGAGGAGTTCACGGGTATCCAGAATGCTCATCAGGCGGAGATGGAGGCTACCATGGGAGCTGGCTGGCTGGGCATTGTCAAGGAGGCCATCATGGTCCCGAGCAACCTGTACCGGCTGTACCTAGCCGCCATGGCGCAGCTACTCTCCCAATGGTCTGGAGCGGGATCCATCACGCTGTACGCGCCGGATCTGTTCAGTCTCCTGGGCATCACGGGGTCCAACGAGTCCCTTCTCGTGACAGCAGTGTTCGGTATCATCAAGCTGGTCGCAGCAGTAATCTGCGCTCTGTTCCTGGTTGATGTGATTGGGCGCAAACGTGCCCTACTCCTAGGAATCACGCTGCAGGCCATCTCGATGATCTACGTGGCAAGCTTCCTCACTGCGGTGCCGGAGATGGGCATTGTCGATGACTTTGTCCTGCCGGAGTCAAAGAAGGGTAGTAGCCGCGGAGCCATTGCTATGATCTATATCTCCGGTGTGGGCTGGGCATTGGGCTGGAACTCCATGCAGTATCTGCTGACCGCAGAACTGTTCCCGCTACGCATCCGCGCACTGGCTACCTCTGCTGCTATGACGCTACACTTTGTCAATCAGTATGGTAATTCCCGAGCGGTGCCCAATATGTTGCTGGGTACTGCGGAGGGTGGCATCACCCCCAAGGGCACGTTCTGGTTCTTCTCTGCCGTGACGGTGCTGGGTGGACTGTGGGTGTGGTTCAGTGTGCCCGAGACAGCGGGCCGGAGTCTGGAGAGTATGGATCGGTTGTTTGCATTGCCCTGGTATCAAATCGGACGGCATGGCAACCGTGATGCCGACCAGCAGGACCAGGTGGTGGCGGATAAACAACAGCAGGTGGAGGATGGATTTGGAGGGGCGGAGCATCGCGAGCGGGTGTAACTGTTGCTTGACTATGTTACTTAGCTAGCTAGTTCCTGGTGTTTATTGAATCGAATGGCAATAAAGATACAGATTGACCAAATGGATTTCCTGTGATAGATCAATAGCTGACAGCCTGTGCATCCCAATGTGCATCTCAGCCCGCCAACTGGCGTGTCGGAGAGCTCCGATGCTGCATGTGATTGGCTGGCAGCCCCGCTGGCCCGGTCAGATGACAAGCACTGTGTCATCCCTATCTCGACTGTGCTTCTCCTCTCTCGCTCTCTCCTTGCATAGCTGTTTTTCTTTTATTCTTCAATCTGTTTCGTTCTCACTCTTTAATTGATTGTCTTTATAAATACCTTGTCGATCCTCCCTCGTTCGTTGTTGTGCCATTGACTCCTTCACCGCCGATCCCAAAGGACAGCTTCCAGCTTTAGCTTCCCCTCACGATGACTACCCGCTATCGCGTTGAATGTAAGTTGAATTTCCTGGTCAATCCAATTGAGTCATTTATCTAATCCTTCAGATGCTCTCAAGGTAGGCAGTCATCTCTGCTGCCAGTCCATGCTAACTCCTGCAGTCTCACCGTCGAGACCAATTGGTATTTCCCTATTCCCTCTAGCTGTTTAACTTAGCTAACAAGTTCCCAGATTGAATGGATTAAAGTATGGCACCTCACCAACCAGCACTATATACTACATACTAAACAATGCAGGGCCTCCTGGCCGTCCCCTTTGTGCTGCACTCGCAGCCCACCGCCGTCTACCAGGAACACAGTGAGAACCTGATCGCCGTAGCGGCCGACACGCACCAGCGCTATGCGGAGATCTTCCGCGACGTGGAGATGCTCATCCGCGACCACAGTAGCCCTCCCTCAGCCTCTCCCATTGTTTCTATATATACAGACACACACGAACTGACAAACACAGTAACCCACCAACAAGATGACGCCCCCGGTAAATCCAAACTCAAACTCCTAGTCCCCACTGTAGGCACCTTCTTCACCCCCTTATACCTCGTCGACGCCTTCCGCCGGCAAGACGCCCAACGCTTCATCAGCCGGCGACGCTTCGTGGCCCCCTCTTTCAACGACATCCGGCTCATTCTCAACTCGGCCCAACTCATCGGTCTGGCCCGCACCACCGGCGTCGACCTCGTCACCTTCGATGGAGATGTCACTCTGTACGACGACGGCGCATGTCTCACGGACGACAACCCCGTGATTCTACGCATCATGCGCCTCCTCCTGCAGGGACGGAAAGTCGGCATCGTCACGGCAGCTGGCTACACCGACGCCGCGAAGTACTACGAGCGACTCAAGGGACTGCTCGATGCGATGTACGAGTCCGCAGAGATGACGGATGCTCAGCGCGCCGGGCTGGTCGTCATGGGCGGAGAGAGTAATTTCCTCTTCCGGTATGATCATGCCTCGCCGTCGAGGTTGAGCTACGTCCCTCGTGAGGAGTGGTTATTGGAGGAGATGAAGACGTGGCAGGAGGGGGATATTACGCGGCTGTTGGATATCGCCGAGTCATCGTTGCGCGCGTGTGCGAGTAATTTGAATCTGCCGGTCGCGGTGCTGCGCAAGGATCGCGCGGTCGGAGTGTATCCCACGGAGAGAGGGAGGATTAGTCGCGAGCAGCTGGAGGAGACGGTGTTGGTGGTGCAGAATACGGTCGAGCGGTCGGAGGTGGGAGCCAGACTGCCGTTTTGTGCTTTTAACGGTATTCCTTTTCTCCTCTCATTTTGGTATCACTGTGAATCATGCTGATGGCTAATCTAGGTGGCAATGATGTCTTCGTGGACATCGGCGACAAGTCGTGGGGTGTGCGCGCGTGTCAGCGCTACTTTGGAGGGATTGAACCGGCGCGGACGCTGCATGTCGGCGATCAGTTTTTGTCGGCGGGAGCGAATGATTTCAAGGTTGGCTGATACTCTAAAAAGACAAATATGATGCGATGCTAACTAATAATGATAGGCGCGACTGGCATCGACGACAGCGTGGATCGCAAGTCCAGCCGAGACAGTGCAGCTACTGGACGAGCTGCAGGGGATATAACCAGGTTAATAAGTAACTAATTACTTGTGATGAGGGATTCATTCATGTGAAAGTAAGAAAATAGTTAACTCCGTCTGCAGCACATCGATAGTAGTGCAGATCGGCACTGCGCTTATCAAGCAGCGGGAATGTCTGACAAACTCACTGAGCAAAGTATAAGACTGTCAAGAATCCACTAGCGATAGCACTAGTCTATTTAATCTACACCTACTTTATCTACTTTAAACCTACTTAACTTACACCCCTTCCATAACAAACAACCACACCCACACCTATCCACTCTCACCATCTACCCACCATGACCACCGACAAAACAATAACAATCCCCATAATCGGCGCCTCCTTCGCCGGCCTCACCACCGCCCACTCCCTCCTCTCCCACTTCACCACCAACAAATCCAAAAGCATCAAAATAAAAATCCTCCTCATCAACCCCACCCCCAACTTCTACTGGGCCATCGCCGCCCCACGCATCCTCACCAAGCCAACTGCCTTCTCCGAATCACAGTACCTCATCCCGATCGCCGACGGGTTCGCAAAATACTCCCCCGAGGTATTCGAATTCATCCTAGGAAGAGCTACATCTCTCGACTTCGAGAATAAACTCCTCCAGGTCGAGGAATCCACCACCAACAACACCAACAAGGCCCTGAGAGAAATCAAATACGACTACCTCGTCATCGCATCAGGAAGCACCCCCTCCGCATCATCCTCATCACCACTATTCCCCGGTGAAACCGAAAACAAAGATGCAGATAGGAAAGAAATGATCTACCCCTTCAAACTCTCCCCCACCTCCACATCCACAATAACAGAGACAATCCAATCCGCACAATCCACCATCTCCACCTCCAAAAAAATCACCATCATCGGCGCCGGCCCCATCGGGGTAGAACTCGCCGGTGAACTTGCCGACCTCACTTCTTCTGCTTCCGAAGAGAAGAAGGATATCACTTTGATTTCCTCAACACCGCGCATTCTTCCCATCTTGAAAGAATCCGCGAGCGGGACGGCGACGTCTCTCCTCACGAGTAAAGGCGTGCGAGTTCTCGCCAATACCAAGGTTATTTCTGTCTCTTCGAAAGCAGGAGGTGGGTATGAACTCAAGTTCGAGAATGGGGAGACGATGGATACGGATATTTATATCCCTACGATTGGAGTCCTACCTAATACTTCTTACATCCCCGGGGAGGTGTTGGATGAGAAGGGCTGGGTGAGGGTGGATTCGGAGTTGAAAGTGGTGGGTGTGGATGGGGTGTATGCGGCTGGGGATGTTACGGATTGTAAGCAGAAGTTGTCGTTCAAGGCGGATGAGATGGCGGGGGTGGTGGTGGGGAATTTGGTGAATGATATTGATAATAGTGCTGGGAAGGGGGGGAGGGGGTGGTGGAGGGGGTGTGGTGGTGGGAGGAAGACGTATGATGAAGGGACGGAGGTGATGATGGTGGTGCCCGTGGGAAGTTCTGGGGGGACGGGACAGGCGTTTGGGTTGGTGTTGTTTAGTTTTATGGTGTGGTTGGCGAAGGGGAGGGATTATTTTATTTGGAAGGCTAGGGGGTATGTGTTTAAATAGATAGTTTTAGATTTACTTTTTACTGGCACCCATCGTTTGAAGGTGACTCTGTACTGTAGTTGAATTCGGTATTGCTCATGACCTTTCATCATCATAGCCTGACTCTAGTCTAGGCGTTTATCGCTGCTTTTTTGCTTAAGCATTCTCATAGCAACTCCACGTCGCGTTGTTCACGCTCGCCCGTCCCGACAGAATGTTCACCGTGTCCTGCAGCTCCAGCCAGAACTCCGTCTTGGGTCGACGGCGCGCCCAGTCCGTCTCGGTCGCCTCCAGGCCGGTCTCTCCACCCATCGGCGAGAACAACACCTGCGAGCCCTTGATACCAATGACCGACGCAGACAGCTCATCGGCCGCAATCTCATCCGCCGACTTGCCCGCATAGCTCTCCAGGTGCAGCATACACTTGGTGGCCATCCGCAACGCCCGGATACGGTCCATCGGCGACGGCTTGCCACCCTGCTGGAAGTGTCCCGGCACCGCCGCACGACTCTCGAAACGTCCCTTGGCTTCCTCCTTGATCATGTCGGCCACCACCTGTGTCGTGTACGTGCTGGACGCGCACTCGTTACGCAGGATGATCTTACCGGCGCGGTTCGCTCCCTTGTCGCGCGCAAAGTTGTCACGCAGGAAGTCAATGTCGCGGGCCAGCATCTTAATGTCGATGCCCTCCTCGGGAATGTACACGGCTACCGCGCCCACCGACAGACCAGCCGTCGTGGCGATGTAACCCGACTTGCCACCCTGCGTCTCGATGACGAACACACGGCGACGAGAGGACGAGGCCGACTGGCGGATGGCGTCGCAGAAGTCGATCAAGGTGTTAAGGCAGGTGTCGCTACCCAGAGAGTATTCTGTGCCCGGCACGTTGTTGGAAATTGTCGCCGGCAGCACGGTCATGGGAATCTTGAATTCGGGGTACTTCTCGCGCGCCTGGCGAAGCTGGCTGACGGCGGTGAACGCCTCAAATCCACCCACGACGAACAACGCATCGAATCCGAACTTCTTGAAGCTCTTCGCCGTGGTCGCAAGGTCATCGCCGGGCAGACCACGGTTGGTACCGATATCCGAACCACCCTCGTTGACCCAGGCGTCCGATTCCTGCCAAGCCACCTCGCGCACAGAGCAGATTGGGGTGTCATCATAGTGCCGGCACAGACCGGGGAAACCGTTGTGAATGGCCAGGGGGGTGTGGCCACGAGTCAGGCAGTAGGCAACGGCCGCGCGGGTAGCCTGGTTCATACCACCGGCGGGGGCGCCAACGTGAATAATACCGATGCGCATTCTCTGCCTTTTGTTAGCTCAGCACCGAAGCAGCTACTGTGGCGACAAACCTTGTTCTCTGGGAGGAGCAGCTTCGGGTGGTCGGGCGTGGAAGTGTTGATGTAGGAAAAGTGGTACTCTTTGAATTCCGAGTCGCGGAGGGCCATGGCTTCGGCGAACTCCTTGTTCTGAATGTGCTTGGTGACAGTCTTGGTGTGCTGCACGGCGTCCATCAACGGCATGCGCAAGATCTTGTTCTCACGGATGGTGATGACCGGGGACGGGGCTTCGGGCTTCATGTCCAGCACCGCGCGGACAGCCTCGACACCCTGCAGCGTGGACAGCCAGCGGTCGTACGCACAGGCGGCACCACCTCTCTGAGTGTGACCCAACACGGTCACACGGGTATCCAGGTTCAACCGCTCCGTCAGAATATCCTTGATCTTCGAACTCGAGATCTTGTTGAGATGGCGATCCTGGGCACCCTCGGCCACGATAACGATCGTCCTACGCTTTCCACGCTCCTTTCTGTTCTGCGGGGAGTTAGTGATGCCTCCGAGTTCTCTTCACAAAATTCCGATCAACCCACCTTGGTAATGATAGCACACATGTCATCCTCCCATCCGTCCTTGGGCGGCATCTCGGGCACGAACAGCCAGTCGGCACCGGTACTGATAGCAGACATCAAGGCCAGCCAACCGCAGTGACGACCCATGACCTCAATGACGAATCCACGCTGGTGGGAAAAGGCAGTATCGAAGACGTCGTCGACGGCGTCACAGATGCGAGTGAGGGAGGAGTAGCAACCGATGGTGGCGTCGGTGCCGGACATGTCGTTATCGATCGAACCCACCAAACCGACGATGTTCAGAATCTGGTATGGCTTGACCTGCTCTTCGGTCAACTCGCCCGTCTCGACCAATTCCTTCAACAGACCGGGCCACTCGGAACGGAAAACGTCGGCACCAGTCAAACTGCCATCACCACCACAGACGACAAGGGCGTCAATGCCACGGAGGACCATGTTCTTGGCAGCCCGCAGACGACCGGGGCGTTCACGGAAGGTCATGCAGCGGGCGGAACCGATCAAGGTACCACCACGGGACAACCAGCCGCGAACATCCTCCCAGTGAAGCTGACGGATCATGTCGCCGCCATTGACGAGACCCTCGTAACCTTCGTAGACGGCGAAAGCCTCACAGTCGGAGTGGATAGCCATCCGGACGACGGCCCGGACGACACCGTTCATACCGGGAGCATCGCCACCAGAGGTTAAGACACCGATGCGGCGTCTCTTGGGCGGTTGCACGGGAGCTTGGGGGGGAGCCATCGTGCGATGGTTTTTGTTGGGGGGTGTTCAGCAATTGTTCGGGATGAGCAACAGCTGAACCAGGATTTAGAATAAAAAGATGGAGAAGAAAGAATGGAGTAATGGAGGAGCAGAGGAGAGGAGCACACAGCTTGCGGAGGAAAGGCAGAGATAACTTGTGTTTGAAGGGTGGGGGAGAAGAGCAGCGCAGGTGCCGGTGAGAAAAAGCGGGTGTGGGCAACCAGTACGTCACTGACTCCGGCCGTCACTGCCCCGCTATACAAATACCCTCTCTCGTTGCTGGGAAAAGTACTTTGTACAGAGTAAACAGCCCACCACTGGGGAGATAACTGGTCTGCAGGTGAAAGGGCTAGATTCTCGTCGAATGTTGATCGGCCGGGTGACCTTGCTGCACGCTGCAATGGGCAGATACGACTTGGGTGTTGGCAGGGAATGTCTTCCTCCGCCCATTTCCTCTTGCAGTCCTGAAAGCACCTGATGTCACCGCCTGCACTCAATTAGGACTAGTGCGGGACAGCTCACGTGATTTATGGGTTAGGGCCCGTGCTGCACGTGATAGCTATCTACACTAGTCCCAATTAGGTAGACACGCCCCTAATCCCTCGCCGCTGATTGAACGCTGCTGCGACAGTGCTACAGTGCTAGTTGCTCACGAGCACCATATCTAGGCGACAGGTGGTATGATGGATACACTTTCTGTTTCTTTCATCGCAATTTAGAATCCCTGCAAAGGGCTGAGTGCCTACTATCCGGACTTTATTCATGCATGATGTTATGCTGAAGTGTGCTTCAACTGCCGGACCCCTGTGGTCCACCCCCGATGCCCGGTTTGGCGGTGGAGATATGACAACATAGTCACCTCCTGCGATCCATGTTCTCCCTGTACTGTATGCGTTCATATACGGTTGCTCATCCATCACTTCTGCATTCAAATCCTAAGCATGGGGATTCGTGGACTGGATGCCGGCTACACACTCGACACAATGGCACTATCGCGCCGAGACCGTGGTGCAACACTGGTGATACGATCTGTACACTTAACAAGTGGCGCGGTGTATTTCTACCCCTGCTCAAACGGCACCCCGTGCAACCAAATCATCCTTTAATCCCAGAATCAATGAAAGTCTGCACTATCACAAGATCAGTGGCACCACCACATACACCAGACACAAAGCCTTGACTACCAGGCAAACACATCCCTGCTAGCTGACACCCGTCCATGATGACCTGCAATCAGTGCTCGGACAAAACGACACGCAATTCAGATAAGTCTACTAACATTTTCACTAACAATGAGATACCCATATTCCCACCCCTTTCTACCTCCCTGTCCCTATTACTACCGTGTGAACATTGCCTCTCACATCGCATGAACGAGTTCAATTTCCCAGCCCCTTTTATACTCTCTTAACCAAGCATCTCTCAAGAGCTGCCCGGCTAGCTCAATCGGTAGAGCGTGAGACTCTTAATCTCAAGGCTGCGGGTTCGAGCCCCGCGTTGGGCTTTACTTTTTGCTTTTGAAGCCTTCATCTGCTCGCGGTGTGGTTCGTGATGGGGAAGCATACAAATTTTTCTTTTCTACAGTGGATCCGAAGCTGTAAGGGATCCACAGGGCCCACCCACGACGCATTGGCCAATCAGAGGGGTCGCTTAGTAGTTACTCTAAAAATATCTGTAGGAAGTGAATTTATCGAGTGCGCAATCAACATTCTCTTAAGGTGCGAGTCTGCTTATAATGTTTATCTATATACAATGAAAGAAGCTAGTACTAGTAATAGCAAGATCAATCAATCATACTAACTGCAATTGGGAAAACGTGAGATTGTGTTAGTACTATACTACTACTGCCAGGATCATCCTGGCAATGCACTGTGAATTATATATCAAGTATTCAACAGTAGCTCTGTAGGAACTTCATACACTCAAAAACAGCCAACCCCTTTTTTAATTTCATTATGTTCCCAATTGTGACTGACTAACTACACTGCATGCCAATCACACTCAATATATCCCGCCTCCTCCCTCGCCAACTTATAAATATCTTCACCCCTCGGCTCAAACTTATCCCCCTTCGACATCTTCGACGCCAGATACAACCAGCAGACCGCATTCCCAACCGTAGTATTCGAGTCAGACAGCTTCCTAAACCCCGCATCCCCTTCCCCCTGACGGACCTCATCAACACTAAAAATTCTTGAGAAACACCGGACAATCCCCTCCTCATCCCCCTTGTCAACCAGGATAGCATTTTCCGATTCGTGCACAAAAGGGAACAGCTCGGCTTCCCGAACGGCAACCACCGGCGTCCCCTTCTGAATAGCTGCGAGAAGCATTTCGGGGACCCCATGCAGCGTGGAGAGCTGGACGAGCGCTCTTGCATTCGTGAGTAGGGCATTCCACATTTGATCGACGGCTCCAATTGGGATGATGCAGACGGAAGAAGATAGGGTCTCACTGCTGTCAATTTGGGACATTGCTGCGTCGTAGAAAATGGTACTTTCGGGGGTTCGGAAGGGTCCGCGGTGACAAATCAGGAGCTTGGGGACTTGGCGGCCTGGATGCTCCTTGGTATAGGAATCGCAGAACTTCTGGTATGAGTGGAGAAGACAAAGTGTTCCGTCTCCGGGTCGGAATTGGGATAAGTGGAGGATGTATTGCTCTACGTGCAGACAGTTTAGTATTGGCTACGCGGGCAGGTTTGGGGTATTACCCTCTGGATAGCGTATGATGGACATTTGAAGCGTTCGGCATAGCGAGCTGAATTCACGACCGTAGAAGCCGACGTCCCAGTCAGTTAGAGGTTTGTTTTGACCATCGAGTCTACACTGTATCAGCATCCGTGCAAATCATAGGGGCCTAGGGACAGTACTGGTCCACGGAGAATGACATGTAGCCAACATTCTCCTCAGGCATTATGCGCGGCGCAAGTTCCTTAGGGAGCAGCGATACCACCAAATCAACGTGGGTTAGCCGGGTTCGTATAAAGTCCCATGCTCGAGACTGCGGGCTACTAGTCCCACTGAGTGAGACTCCCTGGGGCTGGAGGCTGCTCTCAAATATGACAGGCCGCTCAGGATCTTGCTGCTTAGAAAGAATTGCCAATGTTAGAAGCGGCGCGCTGTCAATGATCACTACGTCCACGCCTCCCTCCGCACGGGGCCTAAGCGGTCCATTCTCGCACAGCCAATACCTCCTGGCGTTGGCGTATGCAAAGTCAAGGATGAGTAGCTCATCGTTGATGGTGATATCCGACAGGGGATCGCCCTGTCCCTCTAGGGTGTCCTGCATCTTCCGGATGAGGGGAATCATCCCCGGACGTGGCTTTGGCACAAACCTGTGGGCACAATGTAAGAATATTGTTTAGATTGACCCCATAGGATGAGAGTCATACCATTTGATACGAACTCCCAGACTCTTGGTGAACCGTGACAAGGCATGTCTGGTCGGAACATCTGGTTTTCCTTGGCAAGTCATACTGAAGAAAGCCACCTTCACCTCCCTTTCCCTCAGATCCTGGGCAAAACATTGAGCCATAGACCATGTAGCAGGGTCAACAGTCTTCTCATAGTCTTTCGCATTAGCAAGGTGTACATGATAGCCTCTGTCGACATCCACCGACCCGTCGAAATTTATATGATTATGTAGCACATGGCCAATGCCAAAAGAACTACACAAGTCAGTATTTAGCCCTCACCATCAAGGGAACACCAACCGAATGCACTTCCGCACCATTGAATCCGCCCGCTCGTCGAGCTCCTTCTTATTCCACCCGGCAAACGTCGCTAGCTCTCCCTGGTCATCATGTCGTCTTTCACGATCCTTATGCTCCAAAACTAAAGGGACTATATCGAGTTCGCTCCATAGTCGCGAGCATAGTGACGGACATCTATAGACAAGGGATTGATGCAAAGCAGCGCTAACTATCTTCTCAGTATTCTTCTCCCTGTAGTCTTTCAGCTCTGCAATTATAGTGTCGGTTGCATAGTCCGACACGTTTGGACGCAGAGCGTGCCAAGTACACACAAGGAAGTCGACCAGATCTGTCAAATTGCGGATAGCAATTGCAACTCTTCCGCTCGAATTGTCGCAGACGAGCTCTGTAATTCCAGCGTATATAACCTAGACGTCAAGTTAGTATCCTGACGGTCTGTTTTAAGATGAACATATCATCACACATTTAGTGGTTTCCCAGACCAGGACTCTGCGTCGAAAGGCGACCTAGCGGAACTCATTTTCGTATGATAATTACCACCCTATTACTGTTAACTTTACCACGACCGATTATACTTGAGATGTCAAATCAACACATTATAGCATTCATATAACCTCTAGTATACGGGCTATTGCCTTCGGGGTTGCTTCCCGTAGAACCCTACAAGGGCTGTTGTTGCCGAACGCCGGGCCTGGAGCGGGGAAGCTTTCGGCGTCCCAGAGAAACAAAAACGCCTCCTCTCGCCCTGACGCAGCAATGACACCCATCAGTATACTGGCATCGTATGATCCAGGAGTATAACATAGCCTGACCTATCGCTTGGAAGGAGCAGCCGTGTAATATCCGGCCGGCGGCGGCTACATCTCGGAAGGGTGGGTGTTGGTTCGGCCGGAGCAGGGCCTCGATTCGATCCTTGCAAGTTTCAACAAATCGCCGATGGCAATGATTGTGTTCTCCTGAGGTGTATACTTGCACGCTGCAAAAGCATTACCAAGATGTCAAGCTAGGGAGTAAATGGCGGGTGTAGCAGTCTGTTAGTTACTCGGTTGACCTTAGAACGAGCCAGAACCAAGTATCATCAATCCCGCGGAGATATGAACAGGCATCTTCAGAGCGGCTACTGATAGATTGAATTTCTGGATGAGGCTGGAGGCAAGATGCAGACTGTTACAAACCGGTGTGGCTGCTCTTTCAGTCACTGGCGATTCCCTATATCCTGGGTTGCCTGACATGGCACACAAGCGGACAATCATGTATTTCACACTTGACTACTGACAATATCCGCTTTTTATGACACATAAAGCAATTTTGTCGTTAACTTTCACATCAGACTAACGGAAATCGCACACACACACAAGCCAGATGTGGGGCTGACACTAAGGTTTGTCTGTCTGCTCTACATGGGATCTTGCTGGTGCAAGTAGGTCATGCCACTTGCGGAATACATTATGCGGATCATACTTCTTCTTCAGCTTTTGTAGTCGAGGCAGGTTAGCACCAAATAGCTTCTCGGCACTAACGTCATGTCCTACGCACATTAGCAAGGGAGTCCTGATATGCACCATTATCGAAGATACTGACCGGCAAGATTGGGATACACCACAGCATGATCATCCGTAATGTCTCGTTGCGCTTCCAAGATTTTGGAGATAATGCTCCGTTGAAGAGCATGCATCTTCGCATCTAGATCAGAGTCATGCCAACATAATATGAGACCAACGTTGTAATAAGGTCCTCGATTGGCACACGCGGTCTCCTTAATAGGAACCTGCACGGCCTTCGTATAAGGCAACAGCTCGAAGACCAACGCGCTGTCTTCCATACGAGGGTACGTATTCATAGCCTCTTTAAACTGACTGTAGAGATTCTGCAAAAGGCTTGTCTCGAGAGGTGGCATGATGTTGGCACCACCGATGCTTTTGCGGCCTTCTGGCACCGGGTCGACATTAGCAATTGAATTCATCTCTATGTACGACTTCATGGCAGCTCGGTTGATCAGCGGATTCAGATTTAGGATAGGCTCAAAGAATGCTTCGCCGTCGTACGCAGACCCGTCGTAGAAGAGTACGGCTAGCACTACCATGTGCCCTATCTCTCGTGGAGCTGCGAATCCAAAAAAGAAACCACTCTTCGGATCCTGACGTTTATCGAACTCGTTTGCAAACGCGACCAGCACTGGCAGCTTATCCACATCGTAGTATACCAACCCTCCGAAAAACCTGTCTCGGACTTTGTGAGCACGGAATACAAACTCGGTAGCAACACCAAAGGCTTGTCCAGCTCCGCGAACCGCCCAGAAGAGGTCCTGGCTATTCTCGTCTGAGGCTTCAACGATGCTACCGTCGGCTAGGACCATCTTGACACTCAGCAACTGGTCTGTAATTAGGCCGTGCTGCCCTGTTAGCCATCCGAAACCACCCCCTAATGCTGACCCGCCTACCCCAGTGTGACTGGCGGTAGCGCCTACCACAGCTAGCCCGTAAGGAGCAGTCGATTGATTGACCATATCCCAGTTAGCGCCTCCCTGAACACACACAGTCTCAGAGGCAGGGTCTGTCAACACCTTGCACATTCTAGCCATGCTGATTACCACGCCTCCATGCGACGAGGAAGCCCCGGTGGTGGAGTGTCCACCAGCTTCGACCACGAAGTCGATGTGATTCTTCCGGCAGAAGCGTACTACCTCCGCCACCTCGGATGTGCTGGTTACACGTACAACAGCACCCTATGCTTGGTCAGAACAGTAATTATCGAGGTCAGGCGTGAGTAATCGCAGCTCACATACAGCTTCTTTTTCGCACGTGTCACTCCATCGGCGAATACTCGTCGCATAATCATCGGAGCCGATACAGACAACCTCCGCTCTGGTTCCTTCCAGCTGCCTCCTCAGTTCGAGCGCACGGGCAAATGACAGGAAAGGCATGGCTGAAATATTGGTTGCATGCCCTCGAATTCTTCACCACACAACTATCATCAAGCCGACAAGGGATTTTGTGGCCCCGGCCGCACGGCAGAGGATGGGAACCAATTTATCTGCGCATCCTATCAAGTGCCAACGGATGATCACCGTTTAGCTGGTAGGTGAGAAGACCTCCATAGGTGACATGGAAACGTCTCCAAGCTGGCCACTAGGAAGCTCAAAGCTTCTGCAGTAGTGCAACGTATCAGCTACTTGGCACAAATCATACAATTTGACGGCTTCCTTATGCCGCAAACCTGACGTTCCATTAGACGTGGCTGATCCCGCCATGGATGGATCTGCCCAGATCACGAACTGCGCAACTTAAGGTTTCCCCATCCGCGGGTCCTTCCCACACGTGGACAGGGACCTACTAGATAGCTCTCCTAGGTTCACGAGAGGGAAGACACCTTCCGGCCAATAATGATAGAGGCCATCTTTTGAGCGCACTGACTACGCTGTTTATGCTCCGATTGCTCGTGATACTGCTTCCCGTCTCATGACAGTCGGTTCATCGTGATGATATCATGACACTGTGGCTTCCGAACACTCCCAAGTATTGCAATAATTTCCTACATGTACTCATATCGGCTCAGTACGTAGTCCATGCTATGTACCTGTCATTCTCCTGCACATAATTTACTTGTACTTCACATATCCAATATATATCATCGCACAACGACAACTACAGATAACAGGCAATCAATATAGTCAAGATGAACCGCGGAAACGGATTGCCGAAGCGGGATCCAAAAACCACCCAGGCCTGGCTCATAGGCAGTGGGATTTCTTCTCTTGCCGGCGCAGTCCACCTCATTCATGACGCGGGTGTCCCTGCAGCAAATATCCACATCCTGGATGTTCACTCTCACGCGGGCGGTGGCATCAAAAGCTGCGGCGACGCAAAGAACGGCTACGTCTTGTACACTGGCAGTTTGCCTTACTTCCATGATCGCTGTGTAGAGCACCTTCTTTCCCTTGTCCCCAGCGCCGATAATCCAAAACAGTCACTCCTGGACAGCATTAAAGAGCTTGACCGGGCAACTTCTCCCAAAAAGTCGGCGCCAACCCGTCTCATAAAACATGGGGATAAAGGCCCAGAATGCCTCTACTCCAAACATCTCCAAATTGGACCGAAGTATCGAATGGAACTGATCAAGTTGATGCTCGAAAATGAACGTATTCTCGGAGAAAAAGCCATCCAGGATGCTTTCGATGAGGCATTCTTCAAGACTAACTTTTGGACGTTGTGGGCGACTACGTAGGTTCATATCTATACTTGCCCGCTGTTACAATGCTGATGGTATACAGCTTCGCTCTGCAACCATGGCACAGCCTGGTGGAGTTCAGAAGATGTCTCTGTAAACATCTGGCCGAAATTGAACGCCTGAACGACGTGAAGGCTCTGGATCGAACCAAGTACACAATTTACGAGTCGGTTATCATGCCAATCGAATCATCTCTGAAATCGCAGGGAGTCGACTTCCACTTCAATGCAAAGGTTACAAATCTGCAGATCAACCCAAAGGAGGCCCAGACGACCGTGTCCGGGATTATTATCAAAGATAACGGCGAACAAAAGACCATTGAAGTGAGGCCCGAAGACCTTGTCATGGTGACCCTTGGATCAACGACCTCTGCAACCGAGAGGGGCTCCAACGACAAGGCTCCGGCTGCTCCACCCCAGCACAGCAAAGAATTCTTGGATGATGACTGGGCTCTGTGGATCGACCTGATGCAGGCCTCGACGGACTATGGAAACCCGTTCAACTTCCACAACAATGTCGACCAGTCGACCCTTGAGTCTTTCACGGTCACCCTCCGTGACAGCGACTTCATGGAGCGCTACGAAAAGCTGACCAACAACAAACCCGATACGGGGGCTTTGCTTTCCTTCTCCGACAGCAACTGGGGCCTCAGTATCAGCGTTCCCCGTCAGCCCGTATGCTCTGATCAACCCTCCTCCGTCGATGTATTCTGGGGCTATGGGTTGCATCCCGAGAAGACCGGCAACTTCGTTCACAAGCCCATGTGCCACTGCTCCGGCAAGGAGATCTTGACCGAGGTGCTATCCCAGCTAGGAATGCCAGTGGATGACATACTCGCTAATTCGATCACGAACCCTGTGCTGATGCCCATGGCCACGGCACCATTGATGCCTCGTCGCCATGACTATCGACCCGAAGTCATTCCTCCCCAGAGCAGGAATCTGGCCTTGGTGGGACAGTATGTGGAGATCCAGGATGATACGACTCTGAGCATGGAGTACAGCGTGCGCGGTGCCCAGATGGCTGTTTTCTCGGCAATGAAGCTTAACAAGCACCCGCCTAAGATTGAACGGCACCTTTTGTTATCTGTTTTTGATTTGCTCGGAGGTGCTTAGTCGATGCCTTTCTAGTTTTAAGTCCTTGATTATGTCTTCAATTCACACCTTGGTTGATCCTGCACACTTTGTACCCAAGCAAACCTGATTCATGTCTGTCATTACAAAAATCGCTCAATATCCCATGCTGCTACTTACTGTGAGATAACAACAGACTGACCAATCAATATCAATATTAAGACCAACATCTCATTCACAAGAACCCACCCCTTAAAAAAAAGACATCACGCTCCCGTGCAAACGAACACCTTCCCACCTTACACCCCTCACACAAATCCCTATTATGCGGCTTGGAATTCCCACTCCCATTATACACCGGCCTCTCCACATCCACATCATACCACCTCTTCATCCGATACGCAATCCTCTCCGCATAGCTCTTCTCATCCAGGAATGGCCGACTAAGCGCATTACATCCCTTGCAGCGCTGATGATACACCCGCGCGTTGTACTCATCCCCTTCGTACAGCCGGATCGTGATGGCGATCTTCTTGCTCGTCCAGCCGCTTGACCCGCAGGAGTTGTTCGGGCAGATGAATCGACCCATGATGTTCGTGTCATATTCTTCTATGCATGTCTCGGAGTCGTCGAAGGGGTGGAAGGTTAGAGAGGTGATTGGGAAGGTCGAGGATGAGAGCTGGGTGAGGACGTCGGCGTGGAGGGCTGGGTACATGGACCAGCGGTTGCCGGAGAGGGTGGACTTGGATTTGGATTTGTATTTGCGGGAGGGCATAGTTGTGAGGGGTGCTTCTTGTTTGTTTTGGTTTTTGTTGTTGTTCGTCGTTTGTGGGAAGAGGAGGGTTTGGAGAGAGAAAGGTTCAGGTTGAAGGGGACGAGTATCTGGGGTTCTTGAAGTCCAGGTCAATTGGAAGTATCGCAAGGCTGAACAGAAGCGGGGTGAACTGAGTTGTCATGAGCAAGGCTGTGATGTGCTCAGGTCGCATATGTGTTCCACCTATAAGGATGTTTGGACGCTGTTATCCCCTGTCGTAGAACCGGCGTCACGGTATGGTTGGTCACATATCATTGGCTGGAGTGATAATTTGTTTTGGTCACTTCTCGAGCATTATAATCTGTTAACGGTATATAGGGTGGGGATCTAAATGCGAAAGGCTTTGTTTCCGGCAATATTGGGTGCCATACTGAAGCATCCTGGGGACACTTTATTTTCATCGAGTGGGCTATTGCCCAAGACGCTGTCGCCGGTTATGCTTCCTAAAAAGTGTCTCGAGTCTTGCTTCAACAATGCAGACTAACAGAGCTTGCTCATACTGCTGCAATTTTCAGGGGAACAAGCTTGGTGATGGCGCTTGATAGCAAAGAGAGATGTATATATGTAGTATATCGTAGAACACTATATCCATCACTGTTGCTTCCTGAGGCATTAAATTTGGACCCACTATCCACACCAGTCCACATCCGGACTAGCCCCAGCTCCAGACCAGTCACGTGCCTCCTATCAGCAGTGCAATCAATCCGTCACCATCTCTCCATTAATCAAACAACAATACGCCTTCAACTCAAACTGCCCCCGGCAGAGCGGACCGCAATCATGTCCGACTCATTCAGCCTCCCCCTGCGCCCGCTCACCGAGAAGCCCGACCGCCCCGATACCCTTCCAATCGAGATCGCCCAAATCAACGCCCGATGGGGATCTTTCCGCGACGTGAACGAAGAGACACTGCTCGCCAAGATCGAAGAGGACAAGAACCGGGACCCATGGGAAGAGGAAGATGAGGACGAAAAACTTGCTGAGGATGTGGACTCAACCGAGCGTCTGGAAACATTGTACAAGCGACGTGCCGAGATCTTGCAGTTCGCTATGTAAGTAGGTGGTCTGCTGGTAGCAATGGTGGACAATTGCGCTAATTGATTTGTTGCGGGGTGAAGGCAGGCGCATATGGAAGCTCTGTTCGCTTTAGATTTTGTTTCTCTTTTGCTTTCGAAGCATACCCCTCGCCAGGCGGAGACTTCGATGTCGGCGTTCCTGAAACAGGTTGCGCCGCTTGGGTCGTTGAATGCGGAGATCGTCGAGCCGCCGCCGAAGTCGGAGGCCGCTGTGCAGGATGTCAAGACTGTGTCGCGGGGTTGGAGGGCGCAGAACTTCAATGCCGCTGCGAATAAATTGCTCAACTCGGCGACGCGATTGGAAGAAGAGGTCGCTTCGGAGACGAAGTACTGGGATGAAGTACTGGCGGTTAAGGAGAAGGGTTGGAAGGTGTGCAGGTTGCCCCGGGAGAGAACTGCGCTGGGAGTACAATATGGGTTCTTGGAAGGTAGGATGGCTACGTGCTTCTGCTGGACTGATGCTGACTGTGTTCCTATAGCTACGCCTATATTCCGCGACCGGGGTCTTGCTGCTCTACGGAGGGCTGATAATGGAAGCTTAATACTGGATAAGGGACTGGCACCACAGAAGACGAGGACGGTTCGAGTGCGTGTGAAGCACCGCGGACAACTTACGGGATGCTCTAAAATGCCGGATCCGATCCCCGATGCAGCGTCGGTCGAGCGCAGGATTTTGCAAGCACGCGACACAGTGTACGAGGAGGAGCTATTCCACGAGTTGATGCGCGAAGCGCGTATCATGGGAAGTCATGGTGTGACGACTCGCCAAAACCTGGTCCGACTGCCGATATCCGAGGACCAAGAGATCCTGCTGGATCTGGTAGATGCGGACCGTGAAACGCCGGACGAAGACAAGATCGAGTCAACAGAACACGACGTCCTTGCTAATGGGCTTTCACACTCAATTCGGATCCTGCTCGCGTATGCACACCGCCAGAACCTGCGACGCAGAACCCAACCGCCGCCCCCGCTCTCCCAGAAACGTCGGCTTACCCCCGAGTATCAGCTCCTGCGCCCTGTCATGGCGTATCTCCAACACAGCTCGCACGTCCGGTGGTTGGAGTCTTTCATGAATGATATATACCGGGTTCTGCGGGCGGCAGGGATCGAGCGTGATTTCCACGCCGTGCCTTTTGCGTCTGTGAGCCTTCCGAAGGTGCAGGCTGTTCCGAAGGTAGAGAGTCTGGTACAACAGTTCCTGATGCCCTTCGAATCGACATTTTCCGGTCATTTGATCACCCCTCAAAGCTCATTCCGCGTGAAAATCCGTACCAACCCGGTGTCGCCGCCATTTGGCACCCACTACGACATTTCCATTGACCTACCTCACCACCCGGAAGTTCAGCCTCCCGGTCGGGTTGGGTTGCAGAATGAAGCAGCTGCAGCTCTCATGCATTTCGTCAAGTTGGACATCGTGTCGGCCATCGCGCTCCAGGGCTCGAAGACGACCAAAAACACCACCAAGAAAGATGGCGCCGAGGGGACTTTGACGTGGGAGGCAGCATATCCGCACCACGGCGAACTGCTGGCGTTTTCGACTGCTGGCCAAAGCAAGAAGCTGAAAATTAGCCTGTCACGGGAGGAATTGAAAGTGGAAACATTTTCACTTCGGGGACTTGAAGGGTTTGGCCGATCGGGCGGCCCCAAGGCACCAAGTTTGCAGTCTCAGACGTGGACAGCCACTCAGACAGATTCTAAGCCTGGTCTGATGGACTTTGTCGCTGAGGTTTCGCGGGAGCAGTCATAAGCAGCTGCGCCGTCCCGGATGCTGATTGCGTAGATATTTCCCTCAGATCCAATAGGAGGATATGTGGCGAACTGCTGGATAGTGATAGATAGATAGATGGCTTATGTATTGATACCCATGACAAAATATTCCAATGGCTGGGACAAACATGTGAATGGTCCAAGCTTCCAATCAGATTCTCCTCGCCATTCGATGCTCAATATCCTGGATGACCGCCTGACAGATTCGGAGACGCGGGACGGATGAAAGGAATTGCAATGCACTTCACGTGGTGCATTCAGCTATAAGCAATATGCGCTGTCCAGCCTAA
Source organism: Aspergillus welwitschiae (assembly GCF_003344945.1). NCBI lineage: Eukaryota > Fungi > Ascomycota > Eurotiomycetes > Eurotiales > Aspergillaceae > Aspergillus > Aspergillus welwitschiae. The sequence goes on along the minus strand of NW_020798705.1, from coordinate 344,595 downwards.
TATGTGTCAGTGACGCAGCGGCGTGCCAAACAATCCTGTTAGTGATGACACCGCTGTCTCAAGTGGGGATGCCGATGAGAAGGTCAGTCCCGTCTGTTCTGCTGACCGAGTTGCCCCCGACCGAGGGACTCATTCACCCCCTACGGTCCCCCATATGAGCCAGTCCAGCAGCTCCCCCGCATTCCGCTCTCACTGCGGCTGGACCATCGTCTGCTCCGGCTGAGCTGCAGCGTAGTACATAGTGTATCTCCGAAGAGGACATACGACTAAAGTTCCAGTTAAGCTTCCCACTAGATCTATGCTATAGAACGTCCACAGAACTGGCTTCGGACTGCCCGGTAGGTTGTTGCCGCTGTTCCTCGACGGACCGAGGCTGGCAGCGAGTCTGGGGCAATGAGACCTTTACTAGTCTGTACCGTTCCGTTTAAGGTTGTCTCTTACCGCTAGTAATACTGATACAGTAAACAATACATCTATCATTCACCCTGTTGGCGATGCTGAATAACCTCAGGTAGCTGTATCACCCATTTTGCATGTGCTTTTATGACTTCTCTGCTCAAGTGGATCCGAGCATCTATCCATCCTCGCAGAGTTCCTTTACCTCCTCGGCGCTTCCCAACTACCGGGTTCACGACTATTCCGGCATCCACAATCCTCGAGGAAGAGCACTTCGACTCCTTCAGGAATGGCCATTACTACCCTGTTAACATTGGGGATGTCTTCGCCTCCAAGTATCAGGTCAATGGGAAACTAGGATACGGATCAACATCGACTGTCTGGCTAGCTCAGGATCTCCAGTCTGTTCTCTCACTACTTCATATAACCAACATGCGGACTGATGCTGAATAATCTCCAGATCTCATCGCTACGTGACCCTCAAGATCTATACCCGCGATGAATCCCATACCGAAGAGTCCAAAATATATCAGCACATAAGTCAAGCCAACCCATCTCATCCCGGATACGGCTATGTACGAACGGCGCTTGATACTTTCATTATTCCCCGGTCTGGCGGCGACCATCCCTGTCTAGTCCAGCAACCCATGTGGGATAGTTTTCATGATCTACTGTTTCGGAATCCCCGACGTCGTTTCACGGAGGATCTGCTCAAATCTGGTCTGATGCAAGTGTTTCTTGCTCTGGACTATTTGCATACTGAATGCAAGGTTGTTCATACGGGTGCGAGTGTCCTTGTGTTAGGAAAAGGAGCACAAGTACTGATCTGTGTCTGTTGTAGATATAAAGGGCGGTAACATTCTACAAGCAATTGAGGATGAATCACTCCTGGATGCATTTACTGCCGGTGAGATGGAAAGGCCTTCTCCACGCAAACTCGCTGACGGGGTGCCGGTGTATGCTTCGCGACGGTTCGGGCTACCCAGATCATTTGGTCGAACGGTCCTGAACGACTTTGGTTCTGCGGTACGCGGGGATGAGAGCAGGGATCATGATGCGCAGCCTGCAGTGTACAGGTTACCGGAGGTAATGTTGCAAGTGGAGTGGAGTTATCCGGTGGATATCTGGAACGTGGGTGTTATGGTATGTCCTATCGTATCCTTGGAAATCTGATAAACGTTTCTGATGGGGCAACTAGATCTGGGATCTGTTTGAAGGCAAGCATATGTTCTACGGGGAGGATCCTGACGGAAAAGAATACTCGACACGTGCACATCTAGCTGAGGTCATTGGTCTTTTGGGGCATCCTCCGTTGGATCTATTGCAACGGGGGAAGCGAAGCCACGAGTTCTTTACTGAAGACGGTATGTTATCTTGGTATCTTAGAAGCGATTGGCATCAGACTGAACAAACTGGGTAGGACGGTGGAAGCAAGACATCGTTATCCCCTATACCGGAGGACTTCAATTGTCAGAGGAATACCTCGAAGGAAGCAACAAGGAGGCATTTTTGAATTTCATGAGAGGGATGCTTCAGTGGCGACCTGAAGACAGAAAGACGGCAGATCAGCTGCTGCGAGATGCCTGGCTGAATCGAGAGACAGTTTAGTTTATAGAATGTCGTCGTAGCTGAATTATGATTGCAGCGCTGGACTACTATGTTCAAGCTGTTCCGTACCCCATGGGGTTGGTCTCAGTCCCAAAACATCACCTGGTAAGGGGTATGATATCTCGTGATGGCTAGAAATTGGGTCAATTCCGTCTCCACCGGCCCAAAGTGAGTTCCTCGGCGATCCGGTTGACCAACAATACCCAGATTACCGTTACATACACGGCATCCCCACCAGTCGGCGGACCAACGTGAAAGATCCACACCAGCCATGACAATACGTGACCATCCAACAGTCGGCTGATCCTGGCTTCCATCCAGCCGAGGTATCTTCCTCTCTCGCTCCGTTCCTTGTCTTTTGACTCGCTCGCTCTCTTATCTCATGTGGCCTTTTCCTGCTACTTTTTAGCCCACGCTCCTCTGGTCTTTCTCCTGTCTCTACTTAACCATCTCTAACTCTTCCTTCTCCTTCTCATCTCCCCCCCCGTCCCTTTACAACCGCGAGGCATGTTCGCGGCTTCGAGCAGAAACCGTCTCTCCACTCTCCCCCGGACCCGTCTCTCCCCCGCCAATTCACTCCTCGCCAGATCCGCTGTGGTAAGTCTGCCTCCATACCACCAGACTCTGTGGGAAATGGCAGCTAATCATGACTTCTACCGATTAGACACCCATAATGGCACCCCGGCGCAAAGCATCTTCGGTCCCTGAGGGTAAGCGATCACATGCGAATCCGACTCGAAATCCGCCATTGACACGTTGTGAATGAATAGGCTACAAAGAAGACCTCTCCAAAGGCAACATGCTCAGATTCGAAGACTCTCTCCCCCGTCTGCCGGTCCCCTCTCTGGAAGAAACGGGCCGCCGCTACCTTAAGTCCGTCCACGCGTTGGTCTCCGAGGCCGAATATGAGCGCACCAAGAAAGCCGTCGAGGCCTTTGTCCGCCCAGGTGGTGAGGGTGAGCCCCTGCAGGAAAGGTTGCTCGCCCGCGCCGCCGACCCCAAGGTTAAGAACTGGCTTCTTGAGTGGTGGAACCATGCCGCGTACCTGGCCTACCGGGACCCTGTCATCCCCTACGTTTCCTACTTCTACTCCTACCGCGACGATCGCGCCCGCCGGGACCCTGCCAAGCGCGCCGCCTCGGTTGCCACTGCCGCCCTGGAGTTCAAGCGCCAGGTTGACGATGGCTCCTTGGAGCCTGAATACATGCGCGGCCAGCCCATAGCTATGAGCACCTACCAGTACATGTTCAACTGCTGCCGTATCCCGGGTGACAGTGTCGACTACCCCCAGAAGTTCCCGGCTCAGGACAACGAACACATTGTGGTCGTGCGCAAGAACCAATTCTTTAAGGTGCCTTTGACCGTCAATGGCAAGCGCCTGAACAACTCCGAGCTGCAGCGCCAGTTTGAGCGCATCTACGAGGTCGCTCAGCCGGCTCCGGCGGTCGGCGTCTTGACCGTCGCTAACCGCGACCTGTGGGCCGACGCACGGAAGAAGCTGCTGGCCGCGCACCCGGCCAATGAGCAGGCATTGCGGGACATCGAATCCAGCGGATTCCTCGTCTGTCTCGACAATGCCAGCCCTGTCACCCTGGAGGAGCGTGCTCACCAGTACTGGCACGGTGATGGCACCAACCGCTGGTTCGACAAGCCCCTGCAGTTCATCATCAACGACAATGGTACCGCCGGGTTCATGGGCGAGCACAGCATGATGGACGGCAGCCCCACCCACCGCCTAAATGACCACCTGAACAACCTCATCTTCAACCACAAGATCGACCTCTCTGAGCAGCCGGTGCGGTCTGACCTGCCCGATCCTCGTCCCATCACCTTCCACCTGGACGGCCCTGTGCTGGAGGCCATCGACGCCGCCAACAAGGAGCACCGCCAGCAGATCTCGTCGCACGAGCTCCGGGTCCAGGCCTACCAGGGCTACGGCAAGGGTCTCATCAAGAAGTTCAAGTGCAGCCCGGATGCGTACGTGCAGATGATCATCCAGCTGGCCTACTTCAAGATGTACGGCAAGAACCGCCCGACCTACGAGTCTGCCTCGACCCGCAAGTTCCAGGAGGGCCGCACAGAGACCATCCGCACGGTATCGGACGAGAGCGTTGCCTTCTGCAAGGCCATCAGCGATCCTGCCGTCCCTCGCGAGGAGGCTGTCCGTCTACTCCGCTCGGCGCTGGCCGCCCACACGAAGTACACGGCGGAAGCCAGCGATGGCCGTGGTGTGGACCGTCACTTGTTCGGTCTGAAGAAGCTGCTGCGTGAGGGAGAGAAGTTGCCTGCTCTGTACGAAGACCCGGCATATGCCTACAGTGGCTCGTGGTACCTGTCGACCAGCCAGCTGAGCTCGGAGTTCTTCAACGGCTACGGATGGAGTCAGGTGATTGACGATGGATTCGGCATTGCTTATATGATCAACGAGAACAGGTGAGCCCTTTACCACATTCCCCCCTATCGTGATGGTTGATCATTGCTGACTGTGATTTAGCTTGAACTTCAACATTGTCTGCAAGCGCCTTGGAGCGGAACGCATGAGCTATTACCTCAACGAGGCGGCATCTGACATGAGAGACATGCTGATGCCCGACTTGGCTGCCCAGAGCGAGAAGGCCAAGATGTAAGATAGATAGATACCTATATACCAGTGATACACAATTAGATCCTACCACAACAGAGGAGATACCTGTTCTGCATATTTATACATAAATAATAAACTCCGTATCCAAATGCCACATGTCCGGAATCACCTGAAACAAGACAAACCTACAAACAGTGCCGACACACCCGAACACTAACGTTTCACCTCCTTATCAACCGCGATAAGAGCATCACCACTACTATTTATATTTCCGCAATAGCCGATAGATTGATCCAGATTACCTCGGAAGTATATCCCTAGAATATCGGTATATTAATCCCTCATCCCGCATCCCCTATATACCTATCTACATAGAATGATGTGTATATGCCTCACTGATCGTACAACAAAGTCTGTGCTTTGATGAATATGGACGAATAGGAAGCTCCGGACGCGGAGATTATGCACTGTAGGGTCATGTGTATAGATCGATCCAGATCATGCAATGGAGTATCTGTCTGGCGATGAATGATAGACAGGGGACGGGTATACGGCATGGTTACTCGATAGGAGTATCTCCTTTCCTTTCGAATGGAGAGAAGATATGTAGCATTCTGTATGGGAGGTAGATAAGTATTTAGTTCGTTCCTCATCATCTGTCTTCTACATACTTTGCCTCATCATTGACACCAATCCACAATCGAATCCAAACTTGACATCTACATACTACTACGTATACACCCACCAACCATGGCCGTCACAGGTACATCCTCCCTCCCTGCCTCATCCCCCCTCTTACCAACTAACCATCTAACCACCCAACCAGACCTACACTCCCAACAACCCGAAAAACCCCAAGACCCCTACACGAAAGCCCTCACGCTGAACCACCTCTGGGCCCAAAAAACCACCCTCCAAAACCCCTCCCTATTCCCTACCCTCGCGCGCGCCCAACACCCCCAAATCCTCTGGATAGGATGTTCCGACTCGCGGTGTCCCGAAACGACCCTCCTGGACCTGAACCCAGGTGACGTCTTCGTGCATCGCAACATCGCCAACGTGGTGAATGCCGCTGATGTGAATTGCGCCGCGGTGGTGGAGTATGCGGTGCTGCATTTGAAGGTGAAGCATGTGGTGGTGTGTGGACATACGTGTTGTGGGGGGGTTGGGGCTGTGTTGGCAGCCCCGAAGGGGGAGAGGAATGGGGAGGAAAGGGAGAATAGTGTGCTGGATGCGTGGTTGAGTTCTTTGAAAAGGGTGAGGGATAGGTATGCGAGTGAGTTGGAGGGGATACATGGGGAGTATGAAAGGGGGGTGAGATTGGTGGAGTTGAATGTGTTGGAGGGGGTGAGGGTGCTGATGGCGATGGGGGTGGTCAGGGAGGCGGTGGAGAAGGGGGAGGTGGAGGTTCATGGGGCTGTTTATGATGTGGGTTGTGGGGTGGTGAGGGAGTTGGAGTTGGATGTTAAGTTGTAGAATAAAGGTGTTTGGTTTGATGGTTCTGTTGTTGGGTTGTCTGTATAGTTACTTTGGTTGGATATTGTATATTATGGAGTGGTTGGATAGATCATGTCATCGGTTGAAACACTAATGGGAGAGGTGGGACTATGTCTGAGTGTACTATTATACTCAAACCATGGAGTTCAATGGGTCAGATGATAGTATGATAAAACCAATCACTAGTGCTTGCCGATGAGGCTGCTTGTATCTGCCTTTGTGATGTGATCAGGCTATTGCTGACTCGATTTTCCTAAAGTCGTGATTAGGATTGAAGAAAAGTGTATTTCAAACCGACACAATAATATATGATATATATAAAACACGGTCAAGTGGGAAAACCAGGAACAAACTTAGCATTGAATAACAATCACTCGTCGTCATTGAACCTCCTTCCGGGGTAATTATTGTTGAAGTTGGAGACACCGATAGTAGGCAAAATATAGCAGTTCGTGGTGGTGCCACACCATAAACTTACTAGTACCACTACTAATACGATACAGGCTAATCAACTTCCAGAACAAGCACAAGAAGATTAAAGAACAAGCACGGAACAACCCAAATTGACCACGTTGTGCACGCTTGATCGTATGATCTGTCACCTTCCCGAGTGATAATAAACGATTGTCTGACTCGCGCATAAATTGCGTCCCCCACTGCAGCCGTTAAGGCTTGGCGTTGCTTAGCCCAGCAATAAATTAAAATTCTTACTGTGTGGTTCTATCCCACTCATGCTTGGAGAACTGAAGCTGTCATTGAATCTTTCTTTGTTCTATATTTCATTTATAGTTTAATAGGATTAAGGAAATTTCGAAAAGAATGTAGTACACAAGATGCCCCCAACTCCGACCAACCGACCAGCCGACCAACCAATGCTAATCATACGCCACAATAACCTGCCGACTAACAAGAATATCCGTGTCTCCTGGGGGAGTTCCGCCCGCTAGAATCTGCTTCTGACTGTCCCCATCGCTCATCTGGCTAGGTCGTCGCGTATGATCGGCCATCGAGGTAGTGGTGATCTGGTTAGTGTGCTTCCCCTGCTCAGCCAGCTCGTAGTTGCGAGAATACATGTTTGCCGGGCCGGTGCGCTGAGAGCTGTAGTACCCCCGAGAGTTGTATTTGTTGTTGGACGATGTCTTGCGGTCGCGGAGGATGCGGAACAGTGGGCGCAGTGTCGCGACGTTGCCGACGATCATTCCCAGGGCGTTTTCGGCGAATCCCCAGATCACCACGTTGGTGACGCTGTAGAGGTAGTTGGATTGGCTGGTTAGGGCGACGGTGTATTTAAGACGGACGCAGGCGGACATGGAGGCGCTGTGGAGGAGGCCATGAGTTAGTTCAGACTATCGGGGCAGATATAGGCAAACGGGTCTTACAAGATACCCAGGCCCATCAGGCCGACAATCGAAATCTTGGTGTTGCGGTTGAGTTGGACGTTCCAGAGCAGAGGTACAGGCCTATTTCAATTAGTGGTATTCGAAAATGGCTGGAAGTGGTCGCACATCAAAGCTGTCACCCAGTCGGTGAGAATGTTCACGGCCGTGCAGGCGTAGTAGACATCGGCCAATACGTAGGATGGTTGGCAGTGTCCTCCTTGCTTGAGCAGTTCCGTATTCCAGGCCGCGCTGTGAAGTCAGTATCGGCTGTAACCCTCAGGTAGGTCGGGTGTCGTACTCAACAGGAATGCAGTTGATCAGAATAAAGATCAATGCGATGATGTTCATCAGCACAAAGACAACAATCACCACGTATTGCGCATAGAGGTACGCTTTGCGACCCTCGGCTACTCGGATCAACATCCAGCTGATACTGAGCTTGATGGGAATAATGGCGGAGCAGTAACCGACTTCGAAGATGAGGAAAAACTGAAGAGTCAGTATTATGTAGCTGAACATACTCGCACTGTTCCTACCTTCTGTCCTTCTGCTTGGTATTTGACATTTTGTGGCTCTGCCAACCTAGAATCACGAATGCCAATTCCATTGAATGCGCCCCCCAGACATCCAGCTACCAGCACAGCGAATGGCACCTACGACAGTTAGCCCCGAGTAAAGCTTCGATAGCCCCTGGACGTACCAATGCAGCCGTCATGATCCAATCCTCCACACTCCATGACTTCCTGGTCACCCTGCAATAAATCCGCAGGCCATAAGTCAACAATGCCAGCGTCGTCAACATAATGACACTGCCCGCCAGTGAAGGCGCTGCACCACCGTAGATGGCCATGGCGTCACGATTGAAAGCAGGGTCGATATCAGCCTTGTGGTGCAGACAAGGGCATGGGTGTCAGACATAAATTTGAGGCAACATGGGGGGAAGTGGACATGAGTGGGGAGTTAATACGGTTATGTTAAGTCGCCGCCATCATGGCAGTCCTGATGAAATTCCTGCTAGTACCTGGTCTAATACACATTAGGGATATCGTCGAGCACGCCGAGACAACCATGGCTCGTGGCACGGAGTCGCCATCTGCTCTTCACTTCGGTAACCGGGAATACGAGACCCCCCCTTGGCTACTAAACCACTAAACCTTAAGTGATCGCCCGTTTGGCTTGACAAACGGAGTCTATCTAACTGTATTCATGCGTCCCCACAACTGTGCTAACGTCCAAAAGGCTAAAGTCGATGCGCTGACTCGCTGGTGCGAGGCGCAACTTTTCCCGGAAAGTGGATCAGGACTGCCAACAGCATTCGTACCCTCCGGATGACACACCGCTGTCCGTCATGATCTGCTAATCTAGAACTCCTGGAAACGGAGAGGGTCGAACATTCTGCAACCCTCATTTGACCGCAGGAGAGAAACGGGGAAATTGCTGATAGCGATTGTCCTGGAATGGTCTCCGGCGGCTTGGCGGTCTCTAAGCGAGATGTCCACTCCACGTTCATTTGAGCATTGCTGCTTGGGAATCGTATTTGCCACGGAGACTAAGACTTCAGTGGCTCTTACTATTGAATTGGCAACATCAACTGGGATAAAGAAATCCTTCGCAAGTGAAAATAGTAGGGGAGGGTGAAATTGCCGAAAATCGCCGGGAACCCTAAGAGGTGGTCCCCGCAATTGCATGTCTAACGCACTAAACCAAACAAAAAATGGGTCCCCCAGTCGGACGGATGGAAATAATTAGGAAACGACGAGCGCTGCCGGGGAGAAAACATGACTCGTCGGGCAACTGCTAGCTTGCAACACAGTAGGACAGACTCGCAATGGATTCCAACGCCTGTCCCGTCCACACGCCATCAGGGAATTCCGATTTGCCTTCATCCCCACTGCTTGCGACCGAGCGCCAATCAAGGAATTCCTGCCGATTGGGAGAGTAATGGACTGGAAAGCTGCCAAGGAATGTATTCTGGGTCGGTGAACCTCGCACACAAACAAATAAATAGACTTCTTACCTCCCCATCCGTCCCAATGGAAGAGTCGGAAAACCCCGACCATGTCGGCTGTCATCTGCGCGGGATTGACAATTGCCGTCCTCTCTTTGGCTAATCATCCGAGGGACAAAACTACTTAACCAACTAGTTCTCCTTCGCATCATAGATAGCGATAGCCAGTGGACGACGGCTAATCTCCTGCAGGGGCATCTACTAGTCTATCAGTAGGGCGTTCAGGGGGTTGTTGCGTGCCTGGGACGGGAGGAGTCACCACTGGCGGGGGAAACCCGAGACTGCGCGACCCGGACTCGACCCATGGAACGCTTGTCCCAGGGAAATTGCGTGAAGAGCCTTATTTCTCATGTCGTCTGCCGCAGGCTTTCCTGCTGCATGTTGCATGCTGGTATATTTGCTATGTCGCTACTAAGCTTTACGCTTTCATGGCGGGCGCAGAGCACGAGCCAATAAAATGCGTCTGTGGTGAGTCGGTCAGACGTGGATGCTCCCTTTCTCGATCTTAGATAGTCGATTTGTACGGAGTACAGCATCTACATCCGGCCGGGCCGCGGTTATTGATCCGTCGATCGACAGACAGAATAGTATCCTCGAGTCGGGGTCAGATATGGCGTGGATGATCTGAAGCTATATATAGAACATGACGGCTTAAGGGGGTATAGGGGTCACTAAGCACCCGGAATTCTCTTCCCGGAGTCGCCTCCACACACATGGAGGAGATGTTGTCCGAGTCAAAGGGGTATTAAGTATCGTGGAACCGCATCTGACAAGCCCTGGATGAGTGGTGGTTGGGTTCGCTGTTGGTGGATGAAATTCATCGTCGCGTTCCGCTTTGCAGTAGATGAATGTCCAGCCTGCCGGTAGGGATACTATCGCGTGGCATCCCCCTATCGGTTTAGTCGCGAAAACAGACAAAGAAAATGGGAAATGGACAGGGATTAACGGGTGATGGTGTATTTGCCCGATGGCCGCTATTCGCAGCAAATAACGCGACGCGACTCGCGGCCGGATAAGCGTCTCTCAACTGCAGTTCCAACTTTGACATCACATCCTCCATCTCGCAAACCGACCCCAAGACTCTTGCAATTAAAGGAGCCAGAATGAGACCTATAGTGGCAGATGTAAACGACAATGATGGTCACATTGAACTCAAGAGAGGCCTGTGTGCCGTTCTGGAGACCATCGAATCCTCTGGGTCCTTCTTGACACAAGACCTTGGGCTGGGCCTAGCCATACCTGGCCTGAATATCGCAGGCCTAGGCAACATTCGACTTCCCATCTCAGCAGACGATGCAAAAGCCATTACCCAGTGTTGCGATCGCAGCCCCTACGGCAAAGGTTCCGAAACTTTGGTGGACGAATCCGTTCGCAAAACATGGCAACTCGACCCTGGCCAGTTTTCGCTTCAAAATCCGCTCTGGCAACAGCAGATGGATGACGTGGTGGACGACGCCGTGACGGGCCTGGGTCTGACTGCCCAATCGGATGAGGTTCAGGCCGAGCTATATAAGCTCCTGATCTACGAGGAAGGCGCATTTTTCCTTCCACACCAGGACACTGAGAAGGCCGATGGCATGTTTGCTACGCTGGTGGTATGTCTTCCTTCGAAGCACGAAGGCGGGACACTCGTTGCTTCCCACCGTGGTTGGAAGATCGCATGGTCAACTGCATCATCCTCTGAATTTAGCTTCTCGTGGGCTGCTTGGTATGCGGATGTTATCCATGAGGTGAGACCCGTCACCTCTGGATATAGAGTGGCTCTGGTGTACAATTTGATTCATCGCCCATTAGTTGGGCTTGGTATTTCCGGTGTTCAAACAGACAAGCTAACTCATCTACTTGAATCCTGGGTCTCCGATTGCAGTGGAAATGGGCAATCCGATCACTCAGCTTGGGATCATCATATCAATGGTGACTGCCCACCAGCACTTGTCTATGTCCTAGAGCACCAGTATACTGTTGCTGAACTTAGCTTTGATCGACTGAAAGGAGTAGATCAAGTTCGTTTTGGAGAACTCCAAAAGGCATGTCAGGGATTTGATTTCGACTTATACCTAGCCAATATTGAGAAGACCAGAATGGGTGGCGTCGATGGACGGTACGGGAACAGTTATTGGAAAGCTCACAATGCGCTAGAGGATGTGCTCGGAGGCAATCAGAAGTTCTTATCAGTGGTGGACGCGTCAGGGTCGGAAGTCGGAAAGCATTTGCCATTCCACGGGAAATTGCTGATTCAAGAGGATTTCTTCTCGAATCGACTTCCGGATGATGAAAAATACCAAGGCTTTACGGGCAACGAAGCGGCTAAGGCAACCCGTGTTTACCGAGCGACAGTAAGTCTTCATGCCGCTAGTGATTACTTCTACACTTCCTGCTCTGCTTTGGTGTATCTTCGTCCTCACAACTCATAGGGTGCCATAATTGTCCCAAATGTTTTTCGCTCCTCGTTCATACTCCACCGGCTAATATACTCCGCGGATAACATTGCAGACCTCCTAGATGAGTGTCACCAGCTATTCTCAGAACAGCCCGATAATGCTTTGACGAAGCGGAATCTGGTCCGGGCCTGCCAAACGATCCTGAAAAAACACTCTTCGTCGTCTGAAATGAGAGCCAAGATTATGCAGATAGCCATTGATGTTGATGACGTGATTCTATTCTGCCAAACTCTTGTGTCCCTTGAAGGCACCATGTCTTCTTCCGAGATTACTCAAACTGCGAAAGTCCTGGCGAAACATGGACTTGAAGCTATTCGCTTGGCGTATGTAGACTTATCCCACGTGTATTGTGCACGTTCTGATATCATTGCCTAGGCTGGAACGTGTTTTTCAAGACAAACCGCATGGCCCCTCATTGCCAGAGAGAGTCAGCTGTATTTCTAAACTGTTCCGGGAATATCGTGCAATCTGCCAGGAACGGGGCCGAGCGCCATCGGTGGAAATGTTGAACTGGGAAAGCGCTATTATCAGCAATTATCTGTCCTGCTATTCGAACGACACAGGACCAGATGGCCGCCATCTAGTGGATGTGCTGACGCCGTTGCCCCAGGAGGGCTTATTCGAAAGGTAGACGGAGGCCTGTCGATTGCTGAGTCATTACGCTAACAAAAACAGAATCATACCTTTCCTGGAGACTAAGATTGAGCGCACAGCTTGTCTTGGGAAATTCTTTGTCTCGGTCTATGTCTACTCAAGGCGTGGGAAGTTCGACCAAGATGCGGTTGATGCAATGCTCAAGAATCTTCTACCAAAATTTTTCCGCGGCTTTCGGGTTCAATACAAGCATACCTCTAACTCTGGTCTTGAATTTGCTGCGAACTGCCGCCCCACGAAACATACCACGAGTATCCGCATCGATCCCAAAACGGTAGTCGGGTTGATTAAGTTAGGAGATGTTATGGACGTCGACAACGCAGCATTAGTTCATGCCCTCACGGAATACACTCTGGACCTCCAAGCAAGAGATATGCCTGATGTTTTTACCGACTTCCTGCTTCCAGTGGCAAACGGTGTTTGCGAGAATGTCATTACGTCTGGAGGCCCTTCCACAAATAGTGAACGACGATTCGTTAAACACATTCTCAACAAATACATAACTGGCTATGTACTTCCTGCTCCTCTCGTGCCACCAGACTGGCAGGGCAGGTCATGTATCCTCTGCCGCTGCTATACCTGTGCTAGCCTAGACACATTCATCGAAGACCCCGCCGTAAGAACAAGAAAGGTTCACATGGGTGGAAAGGATATGGAGCACTTTGATCGCCACCTTGACGATTTCTTTTTCACTAAAACAGTCGTCGGACCTGTCGGTATGCAAATGCTGCGAATATGGAAAACGGACGCGATGATGCTCGTTTCCCAGTTGCACGCCTGGAACAAACGAGCTCGTGATGCAAAGGCTCAGTTGGACCAGTTGGATAAGCATAGGTCTTTGAAAGAGATTTTGGGGAATACTTACGACTCCTTGATGAATCACCCGAATCTTACACTTCCTGATGACCACCCTGCAGCTACTTCAACTGCGATTTAGGCTGGTCACCCTATGTCTGGGAGCGTCGTTCCAAGTAAGCGCCGTCAAGAGTGATTTATGCTCCAACCTGTACATACTTCTCTTTGAAAAAAGACAGATGTTGGATCTGTTCGCTTGGAAATATAATATTAAAATATCCGACTTCATATAATCCAGATATTACTCTCTACCGCCAGATAGACGATGAATATATGTCAGCATGCACCGATGAATGTACTAACGCTTCTACATAACAACCTGCGTTGACATCCCTAGCGTAGCGCTACCAAAACGAGTCATAATCAAAATGATACATATCTCGGAAGAGATAGCCAGGCCACATCACCGCGCCACTGCATACTTCATCCACAGCGGATCATTGAGCAGCTTCTCCAAACATCCATCCGCCACCCCAACCAGAACCTCCATCCCGCCCTCCCGCGGATTGGGCAACACCACCTGCAAACCATTTATAACCCCGACATGCGGCGCCCGCACCGACTCGATATGACCTCCCAGCAATGTTCCCCAATCCAAATTATGCAATGCAAAGTCAACCCACGAAGTCAGCATGCAATTGAACCCAGGCAGGTCAACCAGCGAGGCCGGGAATATCTTCCTAATATCATCGAGCTGCTCGATCAGGGAAATTACGTCGTCTGTGTGCTGGTTGCTCACTCGTTGCAGTGCCTGGCGGATCAAGACAGCTAGATCGGCCAACTGGGCGGAAGTGAGCATCTTGTGCACGGGCATCGACACCCCGATGTATTCAAGGAAGCAGCCAAGTGTGTTCGGGTGGACGGGGGGATCAGTTCGTAAGCGGCCGTTCAGGGCGATGTTGAAAAATGATTCTTGATCCTGATTGACGCTTTCTAGGGTTTCGAGGGGCCACTGGACGGCCATTACTGTCCTCCACAGCAACGCGGACAAGGCATCATTGGTCGAAATCCAGGGCACGTCTGTCGGCTCAGAGGCATTCTTGGGGGATGCTTCCTTCTTTAGCGCGGCCAGAGCCTCCGGAGAGAAATAGAAGACTTGAGCGCGGTGGTTCTTGGCCAGCATCTTTGGCGGCAGGCCTTCGGGCGGCTTGAACGGGAGGACGACGTACTCGGGGTGATCTTCTATTCGGCCTGGATTACGGCCTGAAGAGCGCATGACTTTCTCACGGTCTGCGAAGATAGCTGGTGGGAGTACGACAGGGTCAGTAATTTTCACGCCTTGTGCGCGACGGCATTCCTCTGCCCAAACTCGCATCCATGTCTGGAAGGAGTTGCCGTCGCCGGCCATGTGCAGGATGCACCATGTGAGGATCAATCCACCGCGGATGAAGTTGGCTTGGACGAGCGAGATGGGTAGATGTTCGCCTAGATCTGTCGGCCAGATGTCACGGCGGCACAATGTGTCGGCGTCGAAGGCGGCCACCGGGAAGTGTTGGGCTTTGAGCTCGGCATAGCTTGGGAGTGTGTCCTGCATTCGGAGGTCTTTTACTAATATAGGCTCTTCTGCATTTGGTCCTAGCATCTGCAGCTTCATTACACTATCCTGTCGGGCGGTCGGGTCGGGGATGGCCTCGCAGGCTAGAATGGGGAGGCGCTGGGCTGCGGCGTCGTAGCCGGCTTTCAGGGCTCTGGACACATCCTCCAGCACGTAGTCGTCGCCTAAGGGGAAGGTGAACACGTATCGCATGTAGCCTCGGGGGCCGATGAGTTCGAGCGGAGTAAATGTTGGCACGTCGGGGGCGATGGAACCCATGTTGGCTGTTGGGGTAAAAGGGATTGAGGGATTGGCAGCGGGCAAGGCTGATCTGTTCTTCCCTGGGCTTTTTATCTGTCGCTGCAAGCAAGCAGTTCGGACTGGACTTTCCCCGCTGGTTTATCTAGGCATACAGCCTAAGGGGAATGGTTCGATTTACATGGTGTACTAGTAGTGTGGGATAAACAGTATTAGCCATGCTCACTGCTACTTCCGCCAAGTTGTCATGATCACGGCTATAACTGTCCATGCTAATATTGCACATTATCCTTGTTCAGTAACAGGCAACCATCCTCCGGCTTGACACTGCTGCATCTCCTGTTTGTTTAGGGTATCGGTTGAGGCTAAGTGTAAGCGAAGGAATCCGCCCCCGGTCGTGTGCCTCCGGAGACCCACGCCGGCCACTAATTGTGGGCGCGTGTGGCTGCTGTCAGCGTTGAGCTAAAGAGACGGTGGCTTGTCTTAGTATCCACTTGAAATTGGGGTCATATGTGTACCAGCATTGATTGGATTGTCCGTCTGGCCCCCAAGCTTGTAGGCCGATCTTAGGAAACGCCATTCCCGCAGCCAGGATGCTCAGCCGTCCGTAGGGGCCATTCCTGGCCGCTTTTATATCTCCCTTTTCTGTTTTAATCAATCTGCTGGTGAGTTTTTCTTGTCGCTGCTGTGCTGTTGTTGTTGGGGTCGGCGGACCACTATGGCCGTGGATCCTGCCATTGTCGCTATATTCGGCGAGCCCCCGGATGATATTGACTTGACGGATAGTAGGGTGCAGCAGGACAATGCTGTCGTGATTTTTATTCTGTGCTTGGCTGTTATTTCGGTTGTGCTACGCTTTGTTGCCCGGCGTGTCTTGCGCAATTCTCTTATGGCTGATGATTGGGTCATTATTCTTGCATTGGTGCGGTGGACTTGTCTTCACATGGAATTTGTTTCGAAAGGTGTCCGCTAATTGTGCTTTATAAATAGGTATTTATCTGCACGACGTCCGGTTTGAGTATCTCCGGTAAGGTCTATCAGGCTATTGGGGTCTTTTTGTTAGGATTGGAGACTGACGGATACCAGGAGGCTTCTACGGTGCCCGCAAACATGTCTGGGCTATCAGCGTCACCAAGCTGGTAACACTATTCAAGGTCAGCAGCACCCCACATGGCACTGTTGTCCGCGCACTGACATCTCAGATCCTCTACATCTACGTCATGGTATATTCCGCCGTATGTTGCGCCGCCAAAGTCTCGATCCTTTTCTTCTACCGTCGCGTCTTTATGGCCTCCCATGCAGACCTCTCCCTGCGCATCGGCATCTACCTCGGCTTCTTCCTCACCCTCTCCTACCCGATCATCATCTGCGTCACAATGGCCACAGCATGTAAACCCGCCTCATACTTCTGGAACCAGTTTGGCGGTGCAAGCGGCACCTGCATTGACACCGATACCTTCTTCTTAGCGCTGGGGATCATCAACATGCTCAACGACATCGTGGTTTTGTTGATTCCATTCCCCCAGATCGCCAAACTGCAGATGAACCGTCGCAAGAAGGTGGCTATTAGCGGTATTTTGGCCGTGGGCAGTTTGTAGGACCCCTTTCCTCTATTCCCCAATTGCACCAGGGCTTATATTGGCTTGTAGTGCCTGCGTCGCCAGTATCGTCCGCATCTACTCCGTCGATCAATTCACTAAACGCACCGATGTCACTTGGACCCTCGGGCCCGTCTTCATCTGGTCCACCATCGAACCGGGCCTCTCCCTCGTCTGCGCCTGCCTGCCTCATCTCGCCCCGCTGGTCCGGTTAGCGCATATCAAGCTCTCCTCGAGCCAGGATAGCAAGCGCAGTCGGCCAACTAACCCGAGTACGCCGTGGCGGTCTCGTAGCGGCCATGCCAACGGGAATGGCACGCCTTCAGCTGGTCGACGCGTGCATAGTGTTCTGTCGACGAAGTATACTTTTGATGGACAGGATGACGAGGAGATCGGTCTGACGAATCATGTTACGACGAGTGCGAGTCTAAGGAAGCCACACTCCATAGAGTCGGTGGAACGGGAGGGAGGGAGTTCGGTTGATCAGTCTATTATGGTGCATTCGAGCTTTGTGCAGAGTGTCTCGAATAAGTAAGAGTTTTACAATATTTTCATTTGATATCATACTAGCAAAATCTCAAATACCCGCCTCACTTTATCCCATCAACTATTCATTCATTCCTCGCCAAAATCTCCTCAACACTCTCCACCTTCACCACCTCCTCCGTCTCCATCGCCCTCTTCACAGCATCAACCACCACCAACGCCCTCAATCCCTCCACAGCATCACACCTCGGCGTCTCTCCCCCCTCTAATACACGCACAAAATGCTCCAATTGCAAATCAAACGGCACTCCCTCATCGACCTCAAACTCTTCCACTTGCAATCTCTGATTCCACCCCTTCTCCCCCTCAACCCCATCATAACTCCACCTCTTCAAATCCGGCACGCTCAACGACCCCCGACTTCCCAAAACCCTATAAAACCCTCCTCCTACACCACCCACCTTCGGAATAATCGGATTCTCACCCGTCCCGGCCTCGAAATTCCACGGCGACGGCGCACAATCACTCACCACGAACGTGCCCACCACCCCGCTAGCAAACCGGAATGTAATCGCCGCGCCTTCTTCCGCGGTGTGATTCTCATTCCCATCTGGACCCCCGCGCTGAGGGAGGGTTTTCTCTGCGTAAATGCGCGTAATAGGACCGAATAGGTAGTGGAGTAAGTCCACGTCGTGAATGAGGTTGATACTCAATACACCACCTTTAGTCTTATCCCTTCTCCACTCGGTAGCACCGGTGAAATATGATGCTGGCTTGTATAGAGTCCATAGTCCGGATAGAGCAATAATTGGACCCAATGACCCGGACTCGAGGATTTCCTTGGTTTTGGTGATGTATGGGTTGAATCTCCGATGGTGGCCGATGAGGATCTTCACATCTGGATACTTTTGCTGCGCTTGGAGCAAGGGAAGCGCAGTGGTGATGGTGTCGCTGATGGGTTTCTCGAGTAAGATGTGGATGTTGTGGCTGATGAGTTCGAGAGCCACGGGGACGTGCGTGTGGTTGGGGGTGCAGATTATGGCGGCGTCTGGGTGCGGGATGTCTGGTGTAGCAGACAGGAGGGCTGATAATGAGGGGAAGTAGAGCGTGTTGAGGGTTTTAGCCACGGATGAGGCACTTGGGGAGGGGTCGACCAGGGCAAGAAGGTTGGTAGAGGGGTTGGTGATAACAGATTGTGCGTGGCGGGGGCCGATGAGGCCGGCGCCGACGATGATGACGTTGATCATAGTAGTAATTACTTTTGGTTGTGGTTGCTTGGAGGGTGATGGTTGTGTGCCGGTGAGAAGGGTGCTTTTTATATCGGTGAGTCAAGTTGGGATGCAACGGTGGGTCTGGTCTGGTCTGGGGTAAATGCAGTCCCTGACCGGGGCGGTGGATCTGGATGCATAGTAATGCGGTTGTGGATTTGGGGTGCTAGCAACTTTTGGTAGGAATTATGCCTGGCATTGTGCTGGGTAATTGGGGTGGCGTGGGAGGGCCGGAGAAGCGCTTACCCAGTTACATAATTTGTTTTGCCGGTGGGGTTTGAATAGCTTTGAGGCTGGATACGGGATCCCTTCCGGCGGCATTGCCCCCGCCCGGAATCCATTCCGAAGGCTACTATAGCTAGAGGGTCTGGCCTACGATTAGTTTGTTTGGTGGGGTTCACCCCGCTGTTCTACTGGGACTGGGAGATATATTGTCCCGGGAGTGTGGAAGAGGTGTGTCAGTGTTTGATTGTTTAACAAGGTGGAAGATGGAATGCTAGGGATCGAAACCGGCATAATGATGGTGCAGTGAACGGCAATGTCCTGTTCCGGATACAAAACACAAATCCTCTCTGGTAATGAAACCACATATCAGCTGGAAGTGATAACTGAGGATACAGAGGCGCACTGAATGTTCCCCATTACCATAACAGTATCAGGGTAGTGGACTTGGCAACAAGAATCATGATAGGAAGTGGTGTTTTTACGCGGAAAAGAGAATGTGCAAGTGGGAGCAACAATGCCAAGAGAACGAGGTACTTTATAAGAGATTTGACAGAGAAAACCTCTTCTTGATGGTGGATGGTACCGTTGTTAAGCGTTTCCAGTGCCTTGATGTGGAATCCCATTGATTCTCACAGCTTCCATTTAGGCAACCATCTTCGGTTTGATAAGATGCGTGAACAAGACAACGATCGCTTTATGCTTCCAATAACACTCCCAAACCACTGCCATTCTGGATCCGATGTTGGTCTCCTGCCGTTTGCTTGTCAATAGCTTGGCTGGAATATGCATAGGAACGTAAGGTGATTTCTAGCAGAACATGACCAATAGTTTCAATTGCCCTTGACCCAGTGTGCTCCAGGGTCCAAATTAACGCATTTTGAGAAACGAACGCGGTCCTGGGGCCAACGTACGGTATATTTGCTGAAGGTATAGCCATCATTCTACTCTGCATATTTGGTCAATGGGATGAGGATCTCGTGACACGTGGTAATATCATCATTAGCGGAGTTGATGGTGAGGTTGGGAGATCATGTAGAAGATTCGGATTGCATCGTGAAAATCTTGGAAACGATGCACTGATATAGTTATTTATTTTGTGCTTCGGCATGCGTAGGTCAAAGACCTTGACTAAAGTATTACTGCCAGTGCTGACGATGAAACGGACGTGGCTAAAGGGGTACCATCTTCTGATCGGTGGTGTCGCGGTATGTCTGTGCGTATGCTTTGTTTGAGCAGATAAATAAAGCCTGGAGTGTATTAGTACAAGAGTGTGGAATGATCCGGAGTAACTGGGGGTATTGCATAACCTGATGGATCTGCCACCCATTCTGCCGGAATACTTGTCCGGTGTGATCGAATTTAACCTAGGCTACCATCTGCGCATCCTCAAGCTTACTGGGTAGGTATTCAAGCTTTCCTTCCTCAAAGCTGCTTAACTTCGACCAATGCTCGTGCTTTCTGGATGATCCGCCTAAGAGGCGGCCATCAGTCCGTATAAATATTATCCATAGTCGACGCCTTCACATCATCCTCCCTAGACGGGCGATCCAACACCGAAATTCGTCGGGTACGTGGTGCAGTGGCCGAATTGCGCGGCCAGCTCCAGGCGAGCGGTCAGTCTGCATCGGACCATGACGCTTTCGCTGTCTGCCCGGGTGCTTATTAACTGCGGTCAGGGTAACGTTACACAGCAGACAGGTCCGGAGGGCTGCTGTAAGAGTTGATATACTGGAGGTTTTCCTGAAGAGGGATGTTTGAAGTTTTCGCCGCGTGCATGAAACAACACCCTCCCATACTTTGTAAGCAAATTGCTTTTGGAGACGATATGTTATATCGATTTGTAGAGTGTAGACTTTGAAGTAAGTTATATAAATAATGAAATATAGAATGATTGATGCCAGCTGCAACTTGGATGACAGGAGGAGAAGCCCCTTTATATAGGCTTAGGCGCGTGGGAGGCCTTGACTATGAGCAGGTATAATCCGTATTCCACTATGGCAGTGACTGGAACTTCCACGGGAATGTGTTACAGGAAATTTATCCAGTGCGCTCAGATTATCGAGCGTGTATTCACACATACCCATCTTGTGAAGAAGCGGGTCTGATTTCCTATGTGAATATCCTTGTCGCCGCATTAACAGAGCAATGGGTTGAGAACAGAGAGAGGGGTGAATGAGAAGGCAGGATCGATTGCCGCCATGAAGGGGCAGTGATTGACATAGAGCCGCATGTATCAGTGATAAAGTACACTTCCTCTTGTTGCTATAGTAGACCAAATTTATATTCATTAACACGTAGCTGCTGTCACTGAGAGGTTCTGAGCAAGGTGCCCAGACGCCGTAACCCAAAGAGGCCTTGACAATAAGATGTTTGCCTCAGGCCGCGATAGCCGTCGCCAACATTCAATCTCTCTGCCTGCCTTCCCAGTTCATCATCACCTCTCAGGACTCAGTCATCATGTCTGATCAACAGCTTCTTCTTGAGCGACAAGTTCGTCGTCATGCTCTGGCTAAGGCTGAGGAGCACATCAAGCAAACACCTTATATGCATGTCGAACCAAGCGACCTGAAGGCGGCTGGTATCCGCCATCTCCCTTTGTCCCTAGAGGGGGGTAAAGACGCGCCATGCTTTTTCAAACCCTACGAAGAGAACCTGCCTCTTCCAACTGAAGAAGATGCGTTTCTCAAGAACCAGCTGAACCCAGATCATATCATGTGGGACACTCGTGCATTGGAGGTCTTTCTCTTTTACCACTTTCAGGACTGCAGATCCTTTGCATTGCGCGAGTATCCGCACAACCCTCCCTTTGGCGTGTATCGCGAGTATGTTACTTCTTTCTCAAGTCCGCATGCTAGCTGTTTCTCTGACTCTTTTATCATAGGATTGGAGATTTCAAGTTCGGACAGCTACTAGAGTGTTTTGGTTTCAATTGGTATGCTGTATCAGTGACAGATTACCCCGAACAAAACCATCCCCACATGAAGGCCATCGTGGAAAATGACGTGATTGGCGACAACCGTCTGCTTCGTGGAGAGATCATGACGATCACCGATATTATGAGGGGCCGTCTAAGGTCTAAGACCCTGCGGCCGCATATTGTTGCTCCGGTACAGTCCCTGTTCGCTTGCAATCAAAAGGAGTCTAATACTAATCTTACTTTGGTAGATGCTGGTGCTCTCTCTCATGGGTCCACGCCATGCCCGGGTTTTGGAGGCCGATTTTGATGGAGTGACGCTTAACATCCGTGCTTCCAGATTGTACGATTTCACGAGGAAGAACACCGATGCTGTGCAGCTGCTGACGCGGTATTGGCTGGGTGGGGCATGCGGCCAGACCACAATGAAATCCTAAACTGATACATCTGATTTTGGCGTACAGGTTTGGTGTTATATATTTATTGGGAAGGGGCATGGACATGGAGTCACGATGATATGGATTAGCTGATTGATAACTAGCGTCGTTCTGGCAATGACGTCTACATGTACGGGCTAGGTAAATGGGCAAATATCTTGCATCAATTATGCTCCGAATATGGAAACTTGAAAGGCAGATGGGTCGAGAGTAGTACTACTAGGAAGCGGTGTTTTTGCTTCACCCAACTAGCAGACTCACTTTTGATCAGTTCGTTCTAGTAATCTCTCTGTCCTGCTGCCCGTCACGTGCTGCTTATGGTTGCCGGATGCGACGATGCGAAGGAGATGGCGATCCGCCGCTCTGATTGGTCAGCATCCGACAGCGAGGACTCGGAAGGACCTGTTGAGCCTCGGCTACTATATTTAAACCACTGTATGTATGCCACTGATTCTTGCAGAGTTGACAGATCAGAGATATCTGGTGAAGTGTCAATGGTGTTGTCTCACAACTCGCAATACATCACTTTCTAGAAAGACTGACCGGGCGGTAACACGTGGATGGTACGATCCTGCTCTGATTGGCCCACAGGCGGGATGGCAGGTGCACCGCCACGGCTCCGGCTCGACTTTTCTCTCTCCCTGTCTTTCATCGCATCGTCAGGCTTCATCCATCGCACACCATATCGTCAGGATGCGCTGCGCTTCCCCATTGGGATCCCCGTTGATGTCTCCTCCATCCCAGCTGTGCCCATAATCTTCAATCTGGCCTTCCCCGCCTAGGGAATGGAGCCCGCCCCGCTGCCTGCAATCATGTCCTCTGATTCGACCCCCGACCCCCGTCTGGAGAAGCCCCGGGTTGCAGTGGCCAGCCGGCTCAACTTCTTCACCTCCCAACTGAAGACCTCGATCGAGGCCTCCAGTATCGAGGACTTATGTTCCGTGTATAGGCCCTTTGAGCTCCTCCTGGAAACAGGGGCTCACAGTGGCTTATGGTGGCTTGATATTACGGCCCCATCGGAAGAAGACATTGAAGCCCTTGCGCGATTCTTCAACCTCCATCCCCTGACCACGGAGGATATCAAGACCCGTGAAACCAGAGAGAAGATCGAACTTTTCGGTCAGTACTACTTTCTCTCCCTGCGACCGCCGCGTCGGCTCGAGACGGACACTGGAGTGCGTATCGTCTCGCACAACCTGTACGCCGTGGTGTTTCGAGGCGGCGTTCTCAGCTTCAGCTTCGACCCCAGTTTGCACACTAGCCATGTGCGACAGCGTATCAAGGAGCACAGCAGCCATCTGCTGTTGACCAGCGATTGGATTTGCTATGCCCTGATGTAAGCCCCACCACTACTCTAGCTCTGTTACGGCTGTGTTTACTGATGCCTGGCAGCGATGATATCGTTGACGGCTTTGCCCCGTTCATCAGTCGTGTTGAAAATGGTGTTGTAACCGTGGAAGACTCTGTCTCCATCACTCGACCTGATGACATGGGACTCGCCTTGCAGCGCATCTTCAAACTGCGCAAGGAGGTCATGAATATTCGTCAGCCGCTGCACGACAAGATCGATGTCATCCGCTCCTTTGCGCGGCACTGCGATATCTCCGACACCTCGTCGTCGCAAGTTGCCCTGTATCTTAGCGATATCTGCGATCACGTCGTCACCATGATTGCCAACCTCGAGCAGGCCGAGCAGATGCTCTCGCGATTGCAGTCCAAGTACCTCACTCAGGTTCATTTCGACTCCGGACGCATGCGCAATGGTATTGCATCAGCACTTAGCAAGCTGACGGTTCTTGCTTCTATTCTCGTGCCGATGCAGTTCATCACGGGTCTATTTGGAATGAATGTCAGAGTGCCAGGGAAGACACATGATGGGGACAATTCACTCACATGGTGGTTTAGCATTCTAGGTTTCATCCTGGGATTGACTGTTATATTTGCCTGGGTGGCCAAACGAATCGGATTGCTCGATCGGTAACCGATACACTACATTTGTTTGATAGACGTATAGCTTCATCTTACATACTTAATGCCATATACCTAATACTATGTTAATTTCCTTCGCTTAATCCCACGTACTCCTCACGCCCTAACATCCAGCCCAAGCGCCCGCTGGCTCTCTCGCACTTGGCCCATCAACACCGCCATATCCTTCTCCATCTCATTCCACTCCCTCTCCACAATCTCTTTGGTCTTCTCACTCCGCGGCACGAACAGCGCCTCAAACGGTTCCGGTGTCGATACAAAAGCAGAATCAAACGCCATATCATCCACCGGGACCGGCTTCCCATCATCCCCCAACGGCGCCTGGATATCAAACGCCCAGAGAATTCTGGCCATCAACAAGAATAACGAATTCCTAGCAATATGCCGCCCGGTGCATATCCGCCGCCCATACCCAAAGAAATTGCGGAACCGACCTTCCTCCTTCTCCGTCGCCTCGAACCACCTCTCCGGCCTGAACTCCAGCGGATCATCCCACGGCTCGTCAGTCAGGCACATAGACCAAAACAACGGAATCACCGTCGCTCCCTTGGGAATTCGATATCCCATATAAGTATCCTCCTTCCTCGTAGCATGCGGTATGCCACCCGGAGCCATCGACCTCCACCGCAGAGTCTCATCCACAACCGCCTGAATATACACCAGCTTCTCCTGATCCTCAAAGGTCGGCATCCTATCCTCACCCACCACCTCATCTAACTCCTTTCGCGCGACCACCACAAACCGCGGATTCGACCGAATCGCCAGCACAAAGATTTTCATCACCGCCCACGTCGTCTCAAACCCCGCATCCACCAATATCCCCAAATTATACGCCAAATCCAACCGCGGCATCCCCTCGGCATGCTTCGACGCCGCAAACTCCTTCGACCAATTCCACGGCTCACTATTTAACCCCTTCTCCAGATGTCTCGTATGCACACTCGCCTCTAGTTTAAATAACTTCTCCGCAAGCCTCTTCCACGGCGCCACCACCGCCGGCAGATAATTCAGCACTGGAATAGCATCCACAATCCACGTCCCTACCCTAGCCGCGTAGGTAAAATTACCCTGAATAGTCCGCATATCGCGCAGCTCTTGCCCCTTCGGCGAGAGAAGTCGGAATCCGTACGCCAACGCGAACATCAAACTCCCACTATATCTCTCGAAATGCGCGTCGAAGTCATTCGACTGCAGCAGGTCGAACATGAGCTGCTTGCTCTCGAGATCCTGGATCGGATGGTAAGTATTCGACGCGCGGGGACTAAGCAGCGGAGCATCGAGGCGCTGGTGGAGTTTCAGCCAGTCGTCGTATTGCCGGATGAGCATGTGCAGGCCCTTCGTGATGTTGTTGGCCATGACGAGGTCAGGGCGGTCGGCGTAGATGCTTCCGCGTTTGTCGAGGAGATCGCGCGCGATGGTGGGTGAGGTTATTAAAATCAGGGTCTGGCGCCCGAATTGGGCGGACATGATAGGGCCGTAGGTTTTGCTCCATTGGTCGAAGACGCGCCAAGGGAGGGTCTGAGGGGCTTGGTGCAGGTTGCCGATTAGGGGGAGCCGGCGGGGGCCTGGAGGGAGGTTGCGGTCGCGTTTGTATTCGTAGAGGAGGCGGAGGGTCAGGAGGGTGAGGAGGGTGAGGAGGATGGTGGGCATTGTGGTGGTGTGTATGTATAGGTGCAATTTTGTGGAGGAGTGGAGGAGGGCTGAGCGGGGAGAGGGGGGTGTCCTTATATGTTGGTTCTACTCTTATATACTAGTAGTGTTAATTCCTTCCCCCTCTTTGGCTACACGAGCAGGGATATCCCCTAAAAGCTATTCGACTCGTGAGGAGAGAAACGTCTCCTCAGTTGCGGTGGAACGCCTTGCATTAGTTTGGGCTTCGGGCGGGCTGAGGAAAGCCCATTATGACGGTGGGAAAGTCTAATATGGACAGTGGTAGAGGAATATCATCACCCTAGTTGTTGGATGGCTACTTTGGTGTCACTTAAACGCCCATGCATAGCGTTGTGCCGTCTGATGACCCGCTGAGGTGCATTAGCGCATCCACGGGGCACCTGTCACTCGACGCACGGCCGTTGTGGGATGACAGTCTAGCTGGTGAAGAATTTTAATAGGAGTCTATCATTGGTGGATGTGCGATGTGAGGCCATTCTGCGTTACAGCATTGTCCAAGGCATGATTGCAGAACTGATGTCTTAATACGGGAATTTAATGATACATATTAAAGAGTTTCGCAGCTTTGAGTAGCCGAGTCTGACACGCACATGCTGATACTCACGCAGCATTAGGTACATGAAGATAGAAGCATTCCATGTTCCGTCACAAATATGCAACCAAAGAGAACGGAGAGGATTATAATCAGGATAGGAAGGGCTTCTCTTCCACAACGGTTAGAACACGGACGAGACTGATTGTCGAGGCTGGCAACTGCTTTCGTGTATGTCCAATCTTCCATCCCACCATACTGAGTCGTGTACCACATTCTGAAGGAATTCCATGGGTAAGTAAACCAATTCTGGTCTGTTCGTGGGTCTATGTACCACTGTGGAAGACTTATTAATAGGGTGGAGTAAGGTTCCTGTCAACCAAAGTGAAACTCACACTTCTGCACATATTTGTGAAGACGGTCTTCCTAAGTGCAGACTTCAACTTCGCGTTAAACCGTTCTTCACTTGCTTGTTTTATCACAACTGAAACTGCATTGTGTTCCATTATTGGTTTAATAATCCGAATTACCAGGTCAACGTGGCTGGAGGGTCAAGATTAGCAATGGTCTATGAGTAACAGTTGGTGCACAGGCATCATAACTTTCAATTGAATAGACAGTTGATGTATGGCCCCTGCCAGAGTTGGGTCCGAGAATGTAGAAGAAGTTCGGAAATTCCGCCATGGCCACCGTCTCAAATGCTTGTATACAGCCGAATCGATTCCAATGTTCTTGTCGCGTACGCCCGTTACGACCTCGCAGGTCGATGTCGTACTGCGAGAGAGCGAACCCCGTCGCAAACACCTTCCATAATGCAAGTCAACGTCGGTCTCTCGTGGTATTGCATCTGGAGAAGCATACAATCAAATCTGCCGGAAACCTCTTCCCAGTTTGCGTTATTATAGACTGCTCCTCCACTGCCACAACTGGATCATTTGTGATGTCGACATTGGGTCGGTGTAGACATTTCAGGTAACCGTCATTATCAAACACACGGCGCTAAGTCATGCTTAGCATCCAGTACGTGAAAACTGAATATACACGCATGAATAACGGTTACCTTGCACCCGATAGAGTATTCTGGGGTGAGAAGAGACCAATACTGCTCTTCCGCAGATTCAGAGTGTCAGCATATTCCTTAAAGAAAAGATTGGACAATATTCAATAACTTACCTGGCGCACACTTCCTCACATGCTGTCGGGATCTATAAGTCTCCCATCTCCTCATCAATTCCCCCAGCCATGTGAGTTCCCCGAGGAGAATAGAGGTCTCTAGATAAAGAAAGATGAATGCCCGAAACAGCCAGAAGCATACCGGTATGCTTTGAAAGATAGTACTCCAGAGTCCGTTGATCCGGAAGTTTTTGCCGGGCATATAGTGATGTGGGGTCTATAATGTTCCTGAGCATGGATACAGAGCAATGCTCCCCATAAATTTGGCAAGCATACCCGAATAAACTGAGTGATAGAGGCGGCATCCTCGGCAATGGCTGGGATCAACTGGGTGGCTGACGCTAGGATCAACATCTGAATGTCAGCATCCAGCGCAGAGAATAGCAAGGACTCGGGCCACTACCTCCATTTCCAATGACGATGACGTTTTTCCCTGCAACGGAAGTCCCCTGATCCCACCGTGCTGTATGCACTATATTCCCTTGGAATCTTTTTATTCCTTGCAGCATGACATGCTTGGGATTCGTCAATCCCCCCACAGCCGAGATAAGAATTCGACAACGACGAGTGAACTTCCGACCACTCGGGATCTCCCTCAGTCTCACTTCCCAGCACTGTTCAGAATCCTGCCAGTCTGCCCCCTCCCACTCTGTATGACCAACCAGTTTCAGAGCCACGCTGAACTCGTCTGCAACGCCGTGGATATATTGCAATATCTCTTCTTGCTTCGGGAAGAAGCAGGTGAATTGGGGGTATAGAGCGAAGGAAAAGCTATAGAACGCCGCAGGGATGTCGACTCCGCAACCTGGATCTACTCCATTTATGAGCGAAAAGGTGACTATAAGTCTGCTCAGGTAGTCACAGGCAGAAACTCACACTTGTTAAAGTACCATGTTCCTCCAAAGTTAGGAGCTCGGTCGTATATGACAAAGTCCTCGCAGCAAAGTTGCTTTTTGAGCTGACAGGCCATGGCCAGACCTGACATACCTGCTCCGATAATGATCACTTGGGTGAAGGTATCGGTCGTCGATGCAGATATCATAGTTTGAAAGGCAAGTAAAACTGTGCATAGTTCGATCTGGGTGTGAGGCACGTAAGAACTTGAGCGAGGACATCATGCTTAGAGTAGGTGGTCTTAGGTCACGGGATGAGGCATACACATCTATACCCTACATAGTAAGGCTAGCACATGTTCCACTAGCGAGGTTCTACAACATATTGCGATTTTCATTCATACCTTGGTTTCTTAAGCATATTGCAGGTAGCTGGATAACGTCTTTGCTGAATGCGTCCCTTACATATGCTTTCATGTGTATTTAAATTAAATGGAGGGCGAGCACGTCTGTTCGTTGGCCATTTTCATATTTCCGCTTAGTCATCTGCACAAATAAAAAGAGGTCCGAAGAAGGATAGTCATCTCTTCCAGTGATAGGCATAGCCGTTTACGATGTAATGCATCAGTTCATGTAGTTTCCTTCTACAGGAGGGCCCTATTGCTCCACAACATTGTGGTGGAGCTCAGCAAGGCAAATAGGCTACATGTAATGCCAGGAGAGTCCCAGTGGTCATGAGACCTAAGCCAAGGTACACGAATACTGATGAAAGCGTGAGTGTCGTCTCTCCCGTGGTCTTAGGCTCGTGTATGGTGCCCATCATGAAGAAAAATATATTGAGGTTTCGAAGTTGTTTGCATGCTATAGCTCCGCCAAACAGATGCAGCTACAGGCCATGCATGAGTTTAGATATCGCGGTAACATAGTAGAAGATAGAAA
Organism: Aspergillus welwitschiae; assembly: GCF_003344945.1. NCBI lineage: Eukaryota > Fungi > Ascomycota > Eurotiomycetes > Eurotiales > Aspergillaceae > Aspergillus > Aspergillus welwitschiae. The sequence continues at coordinate 315,316 of NW_020798705.1, read as the reverse complement.
GTTTTAATTCTCGCCTGATCCCAATGGAGAAACTCTGATCAAATCCCTGGTTAACAGTATAACGAGCATCTAGAGTCCATATCCCCCGTCAACGACTAATCCTGCTCCATAGATAAAGCTGCTCATCGGCGATGCGAGGAATAAGATTGAATCTGTGATCTCTTCCACATTGGCTATTCTTCCTACTGGTGCACTCTCAACTTCTTTCTTAAAGACCCCCGAATTCCCTGCTCCCAATACCATTGGAGTGTCCACAAATCTGTACGCGCTTCAGAGATGTACAAGAGCCAGCAAAATCAAAGCTTAACATACCCTGGGCAGACTGCATTTATGCGAATCCCAATGGGAGCGTAGTACTTGGCATCCTATGCCATTAATCAGCTGAGGTGAATCATATTAAAATTTGATAGTTGCTGCAAACCATTTTCGTGAACCCCATCACGCCTGTAGATGCTTATAAGCCCTGAGCAGAATATTCTTTGGGCCGCGCGAACAAACGTACCGTGTTTCGAGGATGTGTATGCTGGATAAGGCATACCCGTAGCTGAGGCAGTAATGCCTAGCGAAGAGCAGACGTTTATAATAACACCCCGGCCATGTCGAATATCACGCGATCTATAGAGTGTCAGAACATGAATCTACCGCCACAGCCTATTAGAGTTGTAATACGTCTGAGTGAGCATTTGCCGAATAAGTGCCCTCTGCGACAGCCACACACCGGTCTGGTTAATGTTAATTGTCCGCTGCCAATCCTTCAGGGACAATCGATCAGTAGGCTCTTTCGGATCACAAACTCCAGCGCAGTTAACTCCAATGTCCACACGACCGAACTTAGTGGCCGCCTTCTGGACCGCATTGTCGACATGTACTTCGTTAGTCACGTCAACAGCTGCTGTTAGTAGTTCTACATCGGGAGATCTTTGTCTCAGCGACTCGGAAACTTTTTGAAGACTTGACGGATTAATGTCGATTAATGCTAGCTTGGAAATTCCGTTCTGGCTGAACGTACGAGCCACGCCAGCTCCGATGCCTAATTTTCTTTGCTTCAGCTCCGCGATTAGATTCACGTGATGGTGCAGTCCTACCCGAGCCTGCTCCAGTAATGAAGGCTGTTCCGCGTAGAAGATAAGCCATGGCAGTACTTTTTCAATACTATAGGACAGATAAATGATTTAAAATTGAAATAGAACAGGGATATTTTGCAAAACACAGGCCTGTTCCCTTCCTCATTGGAATATTGATGCTCACAGAAATCTCTCCGTAAGAATGCCATTTCTAAGGCTTGTAGCGCCCAGGTACACCGCTTATGCAGTATCTCTTCTCTCATGTGTATGATAAAAATCGTCGCCATTCTTCCTTGCATCCCTTGCTGCTATTTACCCCCTCGCAACCCCGAAATTCTTAAGTGGGAAAGTGTAAATGCAGGAGACATTATTTAGATCTACATAAACTTCCGCAAATGTGACTAAACATCTGGGACGACATGGCAGCATGACTTATTCCCCTCTCGAACAGAATGCACTACTGCCTATTTCGTCTACTTGCACGGCGCATGGCTCTACGACGAATTTAGTATTGATATGTCCGATCACTTGCACTTGGCTATGTCGAACTAATGAAGTAAAATCTAATTAACCCCATTGTCCCAAGAAGGAAATTGGGAGGTTTGCAGTTGCCGAATAGCGGCATTCTGAAGAAAGAAGTCAATACGGTAAGAACTGTGAGCTTGCTTGCCACAATTACCAATACATTGACGCTTAATATGGACCTCCTAGGCCCTTGGACTAGACGCTGATATACGAATATTGAGCCCATAGATGCGTACCCGAGACCAATAGTCTAGACTGAGACGAGGTCCCCTTTTTCCCACGGATGCTCTATCTCAATGGAACCAATAAATGACTCATGCTCTTTACTCCTCGGTGTAATAGAGATTACGAAAGGCTTAGGATGACTGATTACTCCAGGCAGATACCCCACAACGGGCTCGATCTCTCTTCCATCTTCGAAGATTTTGGCAACTCGGAAAGCCTGCAACGAGCGGACAACGGTAAGAAATATGGTAGAGTCAGCAAAGCCACGACCGGGACAAATTCTACGACCGAAACCAAAAGCGAGATTATGTGGATCATGCTCTGCCTGGTAGCTCTCCGTTGTTAAGAACCTCTCAGGATTGAATGTCATCGGATCCGAATAGACTTTGGGGTCGTGCAGAAAGGCCCTGAATCCCCAGATGAGCTAGATAATGAGGCAAGGGTATCTTTGACAGCTTACCAAATATTTGGGACCATGGTTGCGTCTTTCGGAATTCTATAGCCTTCGTATACATCTTCCTTTGTGGAAGCATGTGCAACGCCAAGAGGAGTGACAGGATTCCATCGAAGGACTTCTTTGATAACTGCGTTTATGTATGGTAGGTGTGTGCGGTCTTCTGTTGTTGGGAGGTTGGTCCCTACAACCTGATCGAGTTCTTCTTGCGCTTTGGCTTGGACGGCAGGGAAAATGGCCATCGCTAGAAAAAACGATGATATCGCGGATACCGTCTGCATTTGTCAAACTCAGATTCTCATATATAATCCTTTCTTCTCTGTTCTTCAACAACAATGTACTGACCGTATCTGCACCAGCTCCGTAGAGTGTCGACGCCGACCACTTGATTTCCATTTCCTCCTCGGAGTTCATGTTAGGTCCCGCCTGTGTGAGATGCTTAGAAACGTAGGATGGCTGGAACGTCCCGTTCTTCATTTGTTGTTGGACAAATGCATACGGTTGTTCAGTCAATTTGTCCAATGTGGATCTCCATTCGAGGGCTTTGGTCTGGAAGCTAGCCCCAGGGAACCAAGCCGGGAGATACCTCACTCCAATAAGATCCATTAGACTGTTATAGCTAGATAGTGGCGATTTCAGCACTTACAAGGGAAGCTATCCACAAGCCATGTCCCTGGCGTATGTGCTTTTGCAAATTGTTCCGTCGATGAATCCGCAAGATCAACAAGAGGGTCACGACCGTGAGGCTGTGTAGTATATCCATAGACAATTTTCAGTATGGTGGCGCCTGTTTGGCTGTTGCAATCTGTAAGCTACATGATACCGTATTAGACAGGCCGTATATGTACCTTCGAATATGATCCACGAGCCGTTCAGGAGACCGGAGAACCCGAAAAAGAAAGCGCCGAGCTTCAATATCCTGCTGAGTATAGAACGAAGAAAGGGCATTTGCCGAGCCCAGAAATTGGTGGATCCGTCTTCGCTGTCCCCGAACATGGACAGGGTTGCGGTTCATGGTGACCATGCGCTCCCATCCCGCCCTATCCCCGAGATTGAACATTGTCAGCACAATTTCCTAAACAGTAGGAGGAGCATGCCTCTGGACTTACAATTCTGTGCCGAAGACCATACGAGGTCGGGATGAGTAGTGCACCGATCGCCTTTCCAAAAGGTCAATCGCAACCTTGGCATCATTGAGAATGATCAGAGTATTTCCCGGCGTCGACACAGAGCTGATAGGGCCTGGTAATTTGAGCTTCAATGGACGGGGCCGAAGCTTGTACGAGGAAGATAACATACCGTAGATATCTTTATGCTTTAACCAGTGCTCCCACTCTCTACTCCCGTGCGGCGGGAGATCATGTATATTACCAACCAGAGGCAGACCCTTCGGCCCTGGGGGCAGTGGGAGTGCACCCCGTTTCCGGGAGCGAATAAATTTGGCCAGAGAGGGACTGAGAACCGCAACTATAGAGTCAAATATAAGATAAATAAACATCTTCAATATCTTTCATCAATGCTAGTTTCTTGTGAAAATAGTGCATTACAAAAACAAACGTGAACCAAGTGCATAATGAAGTCAAAAGGTATTGATCAAAAGACTTTTACTCGGTATGATATCAGGGTTCATCAATCTCAATGCCAAGCAAAAGCACAAGATTTGAGGACGATATGACAAGACACGATTGCCATATACAGAGATCGTAATAATTGCCAGGCTAGGTGAGGGGCCAGATAGGCCCCTTTCAGGACGATGCCGATCTCACTGCCCTGTTGTAAGGCTCAAGAGAGCAATGTTCTGATGTTTCGGGAGGCATGAAATTCTTGGCTCGAGTGGTGTCTGCTGAGGCCCCGTATGTGTAACACAATATGCAAGTAGGTGTTTTGGCGGAGGGGAATGGAGATATGTGAAAAATGAAATACACCGAGTGATTTATCGGACAATTTAGAATATCTACCGAAAAAGCAGGGGTGCAGTTCCGGCCAAGAAATCGCTTGAGTTGTATCAATACTGTAATAAAGACATTCATGGACGATGATATGTTACATCATGTACGTTGGGACAGAAAGAGAATGGATAGACACAAGGCAAATGTGCTGCATAGATCATGCAGAGAGAGTTTACACCCATTATCGGACCTACTTAAAAGGGACTCGGGCAGCGAGTGTATTTTTCATGGTAACTATCGGGGGTTCTCTACGTCCCTTACTCAGCCGCAATTACAAGTCAAATCCGCCATATTTTCAATCTTAACCCAACTATTCCGGACCTCCAGCTCGCCAGTGCTGCAGCCGGATTTTGCGCCTTCATGGTACCCGCGACCTTACTCGCCGCTATGACTTTCCGCGACTACGGCCCGGAGCTGACACAGTTAATAAATGACCTATTTTGGATCAGTATGCTTCTGCCATGGCCCATATTTTGGGTGCAGTGGTGGACGACTACCTGGGCTGTTTTCTCTGACAATAGTCCTGACCCCGTCTTTCCAAGAGCCATGGGATGGATTAACCTGATTGTACCCATAGTCTTTGCGTTGGGCTCGGATATTCATATGCATGTAACTGGGCCCTTTTCTTGGAATGGTGGGCTTGTCTTTTGGCCGACAATTGTGCTTGTGGGGTTGGAGATTAATTGTTCTTGTTGGTATATCATGCGGAACCTTCGACGGAAACGCAACCTATAGCGGCGATTCCAAGAGATATCTCTTCATGTTTATTTTTAGCAATCTTACTCATTTCATAGTTTTACGTCATATGGAGGGGTGCTTAGGAGGCGTTTTCCGCCGTCGCCCATCACTTGCACAGAAAGGAAATATCTTCCAGTACGCCCCCTTCTCCCCCCTTCTCTCTCTCCTCCCCTTCGCACAGAATTGCACAGAGTTGATATGTGCTCACGCGTGACTTTTTTTTTTCTTTGTTTGTTTGTGTGTGTCTTTGTTTCAGTGACAGAGGGCTTTTCTTCTCAGAGACCCCCGGGACCTGCAGCTTGATTCTTGTGGCATCTTCAATAGTCTAGCCTGGTCATGACTGAGTAACAATATTCGTATTTGAAGACGAACTGGAGCGTGAAACTTTCAGCTGCTTAGATTATAGGAATAATCACAACCAGACCAACTACACCCATCCTGTTATATCTCTAGACCTCCTTCTATTCCTAAGCACCCAAATTGTCATGCTGTGCAGAATAGTATCCAGCATATAGCCCACTGCAACATCGCAACCCTAATCACGCGGTATGTCTGGTGAGAACTCAAGAAGTCCCATGGCAATTTTTCCACCCATAATTGGATCAGACATGAGACGTAATCCTCTTGTGCACGAGGGGGGAGAGCCTTGCAAACATAGGAATCCATGAATGAGGAAGTCAGCCAACGGCGGAGACATAGTACCCATGACGATATTCTGGAACACGCTTTATCGTAGGTTCTGTTCTCTATCACCTTCACATCCAAGAGCTGTAGGAATTGAGTTATATCGGATGCAATGACGGGAGACGATAATGCATCAGCGGGTGACCTTCCAGGTTTTGTCTCCTTCGCCATAGCAGTGCCTGCATTCGGAGAATTGACGATTCTAGAATAAAAGCCAGGATCCATAACCTCAAGTCTCAGCCGCCTGGGATCTTGACCTTCTGCCGAGTACTGTGTAGACCTTAGGCAAATTGTGGTTTTGAATACTGATTTACAAGGCATGTAGGTGACTTCCAAGTTGCCTGGATAAGAGGCAACTATGTGTTTTAGAAATTCTCGAAAGAATCGTTCGAGCATCCTGCTTTATAGGTTAGCATGTAGATCAAATAGGATATGTAGCATCTTGAGTGGTGCATCTTTCCTTTCCCCTTCACTCGGACGTCTTGGCTCGCTTCCAGGCCGTACATCCGGGTGCTCCATCATCCTCATGAGATTCATGACGTGAAGCCGAATAGCTTGGAATAGAATTCTCGGTGTTGCCAGAGTAACATTCACAGTCCATATCAAGAGGATACTGAAGATTTGGAAAGAGGATGCCTTGCCGGGGTCGATGGGTGGTACCTTGCACCAAAGCCTTGCTATCATTCTAGGGGCACCAGAAGGATCGAAGGTCGTCGTATTTGAGAGAGATCGATTTCCTGACCATGATGAGGGCACTACAGGGTCCAGAAACGTGCTAGAGACTGTTTCTCCAACTTTTTCAAATGGACTGGAGAAAATCTCTTTTTTCCAGGTCGCTTTGTAGGCATATTTCCCATGTTGTGGGATCAGCGAAAATACCCTTTGGTCCTCATCTAAATATTCCTCTTTGCAGTTCAAGAGCTGCTCAGAACCTTTTTCTGGGCTTTCAGTATATATGCCGGTACGCCGCACCTTGAATAATACGTTTCTCTTCTCGTCAAATGAGTTGTTGATCTCCATAATCACCGCGTCCAATTCCTTGCTTTCCGAATATAGATACCACCATGTCACCACGCTCCGTTCCCACCACAGGAACCGCGGTACGCTCAGCATATATGCGTACGGCCATTTGGCAGGGTTCTCGTTCTTAATGCCATGTCAGCCTAATTCACACTACCCTATGTTCAGATCGCCTACCTGTTCTCTCAGAAATTTATTTAGCTTATTCTCTAAGCTGAGGGTATCATCACCACGGTGGAGGTACCGAGCTGAGTCAAAGCTGAACCAGCTGGAAAAGTAGGTTTGTAACAACCTCAGAAGAGAAGATCTCTCAGTACACTCCTCTTCATCTGTATGCTCGGCATCAATAGATAACAGTCGCCCGAAACGACAACTGATTCCTACAGGTATTCCAACAAACAAGACATTGAAGGTGAATTTGTTTTTTATCGGCGACAGGCGAGTGTGGTCAAGAGTGATGGGGAAGAGAAGGGGCTTCCCTATAACGGACTTGTCCTTTGATAAAGATTTAATGTTACGCGGGGTAAACGACACCAGGAAAAGAAAGCCTATCAGGCCGATGGGTGCCAATACTGAACTGATGGCGAAAGTTCTTAGCATGAACTTCAACAAACCGGGCCACCCTCCCAGTTTCAAAACCAGATTAACCGTCAAAAATGCCGCGTGGAGCAGTATCCCGTCGACTGATATCGAAGGTAGATTCTTGCGTAACTCATGAAGCATGCTGTCTCGATTCATTGTATGTTGACGAGAATATTAATCGAGACACTTGAGCTACACAGTAAGTATCATGCCTTGTTGTTCTAAGTTATATTTCCCTTTTCCGGTGGCCTTTCATTCTGTACACCCAGGCCAACGCTTTATCTGCGTTATGCAGTCCACACCATTTACTCCGCCAAGTTTTGTGCGGATATTTTGTGCGACACACTTGCAGAACTCTTACATTCTTTTACATAATGCAGCTTTCCGGATTAAATAATTCAGGTTGCTGTTCTCTTCCTCCTTGCGCAGGGATCCACTGATGTAATAAGAACTTCTTCTGTATCTGGGAACCCCTCACTTCCTTGGAACTATCTTATTCGTTACTATCAATATCCCAAAACACTCACGCACAGATATCAAACTTCTGTCTCTAAATACAGTATAGATGTGCAATGATCTTCTCTCCTGAGATAGTCCAGTCTTGGTATAGCGCAGCGTCCGGTAGCATCAAAATACAGGGACAGTCGCTTGTCTAATGATATGAGCAGGCTTAACGTGTGATAATGGTGTAATAACAGCAGAGTAAGCTTAAATTATTAGGGATATGGGTTCCAGAAATGGGGGGCCAGGGGTTCTAGCAGGATCGAGGCTTTACACTGTTGAGACTAACCTTGTCACTGCCGACATGGTGTAAACCCAAAAATTTCCGCATGACCTTCTTCAGCCTTCTTTATCACCATACTTTCTGTACTCATGTTGTACAGTAATATATGTACTTCCGCGTATAAGTCCCGAAGGAGAAAATGTGCCCTCGCAGCTCCCTTGTAATTGAATTTCAACGAGGACATTGGCATATGCGCTCAACCAGAGTAGGCGGGTCGCATTTACAAATCTTCGCATTTCAGTGGGTCTCGAGATATTAGCTCGTACCGTAGTTCTCCAGAAGCAGGCCTAGCTGTATGAACAGCTATGGAGCAAGTAAGGGCTAGGCTGCCACTGCTAGCGATCTGTTGGCTTCGGGTCGCCTTTCAAGCCCCGGGTATTCTCTCTGCGTGTCAACTTTCTATTTTAATGCCTATACACGCAACAGCAGGAAGCCTTTCATTTTTGAAACAACGAAAACCTCAAGACCACAATGGAATATACATTCAAAGTATTGTGCGGGTCACCAGATGGGAAGGTTGTGGAGAAATTGACTACTCGGCGACTCGGAGATAATGATGTCTTCATCGAGACCACCCATTCCGGCCTGTGCGGAACAGACGAGCACTTTCTTCATTGCGACCAGGCTCTTGGACACGAAGGGGTAGGTGTTGTAAAGCACGTTGGTCCCAGCGTGAGGTCCGTAAAAGTTGGGGACAGGGTTGGATTCGGCTTTATCCGTCGTGTGTGTGGGAGATGCGACAACTGTATAAGTGGTATGTCGGTTCCCTTCCACTCCGCCATCAGTACTCTGTTCTATTCAACCTGATGCATACTAATCTTGCAAGGCTGCGATCATCACTGCAGAGAAAAACGAGCATACGGCCAACATGACTTCGATGTTGGATCATTCAGCCACGGCACCGTCTGGGATGCCGATGCCGTCTATCCCATTCCAGAAGGATACGATTCGGCCCATGCAGCACCACTCCTATGCGCCGGTGCTTCTGTCTGGGCTTGCTTGACCAACAATGGCATCCGACCTTCCGACCGTGTTGGTGTCATGGGAATAGGGGGGCTTGGTCATCTCGCGATCAAGCTTGCTGGGGCATTGAGATATAACGTGGTGGCGTTGTCAAGTTCGGAAAAGAAACGCGAGGAAGCGCTAGAATTTGGAGCGTCAGAGTTCTATCGCTTTCCCAATCCTCAGATGCCAAATCACATCAAACCCGTCAAACATCTTTTATTATGTGGGAGCTCTGATGTTGACTATGCCTCGTGGGTATTCCATCTACCCTCTAAACAGAGTGCCATAGATCATGCTAATATTCATCGCAGTCTACTGGATTTGGTTGATACAAACGGGACTATATATCATATTTCTGTGACCTTGAAGCCTACTCCTATTCCTTTAGTTCCGTTTGGTCAGAAGGGGATACGGATTCAGGGATGCTTCATCACTTCGCGGCGTAATCTGCAAGAGTTGTTGGAGTCTGCTGCCCGGTTTGATATCAAACCGACTATTATGACTTTCCCTCTTACTAGGAACGGCCTTGAAGAGGCGATTGAGAAACTGAGAGCGGGTAAGATTAGATACAGGGCAGTCCTGGAACATCATACATTATAGACCCGCACCTTGGCTCTTGGATTCCATCTACGGGAGGATATATATTCCGCTATGAGCTATGAGCTTAGGGCCGAAATTTGCCAATTTTGGGGGTACTATGCTGTTATAGTCTCTGATTATTGCCTGGTAATATCGATATAGTGCTTCTCCATTTCATGCATCTGACAAGCCCATGATCGTAAGCCTTCATGAAACCCGGAATTCTGTCTCACCTCAAGTGGTCCAATAGACGTTTTGAGCTGGATATAAATCGGGAAGCCTGTCGCGACATCAGTAAAAAGGGTCTTCCCATATTTTCGCACTAAGACAACACCCGACCATCACATAGTAAGACTATGATATACCAGGGGGGAACTGGTGAGAACCTGCAAGGCAGAGTTACGACACTAGATACTCTTACTACATTGATCCACGACTGAGACGGATATCTCATACTCGATGCTTTACACGAGGATTCAGAATAGTAGACGGTAGGACTTGTCGATGAAGTGTCTTCTTGACTTGAATATCTGGCATATGAATTGAAGATGTCAACCCTCCACTGTGAAGATAGAGCGATTACCTAGGTGGGGGCTACCGACACTGGATAAGATATCAGCAGATTATCATTTACTACATCAGACCTCCGTACCTAAATAGACGTACACCCATCGCTGAAATTTCTTGTGAGGGAGTGAATGGAAAATCTGGCGATCCTTCACCAATTACTTTCAGGGACAGTCATTTAAAATTATGAGTATGAACACTTTTCTTCTCTGAGTTAGGCGTCTTGCTACAGCTACTATCAGAAAAGGTTTGAGTTTCTCTTCAATTACCTGTGTAATACGCCGATGGGCACTAGTTCTATACATATCATAAGGGATGGTATACAGCAGTGGTATATTGAGTTTCTACCAATTTGTATGGTTAGCGCTCGTCATATGGTTAGTGTAAGTGCGAGACTAGTAATCAAATACACGCTAGTACACGCGGTCTTGGAGCGCGTCTGGCACTGTCCTTTTACTTCACAGCCTCACACATAGAGCCCGCCAGCTGGCGTTAGTAGTACCAAAGATGTAGATTATCGATAAATGCAGATAACCATCTTATGTTCTAACCGAATAAGATAGATTAGAATGTGCTGACAGTTCCTAGACATGTCGAGTAACTCGGGAAGCTTTGCGAAATCCTAACTTTATTTGATCAAAAGAAAGGGCTATATTAGGTCTAAATCCGATGGAATAGTGAACATATTAACTTAAATTAACTCAATCGAACAGGCGAGATGGTGAGAGGCAGGCCTAGACCATCGCGGTTCACTCGCACGTCCCCCTCCTGTGCGAGTGGGACCACCCGAATGTGCCGCAACCGAAGACCCCTCCAAGCGCGACGAGTAATGCAAGTGTATTCCAACCTCACCTGTTCCTATCCAATCTCCACAATCATGCCGGCCCTCTCGGTTCTCCCCGCTGACATCCTCTTGCACGTCATCTCCTTTCTCGATCACAGCGGAGATGTCTACTCCTTTTCTCTCCTCAGTCCATCGCTGTTCACGCTCATCCACAGCAATGACCTCGTAAATAAAACCAGATATCGCTGTATCCGCATCAACTGCACCCCGGACCTGAAAAACGCCTATACCATCCTCCTTGACATCCTGCATGACTGTAACCTCGCCAGTTATGTGCGTCACATCGAGATGGACCTTCCCGTCCGCTCTCCGCTGAACTACAAGCCGCGGGAATATGATCGCCCTGTTGACGCAGGCGACATGCAGCGTCTCCGTGCGGCCGCCACCAGAGCCGGCTTTATCGGTGCTGAACAGGAGAGACTACTCAACATGGCCATGCAAGAAACAGACTACACTAAGGACTGGCAGTATCTCACATACTACAAGTGCGTTCTCTATTACCGTTATTGAAATCACCACCGTATCTGACCCAGCCAGCACCCAAGAGGATGCTTACCACGGCAAATCCACCTTCATCGGCCAAGCCTTGACGGTCCTCCTCATAGCATCCTCCCCCAACCTGACTTCTCTTGCTATCTCCCCTCCCTTTTGGGAGTACACATCTTCCCGATTCAATGACCCTTCCGATAACCACCATTTCGCAGCCAAAATCGAGAAGTACCCACTAGCCAAGTTCCTCAAACATGCCAACTCGAGTCATCTCATCGAAAAGGGCGAAGGAAAGATCCCCTACTTGGCTAATGTTAAGCACTTCCAGATTCTAACAACAGAAGCCTCTAGCTTCCATATTGCGCGGTCCCGTGCTTGCACTCCCCAGGACCTCTGTCTTTGTATTGAGCTGGTGCGCACCCTTCCCAGTATCGAATCTCTGCGGATGCAGGCTATTCAGGGGTTCGGGAATGCCTCTAGCGCTGCACTGGATGGGTTGCTTCCGCCTTTTTCAGCAAATATCTCGCGATTGGATCTGAGGGGGTGCGATTTCAAGTCGGATCTGTTGTGCAAGGTTATCTGTTCGATGAAATGCTTGAAAGAGTTGAGGTACTCAGTTGTACAGGGGGGCTGCTATGCCGGCTTTGCAGAGTTCTTTGATCGGTACAGTTTGATAGAGGCTATCCTGAGACATCGGGCCACGTTGGAAGTGCTCGATTTGGAATTTGACGATCAGCTGTCTCAATTTGTTGCTGTGAAGCGTGAAAGCGGGTTGCAGGATGATGCTGAGAATAAAAGTGTGTTGAAGGAGTTCATGTCGCTGAAGAGCTTGAGTCTGGGAGTAAGTTGTCTGTGGTATATTGCTACTGGGATGGGTGAGTTAGGAGATATCGTCCTGGTGGATCATTTGCCGATGCAATTGGAGTATCTCCGCATCAGAGGATACGAGAAGGGACATACGAAAGCACTGGACAACATGTTTACTGGGATGGAGAGCGCGAGGGACAAACACCCTGCTCTGTGGACAGTGCAAGGTGTCAACGAGTATATCCCTGTAGGAAAGTGATTCTGTGACCAGCATAGTTACCAAATAGAATGACAATATGAACATGTACATAATGAAACCTTCATAACCCAGAAGATCCCATCCATTACTCGTAAACCATCCACCCTGTGGACCCAATAACTATCATCGAAAGCATCACCGTCATCATCCCTGCCCCCGCCCGATCCGCCTTCGTGATCTCCAACCTCAGTCCCTCCGGCACCGGCGCCGGCGGGGGTCCTGGCTCTCCACCCGCTGGATTGCCCTGGCTCGTGCCCCCTGTATCCTGCGTGACAGGAGGATCAACCCGACTGATCAACGTCGACTGCATCACCTCCAGCGCCGCCATCTGGATCCCCACATCATCCATTCCATCCCACTTCCGATCCGTCCACTTCAGCCCGCAGGTCGCCTGGAGTTCACCCCCAGTGCACGTCTCTGCCGCTGCCTTTGCCGACGCCCGCAGCTTCGGCATCACCAGATCGTACGTGAACGGCGCCATTTGCGTTGTCGCGGCCATCCACCGCGCCAAGTACCCCTTGAAGGAGCGCTGATCAACCTGGCATGTGCTCACAGGTTCACATGCCCGCTCATACATGACATCGTCTTGGAAAAAGACGAAGCTGGCATTGAGAATGCCTTCTGTTCGGGCTTTCCAGACGGGCGATTCAGTCTGTCACCATTAGCCACCTTCCACCAATAATCACAATCAAGGGAGAGAATAACCCACCAGATTATACATAACCGCCGCCCCCAGCAGATAAACTCCTGTATTATACGTCCACTCAATATAATTCCAATCCCCGCACCCACTGCTCACATCCGCCCCATCCCAAAACCGATACGTATCCGTCATGAACCCAACCTCGCCCGTCCAATCCCACACCGTATCTGCCCAGTCCGCATACGTGCTATTCCCCGTATACTTGGCTAGCCTAGCAGCAAGATTGAAAAAACACCCGTTCGAGATGGTATTCTTATACGTCCACCCATTATTGAACGTGAATATCTGCCATCGTAGCCCGCCGTTACAGGTACTCTTGTCCCACCGCGCAGCTTGCGTGTTGAATACTGCTTGCGCCATGGCGAGCCACCCTGGGCTTCCGGAGGATGGAGGCGGGTCTGGAAAGTTTCGCTCCGCGGCGGACATGGCTGCGAAGGCCCAGAAGGATTGATCATCATTGCCCTCGGTGCGGGTTTGGTTCGCTGGCATGAAGGAGCCGCTGGGCCCGGCTTGCCAGGTTATGCCTTGTGTCGTTATGTTGTTCCATGTGTCGTCGGAGGTGAGGTACCAATAGTCGACTAGCGCTGTGAACATGGCGCCGGCTTCCCACCAGTAGTAGGGGTCGGGGAGGTTGCCCGGGTTGTCGCCGGGTTGGTTGCCCGTGTAGTGTGTTAGCATTTGGCGGGCGACGGAGTGGCAGGCTGCTTTGATGGAGTCTATTCAGGTTAATTAGCTGGTTCGTTCGGGTATGTATGTAGGCAATGGGGTTGTGTATTGTGTGGGTAGGGACAGTACCTGGATCGTCGACATCGTAGTCAATGGCCTGCACGACTACGATGAAGGTATACAGGATGTGCCATATTCGCAGCAACATGGTGATGATAGTGGTGAATCAGATCTGCTCTGCTCCCTGAGCGGCAGTGAGAGTTGGAAAGGGAGAGAAAGAAGATTGATTTGTGTTGATCGAATATTGTCATCTACGCTACATTCCCATTCCCGCATCGGAATGTGGCATCTCATGCTTCCATAGAAACCGACCCCACCTATCAAATCATCCAGGAACACACCAATGAGATTTAATCTACCAATAAGCTCGAGATTTGTGATGCAGTGTCAGGTCACACTGGATCTGGGGTTGGGTGTCGGGCCAATAGGCATTATGTGGGTGTGGATGAGGGTGGGTGTTGAGGCCGGATCCGGCAACGTCACATTCCTGGGGTGTAACTTGGGCTACTTTGTTATTGTGCTTATTGGCTCCGGGGTTACTGGAGAGTGTATTGTCACATTTGATTCCGATTATTTTGTTACTTATTGTCTGATTAGTGGTACTTTGGGGTTAGGGTTCCTGTGGTAGTGGGGGTGAGTTCACTGGTAGATGATACGAGCGGGCGACACCTTGCACTTGGCTTGTCGGTATTGATAGCTGGTAGCAATGGTAAACCTGGTTTGACGAAGAATCTCACAATACTGTTGGGACCTGCACCGGCGATTCTCTTCAATGGCCGTCTCGCAAACGCATGTCGCCCCTCTCGGCTACTGTATTTTTTACGTATAGCCATATCGTTCTTCCTCAACAGACCATAACTACTATTCAGTTCGACAAACGCATTCCAGCTGGTTCTAATTCGACAATAAGCTACACCTTCTTAAGCAGTCGTGTATCTGTCTTCAAACGTATAAAAGCAGCCAGAATAGACGCCCCCAAAGCCATGAATCCCGCATACAGAATGGCCGGTCTGTACGCCTTGATCCCGGCATCCTCGCCACCCGAGGCGTCGAGAATGTAACCTGCAATAGGTGATCCCTGAACACCACTTATTAGTATCCAAACGCCAAGGCGTATTCACAGCACTGCACTCACCAAAAGATAACCCCCTGCCCAACTAGTAACAATCATACCCATAGCAACAGACACCCTGGCAGACCCAAACACATTCCCCACAACCGTAGGAATAGTAGAGAAGAACCCACCGTTCGCCATCCCGTTAATGATCACGAAAACAACCAATGGTCCAATGGATGTTGAAACAGGCCAGATTATTAACATGCTCAGTGCGCTGAGTAACAGCGACACGAACAGCGTGTTGAGTCCGCCAATCGTATCGCTGGCAAATCCGCAGGTCAATCTTCCTAGCGCGGAGGAAAAGTTGAATGCTGCCACAACACCAGCTCCTGCGGCTGAGCCTAAGCCCAGGGAGTCGGTGTACAGGGGCAGGAAGAATGGGGGGACGAGTAGAGGGAAGGTCGCGATGGCCCCGGCTGCAAAGAGCAGCAGGAATCGGATGTCGCGGAATAGACGCCTGGGGTAGATTTAGCTGAGTGCGATGGATTTATATGGTGGGTGTACTGTGCCTACCACTCTACGAAAGCAGATGGAGGAATAGGTATCCGCTGCTTCACAAGAAAAGCTGCAGGGAGACCAGTGCCCATCGTGATAAACCCCAGAATGCGGAACGTCCAAGCCGTGCCGACGCGAGACAGCAGGGCATCCAAGATGAAACTGATGGCTGCACCGCCGAGACCACCCGCTGCGTAGACAATACCGTTGGCAATGCCGCGCTTTGCCTTGAAGTATTGGGCCGGTGTGATGGAGACCACCATGAAAGAAATACTACTTCATTAGCAAACTACAATCAGTTAGGAGTGCTGTGACATACCTCGTTCCGAGTCCCATCACCACACCAGAAGTAACAAACAGACCGCCAACCTCGTGGACTGCGAATCCACTAAGGATTTCTCCCAATCCAAGTAGGAATATCCCCAGGAGTGCCGACGTTCTGGTGCCTAGTTTGCGGATCACGCGAGCATTGAGAATACCCAGAAACGAGATACAAGCCGGTGCTAATGAGCCCACAAATGACAGGGTAGATGCAGATGATACTCCGTCCTTGACAAGCGCTGCCTGTAGCACACCCCAGCAGTAGGATGTCCCAATGAACCACCAGGTAATCACTGCACAACCTGCGATAACTATCCACCCTGCTCCTCCTTCAGGGACTTCGGCGTCGGCCAGACGGGAGGCCTCCATGACCTCATCGGTCGGATCTGACACCGGTGCGACGGCATTTTTGGGAGCCCTGGACTCAAGCTCAATCGGGGGACCCTGCTGCCATTCAACGGCAGTGGTGGTAGACGTGGAGGCCATATTGGAGCAACGATGGAGGGATGCAATTCCTACGATTCCTGATAGTTTGTAGAGGTTAAAATAAGCACCAGTAGGGTGAAAACCCTAACTGCGAAGATGAACTGTACAGTGGCTACAATTGAGTGACTCAAAGCTATTCGAATCTTAGATTGAAAACTTAATGATTAGGTTACCTCACTATTATCCTCCGATCTCGGCTACAATCGGAGTCAGCAGCGAATAAGAGGATCCATGGAAGGCGGCCGACAGCCGGCAAGTGGAGCGGATGTCAATGGCAGGGCGCAGAGGATTTTGTCCGCTTGCAACCTCAACTTTCACATCGATCTAGGTCCTTACTCTGGTGAGCATGTCCGCATACTATCCAGATGGAGCACGCTCACCAGGCGTTCCCTAAATTATGTGATGATATATTATCCCTGCCACCGCTGCATGATGAAGACGCTGTTTCATATCCCGCCACCGTAGACCCCATCTTCTCGCTACCGTCGGAGCTTCCCGATAGCTTCTCTCCTCTTCCATCCCAGCCAGATGCGACATCAGTATCTCCAGATAGCGGCGGGCCTGCCCCCCCTACACGCCCTCCTCAGCGTCTATCCGTGGAGGCCGTGAGAACCCTCAAGTCATGGCTCAACAACCACCCGGAGAACCCATATCCCACGACCCAGGAGAAGGATGAGCTGGCGCAACGCACCAGTCTGACTCGGGCGCAAGTCTCCAACTGGTTTATCAACGCTCGACGGCGTAAGCGCTCCAGCGGGTATATGTCTGCCCGTCAGAGCCCGTCATTCCTATCCCCCATGGAACGCTGGAGGAGCTCGCCACCGGAAAGCGAGGCCGCAGCCACAGATGACATCCTGCGAGCTCTCGCCGATAGCGATATTTCCGCTTTTTCGGACAGCTTGCCATACACCGTACCCCAGTACGCCTGGTCCAGCAACGACTCCAGCGGCTCCTTCGTTCTCGGGGATGCTTCCATCAGCAGCTGTGGACGCAGCCAGTCATCCAGCTCGGAGATTTCGGTCGCCTTATCATCGCATAGGCCGCCACAACGTCCACCAACCCCACTTCATCGTCCGTCATCTCGTCGCCACCGTCGGAAACACATCCGTCATGCAAACCGTCTGCAGTGGACTCGTAGGCCCTACCAGTGTACGTTCTGCGCGGACACGTTCGCAACGAAATACGACTGGCAGCGCCACGAGAAGGCTCTTCACCTTCCCGTCGACCAATGGCGCTGTTCTCCAGAAGGCGGACTCATCATCGACAACAACGGCACACCTGTGTGCGTCTTCTGTCAACAAGCCAACGCAGACGAAGACCATCTCGAAACAGCACACAACTACAGTACCTGTCTCGAGAAACCATCCGAGCAACGCATCTTCACTCGGAAGGACAACCTCCGGCAGCACCTGAAACTAACCCACCGCGTCGACACTTTCCATGCAGCCATGCTCACCTGGCGCGAAAGCCGAGGCCACCGTATCCTCTCCCGCTGCGGGTTCTGCAGCGCAACGTTCCAATCCTGGCAGGAGAGAGTCGACCATGTCGCAGAGCATTTCAAGCACGGTGCCGACATGAAGCAGTGGATGGGCGATTGGGGTTTCGAGCCGGAAGCTCAGCGGCTCGTTGAGAATGCGATACCGCCATATTTGATTGGGCGTGAGGCGCAGACGCCTGATCCGTGGCGGACATCGGATGTGTTTCCGATGCCGCGGGAGGAGGATGAAGAGGACGATGAAATTCCGTTTCGGTGGGATGTGCCGACTGCTTTGGATCGGTATTTTGATGTGCACCGCGATCTGTTGGCGTTTATTCGCGAACAGATGTCAAATGGATGCAGGCCGTCGGATCAGATGATTCAGGATCGTGCGAGGCTGTTCGCGTATGAGAGTGATGATCCGTGGAATCAGACATATGCGGATGATTTGTGTTGGCTGGAGGCGGTTAAGCAGGAAGCTGGGTTGGTTTAGAGATAGGAGGTTCTGTTTCTAATGACGTCTTGCCACGAAATGCGTTATGCATCTCTGAGTTGTCTGGCCATTGGCTAGTTATGCGTTTGATCTTTGAACTTTGGAGATCTCGGCTGTTTGCTGCATATGGTAGGCCTTGGGTCAATGTTACAGCCTTTGTACACCTTTGACATGATGGATTTTTGGTTGACTCAAACGGGTTACTCACTATTCAGGTGTCCCACGCAATTAGGTTTTCAGCCTCCCCTCCATCCACATTTTGGTGGTAGGACCCTCAGATGTCGCGAAAATATTCCTGGCCCGCTTGACAATCCCCAGAGTTATGGGGATAGATTAGGTGATTTTCGTTATCGCCGGGTCCAAGGAGCACTCCTTGGGGGGTTCGGTCTCCGTCGGTCCAGATATAATGGTGCAATGTACTAGCAGGGATGTCCAATGATAAGACCTCGAATCCAGACCACTTGTTATTCTGTGTATATTTTCAGCCTACCTGTGACTGTAACAGGCCAATCACTGGCTTATCTATCTGATACGGAAGTCATATATAATCCCGCTTCTTTCTGCGTCAATCGTGTCTATTAATCTCTTGATCTATCTCTTGGAATTACTACCGAATTCAGATGACTATGATAGCAACCTGCGAACAGATCGATGAATCCTGGGGCCCGTGGGCACAGAGCTGCCGCGGTGGCTTTGATTTCACCCTTACCTTTGAGGATACCATCCTGATCATTCTGCCCAGTATCCTCTTCATTGTCGCTTCCCTCATTGGCGTGCTTTGCGGAAGGGAGCGGAGGCAGCTCTTACATGCAACACCTTATCTGAGCACCTGCAAACCGGTAGGGGTGCCGAATGTATCCATAATACTGCGGATGACGACAGGCTAACTCACCTTAGCTGGCAGTCAGTCTTTACACTGTGTTACGATTGGCCTCGCTGATATTGTGGTCGAGAACTCCAATTCGAGTCCGCACCAGTATCGCAGCGGAGGTTATATACTTCGTAACAGCGTTTCCCTTAGCGTGGTGGTCGTATCGATTGCACCGCACCGCGGTCGCACCCAGTCTGTTCCTCAGTCTCTTCCTTTCAGTAACAATCATCTTTCAAGCGGTGCGTATCCGTTCTCTCTGGCTTATGCAAAGGGATACTGGCCTAGCTATCGTTGAGACGATCAGTCTCGCCGTCACTGTTGTCTTGGCCAGGGCTGAGGCCCGGACGAAGCCCCATCACTTGCCTACCGCGGCACTGGCAACGCTTTCGAGGGAGCAGCTAAGCGGGCTCTATGGTCGGGGCCTATTCCTCTGGCTAGCGCGTACACTGTGGGATGGTAGGTCTCTCCGTATGCTTATAGTCCATTTAGACTGTGAAGCTGATCTTTCACCTCCGCGTTCTCCCTGCAAGGAAACAAGCGCTCTTTGAAATACAGCGATCTCTTTGGCATGTATGATGCCGCCACGGCGGGCCATTACAATACTCGATTTGGTCAATATTCTCGCTTGAGTCAGGTGCAAGGATCCAAAGCAACTTCTCTGCTACGAGCCCTTTTTCTAACACTACGCATTGAACTGCTGATACCTGCCCTGCCGCGTGGAGTAATGATTGCCGTGACCCTTGTCCAACCTCTGCTACTTCAGCGCATACTAGACTTTGTCCAGGGCGAAGGGTACAGCGAGCGGATGAGTGTGGGTTACGGATTGATTGGGGCATGCGCGTTGCTTTACGGTCTCACATCCATGTTCAACGCATGGTATGCACACGCGTCAAATCGCCTGGCGTTGCAGATCCGCAACGTTCTGGTTGATGCCATCTATAGCAAGTTGCTCCGCTTGCCAATTGCGAAAGCTGACCCAGGCCTTATCACCACCCTGATCAACGTAGATATGGAACATATCATTGAGGGTGCGCGTGTGATTCATGATCTCTGGGCTGCCGTGATCTCCGTCGGTGTAAGCCTGTATATGATTTACTGGAAGTTAGGGCTAGCGTAAGTTCATCATTTAGAAGCATACGGGGTCTTTTTATGCTAAAACTAGTTCAGATTTCTAGGGCCGCTATTAAGTACCGTTGTACTGACCCTATTGAGCACACTCTATGGCGACCCAATTGGCGAGCGGCAGATCAAATGGCTCGCGGCCACGGATAGGCGAGTCCGGTCAACCATGACCCTGTTGTCTCACTACAAGGAAGTAAAGATGTTGGGACTTGCCGCCCAATATATGAAGGAATTGAAGAGACTAAGGATCGTCGAAGTTCACCTGGCACGGTAAGGAGACTGGACTAGACTCATGGATCGTCAGCTAATATTCAGGGCAGTAAATTCCGTCGTGTTTTATCCTTAATTATAACAACGTGTAAGCTCCCCGATGCTGCAGAGCAGGCTTAATGATCCAAGCTAATCTGGTCTATCTTATCGACTGTCCCAGCATCAGCATCTTCTCAGATAGCTCTCGTAGCAGCATACGGCGGGTTTGCTATTGTGTCAAGGACGCGCGACGAAGTGATGACAACTGATACCATGTTCACCTCTTTGGCTCTGCTCCAGATTTCAACAGATCCTCTATTTATCAGCATGCAAGTGCATTCAGCGCATCCAGTCCTTTTTAGAAGAACACTCATCTATGCAAGCCAAGGGCACTCTGTCCCTACAAGAAACGGTTGATGCCCATGGAAAGGATATATTTGAGCTCAACTGCAAACCCTTACCAGATGCTTCTGTGTCACTAGATGGAGAAGAGTGTGGCACACTCATTAAATTTCACAATGCGTGTTACTCTGGGGGGAACACCGAGGGAGAGGTTTTGCTATCCGACCTTACGCTCGTCATCCGTCAGGGTAGTGCGGTCATCGTAGCAGGAAGGTCTGTTCCAGTGCACATATTTTCAGTTTATAGACTTTTTGGCTTATGAGATTTAGCATTGGTTCCGGGAAATCCTCTCTGTTGAAAGCAATCCTCGGCGAGCTCTGCTTCGTGTCCGGATACAGCTACGTCCGTCCACATCTACGTATGGCTTATTGTGCTCAAGAGCCCTGGCTTCTTAACGACACTATTCGCAATAACATCCTTGGTGGCCGTGCGATGGATTCTGGATGGTACCAGCAGGTGCTGGAGGCTGTTCACCTGCTTCCCGATCTCGACAGTCTATCAGAGAGGGACAGCACGATCATCGGCCACGGGGGCTCGAGATTGAGCGGCGGCCAGCGTCAAAGAATTGTGAGTGGGATTGTGTCGTATGCTTCCGTCTCATGCTGACTCTGCTTAGTCGCTTGCCCGCGCTCTGTACTCCCGGCCCCAACTGCTTCTGGCTGACGACATACTGAGCGGCCTGGATAAGAAGACGGAACAAGGAATTATCGGAGCTGTCTTCTCCCCATTTGGTCTCCTGAAGCGCCTCGAGTGCACTGTTGTCCTTGCCACTCACTCCGGTATATCCTTCCTCCCCTCTCCTCGCTCCCGACTACCCGATATTCCTGAAGCTAATACCGGGCTCAGATCTGTGCATATCCAAATTTGATGATGTCATTACTATGGACCAAGGCCGTATCCTCTTTCGTGGTTCATCTAAGAAAACTTCCAATATTGAAGAAATGATTGGAAACAGAAACCTGGGGGGTAATGATAACTTTGAGAATTTGAAAACAGCCTCCACTCCTACAGAAAGTATCACCGTGGCTAGCGTGGATTCAGTGGCTCGCAGCCTACCTGATGAGGATGAAAGCGCGGCCACAGCCCCATCAGACTGGTCGATTTATCTTTTCTTCGCCCGCTCAATGAGTGTCACCGGCTTTCTGGTCTTTGTGGCTCTGGCAATGGCAATTGGGGCAGAGCGCTCCTTCGAAAGTAAGATATATACTTCAGTTCTCGAGTCATCCATGGGTACTACAGACCGAGCGCTAACATTCCTCGAGGTGTCTGGTTGCAGGATTGGGCAGAGTCAAAACATCCAGACCACGTGGCTTATTATGTTGGTATCTTCACAGGCTTAGTAGTAGGAGGATTGATCCTCCTCTATATAACTTGCTGGTCCGTCCTCATTACTCTCCGGTCTATATTGGTTACCCGCTTACAACCAGGGTTTCCCAACAGTGTTTTCTTCGAGTTTCTGATGACTTCATCTTCTATTGGCATCTATGGGGATCAGTTGGAAAGTCTGATAAGGTGCTGCTTCCATATCTTGGTGTCTGCGTCAACATCAACTAACTGCGTCTCGCAGGGGCCCAGTCTCCTACGTAATCTCCAAGGGGTCTGATTCCATCGCAAACAGGTATTTGATATCCACAATACCTGAGCTTTCCTAATATGGCTCGAAACAGATTTATTCAAGACATCATGTTGTTGGACAACGACCTCCCCATGGCTTGGTTGAACACCTTCACAGGTATACTTTCTCTTTCCATTAACAGGAGCCATTCCACTCACGAGTACTTTTAGCACTTTGCGCCGCTCTCGGTGAGACAATCATTGTTCTCTTATCCTCTAAGTACCTGGTGATCTCCGTCCCATTCCTGGTAGGAGGTCTGTGGGTGTTGCAGAGGTTTTACTTGCGCACCTCGAAGCAGCTCCGGCTCATGGACATTGAGTCCAAGGCTCCGCTCTCGGGTTTTGTTAATGACACCATTTCTGGTCTCTTAACCGTTCGGGCTTTTGGTCGAATAGATGAGTTTCAATGCCAGGCCAGGCAACTCTTGCAGACTTCTCAGGCGGCCAACTATATGCTCCTTTCCATACAGGTCTGGCTGAAAATGATCCTAGACTTTATCGTCATGATCCTTGCAGTAGCGGTCACCGGCCTCGCAGTAGGCTTGCGATCACAACGATCAGTTGGCTTTCTGGGTCTAGCGTTGGTTAACCTTGTATGCCTTGCCTCTTCCCTTCGAACCATTTAAGACGCAGGAAGCTAATCGGGGACATCTTCAACCCTCGAATTAGATTTCACTCAGTTCTACTATACGTTATGTTATGACTTTTTGGGTCGATTTGGAGACTTCTATCGGGGCTGCGGCCCGAATTCGTCAATTTAACATCAGTATGACACCGGAAGATGACCCTTCCAACCGGCCTGAACATAAAGCAGGGTTTGCAAACGGCAACGTTGCATTCCAGGACGTCTCTGCCGTCAACGGGTATGACTCGGTTTGTTTGTGAGGATTGTGAGATATGAAACTGACAGTTCATTCCTCTTCATAGAACTAGTGGGGACATGATCCTGAAGGATGTCACCTTTTCAGTTCGGGAAGGACAGAAAGTGGCCATATGTGGCCGAACTGGCAGGTAAGCCAATGCTGCCGCTTCAACCTTCAACTGAGTAATACGACAATAGTAACTGACAGGTACTGTTCATCTTTAGTGGTAAATCTGCTCTTCTGGGAA
Organism: Aspergillus welwitschiae; assembly: GCF_003344945.1. Classification (NCBI taxonomy): domain Eukaryota; kingdom Fungi; phylum Ascomycota; class Eurotiomycetes; order Eurotiales; family Aspergillaceae; genus Aspergillus; species Aspergillus welwitschiae. The sequence continues at coordinate 291,555 of NW_020798705.1, read as the reverse complement.
CGCTGCTACGGTTGCTGGACATTCAGCGTGGCGTGGTGACTGTCGGCGATGAACCCATTACAGGCTTCAGTCGGGATTCTATTCGAGGCAGTTTCCTCAGCCTGCCACAGAAGCCTTTACTCTTCGCCAATTCGGTTCGCTATAATATGGACCCCTGGGGCCGGCATGCTGATTCACAGGACTTTGACACCTATGCTAGAGAGTCCTTGCAGCAAGTGGGCATCTGGGAGGTGTTCGAGCAGCTTTACCACCAAAGCCTCTCGGACGCAGGGGCCCACTTTCCCATACCGAAATCGGCTCTCGATCTTGACATTGATACCGACGGGTCACTCACACCAGGGCAGCAGCAACTATTCTGCTTGGCGAGGCTGCTTTGTCGTCTCCGTCAGGAAAGTTCCAAGTTTCCGGTCATTCTCCTCGACGAAGTCACCAGTTCTGTTGACCAGGAGACAGAACGTACCATGCGATGCCTCCTGCGCAACAGCCTGCAAAAACATACCGTGCTCGAGGTTATCCATCGCTTAAAGAAAGACGCTGTTCGTGAGGATTATGACCTCGTACTGGTCCTCGACCAGGGACAGATAGTCGAGTTCGGCCCTCCGGCTGCGCTTCTTAATACGCCAGGTAGTACCTTTCGCAACCTCATACATTCAGGCACCCATTGAGATTCGCATGAACTTATATGAGGTTATCCCGCGTGAGGACTTCATACATCTTCGCAGACTGTTAAGCACTAAGTATCTATGAAGTCTAGCACGCTGAAGGTGTAAGTTCTTCCGGTTCCTCCTTGTATATCCTCGATAATCTTATTGACGTTCGCTGTAGCATTGCTCTTTTGCTTCCCGATTGGCGTGTAAGGAGCATTATATTAAGACGTACTTTCGGACTGGAGAATTGCCGCAAGAGGGGACGCGTTGCGAGACGGAAGTGCGTCCTTTCTCCGCAGGAAAAGAGAGGTCTTGCTCAATGGATGGAGAAGACAGAATTGTGATTTGTCCAAATCCCTACACTTCCTTACCATCAACCAATTGTGTGGCTTCTAGTATCTAGTAGGGAAGTCATGAACAGCTACTGATAGGGTGCCTCAGTAAGCGAAATCGAGTTCGTTCTCGGATCTCTGGTCTTGCCTTTTGTAGCCAACTTCATGGTTATCATCCTGTCGAGGAGTGATAGCGACGCAATTCGATTGTTGTTGGTGAGAATATGCGTATTATCGTGCACACCTAAAACCACCCCATAATACTTGACCCCGTGACATATGTACGAATGGACGTATATATCGACCTGTCCCGTCTGAAAATCTTCGGTTGTATTTCGGGCCTTGGTCTGAACTGAACCACTGTGACAGTGATTGTGAAAGTAGTTTCCAAGCTCCTGGGCGGTTGTCATCTACCTAGAAACTTTTCAAATAAACTATTAAGATTCACATTTTATACAGTATCTCATATATATGAAGTGTAACTTAAAAGCGAACTGTAGCCGCTGACCCCTACACTGAGTACCTTTTCCTCGCCTAATGTGGGCACGAGAGGCGAATTCCAGCGTCTGCCTGCACAAAGTCAAGCCATCCGGGCTTCTCGACTTTAAAGCCCAAATGTTCGTTCATTGAAATGTTTTGTCACAAAACTGTGAGATTTTGAAGTTCTTGTCGAAGATGGAAAAAAAAAAAAACGCATCAGCGCGGAAAGTCTTAAGGCCATATGGAGCAAAAACAGCTCAAGCTAAAGATTGGCATTATATGAGCATCGTTGCTATTCCCTGATATGTATAGTCCTGTAGACGAATCGCTGCCAGCGCTGCAGCTAATTCGGTGGCCAGTTAGTAAGCCGTACAGAGTATGCCTGCCCAAAGTCCACATGTCTTTCACAATGCCAACTGGTATATCCAAGTTTTCTCAATACCTCTGGCTTCACGCATAGTTAAGATAGCTGGCTGATCCTTTGTAACATATATCTCTGTCCCAGCAGCCGTGGGAACTACCAGCACATCGAGACCTTGCGCAAAATGAACTTGATAGTCAAGGCTTCCCGTTCACTCTAAATACCTCGGGAAATTTGTATGTCATTGATGGCAATGTCGAGGATTTCCATCTTGTGAGGCCAAACTCTTGAATACATCGACAGGTATACCGGGAAGAGGAGCTTCCAACTCAGCCTTTGTGCTGCGGACCACAACCCGAATGTATATATATGCCTCGAAAACGTCCTTCCACCAGCGGCTGACAGTGGTACAGGGAGCTAATGGCACTCCTTTCTGGCGTAATCTGTCTCCAATTATATGGAGTAGCTCGAGTGGCAGTGTGGCTGCCATGGTAAAAATAATTCCCAAGTTCCGGGGCTAGTTTGAACGAATTCAATATATCGAGCTTAAGGAAGTGGTTTCAGAACCAAAATGACTCTGGCTAGTCAGAATAGGCAGTCTCGGTACGAATAACAGGAGAAAAGCCCACATAGGTAGCGGAAATGACGGATGATCTGGTGGGTGCCTTGTTACAATGACTGTGGTGTCTCGAAAGATCAAGCAAATTCAGTCAAATTCTCGACTGAACAGTAGCTCTTTGGAAGACCTGTTTTGCAGACACCGCAAATCAGAACCATGAATGTCTCGATCAATGAATCAATTTGTCTGGGAAGCGCTGACAGACTAAGGGGATCATCAGCATACATGGTTGCTGTTCGGGCAAACGTGTAAAGTGAGGATGGTAGCATCTAAAAGATTGGTTTATATATATAGATGAAAGACTCGATTATGTTCATGATGAAGTTCTTGTGAACCAAACGACGAAAGACGGGGGCCTTTTATACTAGGCGTTTAATATACTGAAATGAATAATTACCTAATACTTGTGAATTGCTGTCGATCCTGCGTAGGCAGCATTCATAGGCATCTCCATATAACTCGGCATCTTCCACAAAATTGACACGACGGTCAAGTCTTCTCATTCACTCTGAAGACCTCGGGAGAATCATTATTCACTGATGGTAGTGATGTGGATGTGACTGCCTCTCTCCTTCCCCGCAGGGCCCGCGATATTTGCAACATCTGCTGCATTCCCCCATCGAGAAGGGGATAGAATATCGCCACGAGCATGGTAATCCACAACCAGATAATTCCCACAATAACCCAAGCAGTGAAGAACTGACAAATCTGTTAGCAATCCACCGACATTCACACAAGAAGCAACAGTGACAAATACTCACTCCCTTTCCAAAAACATATTCTGATCCGTACATCGGCAATGGCCACAACACCCAATGGCCCAGGAAAGTCGCAATGGACCAAAACGCAGCAATGCGCCCCCATCTCTTCAGCTCCTGGGGATCAAACGAGGTCCGATTTTGCTGCTCTTCACTACCTTGACCATTCACCGTGATATCGCTATCACTATCCAGTCGCTCGAGTCCCAGCTTCTCCTTGCGGAACTCCGCCCAGTCATACCTCTGCGGGTTGACTAGGGTAATCACGACGGAGTACACTATCGGCGAGAAAGCAGACGCTACAGTTCCATATACGCAAGGTAGTATTTGCCCCGTTGAGCTGACAGACACGGCACCGTAGAAGTGCTGTGCTGTACCCAACCATACGCCGATGCCGGTCGCCATTCCCAGAATTGGGGACAGGATGGCGGCTGCTCTGCTCTGTCGACGCCAGAGGATTGTGAAGGCCATGGGAAAGATTCCAGGACAGGTTACCACACCTATTTCCATAAGTATTTGGACCGACCTTGGTTGAAGTGGAGGCTTACCGAGCATATATAGTGTCCAGCCCAGGTCAATACCAACGTAATGGAGCATAGTGCTGAACCCAGCAGAAAACGCAGCAAAGAAAATGACACCGAAGTGACTGGCACGGATGATGTCCCTGTCTGATGCCGCCCTATTAATGTATTCTCGGTACACGTCGAAGCTTAGGATAGAGCTGACGGCGATGACTTGCGCGGAGAGGGTCGAAGTTACTGCCATGAAGGTAATAAGGAGAACTGCAGCTGCCCCGCCTTTTCCTGCAATGGTCATGGCCGCGTATGGAAGGACAAGGCCGTTGCTCACTTCTGTGGAGGTCATGCGCTGCATTGATTAGCATCTCCTGGGATCAAAAGTGAAGAGTACCTACGCGGGGATATGTCGGGAAGGACGCTGTGTTTTCAAGACCTAAGGCAAGGGAGCTCATAATGGTTCCTAGAGCCCAGGGAATGGCAAAGTAGGCAATCCCACCGATGGTGTATCCCGGTACTACTGAGGAGGGAGCAGCGGAAAAAGCTTTGATGAAGTAGCTGGTGTCCATCTGGCAGAAATGTTAATGATACCTCAGGTCGGTGTGTTTATACTTACGATCACTAGGCCGAAGTTGGAGCAAATATGAAGTATCCCGAACAGGATAGCCTGCGTTTGTTAGCGGAGACAACAGCATGGAGCATAGTACATACACCCTTCGAAGTCATGGTCAGGTACGTCCCATCTTGATTTCCTGACACAGGGTGGCGCTGTGCAGCAGCTTGGACGAGCTCATATAATTTACCAATTGAGCCAACCTCTTCGAAAGTGAATGCTTTGACCGAGAGATAGCATGCGATGATAAGAATGATCGCCGTGTGGAAGTAGTCCGTAAGGAATCTTCTCCGGTAAGCATAGTGTACATCTTCCTCAGCAGGGCACTTACGTGGCTTTAATGCCGCCTACGAAGGTGTACACAGTAACACCAACTGGCAGTAAAAATGTCGCAGCAATGATATGCATCCCAGTTCTATATGGTCAGCAATGTTCGTCAATCTGGTGGCCCACTTACATGGCGGAGATAACAGCAGCAGCGCCCAGAAGCATGTTAGCGCAGGCAAAAATGTTGTTTATCAAGCACAGGGTCATAAAGACCGCGTGTGCAATGCGACCTGAACACATCAACATCAAGTCGATAAGTATAGCTTCCATGCAGCCTACCATATCGGATCCGGACCACTTCGAGCGATGTGTGTGCATCCGGAATCTTCCTCTTGCACGATATTCCAATCAAGGCGAAAAAGACAATCATGGGACTGCAGCCTGCGGCGAACCAGAATGGGCCAGCCACGCCATAATCATAGCCTACAAACGATGCTCCTAGCATTGCTGTTGTCCACAACCAGGACTGTTTACTTAGTAGGGGATGTATCGCTACCGAGGATAGACTCGTACCGAAATTACTGCGGATGCTGTCAAGCCGGTCCGAACGGTGCGATTGGCAGTCATGAACCTGAATAATTAGCATGTAAAATGTCATTAGTGCGGTTGGACATACATCTCAGTCTTCTTGTTATCCTCGCCCGTTGTTTTCTTAAGGATCTTGGTGATGACCATCATCACTGCTTTGTCAGCTGCATCACTCGTCCATTTTTGGTGGACATACCACCGGCGATGATGAGCCCTAGCACCACGACTATAACATATCCAACAGCCTGGGACAGTGGCGGTTGCACTGATGCTCCTGCTGCGCGAGCTTGAATCTCCGACATCTTGTTAAGAAACCCCGGTGGCTAGGCAATGCAGCACTCACTGACAAGAAAGACAAGGCTGACTATGTGGAGGCACCCCGGCAATTGTACCTTTAAGATCTACATCACAGCACACATTATCATTACTATCACGCTATCCGCCGATCATTGTATGCTACTGCGAACATGGTGTTCCCTGATGATACGATAGCCTATGCATATGAGGTGCTTGGACCGTGTTCCAAGATCCTGGGGATAATATATCTAAGTTTAAAGTTATTCGGCCGATATACGTGCATGATTGTCCATATAGCGTAAGGTCAATAAAGTTAAGTTATTGCGTGACAACAACGATAGTTGGCGGAACAGGACCAAAGATAGGGCAGGGGTGAATGCCCCGGGACCCCAAGGTGGCTTGTGCCAAGTTTTCGCCCAACTACCGAGGTCTTGTAAATCTCTACCACAAATCGATGAGTCCAGTTTTCAGATAAAGAGATTCAGAATGATCCCTGCTCTTATTTGGGGTTGTATTGAATATGGGATGCCCGTGAATGGGCGACCCCTCATCTCCCCATCACGTCATCCCGGCCCACTGTGATGCTACAGAATATCCCCTCCAGCGAGGTCTGAATTACACACTTATGGTCCATACTTATTCACGGTCGATCTCTGAGCCAGAAACTCTATAATTAACTGGTCTTCTTGTTCTATTTTTCATATTGAAGACTCAGCCTTTGCCGGTTCGGATAAGCCCAAGCGAGCACCCCTGTCACTAACCTAACATCCTATCTATCCTCCACAATGGCTATCGACAACGCTACATCTCGACCCCGCAAACAACTCATCCTCAATGCATTTGTGGAAATGTGTACGCATCATCCCACTCACTTCTCTTCTCTTCATCGGCTAACATACCCCAGGTAGTGGCCACCAGTCCCCAGGGCTGTGGCGACACCCAGAGGACGAATCGCACCGATTCAACGACATCGACCACTGGATTGAGCTCGCAAAGCTTCTAGAATCCGCTAAGTTTCACGGAATCTTCATCGCAGATGTCTTAGGTAACTCTGAACCTCAGTGCACCTTTGAAACATACATACTAACCTTCCCAGGCGGCTACGACGTGTACAAAGGCCCCCGCAACCTCGAACCAGCCATTATCTCTGGCGCACAATGGCCCGTCAACGAGCCTTTAGCTGTCGTACCTGCCATGGCAGCCGCAACGCAAAATATCGGCTTCGGAGTGACTGTCACAACGACTTACGAGCAGCCGTATCATCTTGCGCGTCGTCTCTCCACTATTGATCATCTCACTAAGGGACGGTAAGTTATCATCCTACACGATCATCCTCACCACCACCAATACTAACACAAACCAGGATAGGATGGAACGTAAGCACCCACCCACCCACCTCAGCTAATAGTAATCACAAAACTAAACAAGCCAGATCGTAACCGGCTATCTCGACTCCGCAGCCCGTAACCTGGGCCACACCCAGCAACCCCAGGTAACCCACAGCTCCACCCATAAATCATTCTACCCCCCCTTATACTAACCAACTTCCAGCACGACGACCGCTACGCCCAAGCCGAAGAATACATCAAAGTCACCTACAAACTATGGGAATCTTCATGGCGATCCGACGCCGTGGTCCTGGACCGCACCCGCGGAATCTACACGGACCCAACACGGGTGCGCGAAATCAACCACTCCGGCAAATACTTCACCGTGCCCGGCCCGCACATCTGCCAACCCAGCCCGCAACGCACGCCCGTGATCCTCCAAGCGGGGACATCTAAAGCCGGGAAGGCGTTCGCGGCGCAACATGCCGAGGCGATTTTTGTGGCGGGACATAGTCCGTCCGTGGTGGCGAAGAATATTGCGGAGATACGGGAGACGGCAAAGACGCAGTTCGGGCGAGACCCCGCGGGAATTAAGTTTCTGGCGCTGTTGTGTCCGGTGCTGGGAAGGACGGAGGAGGAGGCACAGGAGAAGTTTAGGTATTTTAGGAGCTTGGGGTCGATTGATGGTGCGTTGGCGCTGTTTGGGGGGTGGACGGGCATTGATCTGGATCGGTATGGGGATGATGAGGAGTTGAGGCATGTGGAGAGTAATGCTATTCGGTATGTTATCATCTACGTGGATGGTTTGAGGGAGAGATGCTAATGGGTGCGTGATAGGTCTGCGGTTGAGGGTTGGTCGAAGGCTACCCCGGAAGTCGAGAATTGGACTAAGGCTACCGTGGGCCAGCATATCACGGTGGGTGGATTGGGCGCGACACCGGTGGGAACACCGGAGCAGGTGGCTGATGAGATGGAACGGTGGGTGAATGAGGCAGATGTGGATGGATTCAATTTGGTGAGTTGCTCGACAGTATGGAGGATGTGCTTGGCTAACAGGTCCCAGGCGTATGCTATCAAACCCGGCTCTTTCAAGGATATCATCGACCTGCTAATCCCTGAACTTCGTAAGAGAGGCCTCTTCTGGGATGACTACACTGTCAAGAAGGGAACGTACCGAGAAAATCTTTACAGCAAAGAAGGCCAGAGCGGCCCGCCGGCTGATCATCCGGCTGCAAAGTATCGCTGGCATGCAGGCGTTGAAGCGGCGGACCATCCGGTTCCGGATAACTAATTTGTGCACGCCGAGGCAATGTCACTATATTGTGCTGCTGCTGCTTCCATAAATTACATATCCTTCATGTTGGAGTATATATTGAATAAAACATACCACACTAGCTTCTACTCATTTTTGTGCTCTTTCTATGATACATGATCTGTTTGCAGCATCTCAAACCGGAACACCATCAGTAACAGTCCCATACTCAGTCACAGTCCAATTCCCAAAACAAGCATACTCAAACTGAGATCTTTGCAAACTCTTCTTCTGAACAGCCATAAACGTCGAAAGCTCGCACCATCCATCATCGCGATACTCGCATTCCTCAAAGCTAGAATGCAGGGGAAGCGTACGCTGATTCTGCAAAAAGTGAACATAAAACGTCTCTCCAGTACCATCAACATAAGCATCGCTCTGATCACCCGCAGGACGAATAGCAGCCACCTGATTCGGCGCCTTAATGATCTCAATATTCGTCCGACCAGCAAAAGGCACGATTTTACTGCTCTTGAACTGCTGGTACAGAGGGGGCCCAGTGGCAGGCAGGGATTCGGCGAACTGCCGGAACCCAAACGCCGTAAGAACAGCAACTATACCGGCATCATGCGAGAAATCCAGGTAAAGATTCTGGTCCGTTGGGAACGTCACAGGGTTGGTGTCCAAGGTCATGTTAGCATTAGTGCCTGTAGTCTGGAGTAAGTGGCCCTCCACACGGGCGAGGAATTCCTCCACCCAGGCAATTCCCTGCGCGCGGCCCGCGGGACAGGCAAACCCGACCATGTTGGCGAACTCGATGTCGAAGGCGTAGCCGAAGTTTTCGAATTCTTCGAAGGTGAAAAGCTCGCAGAATTGGCTGTAGCCATAGCTGATGGTCTCGTAGGCGCACATATCCTGCGCGTTGAAGCTGTCGGTGGTGGTCCAGTTGTAGGATCCGGTCAGGGTGCGGAGCGCTTCGGTGCGCGCTTTGAGGTATATGTTTTTCCATGTTGATAGGGGTGTGGTGGCGTTGTATGCCATGTACTCTAGTGCACGGGTGCAGGAGTAAGTCCCGATTAGGGAGTTGTTGTAGCCAACTCCTTCTATTATTGGGAGGAGGTTGGCTTTTTCGGTCCATTCAAGGCCAAAGAAGCCGGCGAGAAAGTTCTCCGCGGATTTGAGCATGCGGTCTTGGGTGGTGGTGCGCGCTACCAGCTTATGGGGGGAGCTCGCATTGTAAAGGTGTCCGTAGTTGTAGAAGTTTAGGACGCCGCTGTCGTAGAGCTCCTGGCGGCCTTTGGGGACGAGGATTTCTAGACCTAGTCCGTAGTCCCAATCGTTTAGGAAAGAAAGTGCGCCCGTGAAGTTGTTGCCACTGGCGGTAGAATTGATGATTTTCTGGGCCCATGAGGCCAGACCTTCTGAGGATGAAGGATAACGGGAGCCGTGGCGATGGATCATATGCATCTGAGTGATGTTGGATCCTTTTGGGAGAGGATATTCATCCACTCCGAAGCCATCGGGCACATGGTAAGGGCTGTATGTGTTTAGTAATGGGCTTAACATTGAGGGCCATGGGGAACCCATCACTAGGAAATGTACCTTAAGTTGCCCATGTAATGGAATATATTGCGACCAGCAGCCCCCTCGATCGGTTCACTTGTTTCCAACGGGTCATTTGGAGACAGGGTCTTTTGTCCAAACGGAGCAGGGTTTGTCTCGGCTAAGAAGGGAGCAACGCCGGTTGCAGTCGTGCCTTCTGAAGTCAGCTTGATATAGAGTCCAAAAGAGGAGCGACTGCATACCCTGGTAGCTTTCAGGCGTGGTCTGAAACCAATCAATCCCGGTTGTGGTAGCCGAGGGACTGGGAGTCAGTGGAGTGGCGTTCTGCGAGCGAGCTTCAATGGCAACAGCCTCAGCTAGTGAGGCTACTGCCAGTATAGAAAGGGTAGCAATAGTCGGGTGCATATTGATACTCCCACTTTAATTGCAAGAAACAGTTCAGTCAGCATTAACGCCAGGCAGGAGGGGGCGAGGTGCCAATCTGTAGGCATTGCATGCTCTGGGGGGAAGCAATGAAATGCAAAGCCGTATACATGCCCATCACTGCCTTGTGCATTATTGTGTATATGTCATGCTCAGATACCGTTTGAGTGTACCAGCTGCTGAAGAGTATCGATGCACGTGGGCATCTTCTTGATTGAAATCAGCCACGGCACCACGAAATAGGGTGTCTGTCATGTCTCGGCTACAGCCATCATCTCGCTTACATGGGGTGTGGAGACGCAAGTCGTACCCCAGGCTGGATAGGATCCTTTCCCGGGTTCCTTGCATTTGGCTGCGTCAGCCACGCGACCTTGTATGATGAATGCCCTGTAGTCCAAGTGCTCATCTGCAAGCAGGATAAGCACGTGGGCTAACTGCAGCCAATGATGGGTCGATGTGGTGACTATTCACTCACTAACGGCTAGTGAACTTTAGGGTCTCGGCATCGGCTGTCGAGGTGTATACCTCTGAGCTACTTGGAGGCAGCCATGCTGAAGACTCACTCACCTTCGCTCTGTGGTCAATATTTGCATAAAAGCATAGGCGTGGACCAGGACCGCTGATTCCTACACTGACGAGGCTCCCTATAGGGTGTCCTGGTTGACGACCACATTTGAATGAATGCACTTTGGAAGAGGATGGTTGCAGCACTTTTGCAATAGTTCTCATGAGACTAAGCCACCTCGTCATCTTGATCGTTGAAACACAGATCACAAGTTCTGTGTGGGTACTAGATAGTTAGATACTAGAATAGGATCAACCCACCACATAGCAATTAAACTTGACTGATTACAGCTTCCCCATCTCTGAGCAGAATTACTGAGCTGTCTTCTTCACCCCCATAAACCAATGCACATTTGTAGTCGGATACATAACAGGCGACTTGCCAGACCGAAACTCCCAGTTCTCCAAGCCAGCCGCATCCGACCGTCTGACTAGATCATGCAGCTCATCAGGAGTCCGGCAGCGCATGATGGACACAAAGCCATCAAAGACCATTAGTAGAGGTGCCAGAGGCAACACAAATGTGAAGAGCAAATGTAAGGGTGACCGCCAGAATCGAAGCAGAGTGTACTGGAATGCGATCAGTACTATGCCAGGTAATATAAGCATCGAGCTGAAATCACGCGCGGTGAGTTCGAAAATACTTAATTCTCGTCATCAGTGTTTATCCATACTAGCGAAGCAAAATGTCAAGGTATGTGTATTTATGGGGCTTGATGACATACATGAATGCATCGGCCGATTCAATCGCGCTCCGCAACATGGGCATAGCAAGAGGGTCATCGAAATGGTGAAACGCCACGTTGAACATTCGACATTCCTTCCGGATCTGTGGGACCAGTCGATCACATTTGGTCGCATCCACTGATTCAGAGATGTAGGAGATGTTTTCTTGTTGCTTGGTGAGGGCAGCCCATTCGCGCGGATGGGGGTTGAGGTCGGTCAGCAGGAACTGGGCCGGGGGGAGATGCTGGGCGCGCAGGCGGGCGTTGAGAAGTCGCTCCAGGGTGGAGGATGGGCCTCCTGCGCCCGAGCCCAAATCGACAAAGGTGAAAGACGAGATGTCGGGAAAATTCTCAGCAAGGACGTCGCAGGCAACGTCGGCTGAAGAAGCCTTGGCGATCGGTGGCAGGCGCAGGTTCCAGCAGTGGGTGAGGCATAGCTGAACATATTCGATGGCCTTGTCGGGACACCATGGCTGATCGGCGATTTCGAAGAGATGAAGGCGGGGGAGGATAGGCATAGCGATCGTCTGGGGGTTCTCGTTTGGTAGGAGGGGCAGATTGGTCTGGGACGAGGTTGGAGGTGGATTCTCATTTATCCTCAGCGTTGCTTCTTTTCGCTCTCCCCTCGGTTCCGCGTAGGTTTACTTCTTCTCACATGCAGTAGTTTCTCGATAGTGTGATTTTGGCCACGGAGGACACAGTGTGATTGCTTCCGACCGTCACCGGGCACTCTTCAATCCGGTTCACATCGAACGTTCTAGTTGACGAAAAGAATACTGGCGGGGGAGTTACAGTGTTTCAGAGTAGAGGAAGTGATAGTCCGGAAAAGACATGATGATGGACTAGACGAGGCTGACAGGCACAAACCTTAATCGCTCCACCAACATTTTCACTACGTCACCATCCGGGTATCATACACAGGTCAGAAGGATAGTCAATTCTGCAACACAAAAACTGAAACAAACAGGTTGCAGCCACCCTTTCCACAGGAAAGCCGTTCGACTCTTGGCAGGCTACCGATTATCCGGTCGCGGGTGGCTATTATCGGTGTGGGGACACCGAGTAGGATAGGTCACAACGGCATGATATGATAAAATTAGTAGTAAGTAGTCGCAAGGAGGTTGACAGGAAATCACAATGTATGATTGGTTGTCGATTACTGGCTTCGTGCCGATCGGACCAGCCACGCGGCAATGAAACAACTATTCGATCAGATCTTGCATTCCGATTTTCATTTCATTTCCATATCTGAACCTGAAGCGATGGGATATCAAGCTAAAAACAGAAAACATTTCGAGATGTAAGGGGCAAACAGAAGTAAATCTATGGTATGTATCATCAACATGCAACGTGAAATCTCTATATTTACAGAACCAAGAAAACACCGACCAAGACTCCCGCCACCAGCGAGACAATCTGGCTGCGCGGCACTGTAGCCGAACTCTCCTTGTCCGACTTGTCGCTCGAGGCCGTGGATGTGGCTGCCGCGCCGGTCGCCGTCGCCCCCGTCGCCTTGGGCACGGCATCCGATCCGGTGCCGATCTCCAGGACGTGGTCCTCGCCGGGGTTGAAGTTGGCCTTGGCCAGGGAGATCTCATTGTTTCCGAGATCGTAGACGACGTATGCGCTGCGCAGGAAGGTATCGCCCAGCAGGGCCTCATTTTCGATCACTGCGAGGCCAAACGTACAAACGTTCATGTCGGTCATGTCGGAACTGGCCTCGAGGATCATCTCGCTGATGTCAACGCTCATGTTGAAGGATCCAAAGTCGAACAGGAAGGTGAAGTCTTCGTCCTTGACGTCGCACTCGATCACTCCATACCCGTACTCGCTCAGGTATTGGGCACCGACGGCCTCGTAGATGCTGGCTGCGGCGGAAGTCGGGATGTAGGTTAGGGCCGTGCCGCTGTCCAGCACGGCGGGGATGGGGAATTGCGTGGCGCTGTTGTTGACCGAGACGGAGTTGCCGTTCTTCTCAAGGTGCACGGCCGTCAGGTTGACCGCGAACTCGACGTACATGTCTTCGATGGAGACGATAGGCAGGGTCTGCAGGCTGCCGTAGTACTTGGCGGTGTTGACTCCGCCGAACAGAATGGTGCCTTTTCCTTCGTCGAGGTCATCCAGCCATAGACTGTAGGCCGGCCAGTTGATCGCGCCTTGATCGACGAGGGCTTCGGGGAAGTTGGTGTATTCACCACCACCGACGGTGGCCTGGCTGGCTTCATTGCTGGCGTATCCGATACCGAGGACGCCCTCTGCATGGTACCGCCGTTAGCAAAGTGTAAAAAGAAAGTGAGGGAATAGCGAAGACTTACCCTCGGAGTCGCCGTCATATGCGACGGCAAATTGAAAGTTCGTCAAAGTCACATTGGAGAACTTTAGGGTATCGTTGACATAGTCGCCTGTGGCTTCACTGCCGTCGACATACTGGATATAAAACTCATCGTTCACGAAGGTGTAGGTGGAAGAAGCGCTTGAGTTGTAAGAGCCGTAATCGGTACAGGGGCAGACGGACGAGTTGGCCCCATTGACCCAGAGATCGCTGCTGCCGGTGTCCAACGTCACACTGACTTCCTGGCCGGGAGTGCCGAGTGTGAGGTTCATCGTGTAGCCAAGATTCGTAGCCTAGAAACCTGCATTAGCGACCGTCATAATTCCCCTGATTTGAGACTCGGAATGGGAACATACCAGGTTAACGAGGTCGGCCGAGGCCGTCGATCGCTTCCGACGGGACCGGTCGGCGATCTGACGACGTTCAAAGTTGAACTGAAGAGTAGCGGGTTCATCGCGCTCGTGGATAGAGAGGGAATAGGCGGACTGGGCAGCCCAGGCCAAGGAAAGAAGAGTGGTGCTCTTCATGGTGTTGCTGTGATGGTTCCCTGTCTCACGTAATTTGGGGGCAGGAACTTGCCAGGGGAGTTTGGGGGTGCGGAGCTTCTTATATGATCGGTGCAGAAACGATGGATCTGGATAAAAAGCTCGCCCATGGGAGGGGCAGGAGGGGCACGGGGGAAATCGGAGAACTGCTCAGCCTTGCGCGGTCGCTTCGTCTTGGCCTGTTCCTGAGTTTTTTTAACAGCAAGCCATCCTGCGTCAGACCCGCTCCAATGTCAGCCTTCAGACCCTTGGGCTGTTGCTTTTGCGGAACACGCGCTGGGCTGTGAAGAGGCTCTGTCTGGTAAAACCAACGAATCCCATCAGGGGGGAAACCTAGTCAAGTGGGTCGTTGGCAGGCAACCATCAAATGAAGAAGTGATCCATCCGCCACCCCGAGGAAGAAAGAAGAAGAGACCTGCGAGACTATTCCCTCCCTCGAACTAGTGAATGACCGGGATTTTACCTCCGTCGGTCTTACCGGAAATGATGACTCTTGGCAAGACATGGTCGCTGACATGGCACTCTGATTATGACATGAATATCATCTCCTGTCCATTTGCGATTGAGATCACCACTACATGCTGTTCAACACTGCACACCCAGCCAGAGTGACGACAAACCCAAACGTGGGATGGCGTGGCCTCGCATCCTCGGATGCAGGCGGAGGCACCCGATTCTTCGTCCAGCGCTAAAACTTCTTTGTTAGTCACCGCGGACTTGTTCCCCCTTATCCAATGACAAGCTGTCATCCGCGCGGTCGACTAGAGTTAGTTAATAAGCCGTCGCGGTTAGCTAACCATCCTTCGACTGGAACAAGAACAGAACAGCTACTATTCCAGGTTAGCATTTGGGGCATTTGAGTTTGTCGGTTTCACAGCCTAGTTCAACGGGCCTTTGCACAGTACAATGCAATTTAATCCCTGACAATAGCGCCTCCTTCGTGGTTATCGGCCCGTTCGCCTAGAGATCAAAGAGCGCTTGGCAAGACCCTGATTCGCATCCTGGCCGTGAACTGCGATATCCACTTCGTATAGGGTGGATCGAGGGGCTAGTGCTACCGTTATATTAAGCAAAACTTTTGCTATCATGCTCGCCTTGAAAGGGGTATTGGACTTGCACTGGACTTGTTATCTTGACCATATGACGGATTTTGATGCAGGACATGGGATACTAGCCATCATCTATACGCATGGAGAGTAACCCCTCAAACTCGGAAGAAAGCAGCGGTTGGAGAACTCTAAAATGCCATGCTCACCTCACGAGAGAAGTCAAATCAGGGTCCACCATATCACACGCTACTAGCCTCGACAAAATCTCAGACCAATTCAGTCCACCAGAAATCTATCTATCTACCCTGCGCTCAGTCCACTCTCCGCTGATTTTCCCTAATAATGAGAACCCAAGCTAGCGACAAGTCGTCCCATACTCTCATTTCTCTAAGGCCATGATAGTGCCATTTCACTACTACACCTGCCCAGTTCGGTTATCTTTAAGATAAAGCTATCTAATACTTTGGTTCGGTTCACTGTGCCGACGGACTCCGTATCGGCCGTGAGCGCTTCAGTCTTTAGCCCTGCCTCCAGGTACCTGGTGGCTCGAGCTCAAAATCAGGCTGAGGTCCAGTCGGATATGAGTCACTGCTATGACGCCTAACAGCATGACTAGACGACTAGAAGACGAGCAGATGACCCTAGTGTCGGCTAACCTTTCTTGGCTTGTTGGCATCGAGGCTTGTTGGGGTGATGCGAGAGATGTCGCGGGGGGTAATGGTCTACGAGGGGGCGATGAGCTTGGCAAAGCGTCAACTGTGCATTCAAGACATTTTTTTCCAGTGGCAGTTCGGTGAAGGTCAGACTCTGTGGGAATCTTATCTTGAATGCTTCCTTGATCGGTGTATGACAATACTGCCACTCTCCTGGCAAACGGTCACCAATATGTCATGTTCATGGACGATTCGGGACCATGCTAAGTATGCAACTGACCGGTCTAGTTCACTTCAGTAACAATCACTAGAAATTCGAATATAATATGTACAGCCCCGTCGGAAAGCCGGGGATAGATATAGGAAGCTCTGGTGGGGATGTGAGTGATAGAGCGCTCTCACTAACCATGTTCTGTAAGCCACAGTGGGGATCGAAACAAGCCCATTCCAACTGGTCCTGCCTTTATGATAACATCTGGACTATTGTTGTGGCCCTGGGACCCGTAGGAGTCAGCGCCCGATGTGATGTTGTTTCTATACCACCGTCGTTTAGGTGCTGTGTGCTTGAAACATGTCAGGTGAGGAGAAGAACAATACAACCCAAATACCAGTGCTTGGTACTCTCTTGCCTTTGACCATGATGCAGTGAAGGTTTATTTTAGAGGAGATAGTTTCGTAATTAAAGACAATTACCCAGAAATTAAGTGCATGTGCGTGCTTCCACCGTCCAGGTGATTGTATCTCGTGGAGTCGAGTACAATATATGGAGATAAATATATTAGTCTTCCCTGTGTTACATGAAACCTCATCAACATTGAGGCTAACCAACACCTTTTCTATCAAAATCACAATAGAATATATAATCTATGTATCAGTATCTACTCTCAAACAAACAATCCATCCCATGCACAAAAAAAACCATGCAAAAAGATATGACAAGAGTGGGATTCGAACCCACGCCCCTTTCGAGACTAGGAATGCTCCGAAGAACATGCGAGATCAGATAACCTGACCCTAGCGCCTTAGACCGCTCGGCCATCTTGCCCGTTGATGTAATTCTGCCCCTAACTTACCCCTCATAATCCACAATCCTCTATATTTATTCATGGTCTAGTATCACAACAACACTCCCTCACCATCCCCGCCACTCCCCTCGCGACATCCCCTCCCATCCCATCCAAACCCCTTAGCACCCCTTCCCGATCCCCCTCTCCGCGTTCCTGGCTCATTTTAAATTTCCCGTCCATTCGCGTCACAGTCACTTCTATCCCGATGATATTCTTCTTCAGGATGTTGATGTATGCGTCGGGCGCTTCGTCGACGGTCCATGCTCGGGGACATGGTTTCTCCTCCGGGTTGTTATGAGTATGAGTATCACTAGTACCGGTGGTAGTATACCCCATGATCTCCCCCTCACAGTGCGCTGATAGATCGCGGAGTTGTGTATCCAAGAACATCGAGGCCTGCTCGCCGAGCTCTCCCTCTGAACGGGGGTTGTAGATCCGTGCGCAGCCGTAGACTTGCACGGCGGCGTAGTTCCATGTTGGAGCGACTTTGCCGGTGAGGGGCTTGGTGGTGGTGTAGAAGTGCGGGGTGATGTAGCTGTGGTAGGGGGAGGTGAAGAGGATGAGGACTTCGGTGGGGAGAATGGATTCGGGTTGAGTGGCTAGGGAGTCGAGGATGGCGGCGCATTGGGGGTTGGCGCGGGCGATGTGGCCGCGGAGTTTGACGGTGTTACTGTTATCGGCAGTGCTGGGAGGAGGAATGTCGAGTACCCAGGGGATGTGGGTGGATTGGAGTAATGGGTGTGTAGAGGAGGGGATGGCGGTAGTGAGGACGCCGAGGGGGTTTTGTTGGATGAAGGTGTGGAGGGTGGAGGGGGTGGAGTCCGTGTATATCTCTTTCATGTACATATTGTATTGTATGTATGATATTTGTATAACTGACAGGGAGGGGAAATAAAAGAGATGGATAAGATGGTGGTTGAAAGCAAAGCAAGGGGGTACAAGACGCAGATAACCTTAGATCTTGTCTCCGTGCGGGGTTGGGACAACTCAATTATGGGGTACATTCCTATTGGCTTGTCGGCTATGTTCCGAATTTACTTGTGTATACTGTATTGTGGTAGTAATTGTCTTTTTGATTTTATGTTCGTTTATACTTGCATCATGACTGATAGGAAATATGTACAGTGACGTGTAGATGGCAGATGTTGCTGTCCTCCGCCAGAATCATTAACCCCGGAAAATTACCAGGATAGGCGCCATTTCATTCATTGCGTGGCCAGCGCAGGTCAAAGCGTTGCAGTCAAAGCGTTGCAAAGTCTGTCTGGTCTAGGTGACTGGATCGGGATCTTGATGAAATTGCCCATTTTGACTGGCATTTCATTGCCTGTGGGCTAGGTGTCCCTTTCACGGCGCATGTGGGTTGGCCGCGCCACTCAGTGGCTGGGCTGGGTCGTCGCTAACCCAGTGAGGGTTTCGGTCCTCTGAAGTACGGTGGAGGGACCTTCAGATACAATGCGCGCGTCGGTCGCAAATCGATCAGCGACGATAGCTTGTGGGCGCGTGATGCTCGCATAGCTGTGGCGAGACGGACTTTGTCGCAGATGCAAAGAAAAAGGGAACACCTTTCTCGACTGTTTCTGTAATAGGATGGCAAATGCGACTTGATTAAAATTGTATAAACCCGGCGCTCGGTGTTCGGCCGGTAATCTCATATAAAAGTTGCAAAATCGTCATGACAGCTTAGGAAGTTTAATGGTAAATGCTGCTTCGCTCGCGTTGGCCACTCAGATTGCTCGATGCCGAGTCATACGCCGCCTCATGGGTGACCTCGATCGTCGTGTGCTGCAGCACCACTCCCATCGGGGCCAGCTCCAACCCGTCCTTGCCGATCATCTCCTCGGTGGAATCGCTGCGACCGCGAGCAATCGTCGTGTTGGTCGGTCCCTTGCCATCGATACTGTTTCCATAGTGGTGTGCGACCGACGATTTGTTCGGTCGGCTGGAATATTTGTTGCTGCTGCCGTGGATCCTGGCCTCGGGCTCCAGCACCACGCTGCGGCGACTCAACGTGTACATGAGGGAATCACAGAAGCCACACAGCGTCATGAAGGATCCGGCAAAGCAGAAGTAGAGCACACTGGGGGAATGACCACTGGCGGAAGCCATTCGACCTGCGGCAAGGGGCAAGGTAAGGCAGATATACACCACAGGGTATAAGGCCATGTGGAAAATAACGCGCTTGAGTCGGGTCAGACTCTCAGAGTTGTGCTCGCCCAGAATGGCTGACTCGGCGATTTTCTTGCGCAGCTGAATGAACATGATCGCATACAGGACGACGGTGAAGAATTCAGAGGCGAAAATCCAAAAGTAGTGAGTCCACAGACGCATCGACTCATACTTGGGGGTCATCCAGCACTAGGGTAGATGAATGTTAGTGGCTTATGAAAGAGAAAAAGGTAATGTGAGAGAAAAAATCAACTTACCCAGGCTACAGCTGGATACCACACGTACCGACCGTGTGCTGCGATCGGAATGACAGTCGTGATAACCCCAAAGAGCCACAGGCCACAAATGATGGAGACGAAGAGACGGTGTGAGATCTGGTACCCCAAGGTGACGTGCATAAAAGTATGTGCGGCGATGGCGAGCACAAACAGACCACTCATGGGATCACCAATCTGCAGCCAGATCCCCTGCAGGAAGCATGCAGGATCTGAGGCGGTCACCGAGTTGGTCTGGATCCATCGCAGACTGATGATAAAGCCCAGACTTTGGATAAAGTCAGCCAGAATGAGATTGAACATGAGCACGACATATTGATTGTAACCGATGTAACGTTTGTAGTGGCGTTTCCAGAAGATAAAACGATAGGTAAAGAAAGTCAACAAGGAAAGAGTACAAATGAGTGAGACGGTGGCCAGCGCCGAGATTACGATCAAGCCCTTGGTCTGCAAACTCGGCAGTGGGCTCATGACAGCCTCGCCCTCAGTGCTTGCCGACGAGGACGAGCGACGCTGCAGGGCCGGACTGGCCGCATGGGCGTCTGCCTCGAACAGCAAGGACTGGATCGCCAGGGACAGCATGATGGGGAAAAAGTGACCGGGGGTGGAATTGTTTCAGGCTTCCTTTCCACCGACGGCATTTTGGCCTATATAACCGCTGTGCCCTCGAACCCCCTGGGGTTGGTCCTGACAGGCAGCGTGGCCAGGAGCCCTCGCCCGCTCTAAGTCCAATTAGGAACGTCGCGTCAAGTGTCGATCGAGGGTACCGTGGATTCGACGGATTCGACGGAAACGACTCAGTGCAATTACCGGGGCGGGTTCGGGCATGTGCCGAAAGGAGTTATCATCTTCCGTGACGACTGGGGGGTTCCATCTCCACCTGGGAAGTTTTGGGAGCGAGCTTGGCTCAGTTAGCTGCCTATCTCAACCTGCGCGGCGAACGGCGTCTCTCCTAGTCTCAACCAAGCTTTATAAGAGGGCAATAGTCCGCCTGGAGACGGCTCAAAGTGCGACCAACATGCGACGGTCCCAATGGTTCTAGTCGCTAGAGGGATACCCTAGAAGCGCCACCGAAGCTTGTTATTGGCATGAAAATCCCTATCGGCCGGTTGATAATGACTACGGCTGCTGGCTGGGGGCCCCGGCTGGGGCGACCAGACCATCGTGAGTTATGTTTGAGGGCATCAGACAACTACAAGCAGTGATGGTTTCGATTTCTCGGCATCAGAACCACTCGAAGCCTTAGGATGAGAAGCTATCTCAGTAGCTGTCTTGGCAAAGGATCAGGGTTCACCTCGTTCGGTACTTTTTGCATTTGTGGCTTATTATTTTTTGTTTTCTTTGTTCTTTGTCCTGGCTTGTGTGGGCTTATGCAAAACCAAGGCCGAATAATATCGAATAATAGTAAACCTCCTGCCAGGCCCACGTGGGGCGGCCAACGCCAGTCGGAAGCCGGCAAGCGAGTCAGAAAGTGGCTCCGGGTTTCATCCTCGGCCATGGAAGCAAAACGCGAGAAGCCGAGCTGGTACTTTTACTTGTGCTACTTTGCTTTGCTTCATAGGTCGGGTATCCCCGGGCCTGTCCCTGGTTCCAAACTTTTTTTTGCTTCGTATCTTTACTTGGTTCCTGGCGTTGATCCTCGTATCTGGCCACGAGTGAGGAAGAATAACATTGACAACAAACTTTGTAAGCATTATGTCGGAAAGCTACGTTTCCGTGTTATTCTTGGCTGGTGGTGGCGATAAAACTGGGCGCCTGTAAAAATTCTCCGCCTCCGGCCACGTTTCTGGGTGGCACTCATGGTGGCACTTGTTGTGCGCTATCGCAGGCACCAACGATGATGGTTTCTAAATAGCTCCTCAGCTCCTGGATCTACAGTTGCAGTCCTGTTCTTTATCGCAACCACTATCAGGTGCGGAGTCCCGGTAAGAGAAAAGGGGATGATTAGGGTGATCACCTCATACCGCGCCACGGTTACAAGGCGGGAGGATAAAGAAGCTTCGAACCTTTCGAAGCACGGTCTGCTTTGGGGTTGCCTCTTTCAGAAGGAGGATCAATCTAAGCCGGTGGAGAGGGGATCTCCAGGGGGGTGGATGACAGAGTCAGACACGGCCCTGGATCCATGGTTACGGATTACGCGGGCCGGACTAGATACGGAGGACTTTCCGTATGCCGTAGAATCGTGGAAAGCACGATGATCCTTTCTGTGCGCTGGATTGCGCTCTTTTCTAGTCCTCTTAGAGTCGTCGCTAGTTCTGAGTCTGTTCACAGTGACAGTGTTCTTCAGCCCTATCACTCGTGGAGCGCAAGATGGAAAAGAAAACCGCGCAGTGACATCCACCTAGATCCCATTGTGGTGGTCCAACACATTCTCAACAAACGAAATCGTTGGCCTTGGCTGCAACCTGGCTGGACGCCTACTCGGCTAATGGCATGTCTTGTGTATCGAGTTCATTATATTCTGATTGGGTGTTCCGAGTCAGTGTCCTTTAGAATTGGCGCGGCACAGCGAAGAGATTTAGACTCTCGTCTGAGATTCCCGAATCGACGCGAGGCGGGGGTGGTCATGAGAGCTGGAAAAAAAGCACAAAAAGTGTACCACGAAGCTCGATAGCCTTTTCTAATGCCTTTGTTCAAATGACTGGCAAGCGGTGGAGTGAAATCCCTGCGTGGCTAGTACTGTATCTGGCCTGGTGGCGTTTTTTAGACTGGCCAGTCGAGAGACAACATCGGGGGTTACCTCCCTTTCGGACTGTCGCCCCGCCGTGCCTATTCCAAAGATCGCCTCAATTACTTACCAAGCCCTTGGGAGGTCTGGGGGATCCTATCACATGTGCTCCATTGTCGTCGACCACCCCTTATAGTCCCTGGGGCACTAGTGTCCCTCCCAGGCAGAAATTTGAGAGACGGCCTCCCGAGTAATTGGTTGGGACTCATCCCACCATGGCGACAAGAGCCTAGTAAGATTGCAAAGAAAGCATAAGCGCCACTCAATGACATCTATGAATAGCTCCATCCTATGCCTCGTGCTCAGAGCTCAGGGAGCTCAGGGGTTCAGTTAGTCAGCGGGTGTGTATTTCCCCTCATGCCTCCTCATTTCCCCTCACCTCCCCTCATACGCCAAGAGCGAATTATCCGGTGGGAACGGGAGGATTCAATATATTTGATCCTTTCATACTCTTATTTCGACCGTTGAGTGCATCGCGTGGTGCACGAGCCCTTCGTGGGCAAGCTAGGCAGGCCTCCTGGCAATTCGGTCTGTTGCTTTCAGACCATCAATGCATCAAATAAATTAGCGAGCGTTAGACTAAGTAACATGCCATGAGGGGGTTTGGCCCTCTTGGCTCGTGCTCGTTTCCGAACTAATCGTGCTGGAGTGTGTGATGCGGTTGAAATGGCACTGCTAATCACATCTCGCACTGTCAGAACTGGGATGACGCGTCTGAGTCAATCCAAGCAAAAGGCGCAGATTGGCGGTCCTTGGCCACTCTTTTCTCCCCGGGCGCCCCCTTAGTGCTGACAGCAATAGCTGGGATTTCTCAATAGTTCGAACGTCGCTGAGATCAGTAATCATACCTACTTCTCAATAATACTCAACATTCACCCCGATACCCCTCTGACTAGTACGAGATTTAGTGCACCATCTTCACAGTTCTTCCTGTACAGTTGCTAGTAGCTGCTATCAGAGGAGGTGTTGATTTGTGTCTGCGCTTCTTGGCTGGCTAGTGCATATATGCGCGCTAGCTGTTCTCTAAATTCGGCTTAGTGTTCTGGCTATGCTCGTGGTTGCTGTCCACGTTGATCACCGACCCTCACCTCGATGTGTGCACTCGATTTCTGTCCAATTTATAAGAACAATTCGGTGATGACCCGACCGGTGGGTTCCATGAACTATCTACCTTCTCATAACTGTGCTGGTACCTGCATTCAGGAGTGGAGAAGCAAGCAGAGGGAAGCTCTCCTGTTCCTGGCCCCTTTACCCCTTTAGTCTGTTCTCTGCGGTCGATCATAGATATTATGTTCTATTTCTGCTGATAGCGATTGATGATATGATGTGCAGCATACTCCGTAATCCTTTTGTCATCATCAACCAGCTGGCACGGCCAATTCCTTCTGTGGGGCACGAATTGCTGGCGATCGCGTTCAGCCTCCTTATGAGTTTCCTAAACGGGTATATAATCACTGTTTCACGGCGCATCCTGAGCCTATCCCCGTTCGGTATCAATGCTGGCCGGCCCGAGATTGCGTGTTAAGTCATCTCTGACTGCATTTGTTGAAAGTAGTTTGGGCCCCGTAGGAAATCGCGCTCGGTCGCAAGCAGCCAATACTGTTACTCTATATTCGATAGTTTCTCGTAGCGTTGCAATTCAGTTGATCATTGCGACTAAATGATCGTCTGGACTCGTGCATATCTACTGTTAACGCTGCCGTGGAGCATGTGACGGACACAGTTGAATCGCATGATCTCTCGACGAGCGCATCCACCTGGAACTGTGGATTTTGCTGCGAGCACCTGAAGGAACCCCATTCCGCACTGTGTAGATATATATGTCAGTTCAGATCAATGGCCCGACCAGACTACTAGTACTAAGTATGATCAAACGATCACTATACTAGACGGTTAATAATAATCGTCGAGACCATCACTATGTGTCAAACTATAGGTACATTTTACCTAGTAATAGGACATGCACCTCGTAGCATCAGGCATGATTTTGAAGCATGTAATTGCGACAACCTCTGCTAGACGTCAAAAAGAATGTAAGGGCTGTTATAGCAAAAGGTGCTAGCAATTTTCAAGCAACAGGCAAGATGGCCGAGCGGTCTAAGGCGCTAGGGTCAGGTGTATCTGATCTCGCATGTTCTTCGGAGCATTCCTAGTCTCGAAAGGGGCGTGGGTTCGAATCCCACTCTTGTCAGATCTTTTTGCATCATTTTTTTTTGCCGTAGCCGATATACAACCATCATCTTTTTCGCTGACAAAAAGAGAAAGAGCTCATATAATTCTCATTATATGGTCCCTACACCATTCACAAGCCTAGTTCATCCCGAACACATCATCACCGGTCGATCCAAATCACCGTCGCTCATAGCAGTTTGAGCACTAATCCTGTGACATCCTGGAGTATAACTTAGTCTGAACAAATACCATATCCTGCAAACAACTCAATCTACTTTCATCACAATAGCAACAATAGATGAAGTAAACTACACCCAGCTCAGCCGCCGGGAGCATCTTCCCCATCCACAACCCACCCAAACCTTACACTGCTGCCCACCAAAGCTAAACGCAAGTCTGGCCAAACCTACACCCATCGCAGTCATGGTTGTGTCATCGTGGCGACTATTCGAATTCAAATATAAGAGGACCTGAACAACAAGTATCATCTCCTAACAATAATAACCAATTTCGAGTTAAATGATACACACATCATCATCATCATCATCCTACCCACTATGCCGAACCCAAGTCTGAGTTACGGAAATGGCATGTCATCCGGACCTAAGTAAGCACCACTCCTTCCCCCTCGATACCGAAGTAAATCATATACGGACATTATTTTTAACCAGTATACATGTATGGTTAGGTCCCGGAATATCGCCTTCCTAACCATGTTCGCGGTTATCTCCGGCGCCTTGCTCACATTCCGGATGCAGTCGCCAAGCAAGGAGAAAAGATTCTCCCCCGAGGGAGACCAGCAGGCTATTGATGGGGAGAATAAGCTTGGGCGCTCGATGTTTGTTTCTGATGGGGATCGGGAGGCTGTTAAGGGTGGAAAGCCCGGAGAACCGAAGGTCGGTCGTGCGCCGCATGAGGGATTGGGTGGGCGGTGATATTCTAGTTGATTTGTGAGTTGGCCGAGAGGAGATGTTGTACATGGGTATTTTGCATAACGATGTTGCTTCTTCATTGGGGGTTTAAAAGGGGTGGAGTGTGTGAATATAGGTCCGGTACCTTGTACTTATACGCAGTGTTCTGGTGAAGCATAGAATTATTATGTTTGTGATTTATTGAAGGAATTATCTATGCTGCCTCCCCGCAACACTGTGATGATTCTCTGGCTAAGACTATTGCTCCGTGGTATCCTCCTTCAGCACGCGGGCTGATACTAGGGGACTCTCGTCTAGGATACGTGTGAAGTCATGAGCATCGACACAGGCCTGGCGCGAGTTAAGTACACTAGGCTCTGCGCGCCTGAAGACGTCGTTCTCGTAGGCGTCCAATGCATCTCGCAGCGCTTGTGTCGACATGGATCTGTTTGGACCGATTAGTTAGTTGTCTCCGACCACAGTAGTACATCCGCTGACAGACTCACCCTAGCGAACGCATATCCACACGTTGGGTCAGATCCAGTACATCGACGATGGCATTATTGGCCCCTTCTCCACGGTCTAAATTATCTCTGTCAGCATGTATCTTCCCATATAGCACAGCATTATATGGACATACACATAGTCATCGTATGCGCCGAATCACCCATCAGCACAACCCTGGGGTGCGAGCGATTTTGCAGCGGTCGGAACATCCAGTCCGCGATGCGGATTGACCGTGCCTCCGTGTTCTCAGGTAACCGATGGACTAGGGTCCTGAATGGCTCCGCCCAGTCCGAGGCCAAGGATTTCATGAGGGCGAGTCGCTCCCCGTTGTCGCTGGGGACTGCGATTTCCTTGGAATCTGCCCATGATAATATGATCTGGCATTCATATTTGTCTTTGCTGCTTTCGACGAAGTTGTTGGGAGTATCGAGTACTAAGATAGAGGATAGTAAGTTAGCCATCGTGTTTATGTGGGACTTGTGATAGAATGGGGATATATGCATACTGCTGAAGAAGAGAAAGACGTTAGATTCAGGATGCGAGCCCTGAAATATGAATGGATCAATCTCTGCAGCCCCTGCCATCTCCTCTGCTGTATACAGAGTAGCTGCGCCGAGGATCTGCACCGGTAGTGGATTCATCTCATGGCTGTCCGGGTACAAGATCTCGCGGGTGGGGGATCGCGATCCATCGCAGCCGATCAAGAGGCATCCTGTGTAGGAGGTTCCGTCTGCGAAATGCGCGGTGACGGTATCGGCGGTGGACTCGATATTTTGGAGAGTTTTGTTCCACTACAATTCTGGTCAGAGTGGTCTGAAAGTTTTGAACTCATTCCATTCCATCTCACCAAGGTAGTGGATAAAGACTTACCTGAACATCGAGCCCCGTGGCCACCAGCTGCCTCAATCGGACACGACTGACCCGAATCCGCTCCGCAGCTGGAACGCTGTACAACGCAGATCCGGTTTTCAGGTCAAAGAACGAAAAGCGACCGGTGTCACCGCGAGCAGCAGCCGCCTTGTTGACATATGCCTCTGGGAGGCGTTGCACGAGGTGGTCCGGTAGGAGTTCCCGCAGTGCAGGGAGCGCCCAATGAAGCGTCAACCCCCAACCCCCGCTCCGTGCGTCGATGGCGGCATCGCGCTCGAAGATCTTGTAAGGGACACCGAGCTTTTGGAGATGCTGGGCCAGAAGAAGGCCACTGATGCCTGCACCGACGATGAGAACGGGAAGATCAGCCATGATGTGGGCAGCGAGGAGGCACGGATGTTCGGTTCCACGGGAACACGGGTTCATCCCCTGACCCTTTTACCTGAAGACGCATCGCTGTAATACTGCTGTAATCAAGGATCGGACGGGGTGCCGGCTGGAATCGGACGGTCACACGTGTGGTAGGTGCGCAGGAATTGGATTGGTGGAACCATGATCATAGGGAATGTGCCAATGGGATGAGAATGTAAGGCATTGTTGGGGATGGGGTCAGGCCGACGAAACTATACTACTCCGTAGTTGGTTGGTCTTAGAGAGCTTGATGGTGCTAAGGCTCGTGTTTGTCTCTGAATAATTTATGCTCATCTTTTCCAGTTAGATCAGGGGGAATGCTCGGTGAGAGTCAAGATTGATGCCGCATTGTCTGATAACTGAGGGTCACTGCTAGAAATGCTATCACCATGTCGTTGGATATGCAAGGAGCCAGAGACTCGTATCCGTGCTGCTGAGAACAACGAACAGGGTTGGTAAGGTTGACGACCAGCAGCTGGGATAAAGGACTCTATTAGGCAATGAAAACCTCTGCCAACCTTAATTTAATCATAATTAAACCGTAATCACGCCGCAATAAAGTTACATTGGATGTTTCGTGCCCCTCTAATGCGTGAGGTGAAACAAGGCCGGCCCTAAAAGAGCCTTAACAGCACTAAGAATGTTAGGCTGGAATCGCGTGGGGGACGGCGTCGTGCTTGAGGCCTTAGTCCCGGTCTCTAGCCCTACCACCACAGTTACTTCTCCGGTGTCAACCTGTCACTGTCCGTCCGTAGTGGATCTGAACCGTACTGATAGTGGTACCATCTCTCTAGCAGATACTTAGCACACCGGCCAGACCCTAATATCCAGTTACTGGTTTGACTAGGCGGCCAGATTATCCATCTCTCACCAACAGGCCAGCTGGCGTGGGCGGGACACAGCTCGGTCGCCGCCCGGGGCTGGCCGTCCGGGTGGACCACCATTAAGGTTTCACGGGACGCACAGGATTCTTCCTGGATGGAGCTAGGCTTGATGGCCGGGAAGATCCCGTCGGGGACGGTTGGCCTGGCCTGTTCTGCCCGACTCCATTGGCTTGTGTCTGTTACATCGACCCAGTATGATCCTGGTCTGATTTGATCCTGAGAAGCGTAAGCACTATTAATCCCGTCGTGCTAAGCACCTAATAAGATTCCTGCATTGCACTATTTCAGAAATCGCCGGAAAGTGGCTCACAATAGGACGAGAAGAAAAAGGAAGACCCAGTGAGTGATTAATATACATAACGAAAGTCTAAGAGATTAGTTCTAAGGAATGGCGCCATCAGTCGTTGGCAAGAGTACTGGCATCACTTTCTGACCTCTGTCGTTGGCCTCTTCTCCAGCGACACGCGCAGCTCCACCGTCATATGAATGCCACCCTCGTCGATGCCCCCACTCTCGAGGATAAGCTCTTCGCTGGGCGTGCGTTTGGGTTGCGGCGCCGCCGAAGTTGTCGACCGTAACTGCGAGCGCGGGTCTTTGGACCAGGTCTGCAAAGCATAGCTCCGGCTATCGTACCCTTTCCGGCCACTGTACGATCGGAAATCGCGCACTGCACCTTTCAGCAGAGGGGCGAGGAAGGGGACACAAGTTACAATGTTCTAATCCATTAAGTCAGTGGTTCGGTGCATAATCCTATTTCGCGTGCTCGTGGAAACCTACCCCGACATTGAACTCAATTGTGCCCCACAGCACCAACATGGTCGAATTTCCATCGCCATATGCCACTCGATGGATTTGCGTGAGGCGAAGGATAGAGCAGATCGTGGTGAACAGCCCCAGCAGGAACAGACAAACTACTCCCGCTTTTTGTGCGGTCTTGATATTCAGTTGGAGCAACAGCGGAATGGGAAGGATGATGATGGTGATGTCGCAGATAATGGTGAAGATGGCTAATCCATAGAATGTTGGCCCTGCTGGGAGACACGACCCGGAGATGTTGGGGTTCCAGGCGCGCTCAACCTTTCGATCGTCATATCAGCCAGCTAGCCCTGCGACTGGGGAATATTTCACACTCTCTCACCGGCTGGCAGTCGAATATCAGAACTAATGTGCCCGCAAGATGGCCAAGTGTCGAGACAGCTATTACGGCCCATATGAGGATTCGGTAGAAATTCTTGGATGTTCCGGAAATCAATCGCAAATAATTGAGGCATAGAGAAGCTTTGAATCCGGCGATTCCAAGTTGGTAGAATGGGCGACCGGCATAATTGAGCTGTTGGTGTTTTTATAAATACTCTGTCTTGACTGAAATTCAGGCACAGCGCATACCTTTGTGTAATCCGGAAGGTCTGCCTTGGGGCGCAGCGACAAGGGTAATCCGAGGCCGTACCTGCTCTCTGTTGAAAGTGAGCGCTTAGACTGGACTCAAGGCTTGGTCGACTCACGAGCGACGCACAATGCGCTGTATATGATGCTGAAGATCTGGCACCGATTAGCGGTCGGATCGTCTATCCACCGAAGGTAACCCACCATAGTCACCAGCATCACAAAATCGGACGCTTCCAATCGGCGGGCGTTGAATCGAATTGCTAAACGCAGGCAAACTGTGATAATCATCAACAGGGTCAAGCCCAGGCACACCCCTAGAATGAGGCGATATTGCGACTCCGCTTCCACTTCAGGCGAGGCATGGTGCACCCAGCCCATACTGGCTGTAAATGTAGAAGGTCAAGGAGAAAGAGGGGAGAGACATGAGGGAGAAGGGATATTTGCGTAGTGATTATGCAAGTCGTGCTGTGCGCTGGTTGAAGGGATTTTTCGATCCTGGGCTTCGCAGGATCATGCTGAAGCCCTACAACAAGGGGCAAATCTTGGTCCTCAGAGCTGGAATATGATTCGGATTCAGAATCCTTCAGCAATTAACTTCGGTCAGGCCAAGAATACCGTAGTGAATGGGATGATTCCTGGTGGGTTCGCAATCAAAATCCTTCGGCGACCAGAACAATCCGGGCTGGATCGCGCGCACTAAAATTTCGAACCCTAGTCTAGCGTAGACATTGGAACATCTGCAGGCCTCTGCAAGATGAAGTGGCCAGGCAGTTATCTTGACAAATATATTATAACTACTGGAACCCAATGGCACCCCTGCGGCCAATCCGGTTGCACTTCCCGTGGTTTTTTGCCTGCAGGATCCTGCATGTAACCTCCCATCCCGGCATTCCTTTCCCTGACTGTGTCTTGTTCTTTCATTATTTTCCCGCAATTTTCCCCCTTGTCTCTTTTCTTTTCTTTTGCTTCTGGTCCCTTGTCGACAGATCTATAGATTCAACATGGAGGAGAAGCTGCCGGGCGCCTTTTCTCAGGCTCTGCCTGTGGATCGCACCGACGATGCTGTGGAATACCTCCAGGGCCATGCGGCCGCCGACAGCCCTCAAATCGACCTACGGGCATTGCGTCGGAAGATCGACTGGCATCTGATACCCTTTATGTTCTCGTGCTATGTCCTGCAATTCTTGGACAAGGTCATGCTCAACGTAAGTCGTCGCAAGCCTCCTGCCAGCACACCCCTCATTGACGCAAGGGGGGACATAGTATGCTGCCGTCATGGGGATGAAAACGGAACTTCACCTGGCGGGGAACGAGTACACCAACACCGCAACGTGGTTCTTCCTGGCCTATTTGATCGCTGAAGCTCCCAATAGTATGTTCGTTTGCCTCGACAAACATGAACAGTGCGCTGACGCCTTTCTCTCATCAGTCTACTGTCTGCAAAAAGTCCCCGCCGCCAAGTGGCTCGGTGTAAATGTCGCTCTCTGGGGAGTTGCCGCTGCAGCCTCCGCAGGAGCCAAAAACTATGCGACCCTCCTGACGGCCCGTGTCTTCCTGGGTATCTTCGAAGCCACGATTGGCCCATCGCTGATGCTGATCAGCAGTCAATACTATACAAAAAGCGAGCAGGCACCTCGCTTCACCCTCTGGTATAATGGCTTGGGAGTGGCCCAGATCATTGGTGGCCTGGTATCCTTTGGGTTCCAGCATGTTCACCACGGGGCCACCCTGGCCGGGTGGCGCATCATGTTCCTAGTCATTGGCTTGGTCACGGTACTGATTGGTGTACTCACTCTGCTCTTCATTCCTGACACCCCAATGAAGGCCAAGTGGCTGTCCGAGGAAGAAAAGGTGGCTCTCCTGCAGCACGTCAGTGTCAACCAGACGGGAGTGTGGAGCAGCGCCATCAACCTTAAGCAGATCTGGGAAGGCGTGCTTGACATCCAACTCTGGCTATTAGTCTTGATCACCATCCTCGTAAGATGAGTCCCTGACCATCACACACCTCACTTCCAAGCTTACCCCGTGCCAGATCTCTGTTTCTAGCGGTGTTGTAACCACCTACTCCGCCACTCTCATCGCCGGGTTTGGATACTCCGGCCCCATCTCCGCCCTTCTCAACATGCCCTCCGGAATTGTCAGTATCTTCTTCACCCTCCTCGTCGGCTTTGGTATCCGCAGAACCTCGCACCGCTGGGCCTGGAACGCCTTCTGCACCATCCCCGGCATTATCGGCGGTGGCCTTCTCTCCTTCCTCCCTAAGAGCAACAAAGCCGGTGTCCTCATCGGTATCTACCTGGTCAATGCCATTGTTGCCACCCTCCCCATCCTGTATCAGTGGACCATGGCCAACTGTGCCGGTCACACCAAGCGCGCTTTCAGCAGTGCACTGATCGCCGGCTCCTTCTCGGTCGGGAACATCATCGGGCCCCAGACCTTCCAGGCCCGTGATGCCCCTGAATACCGTCCCGCGAAGATTGCGGTGCTGGCCACCCAGGCAGCGGCAGCCGTCATGTCCGTCGTGCTGTTCGCATATTATGTGTGGGAGAACCGGAGACGGGATCGCCGGCATGGCAAGGTGGAGGATTCAATGGTGGATGAAGCCAAGTGGGCTGGGCTGACAGATAAAGAAAACACGAGGTTTCGGTATGTGTATTAATGAAGAGGAAAATGTGATCTTTTTCAATTATTGTATAGCAGCCAGCAAAGGCTCTTATCAGGCCTCGGTTGTCTGGTTTGTGCACGTCCTGACTTTGTGAATGGACGAATATAGCATTATATTCCATCTTTCTTTGATTTTCCTGTAGGATCACACTCACATATTCTCTCCACGTAACGTATTCACTATAGTGAGTACCAGGCTCTCAAAAGGGTCAGCCCGAGGCATCAATATACATTATGCATATGCAAGTAATACTGCTTATGTCATTTATGCAGCACCCATCCCCTTTCTGGATGGCCGGATGGATCTCGCGCTCCACCGACCCGTCAATAACACCATCTATCTAGATAAGATAGTTAGCTTGAACCACAGCTATCACCATGGCAGGACGCATCACCCAATGCGCCCGTCGTCTCGGGATGCTTCACGCCAAGCTACACCTCGCCTGTCGCCATGTTATACCTACCCCTACACCACGTCTCCGAAAAATCACACGCGCGTCATATCAAACAATTCGTTACTCTTCGCAGTGGACGTCCTCCTTGACAGTATTTCCCACTACAGATGCCCTTATTGATCCCAGTATAGAGATTGAGGAAGAGACTCTCCCCACTTACCATCCAGAAAAGTACTACCCGGTGCAACAGGGAGAGGTACTCGATAACAGGTATCAAGTGCTTGCCAAACTCGGTTACGGAGTGACATCAACTGTCTGGTTAGGTCGCGACCTTCGGTACGTCTGAAAGGCCTCCTTCATGGCCACGCTACCCCTAACAAAAGTGAGATCTCAGTGACTCCAAATATGTTGTGCTTAAGATATATGTCATTGGCCAAGAAAAGAATCATGAGCTGGAGATCTACAATCGTATGAATGCTGTAGAAGTTGAGCACCCAGGGAGAGATCTCGTTCGCAGGCTCTTCGATCATTTCACTGTCACCGGGCCCCACGGCCCTCATGTTTGTCTCGTTCATGAGCCTATGGGCATGAGTGCAGATACACTCCTACAGAAATACATCCCTGGAAATACCATGACTCTGGGCGAGATGAAGTCTTGTATCAGGCAGCTATTGATCGCTCTGGACTTTCTGCACTCTGCTGCTCGTATAGTACATACTGGTAATACTCCCACTTCCACAATTTAAACTGTTAGACTAATCCAAGAAAAGATCTTCAATTGAAGAACTTGCTCCTCCCAATCCCTGATACTAAGACACTCGAGAATCTCGAAGAACGAGAAGTCAACGATCCGTCACCTAGAAAGATCCTCAAAGACAGGACCATCTATCTCTCTACTGTCTATAACCCCGGGGGAAGTGGCCTACCCCTAATTAGTGATTTCGGCGAGGCCCGATTTGGCGATGTCGAGAATAGAGACGACATTATGCCGAATATGTACAGGGCTCCTGAGTTGTCTTGAAGGAGAACTGGGACTACAAGGTGGATATATGGAATGTTGCGATGGTGGTAAGATACCCTCTCAAGACAAATACTCCGCCCTACCTCTATGCTAAATCTTTCTTCATTATAGGCATGGGACATCGTAAGTCCTCGACACATGTTCGATGGCAGAAATGCAGATGGGATCTTCGATGACCGAGTGCATATTGCGGAGATGATAGCGCTCATGGGACCTCCTCCGGCTAGTTTCCGCGAGCGATGCAGATTAGCTTATGTATTATGGGATGAACAGGGTAAGACCAAGATTCTCCTACAACCCAAGTCCGATCTAATTGGTATCTCTAGGTAATTGGAAGGACTTGGCGACGATTCCGGAAATTTCTCTGGAAAGTTTAGGCGCCGATATCCCAGGGGAGAATAAAGAAGGGTTCTTCCGATGGCTTCGGAAGGCCTTACAATGGAATGCAGAGGATCGGCCGACTGCGACCGAATTTCTGTTTGACGAGTGGTTGATGGAGGGGCTCAGACGGCCGAATACTGAAGATGCGAAGACCTGAATGCGTCTGCATCTGCTTGTCGGTGTGATTGGTATACAACTATCCCACCATACGCTTGGAAAGTGTAAAGGATAATGTATATATCTCATAGTAAGCTATCCGCTTGCTCTAAGCGGGCCATAAATATGATATAATCTCTTCTCGGTCTATATACAACATCCCTAGCCACCACTATCCCGGCTTCCCCAACCATGAATCCATCTTCACCACCACCATCCCACCCTAATACTAGATATTTTTCAGATCCTCTGCATTACTCTTCTCCCAAGGATACTTCTGCTCCAACGACCGAAGCAATTCCAAATGCTTCGCGCTCCTCGGCCGAATAGACACATCAAACGGCGCAGGATGGCTGATGACACCGGGCAGAAATTCCGGCTGAACATCCTTAACTTTCCCGTTTTCCACTGGCTTCGAGATCTCAAACACAGCAAGTGCTTGAGCGACAGTGAGATACACGTTCACATCAGCCAGAGTCCGCCCCGGACAGACTCGTCGACCGAACCCGAATACAAGGAAGTGAGGATCTCGCTCTGGCTTTGGGCCAAGGAATCGTTCGGGTTTGAAGGTCATGGGGTCGTGGTAGGCTGCTGGGTCGTGGGTGAATGCCCTATATGATTTCACTGGTGTTAATTGGTGGTAAGAAGTACGGGTCATAGGGCGAGAGGGGGGACTGACCATATATTGGCAAGAACTGATGACCCCTTAGGGATAAAGTATCCCTCGCATACATCATCGGCGGTTGAGGTGTGGGTGAGGCTCATGGGTACCACTGGATGCCATCGGAACGTCTCTTTGACTAACGCATTGATATAAGGTAAATGTTCCCGGTCCGCGTACTGCGGCAGTCGATCTGTTCCGATCACCGTGTCGAGTTCCTGCTGCGCCTTGCGCTGCACTTCGGGGAAGAGGGCCATTGCGAGAAAGAAGCTGGCTATGGAGGAGACGGTCTGTTGGTGAATTGTTAGTACTAAGGCATTGTATGCATGTCGGATCGGATCATGCACAAAGCAAGCACTCCTTACCGTATCTGCACCCCCAGCGTAAAGCGATCCAGCCGACCACTTGACCGTGTTCTCTTCTTCGGATCCAGGCTCTAGGTCACTGCTCTCGAGGAGGTTGGAGAGAAAAGAGGGAACAAAGCGGCCAGTGCGCATTTGTTCCTTCACGAATGCGTATGGGATGTCGCTAAATGCCGTGACATTCTTTCGATAGCGTTGTGCGATCTTCAATAGAATTCTGTGCCTGGAAACCAGGATGGAAGATACTTTACTGATAATCCAATTAGTCTGGCTTGTCCCTGTATGGCTGCGGGGTATGGCTTACGGGGTGGGAAAAAGTCCACTGCCCATGTGGCTGGAAGCATGGCCATCGAAAAATCCATCATTGCTTTGTCGGCCAGATCAACCAATGGGTCTTGATCATGCGGTTCGATGGTATATCCATACCCTACCTTTAGTATGATTGCGCCCGCCTCTCTGGTGGTCAATCTTTAGTCTCCGCGATCGATGAAGAGTTATGGGGGGAAGGTGGTTCGACCCACTTGCGTATATGCTTCATCAGCTTATCCGGCGCATCCAGCACCCTCAGTAGAAACCGACCCACCTCCGCTGTCTGGATTTCATTGAATCGAGCGACCGAAACGTTGGAGCCAATCTCCCTATGCAGGTTCTTGCGCGTTGCTCGGAAGCGCTGGGACTGCTTCACCGCTCCGAGGACGTTGTTCCAACCCGCCCTGTACAATTGATTAGTTGATCTGCGGTCCTGCTTATGTAGGTCTTGTTGGCTTACATCTCTGCGAAGTGTTGTTGTGGACGCGAGGAGTGGATCGACGATCGTGACTCGAGTAATTCCACCGCTAGTCGGGCGTCGTTCAGGACGATGATGGTTTGGCCCATGATGCTGAGTGAACTAATTGGGCCTTTTCGCAGTCAGACAGGAAGCCACACATTCCCAAGTCAGTTCAACACCCAGTCATACCATAGCGATGCTTGTGCTTCAGCCAGTGCTGCCAATCCTGCTGGCTTGGATCGGGCAGGTCCCAGAGATTACCCACGATGGGCTTCCGTCGAGGACCGGGAGGTAGAGGCGGATGCTTGCTCTTGCGGGTAAAAAAGGCGAAGAAAATATATACACTGGTAAAGGCAACAAAAGCCCCCGTCCACATCGTGACTAGCATGGTGGCGATTGGGGAGCTGAGCATAACGGCATCAAGGAGCGAAGTGGGCTAGCAGAGCGAGCTCTGTCTGCTTTATACTGTAGAGCAGCTAGAGGAGGGGTTGTGCCGATGTTGCATATTTAATTTATTTTTCATTGGTCTCTGCGTTATCGCTTCCACAATCGATCAGAGATGCTGCATGGATGGTGCATTAGTTCAACTGCTCAGCTCTCGGGTATGCGTTGTGGTTGGTGTGGCATGGACAAGCGGCCTCCGATCAAGGTTGCAGAACGCCATCGTGATCTTGCTACGGTCGCTTCTGCAAGCCAGGTGTGGAACCTTGTGATTGTCGGGCGTTTCTTGGTGGCTGAGCTGAGTCTTGTCGCAGGATTGTCTGTCGCTGATGCTTACCCTGCTTCCCCGCAGTGGTGAGGATCTCTGGCTGGGCAGGTCGGTGTTCTCGCTGGTTCGTGGTGTAATTGAGAACTGCTCGAGTGCTCTGCACTTGAATAGCAGTGAGTATGGATCAACGTATCTTCGTCTCATACTTGTTGGTACTGGACCACAAGTTGGTCATGTCGCCGGCTCTCTTCACTCTCCCCGATGATCGAGGGGCAGGCATCATTATTATGGCTATATCGGTCGCTGGTGCTTATACAACAGACTTCGGCACTATGAGAGGGCGTTGAACTGTAGATCTGTGGTGGATAGTGTGCTTCTAATGGGAATGTTGTTTCTTTTTCACCTTGGTTAATTCGCGAGCAAGCCAGCACGGGTACGAGGATTATATTTCCGCTGGATGAGTTGCCTACCTGAACAATGCCATTCGACATCGTCCGCACCCAAACATCCCAGTCAACAACAGTCTAAGAAACCATATAATCAAGCATATTCTACTAAGGAATCCATGACCACCAACTGTCCATCCCTCATGTGGGATTTCTAACACCACGACGACCTGTCACCTCGGACCATTGGATTGCTAGTATAGCAGAGATTATCTAGCAAAAGTAGACCCCTGTCTTTCATCAAATGGGGCTGTGGTTTAGTGGTATAATATTCCCTTAGCATGGGAGAGGTCCGGGGTTCGATTCCCCGCAGCTCCATTTTTTGTGTTTTTTTTTTTCCTTTGTTGTTGCCTTTTGCCATTGCAGTATCCACTCCTCCCGAGATTGTCACTACGATCGAGGCTTCATCCCATCACTACCCAGACATGCTACTCCTTCATACTCCCCAATTACTAAGGATTCTTGTTTCAATGCCGCAGCTCTGTGGTCAAAGTAAGTCGTATCAGTATGTGTCCCAGCACATTATTGTAAATCCATTCAATGCTAACTAAATTGAAGCCCGAAATTAGCCAATTCGTGAAACGCCTCTTAACATCCAATCCTGAAAGCATCTTTCTATCCCGTTAGATCCCAACTCAATCAGTCTTAAGCTAGTCCTTAAGTTCCCATTTCTAAGGCCCCACAAATACCACTACAATCGTAGTATATATCTATATATATAACTTCCTAGCCCTCACCCCTCCCGAGGCTTACACGAAAAACTCCCCGCATCATTCACGTCCCCATGCCCATCGTACACCAGCGTCGCCGGATACCGACACAACTCCCTCGTCACCTCCTTCCCATCCGCCTTGACAGCCGCCGCACTCAACCTATCAGGCGCAATCCCCTCCTCCACCCAGCGCACCAACGCGCCCAATGGATCAATTGGTTTCGGTCCATGCCCAGCCGAGCAGTGTCCCAGCCCAGGGGCAAGGAAAATCCGATAGAACTCATCCACATCCGCACCGTCCTTCTTATCAATCCCCTCCCAGAATGCATTCGTCCACGACGCTGGAATTAACTCATCTGCCAACCCGTGCCAGGTCAATAGCTTCCCCCCTGCATGACGAAAATCAGAGAGATTGAGATCATCCGATCCGAGAATGCCATTGTAACCGTCCAGCGTGAGGCGGTAGGCGGTATTGAAGTCATCGAAGGTCATGTCGAATACGTTGTAGTCCGGGTCCCGATAAACGAAGTTCTTAATCCAGCCGATGATGGGGAAGAAGGGGACGGGCCTGACGATGGATCCGTTGATTGCTTGTGTGTTTGCCGTTCCGCGGAATGAGGCGCCCGGTGGAAGGCCTGTCCAGAGGTTGGGGTGATCTTGTAGATCGGGGCCCTGCAGGATTTGCTTGACGAGGGTGGCGTGCTGGGCTGTGATGGTCACTGGGGAATCTGAGCCCATCTCTGGACATGTTACCGTGTGCCCAACAAGTGTTTCGGGATTGAATGGGCAGCTCTGTGGATTGTAATCCGATATCAACCCGTCCGTGGCTCCATCAAGTGGATCGCATTCGTCTATAATTGCCTTCCAAAAGGTGTCAAAGACGCACTGTGGCGGCGCTGCGGAATGGAACAT
This sequence comes from Aspergillus welwitschiae, assembly GCF_003344945.1. Classification (NCBI taxonomy): domain Eukaryota; kingdom Fungi; phylum Ascomycota; class Eurotiomycetes; order Eurotiales; family Aspergillaceae; genus Aspergillus; species Aspergillus welwitschiae. The sequence continues at coordinate 253,079 of NW_020798705.1, read as the reverse complement.
ATGCACCGGCGGCCAGAACATATACCCGATCAAACGTGGGAAATTGAGGGCCGGTGCACCGGCGAGAACTCCACCAAAGAGATTCGGATACTTTGCTGCAGCAAAGTATCCCTGCCTGCCGCCGGTAGAGCAGCCGCTCCAGTAGGAGTATCTTGGCGGGGATCCGTAGAAGCGCTCGGTGAGAGTCTTCCCGATGATAGTCATGTCATAGATCGAGCGATGGGCAAAGTTCAGTAGCAGAGCAGTGTTGATGGAACCGTCGGGGCGCAGAATCCAGGCCCCCGTCTGGGGATTACTGGTTCCATTCAAGGTTAGTCCGCCATCGGTAGCAGCTGTTGCGTAGCCCTGGCTGACTGGGTGAGCTGGTGCTAAGCCAATGATTCCGGCTGCGAGGCCGCCGCCACCAGTAGCCTGGAAACGGCCGTTCCAGTTGTTTAGGGGGAGCCAGACAGAGACGGAGACGGTGTCATCTTCACCAGGGTGAGTCAGAGTGACGGATACGTTGCAGAAGTCAAGATTGTGTACGTCTGCGAGATTGTATGGCGGGGAGGCTGCTACGCTGTAGTTATGGACCTCTTGGCGCGTCATGGATATGATGTCAACCCCGGGGATATGTGGCAGGGTTAAACTACTGCAGGGTTGTTGCTTCGGCTGCCAAAAGTAGGCGAGCCATGCTATGAAGAAGTTCGTAAGGTAGACCAGCATAATGAGAGAGGATGAGATTCGCTTTGCGGGGTTGCGGTAAGGGATGTGGGTGAGGGGATGGAGAGTAGTAGTTCTTAAATGCTCGGTAACCCCGACTCATTTATAAGCGCCCGAATCCTTCTCATGCAGGCTGGAATCGGCTTTGGGACAGATGCATGTAAGACCAAGGCCATCCAATAAGACTGATTCTTCAATGTATTCCTTTGTATTTCTATGCGGTGTCCCCATCCACCCCTCACTGAACCGCACGCGTGCTTTTCTTCTTGTTAAAGTTTCTAATCTAGCTGTCTTTTGCTTGTTCTTTTCAGAGTGCTTTCCTCTTACGAATGCCTATCTCGGCAGGATAAGCAGCCTTCTTTTAAGTCTTCACAGGAAAGGATCGTCGGTGGAGATAGTACTATGGATGAGGAGGAGGATCGTCGGTGGGCCCTAGTCAACAAACTCGATCGTGTGTTGGCTGGACTGCATACCTAACTTGTAACGGGGATCATAATTTGTGGAGATATTTACTGTAGCCAGGCACCTCCAGATCCTTTGCTGCTGCTGCCTACGTGCCCTATCTTCCTCCTCTTTCTCCTGAATGATTTTCGATATTGAGATGGATCCCAGACAGAATTGACCCTGCCCCTGTTGCTCCGTTGTCTTGAGATGATTCATAATTGTCAGCTAAGAACAATTCATTTCATATTCTTATACTCGATCGAGCCTGCCATATGATATGCTAGCTATGCAGGTGCGTCAGCTAAAACATAGCCCCCTAACTCCGGGCCTGTAAATCATAAATTAAATCCAGAGAATTCGCTGAACGCCATAACCCGCCCCAGATGCCGCCGCTAAGCTGATATATGCGCCATACCACGAGTCCAAAATCCAGAACAAAAACAGGTCTACCGCATGTCGACATGGAACAGATACTTCTGCTGGATCTGAGCCACATCGTACACGATGTACTCATTGTACATCAGGCCCCTCGAGTTAGAATTAGTAGTCGGCATCCGCACATCGGGCATCAACACCCCCTTCAGATCTTCATTGACACAGCCAGCGTCTTTCCATCCACCAGGGATCGAGCGACCACGACCAAGGGTGGCAATTTTGGCCTCCGCTTTAGCTTCTTGGCCCGCGTTGAAGCTTGCAGTGTCCCGCTCATACATGGGATTGCCGACCTCAACGTCACAAAGAAGGAGCAGACCCCTGTTTCCACTCCCCCAAGAGAAGCAGTAACCCGCTGACTTGGTCGACATGTCCGCAAAGTAGACACCTTTGCCAAACATGTACCCGCTGACGGGGGCCTCGGGCGGTGCAATACGTAGACCCTGGCTTAAGATACCACCAAAATTGGTGCTGCGAGAACCGTGCCACAGGAGACGGCGACAGGAGTTTTTGATATTGGAGTACATGGATGACTGGAATCGGTCTTTCTCGCCTTGGCGCTCGATGCGGAAGATGTTTATGACCTGTTACGGTTAACTTGGTTCATTAAAAATGGTGCATCAGATACGAACCTTGTATTGAACGCCGTGGGTGTGACCGCGAGACTGGTTGAGGTAGTTGGCCAGCTCGATGAATTCGGTAGATGTGTGTTCCACTGCTTAGAGTTAGTACTAGTCAAAGGGGCAAGGCTACAGGGACCAGACGTACATGGCGTCATCTCTTGCATATTCAAGCCCTGGAACTGACGGTCCAGAGGGTGGACTGTATCGGTGTTTCTGGCATCTTTCATGATACTGTTCGCAACTTCCATGTCGGTCAATGCCTCCAGCAATTCGATCTCTCTCTTGAGCAGATTGTCGTTGTTCAAAACCGGGGGTCTGTTGCGTCCGAATGCATGCGGAATCACGGTAAAGTATAGGTTGCTGAGATGCTCCACTGCAGCAGTAAAGCTAGTATCGTACTTTGTACTTGCCAGGGCAGGATTAGCAATAAGCTCTGACAGATCCTTCAGTGCCTGAAAACCGTTCTGGAGAGTACGCTTGCTCAGCTTCCCCAAGGGTAATTTCTGAGCGTCGTAGGACATGGAAGCCATGGTGGACTGAAAAAAATCCTTGTTGAAGATGAATGACACGAGGTCCTGGACGGGTGCTGATAAGGTGCATTTCACTTCCTCTGCCTTGGGCTTGGTGGGTTTCTTCGCGACGACTTTGTCTTCGTCCTCGTCTTCGTCTTCCGTGTCCTCTTCATAGTTCTTTTCAATGAAGGTGTATTTACCCTTCTTTGGTGGATCCAAGCGATTCTCCCAGGTCAAGCCGGACTTGTCCTTGAACTTCTTCTTGAACTCATATTCTGCCTCATCTAAGCCGCCACCACCCAGCAACGCATGTTGTCCATGTTCGCCTACCCGGCCCCAGTGGGTCCAAGTTCTGAATTCGTTGTTTCTGTGGAGAAGCTGAATGCGGTAGAATTTGTTGTTATTGTTGGTCGCACTCGTCTGATTGAGTGTCGCATCCCAGATGAGGCCTGTGGAATCAATGTACACGGTGAAGGTCACTATTCATGTTAGCTTTCCCTTCAGGCTATCCAAATTCGGTGCCTCTTACATCGCAGAGGACATGTATCATCGACAGGAACATTGATTTGTTTGGTGCCGACCGTCTGTGCGTCCTTGAGCTTCTTCGTAGTGCCATCCTCGTTTATTCCCAGAGCCTGTTCTAGGGTGCGCTTCTTTGGACTTTCCGGCTCATCGTCTTTCTTGATGTCGGAGCCCATCAGGAATTTCTTCTCATCCAACTTCTTTCCTGCACTGTCTGACTCAACAAGCCAGTCTAAGGAGACGATGTTGCAGGTGTAGACCTTGCGAGCCTGCGTGTCTAAGCATTGTCAGCAGAAGGTGTAGACAGGGCTCTGCTTGGTACTCACATTTGACGCTCTTGTTGTCCACTTCCCTTTGAGTGGTCACTAGATGAGTGCAATCTTCCGTCACTGCTGAGCTGAACGTCCCCCCATGACGCTGGACGATAGTCTTCAGATTTGCTATTTGAAGTGAGTAAAATCAGTATGTGGCTTCTGGCAGTAACGTCAGACATGCTCACCTTGTTTGTAGCCACCGGAAAAAGACCCAGCAACGGCTATGACCAAGCCCTTGAAAGCTTGGCCGGTCATGGTGATGAGTGAAATGTGGGGTGTGAGTGTGCTAAGTATTAGACTATGGGAGTGAGTGGAGGAAAGGTCCCCTAGAATTGAGATGATAGGTAGTGTGAGTAGCGGAGTAGCGGACAAGAGCAATTATGTCGTCAGATTTCAGTCAGGATAATTAGAGGCGTGGGAGAGTAGTCACGAATGATGGAAGGCTCTTATGATATGATGCTTATAGAAGAAGGACCAGAAATATGGGACAAACATCATTATATAGAGGTGAGCGTGAGGCGGAGATCTACTGGGAGGTGATATTGTTCTGACGGCAATCCACCAGCCTGAGGCTCCCGTGGCTGCTGCTGCCTGAGCTCTGGGGGAATTGCCGAACCAGTTGTGATTTGATTGGACGGAGCTTGAGTGGGCCTCCAGGCACCAGCCGTGTACGTGATTCTGCCTGTGCGGAGGAGGCCCTGGAAGTTTATTTAGCTTTGTGTGTGTGTATTCAGGGTCTGGTTTATTATTAGGCAGCAAGGACTCTCGCAATAGCAAGACAAAGCTGCGACTATAAGTATGCGAAGTGAAAATAGTCTCGCTTGTAGCCGTCCTAGTATTAAGCAAATGGCTAGATGAAGACCAGCTAGCATATATTGTGCGATTGAGCAAAAACATCCAGTGTAACACGTACAATGGGAGCAATGAGTATAAAAAAAAAAGGGAAAGGGGGGATAGAGCACGACAGTGTCGCTAATCTAGAGGAAAAAATATAAAAAGAAGTAATCAAGCCAGTCGCCAGTTTTGGCGCTGCTGTGAATCGAACCCAGGTCGAAACGGCGCTGCGGAAAACCACAACGTTTCATGATGACCACTACACTACAGCACCTTGATTACGTAAATCCAGCGCTTTTATTGCCTACATAAGCGAAGCTTGCAAGAATGGCGGTAAAGGAATAAGCAAGCACTGGGTCTTGTAGCATCTGCGGCCAACAACATCTCAACACCGAACATCACAGGACTGGAACTACCGGGAAACATTGGACGCGCGTCTGATCATTACTTGTCTTCTGATTATCCACATTAACATTAATGATGTACAGGGTATGAGAAAATGCAACCGCCCACATAGCTATATGCAAAACTTTTGTTTATTAATGAAGCGTTTAGTGCTCCGCGACTCCGTTCTCCTCCACTGGATCCTCCGCATGAGACTCAGCAACCTTGTCATAAAACGGCGCAAACTTGCTCCGCTTCCTCAGGTTTTTACCATAGAAATAGAAAGCAACCGGGATAGGCACCAGGATAGACGCCACACAGCCCAGTAGCGTGGCAGCCCACTGGATGCCCATGTTGTTAAACATCTGACGTGAGAAGAGGGGAAAGCTGGCTGCCACTAGGGAACGACAGAAGGTGTTCGCTGCGATAGCCGATGCGGCACTGGAATGATGGTTAGAACAGAATCTATTAACAACGAATAAGGCAAGGCAACTTACAACATAAGGTAGGTGTCGATCAGATAGTTGAACAACTGGATGAAGATGATCAACAGACCAAATCCAGTGAACAATCCACTCAGTGTGGGTACAATCCAATGGATACTCTTCGTGAATCCGGTCCAACCGAACCAGAATAGTCCTCCAGCGAAGAGCGCACCGCCGATAATCACAGGCGGCAGACGCCATTCAGGGACGGGAATGCCCCCATTCGCTTCCAACTTCTTGTTGTACCCGCGACTGGCGAAAATGATATAAGAGGCCGCAATGAACAAACCGACCACCATGCCAAACAACGTCAATCCGCCAACTCCAGCAGACATACCGTACACGCCCTGGAAGACGAGTGTGTAGGCTGTCAAGAAGCAGTACAACAGGCCATAGATGAAACTGAGGTAAATCGTCACCGCCAGAATCAATGGCTCGCCAAAGAGCAACCGAAGGGGACGGGAAAAGTTGTTCACCAGCAACTCCCGCAAGTCAACCTCGATTTCCTCCTGTTTGGCGTGGATGCCCCAGTTCTTGGTGCGACGGCGCAGTTCTGAAGCCTTCGAGACCAGGATGATCGGCGGATAGGATTCCTTCAGGAAGAACATGTTCAACACGAAGGCGGCATAACCCATGAACGCGGGGATGTAGGCGGTCCAGCGCCAACCCAGGTACGACGAGTTAATGAAACCACCGATAAACGGAGCCAGAAGCGGACCCAAGAACACTGTGCTGGAAAACATGGCAATGGCAACACCACGAGTGCGGTTGTTATAGATATCGGAGAAAACGGCAGCCACAACCGCCAGCGGACAACTGCCAAAGACACCACAGAAGAAGCGACAGATCATGATCGTCTGCAGGTCCTTGGCGACGGCAACAGCGGTGTTGAAGATACCGAATCCCAACATAGCCACTACAATGGGTGGCTTCCGTCCCTTCAGCTCGGAAAGGGGTGCCCACACCAGGGGACCGGACGCATAACCGCAGATATACAACGAACTCGACAGGGTGGCGACTTCAATACCTACACCGAACACCCGCGCAACGTTGGTGGTAGAGGAACTAAAGATAGCGGAATCGAAGGTACTGCAGATACTGGTGAAGGCGAGGATGGCGCTAATGTAAATCCTAGGCGAGAACATAAGTCAGTATTCGGTCGACCAACATGTCTTTCATGCGCGACAGGGTTGGAAAGGCATACTTCGTCCCCAATTCCCAGTTCTGAGGGTATAAAGGATCTTCTGGACCGTCAAACTCGACGACGTAGTCCTCGCGATCGGGAAGAGGTGGTGGGTAATCCTTGTTGGCGCCCATACGAGGCAAAGGCGTGCGGGAGGCGCGAGACTTGACACTTTCACCCACGGTCAACTGATGCTGAAGCCGCTGGGTTTCGATCCTGCTTAGGGCATGGGAAGTGGCCGTGCGATGACGCTCTAGATCGATTTCGGTGTTCCGCGAATGAAGGGTGTGCAGCTGGGGATTGTATTCAAGCGAGCTACTGTAACCGGTCGAGCCAGTGGTACCTGAGGATGATGGCCTCTCGAGGCCTTCCTCCTTGCTCGCGCCATTAGTATGGGGCCGAGCATCGACCTCCGCCATCTCTAGTTGCTCGTCGATGGGAGACATATTGGCAGCCAGCAGGGAGCAGGATCTGGTCTGATCTGGACGACGGGCCCTGAAGCCAGGGATAACAGGATGTGCTTGCACGCAAAGGGACCAACAGGGACAGACAAAGGCTGAGCGATGGGGGTCTAGCCTGAATAATAAACGAAAACAGCTTGCTTGCCTCCACTGCTGTGGCACCCTAGGCCAGCATCCGATTTATCCGTCCTGCACTCGGGAGACCCACCGCGAACGGCTGCCATTCCTCATTGCGATTGCCGATTGAATGATCATCGGGGGCTTGCCAGGAGGAGATCCCAGGCGGAAGTCTGCTTGAACGGGGTGTATATGACTTTCCTGGTAGCAATTGAATGAGCGGATGGCATATTTCGTGGATATTCCTGATGTTTGCCAGATTTCTGAGGGGTAGAGTGATCTCGGCCTGAGGCACACCACGCAGAGCCCCTCGAACGCCAAGCCCCAGACTCCGCCTCCCTGACGTCATGCGCACGAGTCATTAGTCAGGCCTGCAAATCTTTTTGCAGGATTTGCATAGAATTTTCGCCTGGTTCGATCCGCCCGCGAGACCAGTCTGGTACTATCGATCCGCTTCTAGTAGTGGACGCCATGCCCAATGGCCCCCAGGTGCCTGACGCTGAAGGACACACTGCTCAATTTGGACAAACGATCCATCAATGACCCCTGACTATCATTTATCCAAGACATATCTGGATCTGTGGCATACTAGTATGCTCATGAGAAGCAGAGTAGTAGATATCTAGCGAGTGCTGGTTTATTGCTGGTCTAACCCTGATACCGCGGACTGAAAACGGACTGTGGGCCATTCAGCCTGCTGGGCTTATGCTTGTTTGATTTGGACCCAGTGCCCCCTTCCCACACCAAATTCTCGCCGGCTTAGCGCCCTTGGCTACTCTTAGCCAGAATTAGCTGGGTCAGGCACCGATTCGTAGGACAGTCCAGCCCCAACTGCTGGCCCCGTCGCACTATCCATCCGTTGATATATGCAATCTCTGTCGCTCGACCTGCTCGTACATCCTCGCGCATACTGCTGGAATTACTGGCCGTCTTCTCAATGTTCCCGATCAATTGCTCCTCGAGTCTGGCCACCGAGAATTGTTCCTCCACATCGGGCAGACCCTGAAACTCCGGAAGACGACGGAACACCAGCGAGATCTCCTGGAGAAGTTGACGTTGCATCTCCTGCAGCTCGGAGTTAGCTAGCAGCGAGCCGTTCCGCACGTCCAGCAATGCCGTCAGTGGATTGACCACGCAGTTGGTCGCGAGTTTCAGCAGCTGGGCCTGGTGGAGCTCCATCCATGGCAGTTCGGAGCTTCGGACGATCGGTGCTTCGACCAGCCGGTTAATGAGAAATCGAGATTGGGCGGATACTGTCGAAGAAGCAGATAATGGGGATGCCTGTTGGTCATTGTTGACGATCCCCAGAGCGCATGATCCGGTCAGCCCCGCCAGCACGGCTTCAAACGGCGCTTTTATGTAGACCCCATGGCGCATAATGCCAAACATGTAGGTCGGTCGTGTAAGCGGGTCCGTGAATAGGCGCTCATTGAGCTCTTCGATTTGCCCTAGGCCATTTTGGAAGAGACAGATCACGGAATGCCGTCCGAGCCGGTGCTGGATCGATCTGAGAGCGGGGATGGTTGCGCTCGCCTTGACCGCTACAATTAGGTGATGGATGGGTGATTCCCCCTGTAGGAGTTCGGCGTCGTACCCGGTGGTCTCTTGTGTTGGCCCGTTTTCTCCAATTTGGAGACGCAGCTTGCTCCCCCCAGAGACAAAGTCTTGGTACGCTGATTCGCGATGGAGTAAAATCGTTATGGGCGGGGGTGCGGGGAGGGAGCGAAGCGAGTGAGCGATCAGAGTCCCAATGCTTCCTAGTCCGATGAGGTGAATTCGCTGGGATGCCATTGTGCAGTATGCTAATCAGATGATGCGATCCGATGGAAGCTTGGAATGTTGATGAATCTGATCACTGGGATGTGATGACTGCGCGGCTATTTTGGTGGTCTTCGCTTGCGGAGGCATGCGGGGCAGTGCCCCTGATTTTCTATCGACTATCTATCTAGTTCCTGCACCCCATGTCGAGTCTGGATGGTATCTTAAACAAAACAAGGCATTATATTCATAACTTCTCCATCCCATAAACATCATCATTATATACAACTCCCGCAAAATGGACAATAAATCACAAAAACTTCCCATCATCCATAAATACAACGTTTATCCCCAACAATCCTCCCTGCTACTCCCCCACACACTAAAAGATCGGCATCCTAACCGTATTATCATAATCCACATTTTCCTCCCGACTCTCAATCCGCTCATGGCACGTTCCAAAGATCTTATCCCACAGCCTAGTCTGCTTCCCATAATTATGACTCTTCTTCCACCCCTTCCGATGATGCAAATCATGATCCTCAATAACCAACTCCGCCCCAACCAACCTCAACAACCAATCCAGCGTTGACGGCGGCGACGCATGCATCCTCAATCCACTATGGCCCGCCAACTCCGTGAACACCACATACTGATGACAGATCCACCACTCATAGAACCCCATCGGCATCCCCATCAGCCGCATACTGAAGTACGTCATCAGCGGGATGCCTGCGATATCGAAGAACTCCTGCTCCGTGTCCGCATACAGGGTGAGAAGCGGGTTGGGGTGTTTGGTGAGATGATGCGTCCGGTGATATTTCCAGAGACTGCCCACGTCGTGCATCAGTCGATGGTACCAGTAGAACCAGAAGTCGAGGATGATTCCGTATAGCCCGATCTCGAGCGGTAGCCAGCCCCAGCTCATCTGTGCCGGTGCTTGACTGACTCGGTAGCTGAGGAAGACGGTCATGATGGGTCGGAAGGTTGATGTCGATATCAGGGACCGGACGACCTTGGCTACCCCGACGTCCGGGACGCCGTCACGGCCGTGCTGGTCGCCGTCTAGGAAGCCGAGGACGTGGCCCATGCGGCGCATGACTTGGAGTTGGTGGATGGCGATGAGCTTGAAGGCGATGGAGTAGAAGAAGAAGGCGCCCACGGGGGTGAAGTTCTGGCCTGTGTAGGAGACGTAGACGTGGTGGACGGCGAGGGGGATGAAGGCGTGGTAGAGGATCCAAACATGCTGGGACCATGTTCTCATGTAGGGGATCTTCTCGGTCTTTTGGTGCACGGGGACCTCCTTGTCGAGGTGTTCGGGGTGCACACCGAGGATCTCGTAGAACCAGTGATAGATGGTCCACTCGGCGCGATCCAGCCGGCGCCAGGTGGACTTCATCGAATCCTTCGGATTAGGGTGTGTACCGCTCATGATGGGAGGTAGGGTGGTGGTCAACTCATCTGCGAGGATATCCCTGTGGGGTGAGGAGGGGGTGGGATAGCTATATAGGGCTGGAGGACCGGGATTTTCACACTGCAGCGGGAGGCCATCTCCGAACGCAAAGGCAAGTTCCTCATGTTGATCGCATGTGATTGAGAATCCGGGGAGTGGTTCATGTGGGCATCAGATGTTCTGAACGGGTTAAGTTTGGGGGTTCGTTAAGCCGCTTAACGAGGGGAAATCGCCGCGGCTTTGCAGATCCCTCGAAAAGAAGGCCCGTCGTTGGTTGGAGTAACGGCTCAGCGCTTGACTCAACTGAGGATCCTTGACACATGAAGGTCGCTTCTTGTTGGGAATAAAGTGTGCCTCGGATTTGTCTCTGGAATGTTGGGATGAAGTAGCATGCGGCTGTGAAGCCTGATTGCGGCCATTGATCGATATGTGATGCCCTCTCTCTCCACTTGGTCAGTTGCCACGGGGCTGATGAGATGGTGCCTCCTAATTGTATGTCATCTTATCTCATCGTTACACATGGCTCCTCTTGGGGCTTGACGTTATCTCGTCAGCCTGTCAGCCTGCCGGGGGTCTTCTATAATCTGTCGTAGTCATCAGGAATCATCCTGGATAATGGTGTCTCTGGTTGCTCGTGAGAACATCAGTGCGTTTGGTGAGATCCTTGCAGGAAACTACATCCCGGCTGCGCATCGGAAGATATGGCAACTAGGTTTGAGGATAGGCCAGTCAATGAGGGTGTTGAGGAGATGTGACAAGGACGTCAAGTTGCAGCAGAGTGGCTCGCGACCATTACCGCATTGGGAAGGCTGGGCAGCCGCCTCGGGATTGGCAACTGGCAAGGCACCTGAGCATGCCCCTGGTAAAAAGTAGTCCGCAAGGGCAAATCTCGAAATTTAGGGAAATGTGTGGAATCGCTTCGATACTTGGTAACTTCTCGTCCATCTAGAAGCATTATGGTGTACTGATGGCTGAACTGTGGGCCTATAACATGCTGATTTATGCATAAACAAAGCGCAGGCGCCACCAACGCATCGATGGCATGACCGATCCCACTGTTTTTACACCTTCATTTGCAAGGCTTATACTATATCTACTACCATTCAACACAATCTAAAGGTCATTGTATGTGACTCTGGGTTGTCACCACAATAGCGATATGGGAATCTGCTCAAGACAGGGGTGATTATTGGCCTACACGCCTGATATTTCAGTGAAGGAAATGGTGCCCTCCTTGACCACTTATTCGAACAAGAACAGAAGAGGATACCATCTCAATCATGGTCTTGCGGACGATCCTCATCTCAAGATAATCATTCGGAACAGACGGTAATGCAATGCAAGAAAGCTGTTATAACGGACTACCGTTGAACCCTAACACATCATCCGACCGGAAGGAAAACAAACAACGCAGTAGACCCAATATAACCAGACCAGAACTCAGGAGCAATAAACATTAGGTTTTGACCAAGCGACCAGCTATACTATTTATTGCTGGAGCAGCCATGTGGGCGACCCAAATTTGCGCCCGTCGCCCGATTAATGAGGCGGCCATTCCTGATTGAACTGCATCTCCGACCGGGAGATCTCCACCCGCCCGGATGGCCGTTTCATCCTGACCCGATTTTGGCACCAGGAACCATATGTCCGTGTGCTTAATCGTGATTGTAAACATACACTCGGACAGGGGTCAGGCAGGTGAAACCTAGTTCGAAATGATGGGTAGCACCTCAGCTCGGTCGGACTGAAGGGGAATCATGCAGCATACTTAACCCCTGATGCCGACGGAATGTACACATTCCCCGCCAAGCGCGTCGTTCTTTACGTGTCTACCCCAGTCGCTCCTCTCTGTCACTCATTGTAAGTCCCTTGAGAGCGCTCTAATTTCGGATACTAATCTTCTAAGATGATCCGTCGCGTTCTCTTGTCACTCGCTTTACAGTGCATGGTCACCGGGACCATTGCCAATCCTGACCCTCTTTCGCACAACTACGACGAGCGTGGCCTGTTTGGTGATTCGGAATATGATTATGTGGTCGTAGGTGGCGGTACGGCTGGAAACACTATCGCAACTCGACTGGCGCAGAAGAATTTCAAAGTCGCAGTGATTGAGGCTGGAGGGTCATATGAACTCGAGTCGGTGGCCGAGGTGCCTGCTGCGGACGTGCTTCCAGTTGGGTCGGATCCAGAAACTGCTGCTGCCCACGACTGGGGATTTGTCGCAGAGAATGTCCCCGGTGCGAATGGCCGGTCCATTCACTATGCTCGGGGGAAATGCTGGGGTGGATCGTAAGTGGTGCATATCGTTCAGAAAGGACAAAGCTAACGCAGTTGAACAGCTCTGCAATGAACTTTATGATTTATCAACGGTTTGTCGCTCCTTTCATTATAAACAACCCAGTATAGAGTCCTCTAACGGACTGCCAGGCCAACCATCGAGTCCATGGAGCAATGGGCCACGGCTGTCAACGATAGCAGCTACACCTTCGACCAGACACTGCCCTTCTATAAGAACAGCGTGAAATTCACTCCCCCCAACACTCAAATCAGGGCCAAGAATGCCACTGCTGGCTATGATCCCAGTGCCTATGAATTCACTGGTGGTCCGCTGAAGGTGTCGTACGCGAACTACGCGATGCCCTTCTCGACGTGGATGGACCTCGGCATGAAAGCCATTGGCATCAACGAGACGCAGGACTTCAACCTGGGCTCACTGATGGGCGGCCAGTACTGCGCATCAACCATCGACCCCAACGGCGAGGTCCGGAGTAGTTCTGAGGAGTCATTCTTGGCGAACAAACCATCGACACTGACCACGTATGCAAACACCCTCGCCAAGAAGATCATCTTCAACAACCAGAAACAGGCGACCGGCGTGCAAGTCAAGGGCTCCGCGGGCAACATCTACACCATTAAAGCTAACCGCGAAGTCATCGTTTCTGCGGGTGCCTTCCAGTCTCCCCAGCTGCTCATGGTGTCTGGAGTTGGTCCCCAAGACCAGCTCGAGGAATACGGTATTCAGGTCGTGGCGAACCGTCCGGGCGTGGGTCAGAACATGTGGGATCATCCGTTCTTTGCGCCTTCGTATCGCGTCAACGTGCAGACCTTCACCGCGATCGCCAATGACTTTCTAGGTATCGTCGGCCAGTTCATCAACATGGTCGGCTTCGGCAACGGCCCTCTAACCAACCCGATTTCGGATTACCTGGCCTGGGAGAAGATCCCGGCGGCTCTGCGTAGTGCATTCAGCAGCCAGACCACCAAGCAACTGGCTACCTTTCCCAGTGACTGGCCTGAAGCGGAGGTATGTATATACCTTGTATGCGCGCTTCATACTATAGGAACGCTAATACTGTATAGTACATCTCTGGCGCTGGATACATGGGCAACGTGTCCAACCTGCTCACCAACCAGCCCGAAGACGGCTACCAGTACGCCTCCATGCTGGCGGTGCTCATCACCCCGACCTCTCGCGGCAACATCACACTCCGTTCAGCTGACACCGACGACCTCCCCGTCATCAACCCCAACTGGCTCGCCACTCAATCCGACCAGGAGGTCGCCGTCGCCATGTTTAAGCGTGTTCGCGCGGCCTTTCAGAGCAAGGCCATGGCGCCAGTCATCATTGGCAATGAGTACAACCCTGGTCTGGAGGTACAGTCGGACGAGCAGACCCTCCAGTGGATCAAGGATAATGTCATGACGCTGTGGCATGCTGCTTGCACGTGCAAGATGGGCACGTCGGATGATGAGATGGCGGTGGTGGATAGTCAGGCTCGGGTGTATGGAGTCCAAGGTGTGAGAGTCGTGGATGCATCTGCCTTCCCGTTCTTGCCGCCGGGACATCCTCAGTCTACTGTTTGTAAGTTTACCTTTTACCTGATGGTTAACTGTGGGTCAGAGACTGACGCGGAACAGATATGCTTGCGGAGAAGATCGCCAACGAGATTATCAACGGGGCGTGATTCTACCTTTCCATACTAATTACCTTGAGGTCTTACATTATTAAGTTCATATATTGTACAATATAACATAGTATCATAATTTATGTACGAGTATAATAACATCAGAAATTCAAAAACATGTAAACATGATCATAAGCCATCATCCTCTCTTCCTATCTTGACAATCCATCATCAAAGCAGACTCAATCCCATCCCCTCCGCTGCGCCTTCTCGTTCTCCTGCTTCTCCGACTCCAAAACATCGCTATCGTATCGCGGATCCAGCTTGTTCAACAACTTGTTCGAATGCGGCTTCGAGGTAGACGGAGCGGTCGTGCTCGAACCGGGGCCCGGGAAACGAGGCTGGCTAGCAGAGTCTTCGGGATCGGTCTGGTCATTGTGGTCGACGGGGTCGACGTTCTTTGCATCGATAAAGTCGCGGCCCATGGGGGGTTGGTCGGCCATGATGAAGAAGCGGTTGAGTGGTAGTAACAGGTGGAGGGTATTAAGAGTTGTGTGCGTTATGAGCTCTAGAATCAATTAAGATTTGTTTTTTTATGTGAATATTATCTTGATGAGAGAATATTTGCTTGGCAGAGGTGGTGTTTATATACAGATCGGAGTGTCTGACAATGGCCACTAATACATCATTTGTATATCATCTCGGCTGATCAGTTAACGTGGATATGACGATGTCTGGCACTTCCAGAAACTGGATAGAATGCTGGACTCTGAGGAGATAGTTATCAAATTATAGCGCTGCGATAAGATTATATTAGAATTGACGTCAAGGGTACTAGCATGATGCTGTGTGGGTAAATTGGCCGTGCTGGTTCTGTTTACGAATAGTTATCGCGGGCTAATGGCAGGCTACCCGGGTGAACCTGTCGTGACGGCTAAAGCACATTCCCTAGTCTCCGAGGATATATACGTTCGAGACAAATGTGATTCTAGTATATAATTTCAGATCCATACATTTAGCCTCATACAGAACCCGAGCATAACATATTCCAACACCCGATTAATGTCTCGGATGTCGGATCTCGGAAACCTCATTCATGGATTGATTCATAAGCTCCCATCGGCTCGGCTGTCCCATCCGAACCACAACCAAAAGCATCCAGAACGCGGGGTACATAGCAGAAGAAAAAACACATAAGTCCGTATAAACAATCATTACACCCTCCGTAGATACACCATCCATCATTAAATCCACCCAAAGAAAAAGATGTCTCACGCACAAATCACCCACCGTCGCGCCGTCCGCCGAACAGACGACTACACCCCCCATACCCCCAAAGTGAACATTGTAACAGAGCCACTCCCCCTCCCACTATCCTCCACGGCAGTTCTGATCCGCGTGCACGCCGTCGCCCTCAACTATCGTGACGCCAACATCGCCAATGGCGGGAACCCATGGCCTGTCCTGCCGCACGGCATCCTGGGCAACGACGCTGCCGGAGAAGTAATTGCCGTAGGAGAGAAAGTGAAGACTCTGGCTGTTGGGGATCGTGCGGCGCCGATTACAGACACCGAGCAGATAACAGAGCGTGCGACGAAGCGGTCGTGGCTCGCTGCCGACGAAGATGGGGTGATGGCGGATTATATCGTCTATGATGAGAGTGTGCTGTGTAAACTCCCTGTTTATTTGGATTGGGTGCAGGCGTCGATGATCCCTTGTGCGGGGGTTACGGCGTGGTCGGCGTTGAAGGGGATGAGGATTGGGCAGACGGTTTTGGTGCAGGGTGAGTGTTTTTGTCTCTATGATTGGTGTTCTTGGAGTGTGAAGGGAAGGAATACTTATGAATGTGGTAGGGACCGGAGGCGTCAGTATGTTTGCGCTGAAGTTGGCGCTTGCGGCTGGTCTGCGTGTGATTCTGACGTCGTCGAGCGATGCGAAGCTTCAGGCCATTAAGGAGAAGTATGCTGGTTCTGCTATCTTGACGGTTAATTATAAGAATATACCAGAGTGGGATGAAGAGGTATTGAATCTTACTGGTGGTGTTGGCGTGGACTTGGTGGTGGAGAACGGGGGGACGGGCTCCCTGGTCAAGAGTATGCGCTGCACTCGCCGTGGAGGGGTGGTCAGCCAGGTGGGATATCTTGGAAAGCAGGATCCATCTGAGCTGCGCGAACTGGTTCCGACTCTTATTGACCGGAGGATCAACCTTAGGTGAGTGTTATGATGCCGAATAGTGAAATTCGGACTTGACTGACCTGGAAAGGGGCATTAATGCGGGCTCGAAGCTCGATCTGGAGGACTTTTGTGAGGCGCTCTCGGCTTCACAGACGCTACTTGATGACCTTATTGATAAGGTGTTTCCGTTCGAGCAAGCTGAGGAGGCTGTTGAGTATGTTTGGCAGGGTAAGCAGGTTGGGAAAGTTGTGCTGCGTCTTTAGAGAAGAATATTGAGTCCGAAAGGAAGATCCGGAATTCATTTCTACCACTTATGAAGTTATGTTGGGACATGGTTCTCCGCCTCGTAGCGAAACAAGATCAGTTGGGTCTATATGGTGAACTTGCCAAATATCACATAAATACAACGCTCTCCCAGACCAGCCTCCACCTGTAAGTCTACAACCAGCATCAATAAGGATTCGTAGCATTCCACAACCCAAACTTCATCCCCGGATCCAAAACTAACGTCGGATCCAACACCCCAGGATCCCTCTCATCTAGCGTCCCATCCCAACAATACCTCTCAAAGCACCTCTGACACTGCCTCGTCCTCTCCATTCCCACGCGCGCCAAACTCCTTTCCACAGCCGCACACCCCATACACTCCGCCCACTCCCCATCCCACGACCCATTCGCTTGCGTAACAATATCAAAACTATTCACGAATATCTCCCCCATTTGCTCCCGACTCGTCTCCGTCTGCCAGAACGAGAAGTTCGTGTATGCGCTATACGGCGCATTAGCCATGTACAACACGATGGGGGCGCGGTCGTCGCCTGTGGTGGTGAGGTTGGCGTCGCAGCCGAAGAATTGTGGATGGAGAGTGTAATTAAGGTTCATCATTGTTCTGGAGGATGGGATTATCGGAAAGGGAAGCCCTGTTGCGTTGGCGGCGAGGTACGTGTTGTAGAGGTTTGTGCCGTTGTTCCAGCTGTAGGGGTCTGCGTCTTGGGAGTCGTCCCAGGCTATGATGAAGTCGACGTTGCGCGCGGGCTGGATCTGGCCCCAGAGGGGGATTGTTTGGCCTGTTTCGCTGCCGTCGACGAGGTTTAGGGTTGAGGATTTGTGGGTATTACCGGTAGAGAGGGATAGGTTGGTGAATGGGTTGGGGAATTTCGAGTAGGATATTTTGGTTAGGTTTAGATCAAAGGTCTCTTGGAAGGCGTCAACGAGTGCGTTCAGGTTGGCAGGTTGGGACAATCGTTTGGTGAGAGAGGACTCATGAGTGGCGGAACGTTTGGCAAATTGGCCAAGGGTTCCGTTGGAGACGCTTTCGAGGTACCAGAAGTTGAAGGCGTCGGCGGAGGTGCCGATGACAAGTCTGGGATGAAGTTAGAAGCGTGCGAGGCTGGGGCCATAGATTACTTACGAGGATCGATCAAATCCTTTCCAGCATTTGCTCTGGTTTACCGGAATGCCGTTAGATAGTTGATTTCCGAGCCACTCAGTGGGTGTAAATGCATGCACGTCTCCGTCCCAGGCGCCGAATTCGAAGGGAGTCAAATCAAACTAGACCGCGTTAGCTGGAGCTGGTAGTTCATCGAGAAGAAGCACTACTTACAATCGTTCCATTAGATGACGGCACCAAAAGGTCGTAGTACTCTGCATCTTCCGGTTCAACTGAAGCCAGATGAATGATAGGCATCGGCATTTGATGATTGATAAAATTGCTTAGATTCCGGATCCCCGAAAACGTGGTGTGTAGGCCGCCGGATTGTCCGGGAATGAACTCGTACGCAAATCCTCGTCCTAGATAATCACTTAGCGCTACCTCGAAGCCAGCCAGGTACTTCGTAGCAATCTGTTCAAAGATGGCCTTTCCAGTGGCAGCTTCAGCAGAGGTGTTCGTGACCGTGAAGAATCGGTCAATCTCCGGTTTCCAGTAATCGACAATCTCGTCTGCGGTGGGAAAGTTGTATGATGGGAAGGACACTGCGGGCCAGGATCCTCCAGACAAACCAGACAGATAGGTCATGCTTTGTAGAAGTCCACCGGTACGTTGCTCGTTGGCTGCGGGAAGACGGTCATCCAAAGCACGGATTAGACCAGTCCCGGTGTAGGCGGATCCGAAACCTCCTCCACTGATGGCCATTCCCATGATTGGGGTCTGACTGGTGTTGTTGAGACGCGATATGTATTCGTCTGTGTCGAAGTCGTCCAGGTTGAGTCGTTTCAAATATGCGTCTAATGAGCCCAGGATGACATTCTTCCGCCCTTCAACCCATTGCGCTTCATCTCTGCTGAGTGCAACTGCCGGTCGGATCCATGAAAGATTTGTTGGGCAAGAGACAGGATCCGGGGAATAACCCTGGGGAAGTTCCAGGGCAGATGCGAGAGTGGCAGCTGCTGCTGATATTAAAAGCGACAGCATTGCAACGAGACTTTTGGGACTGCAAGAGAAATGAAATTGTTGCTGCTGAAGTTGGTGTTATGGCTGGAAGGTACCGATCATTATATATATATTTAATTATATGACATCATGCGTTAAACAAGCTGGATACTATTTTCAGATCGAGGTGTTGTTGTCTGTATAGCATATAGCATTCAAGGCCAGCCATTCTGCCCAGCTGTGATCGGTCCCCGCAAGGCCTTCCTAAACGGGTATATACTAGTCGTGAGTCGGATTCAGCCCTGGAGAGTAGTATATGCGCAGTAGATACTTCTTCTTTCGGAGTTTCTTGTTCTACAGGCTTTAGCTGCGCAGGCTGTTCCTCGCATCCATACTAGTAATGCGGACAGCTCACCAGCCACGGGTTTTTACAGTCTGCGATTCGTTGTCTCGCATCCACAGTAAAGACGCCACGATCAACAAATCCACTCGGGCTGAGCAGATCTGCATAGCTAGTGCTATGACCTCATCGAATAATAACTGGTTAGGGATTGAGGCATTTCACAGCCCTCCTATGGTACCAGCAAACCATACTGTTTCGGGTACCAACACAAGCTTCGATCGACATGTCATCTTAGTGTCAAATAACAGGTATCAACACGACATTCCATTGGTCTATAATTGCACAGCCAGTGGATTATGTATCCGTGGTCAATCAGAAGAACCCTGAGTTGGCCTGGACCTGTTAAAAGCTTGGAGGCGGGGCGTTACGGCTACCTACGGAAACACAATCCTGCTGCCTACGAGGAATCTCAATTTTGCGTCGCCCAACAAGCATTGTTGTTGTGTTATGCTCCGGGCATATTATTATCCTCGAGTGCAAGAAGAGTATCTATTGCGACTGTTCCCGTATCCATGCCTGAAGGACACAGCCTCGTTCGCGACCGTGCGGAAGAAGGACCAGAGTCTTAATATTCATGAGTCTTTACAGTCCACATACCCTGGGGGGATATTCCGCGTCGCGGCAAAGGCGGATTTCCCCGCAGAAGGGAGTAAATCATTTCGCACCCAGACGATGTGCTGGGCCCTCCTATTAAAGTATGGGGTGTTTTAGAAGGCTAGGTGCTACACAAATCGGCATATCACCGCCCCTTCCAGCCTCTGGCACACCAAACCCCTGCCACAAAGCATGACACTTTGTTTATTACTTGTCTGGCTGACCACGATCTCACGCTGCATACTGTTTTCTTTACTCGAAGCCCAGGAAAGGGAGGCAAACTAACACACGCTTTTTTGAGCGGCTAGGAGGATGTAAACGAGCAAATGAGGCTGCCGTTTAATAGTGTCGTACCGATCTATCTAGGTGCCCTTTTATGATACTCAAATCGCCGGGCCTTCCACTCGACAAACAATGTTGTGCACGCATGTTATCTTACTCTACAGCTTGTATGCTTCGTATGGACAGATTAGCCTCCTACGAGAAGCTTAGCTGTGGGTTTGTGAGTAATTCTATTAGCAATAACACGGTCTATGGTGCAGCAATTTTACACATAAGACCGGTGCAATTGAAAGAACCGCAAGATGTATATCTCTCCACATCTGACTTACGCACGCCCCTCCATCCCATTATATACGTTCAAGTCCTTCCTCCGTCCCAGAAAATACAACGGGACCGCACAGAGAAGAGCTAAAACATTCAACATAAACATGATCATAAAAACCTGCACGTAACCCTCCCTCTCAACCCAGTCCACAGCAACATACAGAAACGTAAATGCCACCAGGTTTTTGACCAAGCTAATTGAGACAAGACAGTTCGCGGCATCTTGTTGATGCAAGTGCACGATGTACGTAAGAGCGATGTTGGGTGTATACACGGTCCCAAACGAGACCATTCCGAAGCCAACCGCGATGGTGGCCCAGTGGAGTTTGTGGCCGCAGGCAAACGCGAGCAGGATACAGCCTGCCGGCCCGATGGCCATTCCTGGGATGAGAGAGATGAGGCGTTGTTCGGGGCGGATGCTGCTACTGCTGCTGCGTTGGGCAATAATTCTGTTTACGATATCGGATAGGTAGCCACCGCCGTAGCATGCTAGTAGGAATCCCACAATAGCGGCGATTTCCATGAGACCGACATACTCGGAGCGGAAGAGGTATGGCGGCGCTTCTAGCAGAGCGGAGAAGTTAAAGCTGTTATAATGTATCTGTTATTAGCACGGGCGCTGGTCTTTTTCCGCGACAGAGTTTCTCATAGGAGCACGTACATCATAATGATTTGCGGACTTAGAGATATGCCGTAGGTAAAGATGCCCCAACAGACCGACGGATGAACCAACAGCTTGAGAGGCGAGATCACTGCCTTGAAAAAGCTGGCATCCTTATTGTAATGGAACGGCCGAAGGACACCCTTGAATGGGGGCGTGTGGGTCGTATAGGAGTCCTCTGGAGCTGCAGCTGAGGCATTCTCGATGAATGAACTCGTAGTCTCTTTGTGTTCTGCGACGGGCTGTAACTCCTGTTCCTGAGAAGGTTCCGGTCGCTTGAAGGTCGATTCCGGGAAGAGGAAGACCAAGAGCACTATATTGAAACTGGCGAGCGCGAAGCAAAGCCACATGTATGACCGCCACGTGCCCGAGGCGTACTCTACCATAAAACCTCCAATTAAGGGGCCAACGGCTGAGCCTCCAGAGATCAAGACAACATAGCTATATAAAATCAGGAAAAGTCTCAACAGGTGGTGTACTATGAAAGGGTCCAAAATCTCACATTGCCATCATCGTAGCACGCTCGTGGACGAAGAATATATCAGCAACGATCTCGGGTACGATACTCTATAGATCATCCAACGTCAATTCGGGGTATCCAGGTGATAAGACTAGGTAAATCTTTATGGGAGCGGCTTCTTACTTCGCCAGCAGCAGCAGCAAATCCAAGAACGCATCTTGCGCCCAAGAGGCTGTCATAGCCCGTAGCTACCGCACACCACACCAGGGCCCCTGCCTGAAGCAGCATCGAGGATATAATCGATGCACGTTTGCCAAACTTGACCGCAAGCGGGACCCAGAAGATATTGCCAATGCCCAGGAACAGAAAGTTAAGCTATTCAGGTTAAGTCAGGAGACTGTGCTTATACCCGTGGGTTTCCAGGTTATATGAACTGCGTACCGTGAGTAGCTGGGTTACCTCTTCTTGGGAACGCTGGAGCTGCTGCATCAAGACCGGGACGGCAACGGACAATCCAGCACCACCCATGTTGGAGACAAAATTGGCCAAGGACGTCGAGAGTATGACAGACAATTTGAGCCAGCTGGGCCAGCGAAGAGGATCACCCGGATCATCCGTAGGGATTGAGATCAATTGAAGACCCCGATGGCTCAGGGTAGGCATCGTTCAGGTTGCCGTGGTGGTCAGTCAAGAGAAAGAGACTGATAGGGTAGGGAAGAATGGTATAGAAGCGGACCCCTGTCGAGAGCAGACTAGGTCAGATCTTAAGGCAACGTCGCTAGTACCAGCGGCCATACACAAAAAGAAAGGGGGAGATGGTTGTATGCCAAAGGGGGCAGATGGGCGCGACAATTTCGATTGGAGACTCAAGTGTTAACTGGCGTACGTACTACGTACTCCAGGCAAGAGCCAAGAACTGCATTATACTCCGTGGGCGAGCTGAGACTGCGGGGATCCGGGGGTACCCCGGCGCGGAGGGCTTAAAGCTGAGTCTACCGATCTTTCCCCGCCTCCCCGAAAATGTTGCTAGGCCGCGCAGCAATGGAGGAGTAGCACTAGCTAAAGAATAGAAGCTAAGCCTCCTTGGAGAGACATCACGACCGTTTTCTTTTTTCTCCTCGTCAGTTGCTGACCTTTCCTCCCAGATTGCGGCGGCCGCTTCTCGTCTCGTCCTTATTTTCCGATGCCAACTCTTCCACTCCTCGCATATTCCTTAACTCATAGGTCGACCTAGCCCCGGCGGTCGGCTTTGGCGTGACGTTCTCGGGCGATCGAAGATTCATCCCCATCACCGGAGGATGAGTCGTCGTGGGCCCAAAACTCAACGGCAAGATACTGGCGAACAGCAGCGGGGACTGGAACGCGGTCCGTCCGGACGGGGTGATCCATGTCTACGCTCGATACACCATACAAGCGGATGACGGGACGATGCTTGGAATTACTAATGAAGGCTATGGGAGGGCAAGCCAGGATACTATGAAGTCTGTATTCGAGGCCGATGATCTGGCAATCACGTCTATGAGCAATGGGGGTAGGGAGTGGTATACCAAGACCAGTCCTCGCTTTGAGGTCGCCGCGGATAGTGCGCGGCATAAATGGCTTCTTGGATCTATATTCTTGGGGGACTTGAAGCCGCCGACGAGACCGGGCCTTGTGGCGATAGATGTGTACTAGGTGCTATAAAAAAATGTACATCATACTAGTCCGACTACAGTTAGTGATGTATGAGCCGTACTGTTTACGTCGTCTCGACAATTGCTAGCTCGGTGTGTGAGCAGAGTCTGTCCCCCTGAAACGATTTGAAGCAGTAATGAGATTTCGCAGCACTTCCATAGAACCCTTTGGTACAACATCGCGAGGATTTTGAGCTCGGAACCGGTCCAAATGTTGTAATTGAGATCGATAAATGATGTTTTGATAGTTCCGCACATGGTGCGCGACAAACGTGGAACATACACTGGTATTATTTCCATGAAAATGCGTTGTCTCTATCAAATTCTTTAACGTCAACAGTTCGACCCGTTCTACGCAAAGACAACATTGTTCCGCAACGTCCCTATACCCGAAATATGCACATCCATTTGAGTCCCAGGCACCAACCACTTTGGAGGCGTAAATCCAGCGCCGACACCTGAGTCCCAGTCAGCAATGCTCTTACTCATGTTTCAACATAGATATTTAGCAGTAGAATTTCCCCTTACCTCCAGGAGTTCCCGTCATAATGACACTCCCCTTCTGAAGTGTAGTCCCTTGAGACAAGTACGAGATCAAGTACCTGCAATCAAACAGAAGATCCCCGACAGATTCTTGCTGCCTCACCTCTCCATCCACGGTCGTTGTCAGTTGTAATTGAGATGGATCAGGAATTTCGGAGGCAGCAACTAGAACGGGCCCCAGCGGCGCAAATGTATCGAAGCCTTTCGAGAACCCCCATTGAGGGACGACACCGGCATACGTGGGATCACGCTGAAGCTTCCGGGAGGAAATATCATTTCCAACTGTGTAGGCTGCGACGTAGTCGAGCGCGGACTCGACTGGGACGTCCTTGGCATCTTTTCCGATTACTATGCACTAAAAATAGTAGAAGGATACTGAGTAAGTAAGAAACGGCATTCCGACATACTCAATGGTCAGGAGGCTCTCAGAGATACCTACCAGCTCACCTTCGTAGTCCGCCTGGTCATTCTGTGCGATCCTTGGTATCACAACCGGCTCGCCGTGATCATGAACGCAGGTATTCGGCTTGAAGAAAATAAACGGAAACGGTGGGGGCTTGCGCCCGGCTTCTCGGACTGTTTATGTTCATGTCAGGTTGGTACATAGGCACTTGGATAGATCCGAGGAGAAAGTCGTCCATACTATGCTTGGCGTAATTGAGACCCACGCATCGCATGATGGGTACATCACTCTGTGCGAGTGGCGAGAGGATGCGCTTCACCGTCACGACCTCGTCTGTCACCTGGGTCTTGCCGGTCACATCGTAAATGTCGCTTCCGCTAAGCACTTTGGCTTGAAGACCATCGACCTCGGTGATCAGCCCTAGGTCGGTTTCTCCCGCTGCCGGGATAATAGGCTCGCCGCGCAGAATGCGGCCATCCGAGGCTTGAAAGCGAATCAGACGCTTCCAGGGGAGAGACATGACGGGCGTTCTTCAAGTTATAACAGCGTATAGGAAACAGAGGGAGAAACAGGCTCGGTGAATATCAAGTAAATCGAGGTGGCCGCCCTCAAACGCATAATAGTTCCAGCGCCGGGGTTAGCACGGGGAGTGGTCGGGTCAATTTTGCCCTAACCGGGGGAGCATCGGAAAGGCGGACGTAGTCATGGCGGATTATTACTCAGCGGCTTTCCACCAGTGCCGAAGTTGCGGTCCACCTTTTGCAACGATGACCCAAAGCCCGAGAGGCGGGGGGATTCTTAGTGTTCATTGGCTTCACGACCAGGTAGTCACGGCCGATCATTACTCTGCGGCTTTCCACCAGTGCCGAAGTTACGGTCCACTTTTAGTGATGATGGTCAAACCCTGAGGAGAAGCGGTGGTTTCTATCTCAGGCCCTGATATAAAGGCGGATTCGAGTCTAGTCTTCTGCAGCACAACGCATACCTCTTGGTCCAACGATCCAGCGACATCTCACGCCCTAGTTCTGTTCCTTGAGTAGGAAATACACATATTGCAGCCATGACTGAAACTAGAACCACGGCCTTTCCAGCTTGCCCCCAGTTCTCCGGCTTTATGAAGCCGTGCCGTGTCGAGGGCGAAACCCTGAATCTGGAGGTCTTGGGAGACCTCCCTACAGACATTGATGGTGTATTCTACAGGGTGATGCCTGACCCTCAGCTACCCCCGTTTATCGAGAACGATCCTGTGAGTGAAGTGATCCAACATTCATCTCCTGCGCGTGTGAGAACTAGTAAGCCAATGACGATACAGTGGTTCAACGGTGACGGTAACATCACTGCCTTTCGATTCCATGACGGCAGAGTCTCCTTCCAGCAACGCTATGTGAGGACGGAGAAGTTTGTCCGGGAGCGCCAGGCTCAACGAGCGCTGATCGGTTGGTAGTCCCGCCTTTTCTATATCATGTTGAGCAAGCTAGCCACGGAGGGTGTGCACAGCACAGCTGACCCTATTCCTCTGGTCTATTGAAGGCAAATACCGCAACAAATTTACCGACGCCGTCGAGTTCAAAGTCCGCAGCACCGCTAATACAAACATCGTGTACTTCAACGGGCAACTCCTCGCGCTGAAGGAGGATTCGCCCCCCTACGCGATGGATCCGGTCACACTCGAGACAAAGGGTCTCTACGACTTTGACGGCCAGCTACCTAGTATGACCTTTACTGCGCATCCAAAGTTCGACCCGGAGACGGGCGAGATGATCTGTTTTGGTTACGAAGCTCGGGGCGATGGGACCCCGGACGTCTGCTACTACACTGTGGGCCCCGATGGGAAGTTTACCGAGGTCATTTGGCTGGTCGCACCTGTTGTTGCGATGATTCATGATTTCGCGGTGACGGACAACTGGGTGCGTTTCAGCAATCAATCTCCCTCGTCCCGTTCCACTGGACAGGGGAGTGGAAGCAATGCTAATATCCCAACAGGTTATCTTCCCAATCATCCCGCAGTTGTGTGACATCGAACGTATGAAGCAAGGCGGCGAGCATTGGCAATGGAGCCCCGAAACGCCGCTGTATTTAGGCGTCATACCGCGCCGCGGAGCAAAGACTACGGATGTCAAGGTAGGTATCCGCAGCCGCTTTAATTTCATCGCGCCTGCTAATACTCCTGGGTGCAGTGGTTCCAGTACAAGAACTCATTCCCGGGGCACACCGCAAACGCACATGAAGACTCGAGCGGCAACCTCATCATCGATCTCGGGCTAAGCGAGAAGAATGTTTTCTTCTGGTGGCCCGACGCGCAAGGAAACGCACCAGAGCCCAGCTCGATCCGTTCCCAACTTGTCCGCTTCACGATCAACCCACGAGCCGAAGATCTGAACCTCACCGAACCACGCATCCTTCAGATGGACAACTCAGAGTTCTACCGCATCGATGATCGCTACGCCACGAAGCCTCATCGACATGTCTTCTTCGACATGATGGACCCGAGCCTCGGCACAGACTTTGCGCGGATTGCACCTGTGCTCGGCGGTGGATACCCGCTGTACAACTCGCTTGCGCATTTTGATAATGTTACGGGAAAAACAGAGGTATATTTCTCTGGGAAGACGCATATGGTTCAAGAGCCCGTCTTTATCCCCCGTAGCGAGTCGGCTGCTGAAGGGGATGGGTATCTCCTGGCGCTGGTGAACAACTATGACTCGATGTCGAGTGAGTTGCATTTGCTCGATACGGCTGATTTCACGCGGGCGAGGGCGAAGATTCTCCTTCCTGTGCGACTGAGGCCGGGGTTGCATGGGAGTTGGGTGGATGGGAGTGAAGTTCCGTTATCTGCCGCACGTCTTTAGTAGGGAGGAGCAGTTTGGTGGATTGCATGAGGCGGAGGTAATGAGTACCTAACTTACATAGTTAACCAATTGCGGTCTTAAGGATTCTTTCGTTGCTTGTCCCCTTGCTTGGTATTTAGGCGAGTCTAAAACCTCGCCGGGACCTTCCCCGATATCGATTCATCCTCAGGTCTTAGCTATTTTCACATGTAACTTTTTCGCATGCGCCTTATCATAAGAGGAGCTGGGAGCAGAGAAAAACTGGTTTGAAACCCAACCCCCCAACCCGGGGCGCCCCCTCCCTACCACCGTCCAAACCCCGATCCCCGGGCAAAGCCTGGAAAGAAGTCATCTATCATAAACTCCCCGCATTCGATACCAAGAGAGGGAAAATCGAAGCCGGTGGTTGAATTTCCTGCCACCGGATTGTTCATGCCCGAGATGATCCCGATCTCCGCGATTCTGTCCGCTGTTTATTGTGACACTCAGATTAGCGCTGTATTTATTTTCTTTTTTGAGTGGATGGAATTGGAAACCTTACCTTGTAGACCCAGCAAAGTGATTAGCTGGTCCAGATAGTATTTGCAGCGGTCCACCATGCGGTTTCCAACGTTCAGGTTCTGCAATGTTGAAACAGCGCGGCTTAGGTAGATATCCATGTTGTTGTCCCCTCCATTGTTGACTGGGTCCTCAGACGTGTCCCTGTTTCGTTGGACCCACATGGCTCCAATGATAACCAAGGCGGCATTGAATGCTGTGGTCCAGTATTAGTTGAGGGGAGTAGATTTAGAGCCAGCAGCCAGAAAGAGAAGCAAAGAACACGGCAATCAATCAGATATAGGGTAGGTGACATACTATAGTATAACGAGTACCACCAAGCGCCAAGAAGGTCTTTCTGCCAACCGGTAGTCGAAACGAGTTCATGGATGATGTCGATGATGCCCATTGCCGAGTCGATACATTTATTCATGCTACTGTAGCCGATGTCATTCAGGAGCTTGACCTCGCCTGCTTCGAGTCCGGAAGGCCCTGTTGCGTCTAGGAACTTGACGAGGATAGGCCTATGTAGTAGAATTTGGACGTGGAAATATCGCAGTGTTAGAATGATACGAAACTTCAGCGGATAGAGCTTGTGATGGCCCTCGTCTCCTACTTCTGAGCGCTCGATCTCCTCTCGCATGCTTTGGACCGTCACTTGGCGGAGACTCTCCGGGAGTCCTAATACCCAGGAGAAGAGTTGGTTTTCTATGCCGAGGACACGGCCGACTGTTTCACCTATGGATAAGGGAGAATCGCATCCGAGATTTTGCCCATATATACGATCAATAATGTTAGCGATTTGTTTGTACAGTGTGCTGATCTTGATGTTAGCCTGCTGAATTGTTTTCCGGTTGAGGAGGAAAAGATTAGCACGAACACTGTGGCGTTGAAGAACCTAATGCTGTTATGGGCATCGGTTTCGTTGCCTATCGAAAGGACCTCGCTGCGTCCTTGGAATGCAGGTAGGTCGAGTTTCACATAGCAGTCCGGAATTGCCGCCGGGCGTCCAAAAGTCATGCTCAAGGACCTGACACGAAGCAATTAGAAAGGAATAGATCTTACTGCGGGAACCGCGAAAGGTACTTACCGATCCAAAACGACACATCCAAACCACGTTCGCTTTCTGACCTCTTGTTCCAGCGGGGTGAAAGCCCTCGAGGCGCCCTTTGAATGAAGCCCGAGTTGAAGTGCAGCCTTCACGGCTAACCCATGGATTGTCCACGCCTGAACAGACTTCTGCGTCCCTTGAAGATACTGGCCCATGACCAGGAGATACTGCACTGTGTTGATCTTAGTGGCAGGCAAATACAAGAGCACTCGAGCCCTAACCGGAGCATAGATGCTGTACCTACCAACTTCTAGTGTCGTGCCGCGTAAAATCTCTCCCTTGCAGAGGCTCAGCGCCCGGTGATAATAAATAGCTGACTCGCTAATTCCCGTCTCTGCAGATGTCGTCCCCGAAACAGCTGTTAGCTTCGCCATGGCAAGTATTATGTTCAGCAAGCCAAGCCATGTGCGTCGGACCCGCTTTGAATTGTCCTTGAGTTCAGCGTAGGTTTCGAAGAATGTAGGCGGATGGATATAAGGGAAGAGAAGCCCAGTATCGGCAAAATAACGATGGATGAGCGCTAATGACTCCTCGGGAGGCGGCAGCGCGAATTTATCAAACTTCTCGTCATCGATACTATCGGGCCGCTGATCATGAGAAGGGGATGAAGGTCGTGTAGCACTGACAAAGCCCCCGTCGTAAGCGACGCGATCCAACGGAGGAGAGGTGATTTCCTTCTGCGCGCTTGCGCTATGTGCCACTGCACAGGAGAGATGGCGGAGGAAGGCAATGTTCGATGAGGGACCTAAACCGGTATGAGCTGTATTTGTCTATATTTCTATAAGGATAGGGAACGTACCAAAAAACCCACAATCTTCCTCGTCGGCAAATGCAACAGCGCCCATGGCATCGATTGTGTCTTCGGTGCCAGCAAAGTCGGAAAATCGTTCACCCTGGTCACTCAAGGGATTCTCCTTCCTAGGGGCATCAGGCATGCTTCCATTAATTTGCGACGCAAAGCCAGAGAGATCAGACTTGACGGTGGCCATGCTGGTTTCTAGCGATTTAACGCGCTCTTCAAGGTCTCTCAGATAACTGAACAAATTAGCCAAATTCGTGAGGGGTATGGCATGATGTCGGTCATGGTCAGATTGTTGGCGTACTCTTTTTGCACGATTATATTTGTGGTACTTGTCGACGGCGTATAGGCACACTCGAAGCCTAGGTCTTCGCACATTCCACATTTGGGGCGGCGGCCATCGCACTGCCATAGTTTTAAGAGTTACAA
Source organism: Aspergillus welwitschiae (assembly GCF_003344945.1). Lineage (NCBI taxonomy): Eukaryota > Fungi > Ascomycota > Eurotiomycetes > Eurotiales > Aspergillaceae > Aspergillus > Aspergillus welwitschiae. The sequence goes on along the minus strand of NW_020798705.1, from coordinate 223,357 downwards.
CTACAAGAGATAACGTATGACAAGTTATTTGAAGTCTGAAGAAATCATACCCTTGATTTTCTAGTTCTGCATGCATCGCAGGCTAGAGCCACACGACGGCGTTTGACTGACTGGCCCTGCGGAGTCGGCAGCTCGGGAGCAAAATCCATTTTGGTCTAGCGGGTAAAAGTAGTAGATCCAAAATGAGGATCATGCCACTCCAACGTGTCTCTGAGTCTGGAGGGCCGATGAAGCGTAGATGCGGAGAGTACTTGGGAACGGTCGGGGAAAGAGTGGGAAATCCGGAGAAGGCGGTCAAATCACGTGACCCACTTACCCCGGTTCCACAGTCGGTGTGGCCAAAAATAGCCAAAACATTCCGGTACAGTGACTAGTTAGTATGTCAAAAGTTTGCGTTGCCCCATATTATACACCCAACGACAAGATAAAATCGCTAATTTGCCAAAGAGTAGCAATTTTCATAGGGAACCTAAGTATAAAAAATTGATTCTTCTGCATAACAGCCTGCGGAAATCTAGACTCCTAATGAACACAATCAACCCGCGCCTCCAGACTCTCCATCCAAGCAATATCGATCGCCTCCTCAGCATCATACCCATAGCACCACATCTGCGTCGCCGGATCGCTCCACTGGTTTGGACTATGACTGAATGGGATCCCTTGCACTTCAGGCGCCATCGCCTCGTCTCTCGCTTGCTGCAAGGATCCGTCTGGGAAATGCCACAATTTCCCGTTCAGCAGGCTCGCCTCCTGCATATGGCCGGCGCGTTTCTTTCGCACTTCCTGGAAAATACTCAGAGCTTTCTGCAACTGGTCTTTGGAGGTCATGTGTGACAAGGAGCGGGATAGGGCTATGCCGTCTTCTACTGCCATTGCGGCGCCTGGGTAGTGAAGGGTTAGCTTCCGGTATGTATCTGTATATTGGTAACTCCATCGACGATAGCAATGGGCAATGGATGGCTCAACCAACCTTGCGACATGTATGGTACCATAGCATGGGCAGCATCGCCGAGGATAACGAGCTTTCCAACGGTCCAGTTTTTGAGTAACGTCCCGGTGAGCAAAGGCCATTTGACGGTCTTCTCAACCATGCCGATGATTTTTGAGAGTCTATCCAACTGAGTTTAGAGTGCTGAGGGCGCTTCGGATCGAACCAAGTGGTAGGTCACCTACATTGGATCCCAGCCCTGAAATTCCGCTTTCATGTCTTCGAGTGCCGTCTCCGGTTTCCAAGTACCGGGGTCGGTCATTTCCGGATGTGATAGGACCATATTGAAAGCCTTCCCAGCGCCGATCGTGTATGTCATGACGTGCCTGGAGTCTCCAATCCTAAAATGCGCATTTAGCGCAGCAACAATAAGCAAATCATAATACCAGGGACTCTGTTTGAGAGGGAGAGGAAGGAATACCATATATTCAGAGCAGGCTTTTCTAGAATCCATGACAGGTCAGGGTCCGTTCTCATCTTACCCACATCGACGACCGCACGGTAGGCAGCGAAACCAGGTCCCTGGAAACACATCTCATCCCCTTGTAGGACAACATTTCGAGCGACAGATTTTATACCTGGTAGCAGTTAGCGGTCTCGGCCGTGGTATCAGCTGTTTTATCCCAAAAGTCGAGAAACAAACCATCCGCCGCAACAATGAGGTCTGCCGAGTGCTTCGTCCCGTCGGCAAGCGTGATGCTGCCGACAATCGGATCATAATCGACAACTTTCGCGCCCAGTTCTATTTCCACGCCGACATCAAGAGCCTTTTGACATAGAGCTGAATGGAAGTCGGCCCGGTGGATCACGTAGTACGGAGCTTTGAAATCGTTGACGAAATTTGGGATAAGCTTCGTCAGGCCGATGACCTTGCCGTTCTGCCACCTCCGAAACGAGATCGATTCAGGCGCCGTTACGTATGGCTCTAAGTACGACTGTAGCCCTAAGCTGAACAGGATGCGTGTTGAGTTGGATGGGATTTGAATACCGGCGCCCACTTCTCCGAGGACGGGAGTCTGTTCGTAGATCTTTACCGCGTGGCCGGCTTGGGCGAGGGCAATTGCTGTTGCGAGGCCTCCCAATCCAGCACCAGCGAGAATGATATTCAGACGAACAGACGCATCTTTCTGTGGAAGAGTTTGCGTGGTAGATGCCGTGAGCTGCTGCGTGAATTGGAGGCAGTTGCTGGGGTAGTCCGGGACCTGGAGTTTTGTTAGACAGGCGAGGTGTGCTATTTCTAGCAGCCAAAGTAGGATGCCTAACCCTGAGGTCCGCAATCGTGCTCTGCGCACTCATCCGCCTGGAAGCCATTCCAATATTCGTGATATTGAGGTCTGCCGTAGATACGGTGGCCTTCAACTTTGACACTCTCGCTCAATCCGTTGTACACGGTGTCGCGCGCGTGCGGTCCCTCTTGCAGGACGGAAAGACAAATATCTATTGTGTACACACAGCAATCAGACCTAAGTAGGGTAGTAGCGACACGATCTATTAAACCAGCAAAACATTGGTTGTTTACAGCTGGGAAAAGGTCCAAAACACGTTACTATTCCGGCGTTCCCGATCCTTCCCCGTCAACCGTCCCCTTTCCGATCTTTCCCCGCCCCGGCACGATCGAAGGCGCGAGTTACAGAACATGGTGATGTCGCTTCTAAATCGACGTACATATACTAATACGGATGGGCCATGCTTAAATTAAATTAATCCAGAATACCTTGAACTGCTAGATCTCGACACTTTCGCACTCCCATTATGTCTCCATCAGCTTGCAATACCGGGTCGAACGGCGCAGACAGCGCAGAGCAGCTTCTACAAGACTTGAAGGAGAGCAAGACTCTGCCACTATGGACGCAGATGACCAGACTCAACCCGCCAGAGCCTAATCCAACAGCTGTACCCTTCATTTGGAGATATGATAGCATCCGTCCAAACTTGCTTCGCGCCGGCGAACTCGTCACCGAGAAACAGGCTGAGAGGAGAGTGCTCATGCTTGTCAACCCCGCTAGAGGTATATAGTATTCCTTCCCAATGCACGGCTTGACGATGACGCTGAATTCCATCTTATTTCTTACTAGATGCACCATACACAACCGATACGCTCTACGCAGGTCTCCAACTCGTAATGCCCAATGAGACAGCCCCCGCCCACCGTCATACCGCGTTCGCAATGCGGTATATTATCGAAGGCAATGGGGGGTTTACTGCTGTGCATGGCAAGAGGATCAAGATGCAGAAAGGCGACGTGATTCTCACCCCGACGTGGAACTACCACGACCACGGGAAGGACGGAACCGGGCCTATGATCTGGCTGGACGGTCTGGATCTACCTAATTTCCGCCACTTCCCTGTGCATTTTGTCGATCACTATGATCAACCGCGGTACCCTGCGGAGGATGTTGATAGCGCGACCTCACCCATTGTATTCCCGTGGGACAAGATGAAGGCGGAGCTGGATATGGCCCCGGGTACCTGGGCTGTGAGGCGATATCTTAGGGCTGATGGTAGCGAAGGTATGATTAGCCCGCCTGTTGGTTCTGCTTTGCAATATAACATAGGTACGCCTTTGGCTGACAGGCTTAATGTGTAGTGAGTCGTGTTCTAGGCGGTAGTGCCGAACGGGTCGACGCTGGTACATCTTCCCTACCCCGGCAGGAGACAACCTCCGCGGTCTACCATGTTATCGCGGGAAGCGGATGCTCGGAAATTGGGGACAAGACTCTTGTATGGGAGACAGGGGACACGTTCTGCGTGCCGTCCTGGTACAAGTATCGGCATATTGCGGCTGAGGGGGAGACCGTGTACCTTTACCGTTTCGACGATAAGCCTATGATCTCGGCCTTGGGGTTCTACCGCTCCATCGATACGGATCTGGCGACGCTGGTGTCCCAGTAGAACCTTGAACTGCCGATGATGTCTGAAGGAAGCGAATTTTGCGAGTGTTCAATTATTTTAGGGGGTGATGAATACGGGCAAGTCAATGATTACGTTTCGAATTTAATGCATTCAATTTGTCTTCATGTTCAAGTTTATGGACATGGCCCACATCACAGCTTCAATTCTCTCTTTTTTTCCATGATGTTGATGAAGAATGCAGCCAGGGCGCTCCAGATTTCGGAGACCCACAGGGATACCCAGAGCCAGATTGAGTTCCTTAGGACGGGACGGGAAGGCCATCGACCTTTGTAGAACATCAAGTACGTATCCAGATATCATGCGTTAAACAAGCTGGATACTGTATATCCAGATCGAGGTGTTGTTGCCTATATAGCATTTAGCATTCAGGGCCCGTCATTCTGCCCATCTGAGATCGGTCCCCGCAAAGCCTTCCTAGACGGGTATATACTAGTCGTGCGTCGGATCCAGCCCTGGAGAGTAGTGTATGCACAGCAGATACTTCTTCAAAATGAGATCATTCCCAAGCAGTTTCATTACCATCATGTTAATACTTTTGTCATACTAAACGTACTATACAAATTCCGAGACATCTCAATCATCAAGTAGATTCTTTCCCCGCAATCTCTCGCCATACTTGATAAAGATTAGGGGCATGAGCGAGAACACCAATACAATCAGGGCCAGTAGAGTCCCGCCCCAGTTGTATCCAAGGCGGTCAAACAGTGGTGGCCCTGCAAGGGGCAGGAATGCGGCGCAGGCATTTCTGGGCACCAGCATTGCGCTCGTAGCACTCGCGGCGTAGATGCCAAAAAGGTCCACGACGTAAGTCTGCAAGGTGATGGTGGTAGACACTAGTCCAAACCCAATAATGCCCGTACCAATAATTGGTGCAATCCATTGGACATGATACTGTGCAGTCCAGCCAAAGAGAAAAAGGCCGCCTGACATGACGAAGCATGCAATCAGGACGGGAGGAAGGCGCTGCTCTGGTTTAGAGGTGCCGGACCGTGCCCTGGCTGTGCGTACATAGCGATCTAGCAGAAAGCTGCAAAGGAAAGCCCCCAGAATAAGCCCAAGGCACAGTCCGAGGAAGGCTAGGCCGGATGCTCCTTCGGAGAAGCCGTAGACATCCTGGAACAGCGGTGCAATGGTTGTCATCACCAGGTAGGTGTACCCGTAGACCACGCTGAGGTAGAAGGTAACTAGTATCAGCATGGGGGACCGGATGAGCAGACGAAGTGGCCGGAGAATAGCTTTGAAAAATACTTGACTGGCCGTCTTGTCTGTATCCTCGGGACTCTTGGAACCACTCTCGGGGCTCTGCTGTCTAGCTTTGCGTTTTTGGAGAGTGACGCTGTACGTTTCACGGTACACAACAAGAATGAGCAGGGACAGAGTACCCGTAGCAATGGTCGGTAACCAGAATGCCCATCGCCATCCGGCTTTTTCACCCAGATAGGAGCCGATGATGGGGCCTACTACTGGTCCCAATGCACCGGTCAAGGACATAATAGACATGGCACGTCCGCGACTTTCCTCTGGAAAGAGATCGCTGACAATGCCAGGACCGATGGCTGATGCTGCAGTCGCCGCACCACTCAGGAACCGGAATGCAATCAGCATCTGGATACTGGTACTGGCGGCAGTGCCAGCCAAGAAGGCCACGAAGAAGAGGTTGGCAATATTCAGAGGCCATTGTCGGCCATACAACTCAGAAAGCGGGCCCCATAGTAACGGTGCTACGATTTTACCGAGTTCCCAGATGGAAACAATGAGGGTGCGGTAGAGGGCATTGTCGGAATGAAAATGAGCCAAGATGGACGGGGAGACAGGGGCAGCTATGATGGTGGACAGCTGACTTTCCCGGGCGCAACAGTCAGAAGCCTTGACCTTTAGAATTATGGGAGATCAATCTTACACCATGGTTGATAATCCCGCGACAAGGACGACGGTGATCCACTTATACGTGGTGGAGCGGGTTTGGGGGTCGAAAGGATCATAATCGGCCGAGTCCACGGGGCTCGTCGACTGGACGGTGACCTCGGTCTCTTTGCAATGGCCATCTTCCTCATCCATGCTTATGGACGGGTTAAATAACCACCAATAAGAAGGTAGAAGGATTGGTGAAAAGTTAATGGAAAGGAAAGGAAGACAGGCGATGAAAGGGAGCCGATGTGTGATTAAAAAAAAAGGGACGGGACGAAAGGAATGGAGGGGAAGATCGGACGAGAGAAGGGTTTGCGCTCAGACCGAGGCTGATCAGGCTTGATGCTCCTTTGACAGTAAGCAGATAAGCAGATAAAGTACTTTGTCCACTCAGGCCACGCAAATGGGCTAACAGGAAGAAGAAGGTGGTACCGTTTGGCCCCCAGTGGGCTTGCAGGGGGGCTTGCAGAGTTACTGGCCACTAAACGGTGCTACTTTCTTAGTTGCATTGAAGCTAAATAGACTAAATTAGGTGCTGACTAGGGATTTCGGCGCTAAAAGGCCCTTTTCCCCTCCTCCCCTCGGCTGGCCTTTCTTGGCTGCTTTTCACCCTCCCCAACCGATCCAAATCAGCCTCGCCCTTGTCTATTCCGAAAAAGGATCGGCATAATGTCCGTGTTCCTCGAAATACTTGCTCATCGTCGGGTAGTGCTCACTATCCTCAGGACAGAAGGCATAGCGCTCAATGCTATGGACGATCGGCTTGTAGTCGGTCAGTCGCTTGTAGCAAGCATTGCGTTCCGGTGCCTTTGACCAGGCTACCAGCTTATCGAAGTCCTTGCATTGCATTTGTTGTCCTTCTCCACCACCATTCAGCAGCTGAAGAGATGGCATGGGGGTATCATCGGCCTTGCACATCAGATCCTGTCGCAGGGAATCGAGGCAGTGTTCGATATGAGGAGCGGGGATCGAGCTCTCTTGTCCGGACCAGAGCTCATGGTACGAGTGGCGCATGAGTTTCTAGTAGATAAAAGTAGAATTTCAGCATCTGTTTTGACTATGAATGCTGCGAATTTGACTCACCAGACAGTGGAGTTGATGGAACACCTTGATGAAGTAGATCCTCCGGTTCGAATCCCAAGGGAAAGCCCAAGAATCGGACAGTCCCTTGCTCTGAGCCCATTCCCAAGTAGGAGCAATAACCATGGGGTCCATGCTCAGGCTCTCCCACATCTCATCCGCATGGGTCGCGTTCTCGCTAGTATACTCGGAGTGGTGGGAGTAAGGCTTGTGAGTATCCCATGCGAGACCGGCTGGTCATTGGAAACAATGTTAGAGATGAAACCCCATATAGTGACCTTTGCGATAAGTACGTACTGTAAGGAGAACGCTGTTTTGCCATGGCCGCATCAGGATCCAAGTCCTGGATGGGAACATTGTGGCCCTTCTGGAACACAAACCATCCCACGTTCAGCGATAGCGAAAACAAGAGCCCCAAGAGCAGCAAGGCGTTCGTCCAGCTAGGGAACCTAGAGACTCTGGGCTGAGGTGCGACTCTCTCCGAGTCCTCAGCCAGAAGCCCCTGGTCGCTGTCGTCGTCACGGTTGACTTTCTCGTAGGAATACATTGTGAGAGGGGGGAAGGAGCATGGAGGGGTTTGGCAGCCGGAGGGGCGTCGGGGGTCAACGCAATGCTCAGACTTTAAACACCGAGTCCTTGTCACATTTGTCACAATACTGATGGAACGTCGGCTCCGGAACACATCATGCGATTCCGGCAATGGGGCTGTCGGCGATGTGGGTTCACATTGCATGAAAGAGCTGAAGCTAATGCAAGGCTGGTCAGCACGGCACACCGGTTGATAGTAGCGTCGCAAACTGGGAATCCTGTCTATCTGAGGCTCCACTATGTGACGGACTGCTTCTATCCCACCTCGGATCAATTGCCTTCGGACCTTGCCGGTCCTCCGCTGCTGGTTCCTATGTAATCCCCTCGAAGCCCCCCTCGCTCCTCGTTCATTCAGCAGCAATTCTCAAGTCTTCAAGTCTCATACTCCCAATCCTCCCAAGCAAAGGTATGCTCACCTGGTCTTGATGGAACACCAAGTTCTACAGGTTCCTTTGGGTTAACAAATCTCTGTGACAGACTCCTGCTTCTCCTCCGAGACAACCCTTCTCCAAACATCCACATCTTACACAATGCGTGCCGCTACTCTCCTCCTCGTCGCCCTCTCGGCTGTGGCTCTCGCCCTCCCTACCACCAACAACGTCGAGCGTGCCGCTGCTGACGCCAACGTCCGTCAGATGGACGAGCTTACCGTTGCTGCTATCAGCAAGTAAATGGTCAAGCGGGATAATACAAGGGATCAATGATACAACGAGAAGATTTATGTATTTAGTTGTGAAATTCAAGTCAATTAATTAAACTAAGTATCTTTTGTTGATTCCGGCCTCATTAATTCTATATCACTGTCCGAACATTTGGTTGCATTGTATGCCGACTGCACCGTAGGATGTTTGAGTTCAGTCGGCTTGAACATACCACTGGGGAACGACTCCAGGAACTCTCGAAGGTATGGCACACAGGCAGATAAGATAGCCACTGTTTGAAGCACTTGACTGCAAATCGCCCATTGCCAAACATTGGTCGGCATTGGGGAGTCGGCGTGGATCTTGAAATTACGGACGTAGCATAGCTGTACAATACTGCCCGCGATGTCCCTAGACAAAAGGTTAGAAGTGTAAGACTCGGTGCTGGCTTTGCGACATACAGGATCCGGATGCCGAAGCAGCTTATGACGACCAAGCGTCTTTTCAGACTCAGTTTCAGACGGAAGATGATGAAGGACGGAACTGCGATAATCATGATCTCGACCAAGACGTTCATGACGCCGAATGCTATCCAAATCCCGGACTTGTATACATTAGCAATGTTTTCTTAGTTGGGGTTATCGCATCGCATTTTACTTACCAAGTCAAGACACGTTCCGCCGACGATGTTCCAAACTTCGGGTGGATGGCATTGCAGGCATACCACAATGACCATCACCACAACCCATATTAGAAGTAGACCCGTCGCTGCCAGGACGGACTTCGACTGGCCTGTCGACGAGAGCAGACTGTAAAAGAGAACCATGACAGATAGCTTTCCCAGTCCCAGAGTCAAAACATACAGCACCTCCATGGAATAGAGGGCCTTCTGCATGACGACCACCTGGCCGTCTGTGAGGGGGGAAGCCTGTCCCAAGCCATGAGTTGCAGCGACGGATACAGCTGCCCCGGAGGCAATCGATGCGATCTACTGGCAGTCAGTTTTACTATACAAAGGGCACGATGACACGTTATCTGAGAGAGCTAGCTAACCAAAGTGCTCAAAAGGAGCGCCACACTAGACACCTTCCTCCTCAGAACCTGCCAGTTTGTCGTCAAACAGGCTACGACTGCGATGAACGAGACGATGAGGAGGAAGCATGTCACGACCTTGACTGCTGCGGAATGGTCTGTCATGGCTTTTCAGGCTTGAAACAAAATAACCTTCATGGTACCGAATCGGATTCCAAGGCACAGGTAGTGAAGGATTTTGGCTGGCTACGAAGCTGATCGTGATTGACCGATTTTAGGCATATAAGTTAAATAAGACCAGACTGAAGAGGAGGCAGATCCGACTTGTGAGCAGTGCGTGAACAGCCCCATACACAGCCCAGCAGCAAACATGCTGTGCACGCACGCGGGCGGAGAAGGAGCACGGGTCGCACTGGAGACACTGGAGACACACCGGACAGACAGGATACGCTGGATAACACTGGATACTACTGGGGCTGGCGCGTGCCGCCCGGAAAGTTTAGTCGGGGAGACCCGATGATCGCCAAGGCCATCAGCCTATAAGCGTCGCACTATGGCTCTGCGCCCCTCCGCCTGGATTCCTTAGTGGCCGCACTTCTCTGCCCTCTGCAGGAATATCTAACCCCGATGGGGAAACAGCAGTCAATACATGTGAGACGGTTGGCTGTCTCGGTCTCACTGCTTGTGGCCAAGACTGCTTGAGTAGCCGAGCTGCCTTGGCTGAATTGCTTCTTGGTTTGTGCTGTGTTGGTGATGGTGGTGGGCGGGCTTTTCCGGCCAACCCGAACAAGATGGACAGGTATCTACTCTACTGTAGACTAGGGCTGACGTTGGATGGTCCCATTGTGGTTGTGGTTGTGCACACCCTCTCCCTGTTTTGTTCTCCACCTACACAACTCCACCCTCCCCCCCCCCCTGCTTGCCAGCCTTCATTCCTTCTTCCCTCCGGAGTCGCTTGGTCGCGTTCCAATTTCAATTTACGCCCATATGAGACACGCGGCAGCCAAGATCGTCTAATTTCGTAGTCGAACATTTCTCGATAGGCTAGACTAACTAGCTAGACACTGGCGTTGCAATTTCCTTCACTCACACTCAGCCATCCTTCAGATATCGAAATAACGGCCCCCAACTTGCGATGCATCTGGCCCCCAATCATCGCACGATACTTTCTGCAGCCGATAGGGATAGGGACCCTTTTCTTCTTCGGGTAGTCCGACCGATAATTGGTCTATTGCCAGGAGTGTGTGTGGCAATCCTGCAGGGTTAACCGTCTACGTTGGATTTTATCCGGCCGCGCTTGCATAAAATGACTCCGAATCAGTTCTTAAAATCCATGCCTTCGAAATCACACCTTCTCTTACCTGTCTAGTTTCCTGCGTCTTAGACAGGTCGTGACGAGTTCCCAAAATGGCCAGGAACAGCGATGTTGAACATTCGATCGAGCTGCGTGCTCCAACGAACCGGGATTCTGGCACGCCAAGTAAGGCTACTTTCAGCAACGATGCTTACGAGCTGGCCAGGGTCGGAAAGAAGGAGGTGTTGAAGGTAACCAACACGCGTGTTTACCCCGAGATTTTACTCCCATCAGCCGCTGAGATCTACCCTTGCTAGCGACGATTTGGTCTGACGAGTACCGTCGGGTTTGCCTGCAGCTTGATGCTGACTTGGGAAGCGGTTATAATGTATGCGATATTTTCTTATTATTTGATTTTCTTTTTCTTTAACCCCTCCTCCCGGTTCCCCACTCCCCCCCTTGCTTTTTATCCCGTCAAATCTGTACATGCTAATAGGATAAATAGGAACATTGGCTTGGGACTCACCAAGTAAGGCCAGCCACGGAATGAACTTGCCTCTGAAAGAAAAATGTCTGTTAACCTTCGTGCAGTGGTGGTCCCGCCGGTCTGGTGTATGGCTTTCTTGGAGTATGGGCAGGCATCATTTCCGTGTTCATTTCGATGGGGGAACTAGCCAGTATGATGCCTTCGGTATGTGTCCGACACTTGCTGCAGCTGAGAATGAGCCTAATTTCTCACCACAGGCGGGCGGACAATATCATTGGGTGAGCATCTTGGCCCCCAGGTCGGCCAGGAAGTTTCTCAGTCATGTCACTGGTATGTGTGCAACTCCATGTGCCGAATATGCGAACCGCGGTCGGAATTGGCTAACGCAAAGGAAAATTCCAGGCTCGGTCTGCATCATTGCGTGGACGGCTGCCCCCACAGCCGCCATCTACCTGGCCGCCAGTGTTCTGCAGAGCACCATTGCCATGAACATCCCCAGCTATGACCCCAAAGGATGGCACATCACGCTGATCATGTGGGCGATTTTGCTCGTCTGCACAGTTCTGAATACTTGGCTGGGGATGATCTTACCGGTCATTGAAGTGCTTATTCTTCTTGTCCATGTGCTTGGCTTCTTCGCCGTCTTGGTTCCGCTGGTCTATTTGGGGCCCAAGGCTGATCCGCGATCGATCTTTACTGTATCCTTCGATTACGGTGGCTGGGGTGATCTCACCTTGGCTACTTTTATCGGATTAAAGGGCACTGTAGCTGCATTTGTTGGTAAGGCAGACTTCCCGCGTCTAATCGACTGCAACATAATGGACTGACTCAGTTTTGTTCACTAGGCACGGATGGCGCTGTTCATGTAAGTGTTTCCTTCTCGGTGTTTAACCGCTGTCCGAGTCAGTCACTAACTCAACTCCTTGCAGATGGCCGAAGAAGTCGCCAACAGCAGCCGGGTCGTTCCCCGCTCCATGCTGTTGGCCCTCATGATCAACGGTGCAACTGGCTTTGCCATTCTGATTGCCTTCCTCTTCACCGCTGGAGACCTGCTGAAGATTGTGGAATCCAGTGCCTCGTACCCCTTCATGTACATGCTGGCGAGCTCGACCGGCAGTAAGGGCGCCGCCGTGGTTCTCTCCAGTATGATGGCCATTCTGCAAGCGTGCGCAGGACTCGCGGGGATTTCTTCCGGCAGTCGGATGCTGTGGTCATTCTCCCGCGAGCAGGCCATTCCCGGCTGGCGCTGGGTGCGACAGGTATGTGATGGACCTAACCTCCATGTTGTTTTTGTTGGGAAGATTCTAATTGCGATCGGTCATATCTACAGGTGAACCAACGGACTCTTGTGCCCTTCCACAGCACGTTGGTGGTGGTTGTCGCGGCCGGTCTGCTCAGCCTGATTAACATCGGGTCGGCAGTGGTGCTGAACATCATCTTGTCGCTGGTGCTGGAGGCCTTCTTTGCCTCATACATGATCTCTCTAACTCTCCTGCTCTATCGTAGATTGCGCGGCGACCTTACCGAGCCGGGTCAAGGCGGCGGTGTCCTCAACTGGGGGCCCTTCCGGGTCAAAGGGTGGTTGGGCACGGCAAATAACATTTTTGCCATTGCCTACTCGATCATCATGATGTTCTTCGGCTGCTGGCCACCGGAGAACCACCCTGCCCCGAAGAATATTAACTACAGCATTGTCATCTTCGCGGGAGTTACCCTCATCAGTATCATCTACTATGTGGGATGGGCGCGGAAGCACTACCAGGGTCCGCTAGCCGAGCTTTAGTTGGGATGCTTTTTACTAACTAAACAGCTCGGGAAATGGCGCAATTCCCTACTTGATCAGGGACTTTTTCCCTACGGTAGTGTCGCCCTAAAATAGTCTACTTTATACTACTTTTTTAATCTAAAAGAAGGAATTCATTTAGTCCGTCCACTCCGTGACAGGGTAACATCGGCTTTCGGCTACTAAATTAGTTAATTAACTGGTAGTTTAGTGAGGTTAACTAATTTATTTTCCCTTCACTATCTATTAGTCAAGTGTGTCAAATACTTTTCTTTCTTTCTTGCTTTCTTTTCTTGTTGTTCCCCTCGATCCCGCGCGCCCCTCAATTTCCCCGTTTCAAATCGATCATCCATCCATCAATCCTTCCCCAAGTCCAGTCCAAGTCCAGTCCAAGTCCAGTCCAGTCCAGCCAGCCCTCTATCTCCCCATCTCCCCCCATCATGACCAAGTCGCAGTTCGAAGTCCGGGAAATCCACACCAAGGAGGAATATGCTCGTCTAGTCGATGTCCTCTGGTCAGCCAACTTCAACCCTTACAAGTGAGTGAGCGCAATTACCACCACACATTCCTTTCCATCCTTCCTTCTTCCTTCTTCCTTCATTAGTTCCTTCCCATCCTCCCATCCTCCTATCCTCTCCTCTCCGCACAGTAGTATTCAAACTAATTTGCCCGGTCGCACCACCACCAAACAGCCCAGTATTCACCGCCGTCCACCCCGTAAGCGGCCATACCGCAGAAGACCGCGTAAAAGACAAAGCCCTCGACACGGAAATCCGCTGGGCCGCGCACGAGAAGAATCCTGCCTCCCATCTCATCTATGTGATCGATACCGAGACCGGTCGCGTGGCCGGTGGCTGCGAATGGCTCATTTTCCACAAGAACCCCTTTCCTAATGGCCCTCAACCCTTATCGTGTACGTGGTACCCGGAGGGCTCCGAACGCGCCGAGTATGCTAGTCGCATGCTCAGTCAGGCCTTTTTTCCGAGAATGTGTTGGTTGCAGAGGCCTCATGCTGGTATATTCTTTCCCCCTTTATTCTGTGTTATCTTCTTTTTTATTTTCTAAGGGGACTAATTTATCGATGATGCGTATAGGTGTAAATGCTATGGGCGTTCACCCCGATTACCGCCGTCGAGGCGTAGGACGCCTTCTCATGCAATGGGGACATGAGAGGATTGACCCCTTGGGATATGAGAGCTGGATCGAGGGCAGTCCCATCGGTCGCTGGTTGTATGAAGAGAGCGGATACAAGCGCGTCATCAGTCTGAATATCGACTTTGCGAAGAAGAACCCCAGTGATGAGTGGAACAGGTTGGTGCATGAATGTCAACCGCCCGCTATTCTTTTGCTGTGGCGCCCTCCGCGCGGCGAGTGGAATGATAAGGTGCCCCCGGGTCCCTGGGCGGTTACCGAGAATACCTGGAAATAGGTTCGTCGTTCTGCCAGGAGTGTTTTGACTTAGATGTAGAATAGATGAGATGATGATGATTGATATGATGATGGAATTAGAGACTTCAGCTCATTGTGTTTTTTCTTGATTGTTGATACTCGGGACGTTCTGACGGCAAGGCCGTTTCCCCTCATGCAAATTAGGTTTCGCGTCCAACTCTCTCTGGTGTCCAGACCAGCCATCATGCGGTCATAGTGCACGCCTTAAAGCCAAAGTGCCTTTAGGTTGGATGTAACGACATGCTTGTCTGTTTCATGTCCATTCTTCAATTGGATGATGCGTGGGATTCCCTGCGGATAGCAAATGGCATGCAAAGCTTCCTTTCCGAACAGCTGACTCTCGTCGTGTAACAGCCATCAAAATCTGTCTAGCCAGCATCTCCGCAAACGGACGAGCTCTGAATATCTCACTCTTTCAGGCCACCCGTAGCTTCGAGTATATTACTCGCTCGTTGCATCAGTGGCATACAATCTCTGTCATCCATCTCTGCAGTTATAGTTATGAACCAAATGTCACATCAACAACATGCACACAGAGGAAACATTCGACTTCATCATAGTCGGAGCAGGCGTTGCGGGTAATACCCCCATAACAACCACACCCGTCCTCATTGACAAGCAACAGGCTGCGTCTTAGCAAGTCGAATCTCGCAAAGTCGTCCCGACTTACGCATCCTGCTCATTGAAGCAGGCATCGAGAAAGATGATCGGACATCTGCCGCAATGGGCTTCGTGGCAGGGTTCGACTCAGATCTCGAATGGAATCTTCGCTCGGTGCCGCAGGAGCGCGCTTTCGGAGGTGATACGGTTTGTTTGGCCTCTGGCAAGATTGTCGGAGGAGGGTCGGGGGTTAATTATCAGGTGTATACGCGGGGCCCGGCTGTTGATTAGTGAGTTCCCCTCGGGGAGTGGGGGTGATATTATGTTTCCGGAGATTGATGCTGATATGGGCCTGTTGGGACAGTGACCAATGGGCAGATTTAGTTCAAGACCGGAGATGGTCGTGGAATGGTCTTCTGCCATATTTTAAGCGGGTCGAGACATGGTACCCTTCTGTGGAGATGAAGAAGAGAGGTCTTCTCACGATTGATTCTCATGGAGATCGTGGACCGATCAAGGTAGCTATCGCACTTTACTGGCATGAGGAACCGTATTGATATTGTATAGGTCAGTCATGCGACGAATAGTGGCAAGCCACGCAATTATCCGTTGCGGGAGAAGAGTCGCAGATTTCACGAATTTCTCGGTCGCAAGCAGGCAGACGATATGAATAGTGGAGAGCAGCTGGGGTATTCGGAGGCTTTCAGTTCCTCCTATGCAGGACTGAGGAGCTTTGCGAGTAGCTACCCTTTGGGGAGCAATGTCACTCTCTGGACGAAAGCAACGGTGGAGAGACTCATCATGACCGGAAGGACTGCGGAAGGCGTCGTTGTTGCGCGAGCAGTGGGAGATCAGATTGAGCGTGTCCAGGTCAGGGCTCGAAAAGAAGTGATTCTGTCGGCAGGAGCATATGGATCACCCAAAATACTTTTACTCAGGTGGGTCAGCACTAGCTGCTTCTGAGAAGTGAGGAGCCTAATAACAGTACCAGCGGCATCGGCCCAGCAGCAGAGCTGAAGCGACACAACATCACCCCGGTCGCAGACCTCCCCGTGGGGAAGAACTATGCTGACCATCCGCATATATTCACTTACTGGACGATCGACGAGTGCAATGCTACCCTAGGTGACGGGGAAATGGAGACCGATCAAGTCCATTGGCTAGCGGGCTTGCCATACGATTGGATGTCCTTTGCGCCTGCAGACACGAAAACGCAAGAGATAGCCAAGAAAATACTGAGCCCAACTGAGCGAAGTCGGTACTTGGCTGACGGGAAGATGCAACTCGAAAATTTTATCGTGTATGCTGTTTCTCCAAGCCCGCAGAAGAAGGGACACTGCTAATCAAGTCAGCTACACCGCCGTCGACACGTCCGCTCGCAAGAAACCCCTCGAAGGCTGGCCCGGTAAGCGCGTCATCAGCCTCATGCACGTTCTCGTCGACTCGGTGTCACGGGGTACTCTCACGCTGCGCTCATCTGACCCTGCTGACGCACCCGTGCTCGATCCCAAACTCCTTGCGTCCCCGATTGACCGATCAGCGTTGTATGAGAATGTGCGGGAGACTGCGCGAGCCATCCAGGCCGTTGAGGGTCTCAATGCTGTTGAGTTCGGTGTGGATGATTTTCTCCGGGATAACTGGTCTAATGAGGCGATCGAGGTCCGGGCGAATCGGAGTGGTGGTAGCACCTATCACTACTCAGGGACTTGTGCGATGGGAGAAGTTGTGGACACTGAGTGTCGAGTCTATCAGGCTGAGCGACTGAGGGTTGTGGACTCGGGCATTATTCCGCTCCCGTTGGCGGCGCATTATCAGGCGCCTACATATGGTATTGCTGAACAGGTAGGTACTGATCATGATGGCATGGTGCTGCTGCTGATATATCGATTATAGGCCGCAGACATGATTCTTTCCGCAGTAGCTTGATCAACCCAGATCGCGCCTAATGCAGAATTGTGAATGACCAGAGAGACACGATACTCGAGACGGACTTTAGTCAAGTGCTGTTCTCGTAAGGCCCTTGCTTTCTACGATGTGCCCAAGAGTGGGTTACCATGGTGGATATAGGGTGTGCGCGACCGCAAACTGTAATGAAGGCAGATGGGACTAGAAATGAAGCGGGGAGAGAATAATAGTTGCGACCAATAAAAAAATAAAATCTAAGACTATCACTTCTGGTACGGAGTGTAGATGCAAAAGAAAAAAGAAACGACCGAGACGTGACTCGAACACGCAACCACTGCCACATCCACTACCGGAAGGCAGCGCGCTACCATTGCGCCACCCGGCCGTACTTGATATTTGTTCCAACTCCTTTTGCCTTATAACTAAGAGTTAAAGCTTCGTTTCGCAAGAGCTGCTTTACGGACAGGCCGGATTGATAGGCGGCGAATCTGTGTGTCAACCTTAGATTTTCCATCTTAGTTCGGTTGTGTAGCTTGTAAGGGGCGTTTATAATGTATTAAGTATGTAATGGAACTACTATTCGCGGGTAAAGAAGTTCGTGCTACTATGCCCATCTGGACCGTGGCAAGATATATATTCTTGGTCCAGTTTGCTCAACATAGTATTGCAGCTCGCAGAATGAGCAGACCAGTGATTGCACCTGCAAGCATCACGACACTGACCCTGTTTGCCACCATATAGCACTAGTAACTCACCAGTATACAGCTACAACTAAAATTTACGATCGAACATAAACCCTTTACATTGCAAGATAGCGTCAACATGCCGATCCACAGATTAAGTGACACAGTTAGACCAAGCATCGAGTCTGCAGGTAAGCTCCATTGGCCACCGAGGTAGAGCTACTTAAAACCGACACATCCAGTTCAAGATATAGAATCCTGCGTCCACTGGCAGCTGGCGATGCGCTGAATGCAAGTTAGATGCGAGCCACGGCGCTGTCGACCGGACGGCGACGCTAAGCGAACAGAAAGCTTAGCAACTAGCGCAATACCAAGTAGCTAATCTACCAAGGTTTCATTGGCCAATTTATCCGTCAAATCGCGACCCTGTCCGTGCTCAAAACAGGCTGGAATCGGAGTCACGACTCGTCCGCCTGACGTGAGATTTAAGTGGATGTTCAGCTTTCCTTTGTCTTGGGTGGAGCAAGAAATACCCCGTAGCCACACGCTACTGCAGCCAACAAACGACGTTGCCTCACGCAAGCTGCCATGTAATGGCTTCTGAGCCCCTGTAGTTGTGTAGTGCGACTTAGCAGTATATGGTGCCCTTAGTGACAGCCTTGTACCCCTCATTTAGGCTACCAGGATGCGCTAGCGACAGATACATATAAGCCGCAAGTGCTCCCCTCTGTCACCCATAATTTGACTACACCGTAAGCTCACCCACTGTACCATTATCATTCGGCCATCATGGCACCCACTATCCTCTTCGTCCCCGGTTTCTGGGAGGGCCCCAAAGTCTTCTCCCCCGTATGCGATCTCCTGCAGGCTGCCGGTTTGAAGACCGATGTCTGCACACTACCCAGCACAGGAACCACCTCGCCCGGGAACCCGACTATGGCCGATGATATAGCCGCCGTGCGCGACCATCTGACGAGCATCGTGCAGCGCGGAGAAGAGGTAATTCTCGTATTGCATTCAGCCGGTGGATTTCTCGGCAGCGCTGCCATGGAGGGCCTCAGCAAGTCGGCTGTTGGACAGGGTGGAGTCGTCAAGATTGTCTTCTTGACTGCAGCGGTTTTCCCCGAAGGCCACGAGCACGAGGATATGCCATTTGCTGTTGTCGAGGTTGGTTATCCCGTCTATTGTGTTTCTTGTTCCCATCATCTCGTGATTGTTGCCTCCGCATCTTTCCTTGGTCAAAAAATATCATGACTGACGGGCGTTTTGACAGGGAGGTGCGATGTACTGTGCCAAGCCCGAGGTGCTTCTTTTGGACGATGTCCCCGAGCCAGAGAAGGCAGAGTGGCTGGCTGAGCTTAAGCCCCAGCCGGCTGATGGTTGGAACGGCACGGTACCCTACGCGGGGTGGAAGGATGTGCCCAGTGTTTACCTCGTCTGCGAGGGAGATAACGCTCTTCCAGCGGGCCTGCAGGAGCAACTAGCGAACCTGGCCGGAAGCCAGATTGAGCGGTGCAGTGCTGGCCACATGCCACAGATAAGTCAGCCTTCGCGGGTGGCAGAGGTTATTCGTGCTGCAGCGGCGTCTACTTGAGGAGAGCAAAGATTAGTGCAAGAGGGCGATGGGGGATAAGATATATCGAGCAAAAGTGATATGGGGCACTCTATATCTGAAAGTGCAATATGATTATAAATGGGAGGGAAATGGTGTATAATGTGAACATTAATGAGCAACAAAGATACTATTGTACATTTATTCGGATTCATCCGACTCAATTCCTCGGCCATTAATGGCCAGTAGCTGGACATCACTGCATATCTGTGAGTCGAAAGAAGCCTTGGTTTGGGGTAAGCACTTACAAGACGAGGGTTGAATTGCCAGGAATAAACGGAGAAGCTCCCCTGGGAAACAAATCAGCGCGAATTCCAAACTTTGTCCATAGAATAGAACTTGCTTCTCGCCGTATCCATAGTGACTGTAGTACAAATGAAATGGTTAGTAGTGGACATGTTGAAAGAAGATAGCCATTGTGAATAACACGTACGGGCCGAAGGTAAGATATGCTCTTTCACCCAGACTCATTCCCAGGATACCGACATCCCATCCTAAAACTGATCAGCCTAACTTGCACGGATTACTGGGCATCGTCTGAATGACACACCTTTGATAACCTGGCCGACACCGACCTTGAAAGTAAAAGGAAATCCCCGTTTAATACTGCTATCGAATCTGCAGCAGAACAAACAATCATTAGTACTTAGAACAGCCCAGGCCATGCAAAGAAGGCTGAAACAAACGGCAAGCCGTGTCTTCCGGATGGATAGGAACATACCGACGCCCTCGATTCCTGGACCGTGCCGGGTCGTAAAGATAGCCGTGGTAATGCACAGTCACCATGTCACCTGGCTTTGGGTAATCCACCCCATTGCCCGGACGCAAAATGTCCTTGATGAAATCGATAAACCCCATATTTTTTGGACGCGCAGTCTGGCAGTCTCCTAATGAATTGTGGGGAAACAATGGGGATGTGGACGGGGCACGTCTCCCTGCCAGTAGGTCACATGACGCGTCGAGATTGTAGCGGAACGGAAAAAGTTAATGGTTTAAGCTTGCAGAACAAGCTAAGCTACATGATACGTAGTATATCTGCTTCACTGCTGTAGGATAGATGGACTTCATGGATAGAGAATTCACTAGATAGAATAACACAGCAAAGTACCAATTTCAGCTAGACTTGAAGCCAATTTTCATGAATTTTGACTTCAAAGCAGTAGTTGTAGTACGTTTATGCCTGAGGAATCAATACTTCACTGACAAGTGTGAATTTGTTTGACTGTATTCACGCCTTCTCACTAGTTGCCCTGAAACACATCCTGTCCTTCACTAAGCCAAAAATTCACATCTGCTAAGCATAACGAGGGATTTTTGCTATTGGATAAAAATATAACAAGGTTGCACAGCAATTCAATCAAAAGACGGCGCATCCTCCGCTGAATCTCAAGGAGGGAGTTAACCGTTGTTATTCCACTATCCTGACTGGAATTCGCCACAGAAGACAACGGCACTGTCTACCATCATGCACGGAGATATTGCTATCATTCATCGAGCTACGCCTGGAACCAAAGGGCAGGGCTGGACAGACTCGTCACTGTCATGCCGCTAGCGAAGGGCCCCCTTTTTATACCCCGATTTCCTCTCCAGGGACCAAGATGTTTCCTATCTCCTCCAGCACCGGCAGTAAGACACTTTGCTATCATATCAAGACATTACCATAGCAAGAGTGCATTGCAGAAAAGCCTCTCTGTCAATCAACATGCCTGCCTCACGCCCCAATAGACAGGGCAGGCCCAAGCCCTCTGAGCCTGATACAAGAAAACATGCAATGCGCGCCGGCACTAAACATGGGAAGATCTCCAACGAAAATGCAAGAGAGTCAGAGAAGGAGACGTGGACCGAGGCCAATAAGCACCTGCTGAACCAAGTGTCTGGTGTCAGCGATGAAAGTCCGATTGGTGAACGCTGGGCTGAAGGGTATTCATGTCCGCCCTATATGTCGGCTGATTCGGAGGCTTTCCTAAGTCCCGAAGAGATCACCGCCATGCCTCGTCCCACCTTCTACAGACAAGTATGGAGCAGGCCCAACTCTCTCGTGCGGCCAATGGAGCCCTTGACACCTGACGACAGCCCCGAGAATGAGGAATGTCCCCGGAGGCCCAAAGGGATATCTGCCAAGGACGACAAGAAGGATCCTGAACAACTCCGCCGGTCTTCCAGACAATCTACCACCGGCAATACCAGCTTAAGTTCCGACCTTGTGAGCTCCGCCATACCCAACTCACAGGGACACATCAAGAAGTATTCACGACACCAGAGACGTTCGGTTCCATACTCTCGACCTAGCCGTACCCCCAGACCGAGCCGTATCCATTCTCTGAATGCGTGGCTCAGTCGGATGCAGGCTTGCTTGAGTGAGGTAGACATTAAGGCTATCGACCAGCGAACGGACCGTGTTGGGCTTCGGGATTACAACCTTAGCCATGTCATTGTCAGCCACCGAACGCATCCAGTCGAAGAGACCAACTTTATCATGCTCGTTTGGAAAGATGTTGCGGGCCCAACTGCCGTCGATTGGCCGACCTTGCAAGTTACCCTCAAAGATCGGATGAGCAATGCGTACACCACGCAAAATACCCGCGGAAGCCGGAGGGCAGTTTACGGTGCACTCGTGGTGGGCCAGCTGGCCCAGTTCTATGTCTTTGTGGGAGAGGGTCCTGCTCAACTGAGCCTCTCGCTCTTTGAAGAGGGCAGAGAGACCCTAAACATCGAGCATGATGGGGACTTGGTCGATGGTCATCTGTCATCGATTGACAATGAATTCTCAGACGAAGTCTTTGATGACATTGCCAACGATCCGAGCTTGCCGATAGCGGCGGCTCGTTGTATTGATGATGTCTTCTTGCCTGAGACCTTGTCTTCGGGTGCGTTTGATCTGTTGCGGCAGCCCGAGATCGTGTCGGAAAGGCTATTCTCGGATGCCTCCGATGCAGGCTCCGGAGGTTCATTCGAAGCCTTCCTAAGGGAGGTCACAAGGCAATATGAGGAGAGCGAACATAACGACGAAGCAGACCAGGACGAACCTGGAGAACCCCAAGAAGATAAACAAGTCGACGAACATAAAGTACGTGAAGAAACCGGACGGAATCACGGAGCCGTATGCCAAGATGTGACCAACGCCATCGACGATGGATGGCTCGTCAGGAAAGCGCTCAAATACATCGGAGAAGGAGTGCTAGACAAAGCAATCAAGGCCGTATGTCTACCGGGAGAACAGACGGACACAGATACCGATGATGAGGAGGGCAAGTTTATCATGTCCAGTGCCTGCTGAAGTGGTTGGAGATTCCAACTCTGGTCATATGACTTCAAAGAAAAAGTCCACTGTTTTTACTGCAGAACTTCCGGACACTTTGTTGAAGATAGCTTGAAAATATGACTGTTGCTTACCATTGAAAAACCTGATGCCTTCGTAAAATGTCCATATTAGCTTGACTGTTACAGGGGGAGCTGAGGTAAGAATATTGTGAAGCTGACAGTGCAGCTGCCGGCTGGGACATATGCAGAGCTTATATACGCTCTCTAGCTTGCGCACGAACCCATGAGCAACGTAAATTATTGTGTGAATGTCTGTAGTAGCTTCTGCTTGGTTAAACATGGGCTGGGGCTGTAGAGTAATCTCCACTTCGGACAAATACTCGGAAGTTTGATTTATGGGTCCAGAGTGTCAAATTAAGTGACAGGTAAACTTATATGAATGTTGAAGCATTGTGCCACGAGTTGGAAGGCACATGCCCACATAGCAGACTATTCGACCACTATTCTGGCACATTAGCTCTTTTTGACCTCTATCCGTGAAGGCCAGATGAAACTAGCTTCCTAATACCTAGTTCCATATTTTTATGGGTAGTATTTAGGATCAATCCAGCTAACATTCTCAATGCAATTGATCTCCTCTTGTTGAAATGCTGGCTATGCAGGTGCTGCAGCTCCCAAATAGTATATAACAGTCTACAAGCTCGCGCGGTCAATCAACTCGAGAGTTTACTTCGGATGAACATGACCATCGCATCCGTGTACAATTTGCTAGTCGGCACAGAATGACCACCCGGGTGAATGAGCACTTTCTCTTCCTCAGCACCCGTGGTCGCATCAATCAGAGTGCGACTTCTTTTGTCGTACACAATATCATCGAATTGCCCATTTACATGGAGCATCGGCCCTGATATCTTTGGCATATAAAAGGCTTTGTATCGAAGGTTCAATGCAGCGAAACCACAGCAGCTGATTGAGAATTTGATAGGGTGGACTCCATCGAATGCCTTCGGGAATGGAATACCTCCATTTTCGACCTCGACTTTCTCGAAGACACTCTTCCTGCCCGGCTCAAGCATGCTTGTGATAAGTCCGGTCAAGAATCCCCCTTGAGAAAATCCAATGACCCCGGCAAAGGGCCCCTGCGAGCGCATAATATCACCAAGCTTTTGCAATCCATCGAGCAAGCCTGGAAATTCATCGTCGTCGTCAACCTTGTAGAACCATCCAAAACCTGGATCGGTCCCCGGTATATAGCGGGCCCAATCGGTTGGCTTGAGTCTCCAGGTGCCATCTGGGTATACGAGCTCTACGCCATCCGGATAATCGGGATGATAACCAGGGGCAGGCGCTACTGGAAAGGCTTCGATAAGGGCCTTCTCCAGGTCAAGTACTTCTGAGCGAAAGAACTCTCCGGTTTCAGTATAGCCTATCAACGTAGATTTATGATTAGTGGTGGTCATGGTATCTGGGTTTGCGGTTATTGTGGTACCATGAATCATAAGGATTTTGAGCTTAAATGTCTTTGCTCTTGTCATTATAGCGAATGTTTCAAGCGTAGCAAGGCCGTTTGAAGAGATATGGGGTGGTGTTAATTTCTTATGATGGTTTGGGTTTACGACGAGATTGGCATTCAGCGTCTTATTGATGACTAGATGCGGGGTACTTGCATGATACATGCACACGCGTCAACTAACAATATGAATGCCCAACGACACTGACTTTAATGCACAATTTGCAGTATCTAGAACTTTAGCCACACTGAGCGATGTGCGTCACTGTCTACAATAGTGAGCGTATGGGAAGATGAGCGCTTTCTTATCTCAACGTAATCAATTCCTTCGGACACGTTGCCAAAGTAACTATTCCTTATCAATTATCACCTACCGAAAGCTAGAACTATTATATTCCATCCAATCACTTGATGCCCACTGATAACGCTGTCCCGCAAAGTACGACCTACATTGATAGATCGAGTCGGCCTTCAGCTCTCTCTTGCTCTGGCCTCCTCAAGTGGATCATCCCATATATTGCCCGACGAAGACCTACAAAGTACTGGAACAGATGGTTACTGGCGAATAATTGAAGTGTTGTCTTTACTATTATAATATTAGTAAGCATCTCAATATCAGGATCCGGGAGAAATGGAAGACCGTAGTTAGACGTTTATAAGCTTGATAGAGCCAATTATCACAAACTAGCACTACATCTATATTAGCATACTTGCTTCTAGGGGAACCACTTCTCTGAGAACCTGCCTTATTTATATTCTGTAGATGTAGACCTGATTTATCCTCACATTTGGCTGAGTAACATGATGTCATATAGAGTTAGGGACAGACCCACAAAGATGATTTCATCGATTCAATGCATAACTAACCACTGCTTCTCCCATCCCTGCCTATTGAGATTGGACCGCAAACCGTATACAGTGTACTCATCAAACCTGGCGATACTCGAGAGTGAACAGCAGTTCCGGTCCAGCTATTACCGGGCAGGGATAAGAGTAACCATTTATTCTCAACAATCACCACCACAGCCCTCAAAATGTTAGGCAAAGTCGTCCTCGAAGAAGCCTACGAGCGACCAAATATGAAAGAAAAGTCCAACCATGAGGCTGGTCTCTACATCGCTCCCAATGACCGTCCCCGCTACATGCGTCAAATCAACGACATCAACCAAGAACGACTGAAACTAGCCGACGCACACGGCGTGGGATACACCATCATCTCTCTCACCGTTCCCGGCATCCAAGGGATCTTTGACAAGACCGAAGCTGAGCGAGTGGCCACTGAGACCAACAATTGGGCAGCGGAACAGATCAAAAACCATCGGGACCGTCTGGGGGCTTTCGCTTGCCTCTCAATGCATGATCCGGCTCAGGCCGCGAACGAACTGCGTCGGTGCGTCCAGGAACTAGGATTTCACGGCGCGCTGCTGTGTAGCTTTCAGCATGCAGGTCCAGATGGTGAGACGTACTTGTTTTACGACCAGCCAAAATATGATGTGTTCTGGAAAGCTCTAACAGAGCTGGACGTCCCGCTGTACATCCACCCTGCTGCTCCGACCGGGACCATCCTCGAGAAACTCTATGCCCAGCGACCTGCGCTTATCGGCCCGCCTCTATCATTTGCCAACGATGTCAGTCTCCATACGTTGGGAATCATCTCCAATGGAGTTTTTGATCGCTTTCCAAATCTTAAAATCATCATTGGTCATCTAGGAGAGCACATTCCCTTCGATTTCTGGCGGATTGACCATTGGTTCCGGGATGTGAAGAAACCAATAGCGGATGAGGAGGGCCGGGTCATGGCTCAGAAGAGCCTCTACCACTACTTTAAGCATAATATATGGCTTACGACTAGTGGTCACTTCTCTACTCCGACTTTGAAGTATGTGGTCAATGAGATTGGTGTTGACCGGGTGCTGTTTAGCGTCGACTACCCGTATGAAACGACGGAGAGTGGCTGTAACTGGTGGGATCATGACAAGGACGCTATTGTTGAGGCTGTGGGAGGTGTCGACAATTATTATGCTATTGGTCGGGAAAACGCGAAGAAATTGCTGAGGTTGGACAAGTTTCACGATAGTGATGCTCGATGAGGTAGCACCCATCTATCGGCTTAATGCGGCTCATTCGCAATTGTATGTGGTGCCTTGTGCTAAAACGTGAGGATAAAGTCAAAAGTTGGAATTCAAAGATCAGTTCGTAGTATATCATCAGGAAGTATTTAATATTATATAGTTTAGATGAGTCGAAAGCTCAAGAATCCATCACATTGCTGCATATAGTCCATTTACCACTTCACATACAAAGTCTTTGCGACGCTGTTCGTAAATCGGCCGAGTCAGTGAGTATCTGAGCCACGCGACTCCCAACAGCAGCAGCAAGTCACTACAGTCATACATTCCCGCTCGCCGTGCCGTCCGTGCCTCCAGATAACCGGAACTAGCTGCACTTGCATTTCTTCTCGGGTAGTCCCTTACGGATCGGACACCCAACTCTCTATACCCAGAAGCAAGAGTGTCCCGGATAACGCCGGCGGAGAACCGCCACAATGACTGCCAACAACTTTCAGGCGCTGATACGCTTATACCCACGGAAAATTCCGTTGTGTAACCTATCCACCACTGTGCGCGTGAGGTAGAAGGTTTTCACAACCAGTGACCGTGACCGGTCTCTGCATGGTGGAGTAAATGCGTGGGGATGGATGTAAGATACTGCCTCCAGACGGTTTATCTTGGCCCATCGGGTCAAAGCGGCTGTAGCTGAGGTGAACGTCGTTGTAACCGGTACTTTTGAGAATCCGTCTGGAGGGGCATTGAGGATCAGTGTGTGGGTGATCTCCTCGTGATTTGCATCTGGCATATACCGGGATATTTCCGAAAGAGTCGATCTAGTTCCGATAGAGCCGAGGCAGGCGATCCCCGGCACTACCCCGCTTAGCCGCCTGACTGTCTGTCGAAAATAATGAATATCTCAATGGTGCTGTGTCCAACAGGAGATTGAGTGTCTCGTATTAGACAAGGTGCTCAACTTCCCATTATCGACAGTATCCGAATTCAGACATCCAGGGAGATGCACTCTTGGAAAAGGGAATCCAGATTCTGGTACTTCCCATGGAAGAGAAGGCTTGTGATCGACTGACTGTTGTAGCCAGTAAGCTTGGGCGTTCCGCCTCCGTCATCCACCGGCTGAGTGACGGCAAAAATATCTCGGCCGATTGCCCTCTGTTGATTGATGATCTTGACCACATGAAAAGTCTGATAGATCGGAAATGCCCCTTCTTCTGTTGGTTGCAGGTTTATGAGCGCTTGTAACCAGTCCTGGATCTCCAACCCGACTGATAGACTCTGGCATCGGAGAATACCCGCCAGGAGTAAGCCTGAGAACCCGATGGTGTAGCTATTTTTGGTGATTGATGTCTGCATATCGCTCCACTGTGCGATACGGACTAATGTCTGAACCCAATACTCTTCTTCATTACACTCCCGTTCGTGCTGAGGGGTATCAGAACTGTAGAGGAGTTGTAAGACCCCGGTGCACTGCATGGCTCGCGCAACCGCGTAGTATGCGTAGTTCAGCGCGGCATCGTGGGACTGAAAACGGATGGTAGTACCGTTTGTGTCGCTGAGCTCGTATATTGGCTGCTCAGATGGCGGAAGTTGCAACACCCACGCATCCAGCTTTGCCGCTTCTTGATGCAATAGAGCAGTGCAATAAACATAGCGCTCGTCGACATCGAAACCACTAGCATCGTCCGACTGCAAATTCCGAAACTGCTGCAGCACGGCGTTGAAATTCAATCGGTGTGATTCACACATGATGCTAAGAACTTTCACACGCCGCTCA
The DNA here is from genome assembly GCF_003344945.1 of Aspergillus welwitschiae. NCBI lineage: Eukaryota > Fungi > Ascomycota > Eurotiomycetes > Eurotiales > Aspergillaceae > Aspergillus > Aspergillus welwitschiae. The sequence goes on along the minus strand of NW_020798705.1, from coordinate 195,783 downwards.
TGCAATGTCTGCGGAACGTCTAATAGGGAGGCCGGTAAAGGTATCGATGGGAGATGCTGACAAACTTCTATCGAACTGAAATAGGCCCGAGCCCACCAGACAACATACCGGATTTGCATCCATGAAGCAAGCAGCGACTTTGTGGCTGCGTCTTTGACGCCGTTATGCCATTCAAGAAGATTCATCATGCCCCGGACGTGAGTATAGAAGCCCTGAAAATTCCCCATAGCTTGCTCTAGATGAGCGAACAGAACAAGCACAATCAGTATTGTGGTAGGGTTCTGATGGTAGTCTTGTGATTGCATGATGGCCAGCTTTTGGATCGCGGACGAGTAGTATAGATGACTCCGTGTCTGGTGAACCAGACTAGGGCTCAATGAGCACATCGACCCGGACGATTCTGTTCTGTGCTCGGCCTGAATGCGGCCAATATTGCAGGCAGATAAAGCTAGGAGGGCGTCGTTGAGAATGGGATGGCCAGCGGCCAATGAGGTGGCGAATTTGAATATCGGGTGCAAGGCTGGCAAGCAAGAGCCCTCCCAGTAGGTGGTATAGAAGATATCGCGGTCCGTCGTTTGCAATGACCGGATAATGTCATAGCTTCCGATAGAGGGAACATCTTGTGCGGCTCGAACGGCCGATGTTTGGTCTCCGGCCGGTGTTGGGGTTGTCTCTTCTGACGACACATTGGACGCTGTTGCTGTTGCTAGTGGCTCTGGTGGTGGTCTTGGGTCGTCGACTGTCGTAACTTGGAATTTGAAAGCTGGTCTAGCATATTCACAGATCTTTCCAAGTCTCGCGCAGGTTCCGCATTTTGGCTTCCGCTCATCACACTTGGTTCTGCGACTGCGGCAACTTTTACAGCCATTGCGGGAGCGGATGATGTTTGTCTTTTTAGGTCTTGGTGGTGCCGGTTTGTACATGTGATAGGATGAGGAAGTGATATATTGTATTTTTGCCTAAAAACCCGTTTCCTAATGTCAAACCAGCGCGTCCGATGACAGCCGAGGGCAATGGCGGGGGTTGAGTCACTCTTATTATAGCGCACGAGATTATGCACAGAGTCAATTGAAACGCTAAACCAGATTAGGAAATGCTTATCTCCGATAGAACCGGTACAAACTAGCTATATCATTTTTATTCTATTCTATTGAAGCGGACTTTAGTGCCTTCTTTTTATCAATCAACTCCCCTCGTTCCTGAACCAAAGCTGAAATAGCTTGTCCTGTTTCCCCGCCCATGGCTGCAAACCCCCTAACCACGCCGTTCCGGTCCCCTGGCCTCATCTCCTGACTCATCTTGTACTTGCCCTCAATCTTGGTAATCTCAATCCGGATCCCTACCACGTTCCTCTGCATCAGCTCGATGTATCGCTCAGGTGCATCTGCAACCTTCCACGGCTGTGGCCGGTCTCCTCCGGTGAATCCCATGATCCGTCGCTCGCACTGTTCCGACAGATCGTGTATCTGCTTCCATAGGAAGGCGCCCGCCTCTGGGGTCCTGGAATCATAATACAGGGAGAGCTTGCCGTAAATTTGAACGGCAGAGTAGTTCCATGTTGGGACTACCTTGCCGGTGTCAGGCTTCGTCTCGGTGTAAAATTTGGGAGTCACATAGTGATCATGGCGTCCGTTGAACACCACCAGGACATCGCGTTCGAGCGGAAGGATATTCGGTGGCGCTCCGTTGGTAAGCTCGAGCATGGATTTGGCTTGGGGATTCTGCTTTGCAATATGTGCACGAAGTTGTGGGTTGGATGATGAGTTCTCTTCGGTCTTGGGGTGGTCTAGCACGAAGGGGACGTGGGTGCATTGGAGAAAGTCCTGGGCGGAGGAGTCAATGCCCGTAATGAGCATACCGAGGGGGTTCTCCTTGATGAACTGAAGGAGAACCTCCTCATCGGTTTCAGCGTGTGCACTAGCAAAGAACATGATGATATGATGGTCTCAAGGAAGTGTATAGTTTGTTTGAAGCCTAAGGGCAGGGTACCGGGGAAAAATGGCTCAACTTTATACTACTGTGATGACTACTTATCTGGCTTTGCCACTAGCAATCCTGGATCATTCAGAGCGCTCGAATCATCTATGTTAATAATAATCCAAAGGGTTTGATTTGACCAGCTGTTGTGACTCTAGTCTCATGCCTTTCGCTCCATGTCAAATCTTCGCTCGGCATCGTTTTCGCGCACCCGATCCGGTAATTATGGGTTGAGACCCACTTTCGGTGGGAGATCCGATCGTTCTCGTTCACCCGATTGGGATTACACTTGCCTCTGCCACTGTCAGTTATAGCTGGATATTTCGTGACGATCTCAAATTATGGTGACCCAATCAGATCTGCGAAGGGGACATTACTATAATTGGTGTGCAGATGCGATGCACTATCAATTTAGACAGAAAAGTCTTTGTTTTTCAAGTTCGGCGTTGACGACAGTCAGTAATTATTAAGGGTACAAGCACCTGCTAGTCTCTTGTAGCATTGACAGCATGAGATGAATACAAATCGCTCATAACTCGCCCATTCAGTTTAACAAAATCTCCCAGCACGTCCAACACAATGGCTGCCCACGCACCACTACGCATCGCAGTCCCTATCAACACACCCCTTGGCAATGAGTTCTGGAACGATGTCTGCGGGTCTTATCAGGATGCCTTTGATCTCATTGCACCAAACGCCCAGGTCGGTATGTGCGATCCCGTGTTTGAAGGGAATTCTCCCAACCCCCAAGGTTATGACTTGATCGTCTTGAGTGGAGGGAAAGCCGATGCCTCATCCTCGGAACCCTGGGTGCTTGGTGTTCTGGACTTCCTCCGTAGGACTGCGCGGGAGTCACCAAAGACTAAGATTCTGGGCATCTGCTGGGGCCACCATGCTATATCGAGGGCATTTGGTGGAGAAGTGCGAGCCGTTCCTACGGGACCCATTGTAGGTGTCGCAGCCACCCTGCTCACCATAGCCTACAGATTGACGTATCAATTACTATAGGTCGGCCCTGAAGATGTTAAGTTGACTGAAGCTGGAATGAAGCTTTTCTCTACCCGATCAGGTGTCAAGACCTACGTGCGCTGTTTGATGGCTGCCCTTTGGTTGTTCGCCCTGCTGATGATTCTCCCCAGAGGTTACCGGAGTTTCATGTACGAGAGGTGGACCAACCTGGAGTAGGCTTTGTTTACCTGATGGTAAATCATGACTTGTTTGTTAATCAAGATGATGTGTACAATGGCAATTTTTCGGAGTGGGAACTACAAGACTACCTGAAGAGGCTAGAACAGCCAACAGATGGAGTTTTAGTGCTGAGGCGGGTGGTAAAGTGGGTTAGAGAGTGAATACTACTCTTGATTAGGGTTGTAGCTTTGTGACAGGGACATAATGACTCATAATAATACCATTGATTATGGTCAAGTTTCTGTGTACAGTGTATCGGGAAAAGCCCACATACATTGTCACTAATTTTCAAGACGGTCGAGTGACAGTCATAATGGCTACCAGAAAATAGAGTCAGCACATTGAATTTACCGCTTTTATTAGCCGGTATATAATTGTCTTTTTGTTGTGGTGCTGGATGACTCAATCGCCTTCTCCAAAATGCCAAGAACTATACTCGATCTCCGCGGAGGCAATATTTTAGAATTCCTGGACCTGGCAACTTCAACCACGGAAGAAACATCTATAGAAGCAGAAAGAGAATGGTATCCAATTTGAGGCTTCAATAAGGCATGTGTGCCTAAGATACCTCGGAAGGATGATATCGAAGGTAGACGGAATTGCCATTGCCGGCTGTAGCCTTCTTGACTTGCTTTCATTAGTCCATTTCTGTACGACGGATTATTGCAATAGCAGTTCGTGTTAAGAGCCATTTTTGCCGGCATCTGATCCTTTCGAAGTATCACTGCAATGACTGATCCCTGTATCCTCTTTGCTGTTCCGACGCTATCCGGAAGTAAACATGCCACTGTTGATGCTCCCCCGAATGCCAAGAACCCACTTCCCCCACATCCTTCACTCTTCCTCTTCTTCCGGCGTGAGCAAAGTAGCATATTTCATCAACCATTATCCCAAGCTGAAGTGATTTGTACGGCACTTTCAGGTTTCTTGTCATTGACTCTCAAAAATCGATACTTCCACAAAGTAGCAGTCCTCTTAACACCGGATAAAAGCACACCATGTCATCCCCGAATCCCGTCGATGCCCCGCAGCATGTCCTACAGCTCCTTTCCGAACTTCACAAAAAGTCCTTGGAACAGGAAGCTCTGATTTCCAAGAACGGCAAGTTTATTTCCACGACTCTTCTCGGCAAGCTAGAAGACAAAGACGCTGCCGCCAAGCAAGCCGAATTCGACCAAGTCATGCTCGACAAATTCATCGCGCTGGACGAAGACAAATGCCAATTTACCTATCAGCTGATCAACGCCATGGGTGCGACTAATGTCATCGAGGCAGGCACCAGCTTTGGGGTCAGCACCATCTACCTTGCTCTGGCTGTCGCGAAGACCACCGCCGCAACCGGCAAGTCTGGCACTGTCATCGCAACGGAGAAGGAGAAATCGAAGGCGGATATTGCCCGTGCTTACTGGCGTCAGTGTGGTGATGTTGTGGAGAAACAGATCGATCTGAGAGAGGGTGATCTGCTTGAAACTTTGAAGGAAGGGCTGCCGGAAATCGATCTTCTCCTTCTTGACAGTAAGTTTGTTGCCTTGTTGGCCGAGGACACCTATATGGCTAACTGAGATCCATAGTCTGGACTCCTCTAGCACTTCCTAGCCTTAAAATCGTTCTCCCTCGGCTCCGACACGGTGCAGTGGTCCTTGCGGATAACACGATCTCCGGAGCTCAGGGCTACGCGGATCTATTGTCCTTCTTGAGATCGCCTGAGAATGGCTTCCGCAATATGACGTTGCCTTTCACGAATGGATTTGAGATGAGCGTTTACCTGCCGCAGGGGAAGTGAAAGAGGGAAGTGGGAGCTTGCAGTGAGCAAGGATCAATATGCATCTGGACCAAATTCGTACATAGTTGACTGAGCTTGATATCTCTCAATAACAGTACATATTTACTGAAGCCCCATCATAGTCTCAACACGAAGTCATTTCCTGACCTCCCAATACCTTGTCCGCAGAATCCAAACCCTTTCCTGCTTTATGTGCAATAAGGGCCTGCAAGAACTCATCGACATCCAGAGCACCACTTAAAGTCAACACCGCACCTTCAGCATTCTCTCCCCCGCCAATCTGAAAGCATGGCACACCGTGAACTCCTTCCTGACGAGCCCTTGTCGCCATATCATCAATCTCCTCCACTCCCTGTCCCTGTTCAAGCCAGGACCGGACCTTGACTTCATCCAAATACCCCTCACTAGCGTGTACGGCAACGCGCACCAAGGTTTCCACATCAGTAATATCCAGTTCATCCTCAAAATGGGCCCGGAAGATGCCTTCAGCAACAGCCGTGGCAGTATCGCGAGCACCACAACCATCAATCTCTCCTTGCCGACTAATTAACTCGCTCAACAAAAGCAGTTGGTGCGCACGCAGGCTATTCCCAAACCGTCCTCCAAACTTGAAATAGATCCCTTCTTGGGCACCTAGTCGCTCCAGCCGAGCTTTTGCGGCAGGGACTTTATCGGCTCCAAGTCTTTGGGTCATTCTCTCTATTGCGGGGGTTTCATTAGGATTGATCTCGAACTTGAGGGTTATAAGGCCACAGACCTATGTAGGGAACACTTTCCATCGGAGCATCGCGGTCTAGAAAGTACGGTTTCCAGGAAATGCGGATGCGGTCTTGGCTTCCCCCGGGGTAGGTCTTTTGGTATAGGCGGATGGCCTTGGTTAGGCGGCGGTAGCCAATGTAGCACTGTCGAGGTGGAAGTCTCGATTAAATTAAGTCTAAGATAATATGGACGGAATGTGACATACCCATGGGCATACTGGATCTGAGATGACAGTGATTTCAATGAGTGCCATGGTTGCGGGCAGCGATCGAAGATGGATTGATGGAATATGGTTGGGAGAGGGTGAATCTGGTGGAGAGGATTATGGGTTAAATAGAAAATGCTGACACTTGCTTCTATATGGACCGAAGGATGCTGACTGGAAGAGTGGCGCTGTAAATGTAGTTGCCTCAAAACGGAGCCATGCTTTGATTCTGATTTTAGGCGGCAATCATCCGCCAATCGACCGAAGCTTAGGCTGTTTTTGTTCAAAGCTAGTAAGAGTACATTTATGGTCAAGCCTACTGAGTGATGCTTATATTTCTGTTTAGATATACAATTCTAACACTGAATTATGAATCGCAGTACCAGCCCAGAGCAAGAAAGTACCTGCATAGACCAGGGGATACTCCAGCCGACCCACTCATGCTGCGTTCCCCTCCTGCCCCTCCTCAGATTTGGTGGGAATAGCCTGCTCTGGAGGCCTTTCATGCAAGCCTGGCCAATATTATCCTGGCATGTAACTATTGCATATTGATACCTGCAGTCCCCACTGAGCTTCGAGGCAAATGATTCCACAAAGTATGGTGGAGCTAGTTGAGCTGGACAGCGAAGTGCTGTTGTAGGGCAGCAACTGTCAGGCCAAACAGCATGACACATCTTAACTTCGAATTCTCTGTACCTCCTCACTCCATCCCACCTTCATCCTTGCCAGGAACAACTCCACATCAAATCATCTGTTTCTCCGATTAATCATAGTTCCTGCTGAGACGAGATGGGTGACGGAAACACGTTTGACAACAGAGACAACACAGTTCACAACCAGGCTGGTAGTCAGGTTGTTTATGGCAGTATTTATAATAATACTATCTATGCCTATGAGCAAGGTATATTATTCGATCAAGCTTCTAATTACTACACTAGTACTGACTTCCATGGTCACAGATGGCGTGCAGCATATTGCTGAGGACAAGGTAGACAAATGAATCGTTCAACACCCATAGATACTACACAGACTAATATATCATCCCTTATCTCAGTCTCATCTCGATCAGAAGCTCCTAGAAGCAGCCGGGAAAGGGGAAACTGCGAAAGTGAAGCATCTACTGGACAACGGGGCAAACGCTTCGGCCGTGGATTCGCAAGGCCAGACAGTGCTTCACGTCGCTGCATCTGGGGGACACGATGATATTATCGGCATTCTCTTGAGGCGAGGGGCCGACAAGCATGCGAGAAACCGCTCTAATCACCGCCCTTCGGAGCTCGCCAGGTTGCTTGGTCATATTCCCCTGGCGAACAAATTGGAGCTGAACTTGCTTTGAAGGGGGGTTTTTGGATGACGATTTCTTTTTATGATTCATGATGAATATATTCACTGTTAGCAATCGTCAAACTTTACCTGAACGCATACAGTCTACTATGAATGCACATAAAACGCTTAATGAATGAAATGCAAGCATCTTCACATTTCGTGTCTCTTCATCAACGATCACCACACAAATACAGACTAAGACATCTTGACCAGAATCCAATGTTGCAATTCAGTATCATCTCGATAGGGCAACAGATACCAAATACTTGCAAGCGCATCTATCGCGCAAATGTCCCAAAGTTCATCCCCCCATTGATAGTTTGCTGGCCTGCCTGGTTGTTGATGGAAGCCCCAGCATTGTTGAAGTTGAATACAGGGCTCTGGGATGAAAGTTAGCAATTGTAGTAGCGTATCAAGCAGTAGATCCTTACACTCGACTTCTGCTTCACCGGTGCCTCAACCATCATCTTCCTCAGTGCACCAAGCACCAACCCATATCCTTCATCATCTTCCCTCGATCGGAACTTGCAGATGTTTTTGTGATCGGCTTGGATGGATATCATGTCTCCGCGACCGGGGATAGTGGCAGAATTGCGGTCAACCACCTTTGCTCAAGTTAGCTTAACTAGTAGAGATTTCAGGAATCTGCAGTCCGTTTACCATGACGCCCTGTGTTTTCAACTGCTCGTAGAAGAAAGTGGTTAGGATACTGTCATCGGAGTTATCGCGTTTTCGCAATACGTTCGCAAATTCTTCGATCAGGAGCTGCAATGTGCCCGATTTGCTTTTCAGGTCCGAGATATTGGCCTTGTTGCTTTCAAAGATGTAATCCGCCACTTTATTTAAGCGTGACACCCAGTTCGCGATTTCGGAACCGCAGAATGGAGTTCCCAGAAAGGCGATGCCGCGGACGTGTTGGCTGATTATCTGCGTGTTGTCGGACGGGGAACTGCGATTGCCTGCCACGACAGCCTGCGATGATCCGTTAAGTCGCTCGACTTTGAGGAGAAAAGAAGGGTTGTTAACTTACCTGCGCGCAGACCAAGCCGCCCAAGCTATGGGCTACAAAGATAATCGGGCGATCCGGCTATTTTGCATCCTTAGCTTTCTCGAGATCCTGGTTTAATCGTAAAGCTTCTTACCGAAGAGGCTCTAAACCGTGCCAACTGGGCACAAAGATCCTCGGCATTGCCCACGATTCCGTTCTGGGAAAGAGCTGTCGTGAAGCTGACCACCCGTGAATCATACCCAAAAGTCATGATACGGGTTTTTGGCAAGTCTTGCGGTAGAAGGGCTTGGGGCCAGCACACATCGTCGATCGTCCAGGTTGCGTCGCGACTTCCGCCGAGGCCATGGACAAAGACGATGCTAAGAAAGTCAACTTCGGGAAAGATATTCTTTATCAGGTCTGTGGAAACTCACTCAACCTCCGCTTCGTTGGAGTCGTACAGCACTTTGATGCCATACTGAGGTTCGCTCTCACTGGCCTTTGCCGAACTCCGAAAGATGGTCATGATGAGTGTCTGCTTTGTGCAGAGGTTAGTGGGGTAAGTTCCTAATGCCGCTCAGTCGGTTAGTGGGAAGTAAATGGTATGATCCTGAGTGTAGCGCGCTCAAGGGAGTCTAGATGGCTTTATATCTTCTTTCATAAGATGTATATAACCGGGCATTTTACTTGATCTCCCTATAGATGATGCCTGCCCTCTCTTCTTTTCTTTGCCCCGCCAATTCCTTGGGCATCCTGCTGGTCCACCAGGCGACAAACGACAGGTCCAAGCCATCATGCATAAAAGCCCGGCCGATGTCGATCATGCGTAAGTCGAGATGCTGTTGGCTGCTGATGCAGCCATGTCAACCTAAATGAACCCGAGGTCTCCGAGATAGCAGCACGCACGCGTATATGGAACCAAAGCCTTGTTGCTCAAAGGCTCTAACTTTTAGGTGGGCGTGGTTAAATTGAACGTTGTCAAGATTCCTTCGGAGCGAGTAATATAAGGCTTTAATATATGTGGAACCTTCTACGATGTTGTCTCCATTGGCCAGTAGGGCACCTGCAACTTCCCCTCATTCTTGCATGAGGTAGGCCATCTCCTACTTTGTACCTCGCCACAGATAATCCCGTCAATCCAGGTAGAACAATTAGAGGGATATATAAAGCGATCAATATAATGTAGCACTTTGTGCTCTCGACGTAGGCAGTATTGGTCTAGGACGACCGAACAACTCTCACATCCTTAGACATAAGCTGATATGTCGAGCTTGATGGCTAACTAATCAATAGCAGATCATGGTGCGCACCGTACACAGATCTTGTTCCAATAGTGCCCCATTCGAATCAATTGATAATATCATTCGTCACATTAAAACATTAATCATGGTATGTCCCAATAGTCCATCCCGGATGTACTACTCCGAGTTTACCAACTCATCAGATCATATCGAACCTCTCTTCAACGGAATAACCTCATCCACAGAACCCAGGCCTGCCATTCGTACGCCATCCTTCCCTTGGATTTCCCCGAACATGACCTTCAAATTCCTCAACTCATCCGGGACATTCTCTCGACCTCCCAAGCACCCCTTAGCCGCCAGATCGTCCAGCCGTGCACTGGCTCGAGTGGTGCACAATGTCTGAAACATGCCGGTCATGCTTGCAGATATTCCGTTGCTGATTAGTGCATGTCCACCAAAGAGAATAAACGCCAGCGCAGATCCAAGACACGCAAAGTACGCGGCGATCAGGCGGGCCGGTCGGCTAAAGGAGTATACGTTCACGGTCACATTGTTCATAACGGTAACCTCAGTGGTGGTTTGATTCATAGTCAGAAGGGAGATTGTAATGTTTTGTAGTAGGTCTTGCATTGACGCGCTCGTAATGTTGAAGCTTGGTGTGTTTGCAGGACCGGAGGATAGTTCTGTCAGGGAGATGATGGTGTTGGCTGATGGCTGGCTGTGGAGGACTACATTCGGTGAGTCTTTGCTAGATTTAGTCTGCGACTTGCGTAAAGAAGTACTTACTGAGCATGTCAATATATCCTGAGAGTGCGTACACAACTGTGTCTTGGACAGCGGCTAGGTTCGCCCGGCGGAAGATGTCGATAACGTTGCCTCCTGTTTCTCCCATCGTGGTTGTATTGATTCGCGAGTCCAGAGACCCAGTCCGAGGATATATGCCACCATTGTCGTAAATATACGAGCTGTTTAATTGGCGAATTGTGTTAACCTCCGTGGTGACGTGTTGCTGGCTCCCCGTGTAGGTGATGTGCAGGTTGTAGTTCGACTCGTATGCTCGGCAGGTGAGATTCTGATATCCGCCGTCCCGCATCCAGCGCAAACCGAAGTCAAAAGCATATTCCGAGCGGTTGCTGCGGGCAGCATTATCCCGCGACGCGATGTAGAGATACCCCCACGAGTGCGTCTGCGGGTAGGACCGGTTGACCCAGCTGTAAAGATCTGGAGAGGAGTAGTTGCGGCACTCGAAGCTGGGGCCTGGTATGCTTATAGTGTAGGAGCAATCGGTAGCGCACGGAGACGAGGATGGAAGATAGTGCCCGGCCATCATGGCCTGTCTTGCAACGCGGGTAAGCTTATAGGTAGGTCCGCTATTGGAAAGTCGTTAGGGCATCCGTTCACCAGAACAATCAACAATTTTTACATAGAACCTACTCATAGGCATCGTAAGAATCGGGCTGCCACAGTGCTTCAGCCATCATGCCACCAAATGTGCCATTTCCCATAAAGGCTGGGTCAAATGTCGGAACCGACTGATTCTTCAGAATATGGAGCGACTTGGACTCGACGGTCAGGGCACCCGCTGGGAAGATCATGGCGATAGGGATACACCAACATATCAAGGCGCAAACGAATGGAATAGGAGCCACCGCGAGAAGCTTTACATTTCCGAGATAGAGGGGGTTCGTCAACACCGAGAGGAAGGAGTCAATGTCGCCGATGCGCATCGGACGGGCGCGCAGGTCCTTCCATAGCATCTGGATAAAAGACATGCCCAACGCGGCGGCCAGGAATGTTCGGAATACGTTCACAAATACAACTGACAGGGCTGTCACATATGGCTGCTTGATGGTCTTGTCGACTTCACGCTGGTCCAACCAATGAAAGAGACCGAGATGCATGGATGCCACAGAGGCCGCTGAAATGCACAGTTAACGACCCTCCGAATTTAGGAGAGGGTAGGCGAGGCAATAATTGCACCTCAATCGCTATAGTGATAAAGCCTACCTAAGAGAAAGCAAGTAATGATGGAACTTGGAGTCATCCAGCCAATAGTCCAGTGGGACGTGCTGGATGTACCCTTCTCGAGTGTGGATGCGACCGACGAAGGGGTTGCTGGAGGTTCATCGGAGAATTCTTCCTCATTTTGGGGTGTAGCAGCCTCTGAATGTGCATTGGCAGTTGAATTTGCATTCTTCTCTGGTACTGTCTCTACTTCCGGCTCTCCTTGGTCCGCCAGCGCGTAGTGATGCTGAGGCGCCATGAGGAAGGCTGCCGTCTGCCAAGCGGGCGACGAACAAATGTGGACGAACGGATCGCAAGACGGCCTCAAGACATTTAAGGCCCGGCCCACCTCCGAACAAAGGACGAAAGCAAGTTAATGCGGCGCAGCAACCCCGCCTCCAGGGGTGGATTGCGAGATAGGCCGGGCTTCGGAACGAGCCATCCTCCAATGCCTGATCAATTCCGGTACAACAGGGGCTTAAGACATGCATTTAGACAGCATCACATGGGGAATTCAGCGGGAGCAGCCAGGTTGAGAACACAGCGAGCGTGTCAGCGCTAGTCAGCAACGGCGCAGCTTTAGCGCTGGATAGATCCAGCCGGGCCCTGGTCGTGAGGTTATCCCCTGCAATCACCCGATTGAAAGCGGTCAGCTATTGGCTGGAAAAGCCATCGCAATCAACGAGATACCTTTAATAGCCATCCGCAGGTGCGCCAGCAAGGGTTCACTGCAAGCCACGTACACGCGACCGAACGGCCGGGTGGAAGCACTGCCTCGCTCTGCCTGACTGCCCGCAGTAATCAGCCTGGTTAGATGAATGCACATCACAATACAAAAGATCCACTCTACGAAAATGGCTCGGGGAATGAAATTAAACAGCATCTACCCAGGACTGGTCGTCCCAGGCTGGCATGCATTTGATCTGCTTCGGCGGCTCTTTCTGCCAATGTACCAGCTCATCGTGAGGGGAATATCGCCCTGGCCCTGGATTACCCAGGAGCGTATGGACGTAGCCCTTTTCGTTCTTAGCCCTCAACGACCAGCGATATTCATATGCAACATTCACGGTTGGAATAGCAAGCACTTTCCCAAGACCCAAGCGCCAGAGGTCTTGTGCCAGCAGTGTAGGCTCCCCCATGTAGCACTCATCCTCCTCTGAAAATCGGAACTGTACCTGCCCATCAATAAATGGGCCACTGTCCAAGGTGACCATTCCACCCCAGCAGCTATATACCTGCACAGGTAGATGCTTTATAAAACGTTCACGACTGGGTCCATGATGGGAAAATAGGTTATGAGAGTCCCAGATCGACCCGTCCGATGAAATGTCGAAGAAGAGATCTCCAGAGAGGTCCCGGGATACCCAAACATCGTGGATTACCCCTTCCTCTCTCCAGTCAAATGCACATGTCATCGTCGCATCTTGCACCTTTTGCTGATAGATCAACTCGAGTATGTCCTCCGGGCAGATACCGATGTCGTTAATGAATATGATCATGGGATCATGGCCAAAAGGGCCACCCTTCTGTCTGGCTCCGGTGATGAGAGGCTCGAGAGCCATATTCCGCAGCTCGGACAGGTCCTTGATGCGGTTTTCGCCCGGGCCGAGCGGGTTTATCGGGCTCCGAGAGAAATAATATCGGACTCCCATGGCATGCAGCTCCGGCTTCAAACGAGCCAGGATCTCATATGTTCCATCGGTTGACCGGCCCTCCACAATCGACAAAGCGCAGTGCTCTGGCCCCAGGTATCGGATAGCCTCCAGGATGCTTCCCATCAAAGGAAGGATGATATGAATCACTTGGTAGAGGTTGAGGGCAAAGAAGTATTGGATTTCGGGGTGCTTTCCGTCGACGGGAATCAGTGAATGGTAACGCTGGCTGATAGTCGCGGGACACTCAAGCTGAGCGGACGCGGTCATATTATGGTTGATAATGCCGCACACGAACTGATGGATTTCGACGGGAGTGTAGTCGCTTTCAGCCTTCATGCGCGAGTGGAGGTCTTCGGATACTGATGCGAGATCGAACCCAGTACACGAGCTATGGGCTCGTCGAGCCGCTAGCCACCGTGGTTTATCATTGCGGCAGAGAAGAAAGAGAATAGCTGAGGCCCCAAGGATTAGCAAGAACCTGCGCCATATTCTCGGGCGTCTGAATGTCATCCTGGTTCTGACATCAGAACGAACTCTCTCTTTCTTGCTGTGGAAACCAAGGAAGCGCACAGGTAAAGATGGATCAGGTTGTCAGTTTTGACCTGGGACTATCAGTCTTTTAAAAAGCAAAGCCTGGACTTGACGCCCACGCTAACATGACACCAAGGGTGTTGGATCTACATTCTGAACTTCCGTGACGGGTCCTGAATCCTTCTCCACGAACAATGACTGCCAGTGGCAGCCGTAAGCAATGATACCAAATGATACCTACTGCCTAGAACCTGTCAGATCGAGGATCGCACCACTCATGGCTCCGTTGTCTCAGCAGTGCATTCTTCTGATGACGATACTAACTAAAAGAGAAAGCATTGTTACTCTTTAGTTACAAACAATCCTCATTCTAGTTACTCGTATCTGACGTGGCTTGCGTCAACAGGCTCAAACTTTCTGCCCTATTTGATGGTGAACAAAGTTAAAATAACTGAAGACAGATGTTTAATAGTTCAGATGAATGAGGCTTCTGCCTGTAATATCGGGTAACAATACAATACAGATGCGGCCCCCAACAGACCAATTCCGACTACGAACCCTTTAGTGGAACTAGTATATTTAGTATCAAGTAGAGCGCAATGGCGGCTGCGCAGTGGGGTTGCGTGGTGCCGCAGGGCTTCTCTCATTCGAGGAGCATCCACACTACCACTACCAGCTTAGCCGGGGTCCGCGTCACTAACTTCATGAACAGCGCGTAACGCCAAGCGAAAACTCAGCTGGAGTGGAGATTCAGGGGCTCGTGCTGGCTTCCAGTTCTTCCGAGGGTCCCGTCCAGAGCACTGAGAGGAGGGATAAGGCCTTTCCAGCATTCAGCCTTGCGCCGCGGAGGTCGATCGGAGATTTGCCAGGTGGTAGCCACAATTTAACGCTCTCAAGCTGACGTCGACGTACCTACCCTATATGTATTAGCCTCTGGATCTTGAGTGCTTATGGTGTCAAAGCTCTTACAAAACTCATTGACCTAGATGTGTGTGTTTCATCCACTCTCGGCCCCTACGGATACGAGCTACGCAACTTGGAATCTCCTTTGCGAACTGGTCTAAGCAAAATTTAGCCCAACAACCTGGTGAATGGCCTCCCATTGAGCTACTCAATTCCAGAATATTAAAGAAAGGAGCGAGAGAGGAGAAGACAATAAAAGAGGGGAAATAAATGCGCGGCTGGTCACTCTTCCACATATATGATGCGCTCGTGTCCGCCCTAAAATATGGAGGGCTCACTCGCTCCTAATTGAGGTACGTGTCTAATTTATTGTCGTATAGTAAAGCTCTCGCTATCCAAACGGCTTTGCTTATCACTGAGGCCGGTTCATGGTGGCCTCGTCCTTGTAGTGTGTTGTCTTAATGAGCGGTAGGAACACCATATACTTCCACGCAGGCGCTAAAAGCCACCGACCCTTAGCTTGGAGGTCAGCCCATGTCCGTGAAAAAGCCATCCTCAATCCGCATATACTTCGGCCAGCTGTTTTACCTCTCTCTCCTGGTTTTATGCACCATAAGAGGGTAGTTGTAGCTGTTCTGCAAGCCTTGGCAGCCGTACTGCTTAGGCCTTCCACTTCTGAGGTAAATTTTTATTCAAATGCCGTGACCTCGAGGTTTGATGAGTCGGAGATCAGCGGCACTCAATCTGCAGGGTTTTCTGGTGGTGAGTGTTTAAGTTGAATTGTGAGTTCACAGAACCAGGAACCACGTCAACGCTAAGATTAGGGCGATTCGGTCAAGTGATCTACGTTTCCTGCTGTGTATAATTTCCGATTGGATGGATCTTGTCAGTGTGTTCACACAGCAGTGGTGGGTAACTCAATTTTATGCCATTTTTGAACACAAAGTTACTCGGCCTGGTGGCTGTGCAAGCCACCTTTGGCCTCAGGCGTCTCGGCGAAACTTTCACACTTATAGTCTCGAAGTACTCCTGGCGAGAACCGTCAACAAGCACACTTTGGCTATGGCTCCCTCAAATTGGCAGCTTGATCCAATGGTAGCAAGCACGGAGGTTTCCTTTCTTGATGTCTCTAGACTAGGCTCCTGAATCCGGGATCTGGCCAAATACTACTTCAGGAGACACCTAGGATTGTATGGTACTACGGCATCTACCTAGAGAATATCAATGTATAGGTGAGTCTTCACAGGTTACATGCCTGTAAGCACGGGCATAGGCCTTAGCTACCTGTATTCGGCATCTGGAACGCCTGTCTGCTGGGTGCACATAAGCTTATAGGCCTGCTGCAGCATGTGACACCTGCGGACATGCGGGCTTACTCTCAATGAAGTGAAGGGCGCTGCTTAACTTTAACTCAATTCGGCCTCACGCTGATGTTGATCGCTACTTCACACGTCTGCCATCGATCTCCCATTAGGCAATTGGGATAACCTAAGGCGTACTGCGATAGTGTGCCGAATACCTATAAAGCTTTAATGGCCGTAGACGCTAATGGTGTGGAAGAATCCCTCCTAGACCAATTTCAAGAAGATAACTGCAACAATGACTACATACCTTGTTCAAGAAGACACTTACAATACGAACAATCTCGACTTCAAAATACGGAGAGTACCGGAATCCTTTAGCACCTTCGTCATTGACTTCAAGGCTTTCTTTGGTGTCAGACCCCAGCATGTCAGCCGCAGGTTTAGCATCTCCCTCTCAGACCTCAGCTACCAGCCAAAGGTACGCTGTCCGCTGTCTCCTTTTCTCCGGTCACTCATGTACCAACACTGCCATATAGATTTATAACCCCCGTGCCGACTGGGCAGTGACTGCTGCGTTCACCTCCTTCGAGGCGCTCCAGGCTTCCACTCTTGATCCAGTGCAACGCTTTGCAACTATTGGTACTGGCTCAGGCACCGACGCCATTGCAGCGCTGGATGTCTTTCCTCACCTTCGCAGCATCGTCATGACAGATCTCCATGATGAAGTTGTCGACAAGGCCAAGATCAATCTGATGTCTGCCGCTGAGAAGGCCGATGGTCGGGTGAGGACAGTTGCCAGAGATGCCACCGGACTGTCTGGTCATAGCTTAGTGCCCCTTAAGGGCCAGGAGCCTTTTGACCTGATATATGAGTGGGCCTTTTCTCTCGATTTATTTTCGTTCATACTCTAGAGTCAAACGAAACTGATGTTTCACCCAGGAACTTGCCCAACATTCCACTGCCGGATGACGCTGATCTCCTGGACGGTCAGACCTCCTCCACCTATTTCGACTGCTCAGACGTCTCGGGGGTTGTCCCCTCGTTTGTATCCAAGGCTCTTCTTGACCTCCACTATGTCTGTCTGTTGCAGGCAAGGACCTTCGATCTGCTCACTGAAAGCGGTGTCGTCCTCTCAAGCATGGGCGGCAGAGTCCCAATCGACACCATGCTCCAGTTAGCAGATGCAGCAGGCTTCACCGGAAGAATTCCGTCCATGTCTTGGAAGGTGCAAAGTGAACCAGACTCGGTGATTGAAGGGTATGCGACTCTGCAGGAAAAGGGACTTGGACCGGTGAGTTTGATGTCACCCCGCATTATGGGTTTGTGAGTCCTTATAAAATTGAAACGGCAAGCTGATCACGAACGCGTGCAGTTTTATTTCTATCGCGTGAGTACACTACGGCATGTTTTCGGCCACCTAACGGGAGCTGAGGCCGGACTCCATGCGCTGGAGATCGAGAACGAGCTTCTGCCAGACCGCCTGGATGCAGTGATGGCTTTGAAAGCTCACAAACAAGGTATAGATATCGGTCACCCAGTTGTCGTTATGGCTAGCACTAGACAATGAGGTAGCCTTGTGGTTGCTTGATCGTTGTCGGTGTTATATTTCTGAGACATGTTTCAAAGGCTAGGAAATCATCAGAATCCGATTAGGAAAGGATTCTGTACAAAAAGTAGTTGTGGTTTCAGAAGACCGGCTTTATGATCGTGGGTTTCTTTCACTAACCAGCTCGTTATTGCTCTTCTTTTCTCAGATTGTCACCTTAGCTCATTTAATCGAATGAATCTTCTTGTTGTTCTAAAAGCATTCTCATTGCCTTAATAAATTTTGAAGGTGACACACAAGCTCACTTCATTGATCTTCAACGAAGTACTCTGGGGAAGTACTTGGCGTTCCCATCGAGTCTGATATAGTACATTCCAACTATCCTTTCCCATGACTTTTAGGCCGCAAAGCGACTCCTGCTCCGAATCCTCTTTCCGTATCTGAAGAAGATGTATCTATAATATACCTGTAAATGTGATATGCTTTTTTCCCTTTCACAATTAACTTACGGAAACGGAGCCATAGCAAGGCTCAGGAAAGCAAGCAGGGATGTAGCCCACTGATCGCCCAACTTATGGTACACTAGTATTGTGATGTAACTGTCAGCGATTGTGTCAGGAAGCCTATTCAAGAGTGAGAAGACTTACTCGCCACGCCAAAGAGAGGGAAAGCAGCTGCAAAGGTACTCCTGGTAAAGCTATTGGCACCAAGCGCACTGGCTGCATACAATGGATACGCATCCACGAAAAAGGTAAAGACACCTTGGAATACGAAGATCATTCTATTCATGGTGTCAGTGGTAGCGTCAGGCATCCAGTCTCCGAGATGTGTCAACTTACCCGGCTCCAAACACGGCGCTTCCGATGATAGGTACAATCCAATGGACTGAGGGCAAGCTATTGCCTTTCAGTCATTTGCCACGTCATAGTCGAGTATCCATGTACTCACGCTGTCCATCCAAACCAGAATAACCCGATCGTCATGAGTGGAGCTCCGATGACAGCGGGGGGTAGACGACTTTCCGGCTCATTGCTCCCATTATTTCCTTCCTCTTTGTGGCCTCGGGAGAAGTAGGGGTATAGTTTGCAGCACCTGCCCAGCTCTTAGTCCTAGATTGATATCAAGATGCAAGACGATGTGCCCGTCTACATCTAGTTGGTCGTCACATACCACGGGTCAATCAAGACCGCCATGATCATCCCTACCAAGAGACCAGTGAATGCCAGTCCCGACTGCCATGACCCGAAATTATACGCATTGCCATACACAACCCCGAATGCTCCAAAGAAGAGATACTGGACACCTAGAGCGATGGACGAAAGTAAGCAGAGATTGAGACACATCGGCTCCAGGAAAAGTAGCATGAATGGTCGATACAGGGAATGAAGGACTGTCTAGTTCAGACTCTTGATCAGTCATCTACCAACGAAGAAAGTGAGCCATGATTTACCTTGAAGACAGATCTATCCAGCTTTTCAATTGCTGCTATCCATCGATCGTCGCCGGTTTCCTGCCGCAATTTGCGAGCCCTGTTTCGAAGAAGCACTGGCGCGTATGTCTCCGGAACGAAGATAATGACAAGAATAGACTGGATGCTTGACCAAATGAGTAGAAAGTAAAAAGACCACCTCCTGTATTACCCGTTAGACGGAATGAGCTGGACTTTTTCTTGACCTCATGGGAGATTTATCGCCTACCATAAGGCCCAAGTATTTATTAGCCCGCCCAGGATGGGTCCTATGCTGGCCCCCGTGCTGCAAAGCCATTAGTTGCAAAGTAGAAACCAAAACAATGGGTTTCATACAATGGTGAAGCTGTGTATAGCAGCATAGGGGTATGCAGGGTGCTTTTGGTGTACATGTCGCCCACGGTAGCCCCCGCGACCGAGGTGAATGCCGCCCCCGCGAGTCCATCTAAGAACCTCGCAACTAGCATTGTCTGGATATTGTGGGCAGCAGCACAGGGTATAAGAAAGACAATGTATAGAGGAAGCGAAACGAGGTAGATGGGTCTTCTGCCGTAGAACTCCGACAATGGACTCATCACTAAAGGTCCCCATCCCAGTCCAGCAATGTAGAAACTCAGTCCGAGAGTTGCGACGGTCCTAGAGCAGTGAAATTCTGCCATGATCTGATTGTATGTCGTCGTGTAGAGCGAGCTGGTGACGCATACGCACACTGTCATGGTGCATACTAGACTCACGATGGCCCATTTGCGCTTCGATGCCATGGCGTGCGGGTTCGCTGGATCGTCCTCCTCCCAGCAAACCTCGTAGTCATTCTGGCGCTCATGCTCCTCAGTTCCAGTGCTGAGGCTCGTCTCCTGGTCACCGAGCTCAACCTGAGCCATTTTGCAAGGCATCGCTTTCCGGGCCAGAGGGGCTGATGATCCTTCCTGGTGGGGCGCGCATGGTGCTGAGAGAAAGTGCAAGTCCTTTCTCGGTCGACTAATCTTCTCTTCATGCAAGTAAGCATTAGGCAAACCAGGTTGTTGGGGTGTTGGGTGCCACTGGTGCTCGGAACCGGGTTTTAACATCTCATAGGGTTCGGGGTAGTACGCCGGACTCTGAATTTGGAAATAAGCCGAAGTAGCTTTAAAAGTGTAACTTAGCAAAGACCTCACAGGGACATACGGTTGGAAGTGGTACAAAAACTGAGCAGGGGTTTGATGAAAGCAAAAATTCGCCGAAAGTGAGGTTCAAATATGAGAGGGACCTTTTCTTCTATGCTTTAGGGTTGAAATGCAGCACGATTCACTGCTATCCGCGCCCTATTAGGAGTACTTGGGAGTGGGAAGTGAATGTGAATGTCAGATGGCGATGCCCCGATCGTAGGTGGGTTTCGTTGCTGGTCGGATTTTGCCAATCGTTCAACCAAAAGCCATGCCACTCAAGTTCATTGTGAAGCATCAATATGGAAATCTTGTTCAACATGCATTAGTCTCTATATACAGTGAAGAACCGCCATCGGCGAGGCTATTCCAGCCACATCATAAGCAGCAGGTGTACATGTCATCACGTCACATAACCTTTCATGATTAAACTTCTTCACCAGCTGCTCTTCTGATAGCCGCTGTTACTTCGGTTGGCTTCGAGAGGAATGGACTATGAGAGGCATCGAGGAACTCCGTGCGGATGGGATAACCTGCCGCCCAATGCTCCACCATCATTCTCTGGAGCTCTAAGGGGATAGCAGCATCCGTGGCACAGTAAAGGTAGGTGCTGGGAACCTCTTTCCAGGCAGCATATGTGCAGAGGCTGCGAAAAGTCCGGTAACTGTGTGGCCTTAGAGAGCTGACGGCCGCACGGACATCTTCTTCCGACATGTCATTGTAGAATATCTCGTCGGGTCTGTCTGGGTTGACCTCCAGGCGATCAGCAGAAACAGTGAACCACGGCAAGTCGTTGCCCCCAAAGGCGCCGAGGAGAGATTTTCCTTCGGGGATAATGAACGAGCAGCAGAAGAAGATATGAGCCACGCCGCCGGCTTGACCGTTACTTTGCCGGCTAGCGCAGTCAAGCCCTTTGACGGCTTCATTCGAAGGCACTCCTCCGTAAGAGTGTACCACGAGCACGACCTTCTTGCCGGCATCGACTAGGTGCTCTAGATGGCTTCGTATTTCGGCAACATCGGCAGAGAAGTCTGGTAAGTGCTGGGTTGGTCCCACGGAGGGAAGATGGACGAGGTCCGTCTCGTACCCCGCAGCTTCGAGTTGGTCGATCACTCTGCGATAACATTCCGGGCTGTGCCATGCGCCCGGCACGAAGACAATAATTGGAAAGGGTGCCATCTTAGAATCCCAGCAGACAGAGCTTGATGCCTGAAGTAGAGGTATGCCTGGCGCCTTGGTCTGGGATATAACAGAACACAAGGAAGAATATGTCCACCTGCCTGGTCATCCTGGTGGCGGCCGACCGCATGCGGGAAAAGTCATGAACTCACCACGGCAAGTGTCGGTTTCGTATCAACCCGAAGATTGATTAACTCAAACTGTCGATCGGTGTCAGTGCAGGAGAGTCCATTCCCGGTAAAACATCGGATAATGTGGATAAGCCAATCTGTATGCAGAATTTCTGCAGGTGCGGGGAAGGAATTATCTTCCATATCCGCGCGCTTCGGCTTCACTCCGGGAATACCAGCATCTTTAATGCGATCCCTCGAGATCACTGTTGAACCTCTATAGCCCACTGATCTTAACAAGGCAGTAAAGGGTAATGTCAATTCTCAGAACTGCCAGAACAATAGATTCAGTCATGTGTGACGTCTGAAGCGTGGATTTATCAAGGGGACGGCAGGCAAGATGACGCCGGACCCCCTCTCCCTCTCCCTCGGAGCGGGGCAATGTGAGAGGAGGGAGACCATCCCGCGCCATGGTGCACATGCTTTTTGAAGATATAATGCCATTCGTCTTGTAGCAACTTGAAGCTCGGCTGGGTTATTTCGAGTTACCTGATTCAGCTATGGTGGTAGGAATTGTGGCACTAACTGCCGACTTCTAGACCAACAGGGACTAACGCATCAGTTGACACCAAAAGTCACTAATGTTTCTAAATACAGGAGCAGTCTAGATTTACAAAGACAGCCGTGGCATTGAGAATCTCCGCCTGATGCGCCAAGTTGGCAACTCAGGCAGCTAGATATCTTGTCTCTCCATTTGCCCTCGTAGGAGTCTAACTGTCGCTGCATAAGTGACTCTGCTGCCGAGGCTGTCCAACCAGCCACCAGATTCTCAGAGATCGAGTACCAAAAATAAGTCACAGGTAGGAGGCAAGTGCTTCGTCTGTCAGGATATTGATTAACCTTATGTGACCCATCCCTCTCTCCAAATGCTTATTTTTATCTCTCTCTCTCTCCAAATCGTATTACCGAATCCATCATATAACTTGGGCTCACATGACTGGGCTGTCCAGATGCGGTTAGCTCCGTCATACATATAAGATTGTATATGCCTCAGGCACTAAGGTGTCAACCTCAAGGTGAAACACGGTTGCCTAATTGGGAAATGTCAGGGGCAAAAGCCCAAAAAAAGAAAAATCGATCCAGGCACCTTGAAGGTTGAGACCGCAAAGCCTCAGCTCGAAACAATTGATTCAGTGAAGAAGACTGCGCCTGGTTGATCGCCTCCAGGTTTATCTAGTACCTAGCTCTGCTACAGCTCGAAACCGCAAGACACCTTAAAAGGGTTTTAGAGAATGGGTCAGTGGGGAATGGAGAGGCCGCCGGTGGACAGACAGTTGGCAAGGGGATGAAACTATTCCCGGCCACAATCTCAAACCGCCCAGGGGCACCAGGCCGTAAATTGGACCAAACAGCATTCCGCATTCACACCCCCTGTTGGTCCGTGCTGAAGCCACTAGTCCTGGCAATGTCTTATCCCCTTTTGAGGGCGAGAACAGGTTCCCAGCGCTTCAGGACGCGACCCTCACGTCCCCTTTTTTATCTTTCCCCTCCCCGTCTCTTCCCCTACGGCTCTGCCGTTCCCCGGAACTTGCATATCAAGTCCCATCAAAATGGAGTCATCCCAGGTCCTCTCTCTTTCCAGACGCGCAGTCGCCATTGCGATGCCTCTGTGGGCACGCGACGACTCGGATTCCTCGTCTGGCGAGAAGCCCGTCAGCAATTTCCTCAAGAGCGGTGTGCCGGGCATCATCGTTGGCATGTGAGTACTGCGTGGTGGCTTCTTCAAAACCGCGCCTCATGGGAGCCCGCAACCTTGGACAGGCTAACCACGGTCCCTAGATTCTTCCTCATCGCAGTTTCTGTATGCTGCTATTTCCTCTATCGCAACAAAAAGCGAGATGCTAAAGAAGCCGCGGCGGTACGAGACTGGAATGATGCATGACCACGGATGATCTGCAGCATCATTGGCACACCAATCTCGACGTTGTGCTACCAGGGCTGGACCTATCCTTCCTCCCTCTCTCTCTCTTCCTCTCCTTCTGCTCTATTACTCTTTTTATTCTCCTCCCACCCTGACCTTCAGCTCTTTCTCTCTTACTCCGTTACCTACTATCAGCCTTTGTTCAATTTCTCTTTTCTATCCGGTCTTTGGAGTTTAAGCGGGTTCGGTTCGTCTTATACCTCTATTATCGTCCTCGACAAAATTTCCTTGTCTGTTGGCAGAGCATCTCTCTCGACTGGTCCGCCATCCTACGTTTCGCATGGCACGTCGCATTTGAAATCCACTGAACGCATCAACGAACATGTACTATCAGTCCTACGTCTCTGCCCTTTTGATGTCTTGGCGCGTGGCCTGCCCAATTTGCCATGTATTACTATCCAATTGAGGCTGGCACCCCTTGGCCGATACCTGACTTGGGATGGCCGAGCGACAAGCACTCACCAGTTACTTTCAGACCCTCTGTAGATCGTTCTGCACTGAATAGTGCATATGTTGTACAGTATGCATTGCATGGTTGTTCTAGAAACAACGACAAACAAAGTTTTTCCAACGGTTCTCAAAATAGCTTTTCTCCTGCCCGTTTGGGCTAGCAGAGTTTGTTTAGTTCTTCTGTTTCGGGCAAGTCCAGTATGTGGAACCAGACCCACGTGAGAACCAGATTCGGAGACTCCCTCACTGAGATCCTCACATTCCATACTCTGGAAATAGATAATTTTGCTCTTACAACGGTCAAACTGCGTGTGGCAGGGTCTCCTGAACAGGATTAATCAGGACAAGGTCAAAAATAATATATTTTTCTGGCGCAACTATTTCTACTTTGATGCGCAAGTATAAGCTCTGAATTCAAAGACATCTGCGATGGAGAAGAAAATTCTACTCTAGTTACCAAATATAACATCCAAAACATCACCTATAGCTTGTGGCCATCGTTAAATATCATTCTAAGACCCCGCTACATAGTAAATCAGGTATCAAAACACACAATGAAGTACTCTCCCCCATCAGCTACCTAAATCTGCACTTTCCCCCCGTTCGCTTCTCCCCAATATCAGCCCACCAGAATACGAAATTCAGCTTCTAGCCACAGCCTTGCAGGACCCCTGCCTTTGACGTGTCTCCGCAGGAACAAGCAGTCACCGCTAATTGAGCATTCATGAAAAGGATGCTATAAAAAAGTGCTATCGTAGACCAAGGAAATTGACCAGCTTCCTGGAAGTCGAGAAGAAAGCGGCTGAGCCGCAGTCGATTGGCCGATCGATGAGGCTTGGTGTGATCCTGACGGATTCTGAACTCCTCATGATTCGCTGCGGCCCGGGGGTTTAGGGGCCAAAAGATGCGCCGTGGGACTCCTTCGGGTGGTTGAGTAACCGAGAGCACCAATCATCTGGGAATAATCGAAAGGGATCGGGTAGACGGGTATAGCCGATAGTAGAGTCGTCTAGGACGCTGTTTGTTGGTTGTGACATCTTCTAGTGGTGAAGAAGGGATTCATCGAAACTGGAACTGCTTATGGACAGTGTTGTTCAAGTTAGGCGAAATGTAGAAAGATCGGAAGAAATAAAGCCAACTAAAAGTTTTTTTGCCACTTTACTTGGATTTTTACTTGGATTGTCTATATCTATGACAGATGGTAATAGTATCAAGCAGCCTCACCACTCAGCGCAGATCTCTGAACCACCATAGACCCTTCACTCACTTCCACCGAACTCGATTTAGATGTATCCCAATTCTTGAACGCATACACCCCATCTTCATCCTCCGGCTCCACGGCCACCCGTCGGCTCGGATGCCCGACATACTCCTCAAACATGTCATCAACAGAATGGACCTCCTTGCGCGATCCAGGGTCCTCGAACCGATCTGCTACGAGACCCGTAATTCCAAGCCGAGCATGAATATCAGGGACTGCTCCTCGTGCGGTCTTGATAGCTATCCCAGCGAAAATCAAGCCCACGATGACATACAAGAAGTTCACAGCAACCAAGGTGAAGAGCGGAGCCATGGGAACCCGCGATACAAGGGAAGTCTCCCTCTGTTGGGCTGCTAGTGCTGGGCGTGATTCAACCCCGTCTGCTCCAAGGGCCAGGATCACCTTGCTGAATGACTGGGCGATCTTGTCCGCGAACTCTTGGCCCGTTTGGCTAAACGCTGCGGCCCCGATCTCCAGCTCGATGGACGGTTCCCAGTCGACGGTCTGCGCGATACTCGTCTGCCAGATATTGGATACTGAGGTGTTGCTGTCGGTGGGTACAAAGCGGGTTACGGAGTTGTTGACGCGATCGTACACGATATCGTAAATCGTGGTGTTGCAGCCAAGAACATAGCCATATACGCCGGACTCGTTCTGCACGAACTCTGTCGAGTTGGGGACGGTCCCACCGGAGGTGCTTAGTACGCCGGCGATCACATAGTAAAATGGGTTTCCAGTTCCATAGTTGGAAGTTTCGTTGTCCTCGATGTCAGTGGTCATGCTCGAGTCCGTGAAGAAGCCAGTTATCAGCTCGGTGGAGTCGATGAATCCAGCAAAGGCACTCGAGCAGTTGTATCGGAGAGAAGTCGTCACTTCGGTCAGGTTGCATCTCTTGGAGAACAACTCGCACTGCGTGGCAGCACCATATGTTTGAGCTTCATAATCCCGATCGGTCACAGAGGCAGTCCCGTCTGGTATTCCTAGGTAGCTGTACATCGTACTGTTGTTGTCGTAGGTGTACACGGTCGCAAAATCAGAGACATTGTTGAGCACGCCGAGACTAACAGTTGCATTTGCCAGGAATTGGCCCGTGACAGCCATCGAGACACTGCATAGACCAGTATCTTCCTGTGCTGCGACTGAGTTGTTGCCTTTCAAACACTGGGGGGTCAGGCCAAAGCTGTAGTTGGTATTGTTTGTGGCGACAGTGGCACGAGTGAAGGAGACAGTTGTCGTAGTCAAGTGAAGCCAGGTATCTGCCAAGGAAACCAACGCTCTGAATCGAAAATTATCAGACAACGGCGAAATAGTTTTATGGGGGTGCATGCTTTAGCTCTGTACATACCCAAGTAATGTCGCTAGCAAAGCCACAGAGGCGGCTGAGAACAGCGTGGGAGTCTGAGGCTGACGCTTCTTTTTCCACGAGACGAGGTACACAATCCAGCTCCAGGTTGCTCCCAAAGTGCCCCCGTCAAAGAACTTGAGCATAAGCGTCAATTGATACGGGGTAGGTAGCCGTTCAAAACGTCCTTGCTGTATGTTCTCGAGGTACCTTTTGGCGATGGGAAACGATGCAAGGGTGATGAGAAAGCCCGACAGCATGGGAGCCAAGGTGCTAGCCCATGAAGTCACGAATAGGAGGATACTCGAATTCATGTTGACGTAGTACGCATCTGATGAACCTTCTGTTGCGAGGCCCACGCGAAGGTTCTCAAACGGCGAGTCTCCATGGCCAATCCGGTAGCTGAAAACCAGTGCGAGGAAGACAGCTGTCAGTGATGAGAGAGGAACTGTGAGTAGAAACCAGCTCCATATTATGAAGGTCCAGTGAGAGGTTATTCCAATCTTTTCTTCTTTCGCCTTGAGGCCCTTTTTAGCTTGATTGGATGACGCAGGGTCACTTGCGACTGAGACAACGGTATCAGACTCAGCCATGGTCATCGACTTATAACTGTGATCAATCCGATACTAAATCTTTAGGAGAGAGAGAAAAGGAAAGCTGTGAATTGCACCAACTCTGGAAGGAAGACCCTGCATTATATACCGGCGAAGGGTAGACCATTGCTCGTGCATGTCGCGAGGCTGAGCGGCTGTCAAAACTTCAGTGCTATCGATCGGGGTCATTTTAGACCTACATTGAAAGAGGGACCTGCTAAGCAAATCTGAAATGTGGAGACTGCAACTTTATGATTGCCAGGTTCCCTGGCAGCACTACAGCATTAAGTAGAGCCACCAGGATGCCGTGGGTCCTGTTTGACTGGCTCGGCCAGGGAATTGGGCCTCTCATTTGTGGAGGGCAGAGATAGAAGGATCACAGGCTGGCATCTGTCAGCATTTACTCCACCAAGCCCTTGATTTTCGAAAGTTCGAAGGCTTTTCTTATAACACACGGTCCCTCCGTGCCAATGTAGTGACTGTGGTTATGCGGGAGCGTAACACCCGGAGGCCTAAGCGGCCTTTGACTGCCCGTAATTATAATAACTGTTGGAATGTAATCTCAGTATATTACTACTTTGATTTTACTATAATCCTGAATGATTCTGGTCTTCCGGACTGGTCTAATTCTAATCTATTATATTATCTTATTTCTTCCTGAGCCACACCACCGGGTTAGATATATAAGAATAATGAAAATAACTTATCATTATCAGGGACTATTACTAATGTTCGCAACAGGTCGTGTGACCGGTGTGCACGGGATATCTATTGCCGACTGACTCATCCAGGGCGACTCATCCTACAGTACTTTAGTTCTAATATTTCATTTTCACGGCGCAATTCATACACATATCCATCAAGCTCTCACCTTCTCACAATTATGTCGCAATCCCCTCAGCCTGTGTACCACTCAACCCACGACGCCTACGATGCACTCCCAAGGGGCAACGACCCTCGCCCAGCCAATGTAGACAGCTACTTCAAAGCGCATCTCCATTCAGCAAATTATCACCGCGCCTTAGAAACGATCCACCGCGATTCTCTTAGCGCAGGCCTACCAGACATAGCCTGCTCCGCGCCACAAGCTAAATTCCTCATGCTCCAAGCCCGTATGGCCAACGCAAAGCATATCCTTGAGGTGGGAACGTTAGGCGGGTATAGTGCCGCGTGGTTAGCCACGACTAGCCCGGACACGAAAGTGACTACGATCGAACTCGAGAGTCGCTACGCGGCAGTCGCGCGCCAGAACTTGATCAAAGCTGGGTTAAGCGAGAGGGTTGAGATCTTGCAGGGCTCAGGTCGTACTGTTTTGACGGAAATTGAGAACCAGGTGCGTAGGGGCGAGCGGCAGAAATTCGATTTCGTGTTTATTGACGCGAATAAACCGGACAATTTGGCTTATTTCAATGCCGCTCTGAGTATTACCAAGGAGAGGGCGGTGATTGTTGTTGATAACGTTGTGAGAAATGGGACGGTCGTATCTGAGGAGGCAGCAGAGACAGACGACCGGGTTAGGGGAACGAGAGAACTGATTGAGGCCATTGGAAAGATGGAAGGGGTTGAGGCGACGGCGATTCAGACTGTGGGAGAAAAGAACTACGACGGGTTTCTGGTTGCAATGAAGGACTAGGGATGGCTACTGTTCTTATGTTGGAGTTGGACAAGCACTCAAAGGAATTTCATTCACCCTGACCCCTCGCTCTAAGTCGAGACCCTAGATTGAGGTACAAGTGTGATAATCCTTCCCTACATATGCAAGTAGATGCAGCTATTTGTAGTCACAATAGCTGCCTTCTGCCTAGAGTCGTGGTGGATAGGCTGCCTAGGCCTCGCCAAAACCCGCCCACTGCCCAAACCCGCCCGCGGAAACCCAGCCTGTTGAGTTATAAGTGACGCTTGAATGATCGGATAGTTGATGGGAGCTGATTGCGTTGTCTAGATACAAAGAGGTACTAGTAATCTACCGAAATTACGTCCCAACGTAGTCGGTCCAAGCTCCTTCATGAAAAAAAAGGTGAGCAAATTTCGCCTCAGGGTAGAGTGGTCAATGGTCGCGCAGCATAGTGTAGGCTGGGAATGAGAGACGTGAAAGAGATCTATCGAGGGGTGTCGATTTTGTCTCGTCGTTACTATGTCGCACTATGTGAGGCTGGGAGAAAGGCCAGAACAAAGGTGCCTTCAAAA
Source organism: Aspergillus welwitschiae (assembly GCF_003344945.1). Classification (NCBI taxonomy): domain Eukaryota; kingdom Fungi; phylum Ascomycota; class Eurotiomycetes; order Eurotiales; family Aspergillaceae; genus Aspergillus; species Aspergillus welwitschiae. Next base: position 166,657 of record NW_020798705.1, on the reverse strand, counting down.
GCCGAAGGCCCCAACCACATTCACTTCAATATCTCCACAGGACCAATCCGTAGTTGCGTACTAAATCTTGATGGTGATTGTAGCTTGTTAGGCACGTTCGCTTCTACATGAGGTGCGTTAGTTACACAGCATCGGCCAGAAAGAACAATTCTCTGGATCTGAATGTCTCTGATAGAACTCTTAGCAAGCCTGTTGGTAGCCCAGGAGAAGTGTGTATGTTGTTCCGGGTTTTTAAAGACAGAGAGAATGCTTAAACCCAGAATATTAGAAGACACACACCTGGCAACTCAAGATTCAGTTGCTGTTAGATTGCATGACTGACATGAAGACGTATTCCATTGTGCAAATCAGTAAATACAACATGGTGTACGTACCAGGTTCCGACCGCGGTCTTATCAATTTCCCAGAGCCAAAAGTATCCCCCGAGCTCAGTATAATCGAATTGCAAACATGGCTGGCAATTCCTGCAGGAAAGGCCAGGAAGTGAGTCGCAGGGAGGAGACATGCTAAGTCACTGACAACAAAACATCTTACTATAGAGGGGGAGAATTGTTTGTCGCAAAACCCGGTTGTCAAGTGAATAGCAGATGCAATAGCCCCTGAGAAGCATAACCATATGACAAATTGCACAAGGAGCGGCATAGCCACAACGCGGTTGATCCCACTGTGTTGGGTATCTGCAGATGCCAACTGCGGGACGACCCTCGATACACTAATGTTGTGGCCCAGAACCCCAACGATATGCCAAAGAAATGCCTAGGAGAGTATCTCCGAGAATTGTAGCGCACCTAGCGAATGAAAAACTGTCCGGTTCTAACGAAGGGTTCCTGCATTACATCTTCATGTCACGACGAACGCCCCCAGCGGGATGGAGTCAAGTGTTGGGGGCCGAACTTGCACTTGACAAAGAAGTTTCTGCATCATCCTTTGAGGCAGTGAGACGGCAAAAAGCCCTCATGTATGTCTATTTGTCAAGTAGTACTTGGCTTACAACTTGCAAGTTTTCAGAGAGAGCGGATAGTCCAACGCCAATATCTTCAGGTAAGAAGGTGTGAACTAGAACCCCTCGGAACAGGCCGTTGGATAGGTCGGGGATCAAAATCAACATGACTCATAAACCTCAGGCTTGAAAGCATACCTTCCATATGGTTGTTGAGGCAGAGTTAGCGATAGAGAGGATATCAGCTGTGGGATGGGAAGCTGAAAGGGGGGTAACATCTGGATAGCTTCTGGTCCGACGCTAAGGGAAAGTCTGGCAAACTAGATTGGCTCGCTAAAGACGAGTTCGGCTGGCGTGCTCGCTCGTGTCCAGCAGCATCAGACCCCACCCACCGCCACAGCGCTTGGCCGGATCCGCCATCTGCCAATGTCAGCTTCCCATGAGCGATCGAGGCGCCCGGAGAATAAACTACGCAGGAACGGGAAGCCGAAATGTTGGTTCTCTGCCCCCAGATTGGATCGCCACGGCCACCATCTGAAACACAACTCAATCCCTGGAAGCTGAAACCGGCCCCTTCCGTCACACAGTGCCAATGCTGAATAGGGGCATCTCTCCACTGCACTATATGGCTGTTCTACAAAGTTTCTTGGGGGATTTCTGTGTGCCTTAGGGCTGTTAGCATGTGTGACTCTCGAGTCTCAGAGAGCGCGTCGATGCGATATCGCGGAGACGGAGGAATCCAACGCACACAAGGCTTGAGTATATACAGTATGACTTATTGTTTTCTTCCTTTGGGTGCATCTCAAACAGAGACAGTTCTGGCAGTCGGTGTGTGTTTGTCTCGGTGAAGGTTGAAAATCACGAATCGATGAAGATTTCGGCCCCGCACTAGTTCGGCCTCAGCCCGAACGTGTCTGCCTGAACTCGCACATTGGACGTGTCCCTCCAGTCGATGATGCTATTTGGCACAGGCAGTGTGTGCTCTCGGTTCCCCTTTCCGACTCGCGGAGACCCATGCAAAACCTAACGTTGGCCATTTCCGCCTTCTCACTGGTTTCTCGCGCCTGAACTTGCGACAACCGCGGGGTGGAGACTTCCTCCAATGATGGCTCTCATGGACTCGGCCAACACGGACGCTCGCTGAGCTTGGCTCTCTCGGCCTTGTGCACATGGTTTCTCGGGCTTTTTTCTTGCGCTAATCATGATCTTGGAGGGAGGACTCTCCATTCTACTGGTCTGGGAATATACCCCCGGTGGATCAATGTCGTCGGCGTTATGCCGCACGATCTTAGGTTTCCGCACATGTAACTGTTGGACGGGCCTCTCGGATGCATCCTGATGGCAGAACTGGGTAGGCGTGATGGCAGTATCCATCATCTTGTACCCTCACACGTCAGCGCCGATTGGCAGCTAAACTAGCGGGCCGTTGGTGATGACCGGATATCGTCGCTGATTTGCTCGGACCCCTCAAGTCACTCAGCCCACCGTTCACAGGTAGTATCCAACCAACGATGCCTTGGAGCACCTCCTGCAAATTGGGGCCACTCACAATCCTTCACACCTTCTGTTCCTGAGAGGGGCTGAAGAGAAGCCATGCAGCCAGCCTGTATAAAGAGCGCGAGTGCGCTGCTTCAAGATGTCTCTATCCAAGCAGAGCAATTTCACAGCATTCAAGTCGATTTCGACAGTCCTTCCTTTTTTTTCAGTCTTTTCACAGTTTATTCAGAAGCTATTGACTAGCTTCACCACATTCCTTCCATCACATACACTCCTTGCAGAGCACTCAATCATTCATATTTGTCCCATTCATTAACCCATTCCTATTCGTATACCTTTCTATCAAGATGCGTTTCACTCAGTTCTTCAACGTGAGTAGCCATACTGTACAGATTCGGTTCTCTGCAACGTATCACTAACTTCAATCCTACAGTATCTTGCTGTCGGCTCCCTTGCCGGCATCGCGGCTGCCGCTCCGTTGGGAACTCGGACCCTGGAGGTCGAGGCGGGAGAGCACTTGGCCTCCCGTTCCACCAACGCAGTGGTGACCGTCAGCGCATTGGCTGTCTCTAGCGTCAACGACAGTGTTGGCAAGAGCTCGGGCTCGAACTCTTACAAGAAGTACACCGGCGATGGTTCGACGGCTGATGGATGGCCCGCTAAGTCCGACTGGCTTTCCTTCGATGCGATGTATGCTTGAGACCCCCTGTTCAAAGTTTATTCATTCGTCGCTTAAAGCACTCGTTATACTAACCAACACTACTCTAGGTGGGAGGCCAACAAGGATGCTATCATCGCCAAGTCATGTTCCAACAATGGCTGGGGCCAGGACAACTCGGCGACCGAGACCGCAAACATCAAGAGCGCCATTGAGAAGGTCGCTAAGGAGTCCAAGGTCGATCATCGCTTCATTCTGGCCGTGGTTCTGCAGGAGTCCAAGGGCTGTGTCCGGGTCCCGACTACCGCCAACGGTGTGGGCAACCCTGGCCTCATGCAGAGTCACCAGGGTACCGGTACTTGCGCTGGAAAGAGCACCTGCTCCGACTCAGAGATTGTCCAGATGATCCGCGATGGAGGTACGTTGTGATCCTTTAGAGACCTGCCTTTTCTCACTGCTAACGTCACACCTTCCTACTTCAGCTATTGGAACTTCCGCCAGTGGTGGTGATGGCCTCGCTTCTCTCCTGGACCTGGCCGGTCGGACTGGTGTTGCGGCCTACTACCGTGCCGCCAGACTGTACAACTCTGGCATAAACTCCCTTAAGTCCACCACCAACCTGGACCTTGCCTCCGGCGCCACTTCTTGCTACGCCTCTGATATCGCCAACCGTCTCACTGGCTGGACGACGGCTACCTCCAGTTGCTCTAGCTGGTAAGCTTCTTCATTCCCACGCAGTAGTGGGATTGAGATATATGCTTTCCCAGCATTGGCATAAGCATGCCTTGGGCACTTGGATATGGCGATTTTTCCCTTCATTACTTCTTCTTCTCTGACATTGATGCGATAGGGGTAGCACAACGTGTTCAGGCAGCATGTTGTCCCCTCATCGCAAGTTTCCCTGGCTTTCTTGTTCCTGTGATATCATTCTGTTTTTGTATTTCAATGGTTTTTATCTTCAATTAGAAGCATTGCTCGCTCTGAATAGATACCCGTCACCTGCTATGCTGGTGACCAATGTCATCTCGACGGTTAGGTCACTTACTGAAAATGGTAAAAGACTATTCCATGAATCCGAAAGAACCCGAAAGGCAACAGCCAGAAGTAGGGCATTAGATCTGTTTGGCTCAATTTGTAGGTTCAGGTACAGTGTCATTCCTATTTGTGATTGATAACAACCCATTGTCTAAGGACTTCTCATATCAGCGATCCACTTTCCTCGGGTCGGCAATCGCCGGCCGCCGAGCAAACCACATCGACTTCATACTTCACTTACTGTTGCATTTGGGACGTTGACCATGTGCATGGCTGCGTTGTTTGTTCTTCAAACATTATGATACCTGAGACAGAGAAGAGTGGCTGTCGCGAAAAGCCAGCGCACGGCATCGCACCCTTCCCCCAGACCCATCCCGATGGCTATCAAAAAACTGTTAAAACGGATACTGAAATGCCAGTCTGGAAGTGCTTGGCAAGCATTGACATGTGGAGGTGCACGATACTAGAATGTCTCGGTGAGACAGCGACCCTAAAATCGATATTACTACCGTTGTATGAAAGCGCTAATGCAGAGACACAGCCAGCATGATGTACACGTTCATGTTGACATGGGTGACGATTGCACCCGCCTCCAAAGATCGAGACGACCCCGATAACCTTTCCTACTACAGCATGAACAATTACGACTGGGTCCGCTTCTTGCCCGCGAGTATCGTCAATGTGTGCCTACTCCCTTTGATCATCTTTACCTTTGCTCGCTCGACTGGCGGCTATGTCAATCCGAGTATTACATTCGCTGCGTACTTTCTTCGCCGGATATCTTTATCAAGGGCTGCTATGTATATTGGTGGACAGGTTGTTGGAATTGTCCTGGCAGTGTGGGCTGTGCAAGAAGCATACGGTAGCACAGGGTTTGATATAGGGTGTATCATCAGTCGTGGAGGGGTTTCGATACGCAACGCATATATTGCCGAGGTTGTTAGCGACTTTGCTATGGTGGTGACTGTCATGTACATTGCTGCTGGTCGCAAATCCGGAGTATTATTTGGAGATGCGATGTCGCCTTGGATGGTGGGCATTGCCACCGAAGCGGCGTTCTGGTTGTCGAGACTCATATGGCAGGGCCATCCCGGTGCAAGTAGGCAATTGTGACATGCATTGTGGGAGGCTATCTGGGGTTGCAGCTGCTAACAGCCACATAGGATCTAATGCTGCCCTTTTAGTTGAGTATCTACATGGAATCTAGTTCTTTGATGAGGATGGTAGTCTCGCTGCGGCCTATGGGGCAGCTTCGTTGAGTTGACGGGCGTTTACGGGCGTTCTTAGCATGTTGGTATGGTATTGAGACGTTCTAGCATCACAGGCCATCTTAATTTTTAATGGACAATCTTCCAAATTCGTCATAAGGAAAAAGAAACAAAACAGTAGTAATAAATAGAAATAAAAGAAATGTGATCACACATGGCGCCGAGAGATAAGATCGCATGCAGCGCGATCGGGTAAATCCGGAGTGCGGTAGATTAAAAAAAAAAACACACGATGGAGCCGGCAAAAAAATGGAAAAGTGGAAAAAAGAAATCTCCCCGACTGGGAGTCGAACCCAGGTCTCCCGCGCTTGTTCCCGAAAGGGATTGACAAGCGGAAATCATGACCGTTAGACCATCGAGGATTGGAGATATTATTTGCCTCTATCTTTTGCTATGTAAAGCAATCATTATATACCGCATCACATGCTGTAATTCGGGCTGCTGCTCAAGATATCATAAGAATTAACGCTTATCTTGAGTCTTCTTAGACATATATAGACCATATGCTGGTAATTATTAACTGTAATCCGGTATCTTCGCTGCAATTTGCACTTTTGTTTGGTTTCGCTTTTCGTCCAGGAGATGCCGTAGAGATATATATTGTTCGGGACCCCCTCAGTAGGCTCAAGAACACAACGCACTGTAAGGGAACTCAATATATTCCACCCTTCACATAAGATCGCATAATTTACATCAATATTAAGCTACCAAATACATTTAGCCGGATATAACAACAGGTGAGTAGCTGCGTTTGTTCACTGCAGTGGCAGCACAAGCGACGCGCCAGTCGACACCGGGCTTGGCGATAGCGGCAACTACCACGACAGACGAGCACCGCTGGACATCAAAACAAATAGAGGGATGATAGTATAATATGGCAATGTCGAAATTGACTGCGATGTTATAGATTACCAACGCGAGTCATTACTTCTACATGAGTACTACAAAGGGAGCGAAAGAGAGAACTTAAGGATTGAATTAATGTATAGTATTACTAGGATAACAACACTAGAAAGGAGCGAAAACCCAGCAACGACTGAGAATGCACACCTCCACTATTAGACACTAGCCCCCCCGACATTCTGGCTCAGATCAGAAGCAAAAGGGAATGAAGATAACAGACAACAGAGTAGAACGATCACGCGCTATGGAACAATTTCGAAACCCATCATCAAGTCGATATTCATCGCACCACCGATCGATCATCCTTTACTCGATGGTGATCTTCTTCGAAGAAGGAGCAGCCGCCTTAGGCACAAAGATGGAGAGGATGCCATTCTTCAAGGAAGCCTTGACGGCGTCCTGGTTGACGCGAGTAGGGAAGGAGAAGGTGCGGTGGAACTCGCCAACGGAGCGCTCGCTGACCCAGTAGTGGTGCTTGGCCTTGGACTTGTTCTTGGAGACCTGCTTGTCACCAGAGGGGACGACAGCGCTGCCCTCGCCCTGGTTGTTGTTGTTGGTGTTTTCCGAGGCAGGAGTGTTCTGGGCCTCGTCATTGTCCGAGGAGTGGTATTCGCGCTCAGTGCGACCCTTGATCACGAGAGTCTGAGGGTCGGAGAACTCAATGTCGACATCCTTCTGGGCGATACCGGGCAGCTCGCCATCAAGGTGGTAGCCATCCGAGGTCTCGCGGACGTCGAAGCGAGGCGCGAAGGTGCGAGCAGAAGTCACCGAGGAGCCCTGGCTGGAGCGGTGGAGATCATAGTCGTCCAGCAGGCGGAAGAGAGGGGCGAAGTCGCCAGCAGTAGGGATGGTTCGGAAGAGAGACATTGTGTTAGGTATGAATTGGATGAAGTTGTTGATAGAAGTTGTTATGATGATAGTAGTAGGAGGTGTAGTATGCGTTGGTTGCGTTTGATAGAGTGGTTGTTATTGTTGTGATAGTAGTAGATGCTTGATGTCTGTTGCGATGATGAGGATGGACTGGAAGAGACCTCGAAGGGCCTTATATAGCTGTTGGACCCCATGATGGTGACTGGGATAAGACAGGTACCAGCTCGTAGGAGTAGCTGCTGGAGGAAGCTCGAAGCTCCCTGAACGATCGCTGGAACCCTTGGCTTAGTGCGGTTAGTGCCCGCCAGAGACAGCGGGAAGGCCCCAGGCAGCCCCGGACGCTTCTCGCGGATTCGACGCGTGATCACGTGATAAGCGCGGTTGCCACCCGCCAGAAAGTAGGGAGGGGATGCAGTCTGGATTCCTTCCAACCACTACCGTGTACCACTCCTGGTCATCGCTGGGGAGAAGCTGTCATGCCACGCATTCCCCGCTCGTTTCCAGATTATTCCACTGGCGTGCATCCCTTCGGTGGTACAAACTACGAACTACAAACTACACGGTGCCACTGAGCAAGCAGTCTTCGGTCGCTTTCGTCATGGTGAAGCAAACCTCCCTTCCAATGTCCCAACATGCAGTGGTCTCGTACATTCGCCCAGATTCTACAGACATCTGGAGCTCGATTTCAGCAAGCAAGAATTTCTGATGGTCGGAGTTGCCACCTAAGTCTTGATTGAGTTCACGCAATGATGGCGTGTCGGCCCGCTGGTTGGTCATGTATGGCTGCGAGGCTGCAAAGGGTCGCGTTGGGATATCGGAGCATAAGCTATGGTGGAAATGATATAGCAATTTTCGTATTTTTCCATCTATGGACACACTTGGCACTAGCACAAAACAGCAGTGCTGACTGTCTCCGTGAAGAATGGCTTTCCAGCACGGTCTAGGGCCCCTCCAGTGAAACAGAAGACAAAGTAGGATAGGTAGTGAAAACACCATGGGGTAGTGCTGATGGGAGGGTCACAAAGACAAAAGTACCAAGGATGCCGCGGAGTGGTCGCATCCTCATATCTAGAAGGCAAATCGCGGCCATGCGAGCTATGAGTATGGCGAGGGACAAGGTCTAGCAGCCGGGTAAATTCCAACCAATGAAGTGGGCTAGCTGGGTTATGCACATACTACTACGGTTGGTAACAGTGGTCCCGAGAAGACGATGTAGTACTTACTAGTACTAACGGTGCAGAGCTGTAGTGGATGGACGGAAAATGACACCGGGATGGTTACCCATGACGAAGGAGATAAGCCATACCGCACTTGTAGTACAAACATGTGAAAGAAGTGCGAGGCATATAATGAGGATATGAATATCTTGAACAAAAGAACTCTCCAACGCATCAACGATCCTTTCCAAAACAGAACTCTGATAGTAACCAGTCGCTGTTATATCAACATGCCTTCGAACCAGACGACCAAGTCGGATGCTTCCCGCATCCAGTCCTCCCAAGTTAGCACTTGCTGTATGTTGGCATAGATTGCATGCTCACAAAGCTACAGGCACGAGGTGGAAAAGATATGAGCTCTGGTGGCTTTGCTGCTCGAGCTCAAGCGGCTGCCGATCGGAATGCCAACGTTGCATCGTCCAAAACCGGTTCCTCTCATGGCCCGTCATCGGGCACTCAACAGAGTGGTCAGCAGTCCACGCCCGGAAAGAGATGAGCTCGTAAAGTAGCGTGAAATGGTCTTTATGGCACCATATTGTTGTTAAGCCACTTGTTGATTGGGTTGTGTCTTGAGTACACGCGAGTATGAGGCTGGTTTTGGGGTTGATAGCCTCGTACGACAGTTTTTGCGGGGTGTTTCTCTCCAAGGGTGTCGTTGTCTTGTCGTAATAGCTACCAGAAACCTATGAATGGTGGCTTGAGCGTTTAACTTACAGACTGAGCAACTCGCGCTCCACTTGCTCGGTTGGAACCAAAGAGAAAGCTGTAGCTATGATGCTGGTGTCAGGATGATTGCAAGACGAAAAACCATGAGAAGCCCGTGTAGCATTCACAGTAATAAGTCCTGCGTTGTAGGCGACGTAGCTCGATCGAAAGCTCATGATGTATTAAGAATTAGTTGATATGGTCATAATAGGATAGGCCCGTAAAGATGACAAAGACAGAGCCGAGTCAGCTTCTATGGGTCATTCGCGTACACAAAACGGGAAAGGAATCGCATCAGATTGGCACTATTTAACATGTGGACCCAACCTCCGTATACAACCACTGCCCTCAATGTCCATATGGTGGCGTGGTGGATACGTTGTGCAGATCCTCGGGAGGGAGATCCTCATGCGCCAGAGTGACATCCGTCGTTATCATAATGCCCATATTCCGTTCGGAGTCGCCAGTGTAGCCCTGCTGTGGTGCCGGCAGGAGATCCATAATATGTTCCTGGCTCTCTCCCGACGAATTCTGGCGCTTCCTTGGCCAGCCCATAGATGAGAGCTCGTACGGCTGAGGCTCACACGTACTGACCACCGTCACGTCTCGACCGCCACTCTTGGAGTTGAAAAAGGTCGTTCGGCTTCGGTCCTTTTTGTCGTATCCGCGGGAAGAACTGTAGGACGCAAACCAGGAAAAGCGAGAAAGAAGGGGCTTGATCCCTGGAGCGCAGACGATAATGGCTGAGACAAAGGCCTGCCGTGATGCCCAGCCCAAAGCCGTTGCGAGAGTCGAGAGGTCTTTGACGGAGTAGTATGCTCGAAGACCGGCAGCAATCATGACGAAGATGCCGGAGGAGAACAGACCCGTGAGGATCCACTTCTGAGACGTCGGGATTTTGGCGACAATAATCAATGGAATCGGAACGCACATGATACAGAGATCGGTTCTGGTGCAATAGGTTAGCAAGTGTAATTGCATTTGCAAGAATTCCGCACTTACAAGATGCTCAAGACTTCAATGATGATGTAGTTTAATGGGCGCACAGTGCAGTTGTCTTGCTTCGTGTTAGCAGAGGAGATGGTCAACAGGTATTCGACTCACTTCCTGCATAGGGCTTGACCTGCTAATTTTTCTCAATCGGTCTGCATATAAGGAGGTCGAAGAGTAATGAGACGACGAATGTGCATACTGTGAAAGCGCCCACAGCCAAGGCTAATCGGTGTTGCGAAAGACCGATCCTAGGCGCTGTCAGACTTATACTTATCCCGGGGGAATGGGCCTAAGATTAAGACTTACGTGAGTCTGTTGTAGAGAAACACAAGCACCCCCTTGAAAGACCACACCATGAGGATGTACGAAAGCCAGGCGAGAAACGCATAGATCGAGCCTTTGGTCAGGGAAGGGACCTGGTCATCCGGTAACTCGGCGGCAGTGGTGTGATTAAGGCCTATATTGCTGCCATAGACAGCTAAGTATAGAATGTTAATGACTCAGTGCCAACCAATCAAGATGTGAATCAAATAAGCTAACCGGTGCATAGATGTAAGAATACAACAAGGAGAGTCCAGAATATCTGATGCAAATTAGCCTGCTTTTCTCCGCAAGATGGACCCTTGCCTCTAAAAGCCTACCGTTCCAAGCACCAGGCACACATCATCCCAGCGGAACATTCCACGATCCACGGAAAAGCGTGTGTACAATCGAACTGCAATGACAACCAGACCTATTGCCCACTCGCTGAACATCTCCGCGGTAAGGTTGTAGCCCATATTTCGACCAAAGACCACCACACGCAAACAGGACTTGCGCGTGTTGAGCGAAAGTCGAGAAAGCACCACGGGGTGAAGTACCGGTCGAAGTTACGATGACTGTGTTGTATCAAAATGTCGCGACATAGCTGAAGCCCCTTTCACTCGACCGGAAAAGAGATGAGCAGTGAAAAGCAGGGATATGGCAAAAACGACCGTCGCTCTGCACTTCGCATCCTGTGACACAATCGTAGCAGACTATCGGTTACCCAGCAAGGAAAAAGAAGCACTCTCCCCATAATTGCTTTGACTAGATTGGCGAAGCTAGAGTGGAGAGGGCATCCAAACACACTAAAGCAGGAAGGATCTAGCACTAGCCTCCCCTCGCCAGACAAAGAGGCTACGCGCCGATTCTCGTTAACGGATCCGGTTTAGGAAAGCCGCAGATCTCTCTTTCTCCCACTCTCCATGCTGCAGGAAGAATGCCAATCACACATGGTAGAATCCAACTAGTAGTTCTTCAACCATGGAAGAAGTATAATCAAGCCTTACCAAAACGGCCACCGGTCGGCGTCAACTAAGCTCTGCAGGTTCTCATGCCTCGTCCGAAAGGAAGGGGGCCGTGCCGTGCTAAGGGGAGGATCGTGGAAGGTGTCAGAGCAGCACTAAATGTGAGGTCGACAAGGACCACTGAATGTTTCCAAATTCTTGGACGGGTCCAGAAAATATGAGCAGTGGTAGGAGCACCGTACGCTCTTTGCCTCGCGGGGGCTGAAAGCTGAGGCCGACAGTGGATCCTAAAGAATACCGTGCGCGGTGCTCAGGTCCTGGAGGAAAAGCATCAGAATTCAGAATATTTGTGCCAAGTGGCAGGTGGCTCCATCGTAGGCTTTCCCACTCGTTCCGTCTCCAAAAATGAAAATGTGAAAATTAACATAAGGTTCCGTCGTTTGAGCCATCCGCTGGATATAGTTTTTCTTAGTGACAAATAAGATTGGGGCGTTGAATCCATCCGTCACCCCCGACGCGGCATCGTGCCTGCGATCGACGTTTGAATTACGAATCGGAATCAGAGTCCGAGACGTTCTCCACAGAAAATATTGAGGCGCCAGTATCAATCGTCGTCCCGTGTGAGAAGCGGGATTCGCACAGCGGCCGACCATCTCAGACTTGCGCCTGAAAAGGAAAATGAGACCCACGAGAGCCGCGGAAGCATCTCTCCCCGGCGGTCCGCAATTGTTGCTACCACGGTCGATGCATGGACCAGGTTCGTATTGAACGAGGAGGGAAAATGGGAGAGAGGCCAAGATGTCAAGGAAGACGCGAAGCTGGACCGAAAAAGGACAGTTCTACTATGGTATATGGGAAACCTGGGTTCCTGCATGACCGTGACTTAAGAGAACAGATGCTGTATATCTATTATCTACATTATATCGTAGTCAGCGAAGGATTGACACTAAAACCACCGTCTCTTGCTTTCTTTGGATCTTCTCCACTCAATCTATCATTGGATTTAGTTATTATCCTTTATGTTATATTTTCCCCCCTTCTTTCCTTTCGGGCGTTCTCCGTGCGGAACCCTGGATAAGCCCTATTCTACGCACATCCTAATGCTGTATTTTATCATCGTCGTATCAAGCTTGCGTTAGCATCAATCAGCAAAGGCTACTACTGCACGACTATCCGGTAGAAGGTAGATCGTAGCGGTGTCGATGAACCTTCTCTTCCGCCTCGAAGCTCAGAACGCCAGGAGGTGCCGCGCAAAGAAACACGGAATTGCGGGTGGTGGAGCCGATTCGGGGCAGTATATACGAGGGTACGAGACATCAGGCTCAGAGACATCGTAATTGAGCTGGTTGGCGCGGCATCATGTTCCCCACTGCTGTCCGTTGGACGGTCGAGGCGTATTCCTTCTTGAACGGTGATACTTGCTAGTTACGTGATCGACGTGCTGGAAGGAATTTCACATGAAAACTGGTTCCAATGAGCTTAATAACCTGTCACTATTATCGGAGCGGGACCCGAAAGTGTTGACAGCCTGACAGGATGAAGCGTCTTACTGGTGTTGAGCCAGATGGCCTCAGGGTTAGTTCGCATTGGCGATGAACGCTACAGGATGCCACCCACCTGGCAGTTGGCCATCTCTTCGGACTGGACCTGCTGTTCACAATGCCCCCGCTGTATCTGAACCCATGAACAAGTGCACCCCGCAACAGGGGCTGGGGGGCTTTAAGAGAAGGGGTGTCTCGAGTCGTTAATGGCTGCTCTTCCCACATCTCCCCTCGCTATCTCAGAGCACAGTTCCTTGACAAAATGAACTCAGAATCACTTCAGAGTATTTGGACGGACGTCCAGTCGTCGCTGGAAACTTTTCAGGCCGATGGAACCGAATATAACCGGATCGATGCTCTCGAGAAGGCAACCCAGCTGGCGCGAGCGCTGGAGAAACCTCGCGATGCAATTCTGAAACTAGCATATACGGTGAGTCCATGGGCCTTGGAAATTTGAGTTACTTCAGATATCTGATTGTGCTAATGATAAAACAGCCGACAGCCCTAATGGCTGTAAAGGTAGCTCACGACATGAAGGTGTTCCCTGTATTGGCCAACGCGACGAGCCCAGTCTCTGTGGGCGAGCTTGCAGCGTTGAAGCCTGCGGATCCTCTTCTGGTTGGTAAGTTTGGACCTCTGACATACATTTGGCAGCTATGTCCTGATGCTGACTGCTCCAACTAAAACTAGAGCGAATGATGCGACTCTGCGTGGCATTCGGCTTTGCAGCTGAGCCAGCTCCCGGCCAGTATCTGCCGACCGCAGTGACCAAAGAGATGGTCAACCGAACGTCTGTTGGAGTGGTAGAATCGTTGTGAGTAATTATATGGGAAAATGAAAGACGTTGGTTGTGACAGTCACTAAGACAGGGCGTTGCACCAGGTTCTGTGAATTCCTCCCAACTGTCCAGAAGACCCCCGAATACCTTCAGGTCACCGGCTATCGTAACCCCGAGGATCCTCTGTTTGCACCGCTACAGTACACCAACAACATGAAGGAAGATGGATTCATGTGGCTCTGCCAGAACCCTGAAGCGCTCGCCCGGTTCAACAACTTCATGGAAGGCCAGCGTGCGGATCGCCCGCACTGGGCGGACTGGTTCCCCGTGCAGGACCGGGTGTTGGCCGATGCTGACAGCAACCCCGATCGGGCCTTAATGGTGGACATTGGTGGTGGCCGAGGCCATGATCTTCTGGGGTTCAAGAAACGGTTCCCGGATGCTCCGGGGAAGTTGGTCTTGGAGGATCTGCCGGTGGTGATCGACGAGGTGCGAGGGGCGCAGGACTTGGATGGGGCTAATATTGTACCGGTCAAGTACAACTTCTTCACGGAGCAGCAACCTGTCAAAGGTGAGATCCCCCGTCTTTTCCAGTGTGTTTAAAAGCGACCAGCGACTGACGAGGGTATGTAGGTGCCCGGGTCTACTACTTCAAGAATGTCATGCACGACTGGTCTGATGAGAAAGCCCGGATCATCCTCAACTATGTCGTGGAAGCAATGGAGCCGGGCTACTCTAAGCTGATCATGGAAGAATACATTGTACCCGACCAGAACGCCTCAGCGATTCACGGCATGACAGACGTGGCGGTGATGGTGTTTTGCTCGGGACTGGAGCGGACGACGCAGCAGTGGACGCGGTTGCTGGACTCAGTGGGATTGCGAGTGAATAAATTCTGGACTCGAGCCGGCGATGGACTGGGCGTGGTCGAAGCCGAGCGGATCTGAGTGAGTACTTAAGGGACCACTTAGTAGCTACTCGTCGAACAGTGGAAAACACCACAATGTGTTTCTATGAGAAATGAAATTGCTAGTCTGTATTCATTTACGTGCCCACTCGGCCAGCATGCACCATTTACCAAAGTAAAACAGAAGTCTGCACTAGACAGTGTTTTACGGATGCGAGCGAAGGGCTATTTCAGACCAGCGTGGGAAAACATGGAGCGGAAATGGAAGTACTTAGTAGTGGAAGGTTGTCATTTCAGCGAATTAGACACAATGACCACTGCAGGCTCTGCATTTAGTGTGATTGAATGCAAGAGATGCAGGCACAGCCACGCCACAAGTCCTGACGAGGCTGCAAGCTCACCCGGTCGGGCATTTGGGCGCTATACCTGATCGCTCTCTCCCACTTTCTTCCACCAGCACAGAAATGCTTCTTTGAAGTAATGAAATTTACTAACACCCTGACACTTAGACGCATGAGCTGATCAGTTGATCTTTTGAAAGAGCATAGTTCTACATCTCCTCGCATGGAGCATCAACAACCGCATATCTTGGAAAATCCCCCGAAGCGGAGAAAGCTCGACAACAGAGAGAATCCCCAGCAACTCTCCCACGATGACTACACCATCGGCTGGGTGTGCGCTCTTGCCATCGAGGCAGCAGCAGCAACAGCCATGTTGGACCAGATCCATCCAGCCTTGCCCACTCATCCGCGCGACAGCAATTCGTATACCCTCGGGTCCATCGGCAGCCACCACGTCGTGATCGCTTGTCTCCCCGCCGGCGTCTATGGCACCACATCAGCAGCGACTGTCGCTAGCAACATGTTCATCAGTTTTGGATCGATCCGTCATCTACTTATGGTTGGAATCGGAGGAGGGGTGCCTTCTGCCTCGGCGGATATTCGGCTGGGGGATGTCGTGGTCAGCATTCCCACGCCCCGTTTCGAGGGCGTGGTGCAGTACGACTATGGCAAGACCATCGGACAAGGGCGCTTCGAACGAACAGGCACTCTGAACAAGCCATCCACTTCCCTTCTGACGGCAGTCAGTAACCTCCGGGCGGCGGACCTCCGCAATGGCAGCCAAATACCCGTCCTGATGTCGCAGATGTTGGCGCGTAATCCGCAGATGGCGGAAACGTTCACCTCCCCCGGCTGTCAGAGGGACCTTCTCTTTGCTTCAGACTATGAACATGACCCAGCGGAGCCGACATGCGAACTTTGCGACCGTAAAAACCTGGTGACCCGGTCGATGCGCAGCTCCGATCGGCCAGTTGTCCACTATGGCCTGATCGCATCAGGAAACCAGGTGATCAAGCATGCACAAACGCGCGATCAATTGGCAGCGCAGCTCAATATCCTATGCTTCGAAATGGAAGCAGCCGGGCTGATGGACAGCTTTCCCTGTCTTGTCATTCGAGGTGTTTCGGACTACTCGGACTCGCATAAAAATAAGGCATGGCAGGGCTATGCGGCTGCGACCGCGGCTGCATATGCAAAGCAGCTGCTTGCTACGATCGGCGTCTGCGGCCGTGGGCCTATCTCTGACTATGCTGGTGCCGGAGTAATCACGGCTGTCCAGCACCGCGCATCGATGATGAATGCTCTACGATTTGATCAACTCGAGAGCCGGCAAGCCACAATAAAGCCCGCGCATGCCAAAACCTGCAAGTGGCTTCTTGAGAAGCAAGAATATGTGGACTGGCTGGACAGCAAACATTTCCCCGAGCACTGTGGCTTCCTCTGGATCAAGGGCAAGGCCGGGAGTGGCAAATCGACGACGATGAAATTCGCGTTTCAACAGGCCGATGCAAAGGTAAATGCAGACACGAAGGTCATCTCTTTCTTCTTCAATGCCAGAGGTGAAAATCTGGAGAAATCAACATTGGGAATGTACCGATCCTTGTTGGTCCAATTACTAGACAAGGTCCCAGAACTCCAGTTGCTCCTCGACGAAATTGTCGCTGGGCGCGGGGGCGAGGATTACCCCTGGAGCCTTGAGATGCTTCAGCACACCTTTCGCCAGTCAATTTCACGACTTGGCGGTCGTCGCGTCATCTGCTTCATTGATGCGCTCGATGAATGCGAAGAAGAACAGGTCCGCGCCATGATTGATTTTATCCAATCCCTCGGGGAGCATGCAATTTCATCAAGGGTCCAGCTTCATGTCTGCTTCTCCAGTCGCCACTACCCCCATATTACTATCGAGAAGGGGTTGGAACTCATACTCGAGGACCAGGAGGGTCACGCTGATGATATTACTCGATATCTGCACAGCGAACTTAAGATCGGGCGCAGTAAGCAAGCCGAAGAAATCCGACGCGAGATACATGAAAAGGCCTCGGGAATCTTTCTATGGATGGTGCTTGTCGTGCAGATCTTAAATCGCGAATATCAGCGCGGTCGCTTGCATGCCCTCCGCAAGAGGCTTCGTGAGATCCCGGCTAAGCTTAGCGATCTTTTCAAAGATATACTGACCAGGGATACTGTGAACATGGAAGACCTCTTACTGAGTATTCAGTGGATTCTATTCGCTAGACGACCGCTCAAACGAGAGGAGCTGTATTTTGCCATTCTTTCTGCAGATCCCGACAATTTGACGGAGGCCTGGGACCCTGAAGACATAAGTGAGCAGGACATTGATCGATTCATTCTAAGCACCTCCAAAGGACTGGCCGAGACAACCAAGTCAAAAGCAAAGACCGTTCAATTCATCCATGAGTCCGTCCGAGACTTCTTACTGAAAGAAGATGGATTGCGCGAACTCTGGCCTGAGCACCAGGGGAGCTTTGAAGCTTCAAGCCATGATCGACTGAAGCAGTGTTGCAACAACACCCTCCTTTCCGAAGCTAACAACCACATTGCTGACGAGGAGTATATTGCATCTGCTTCCAGGGATGAGCTCAAGGCCTTATCCGACTCTGTTTCTCGAAAATTCCCATTCCTCGAATATGCGGTACACAACGTCCTTCAACACTCTGAAGCCGCAGAAAAGGGTGGCGTCCGCCAGGGATGCTTTCTTGAAAACTTCAATCTTCCCGGCTGGAAGCGTTGCAGCAACGCTTTCGAGAAGTACAAAGGCCGTCGTCACACGGGATCTGCATGTCTTCTTTATATCCTTGCAAAATATGACCTGTCGAGTCTAGTTCGGGTAATCTGTAAAGACAAGCCATGTGCTTCTATACCGAGCAAGCGTGACCTTGACTTTCTGGTTACCTATGCTGTCAAGAATGACCGTGAGGAATTATTGGATTTTATCATCCGAAGCCAGCTGCAAGACGCTCCAGCTTCCTCTACAGCCTGGATCGATATGGCGCTCCGTTACGCCATTCAGTTTGATCGAGAAGCTATGTTCATCAAACTTCTTACTATGGATCAGATTAATTCGAGTGCTCGAATTAGGGCTAAGGTAACACTACTACGCTGTGCCATAGAATACGGACGGGAGAACATGTTTGATATACTGATAGCGAGAAACAATGCCGATATCTCTGCCCTCTTATTCTCTGCCATCGAGCTTAATGACGAGCTTGTTTTCAATCGACTGTTAGAAATACAGCCTGTTAATGTCAATGCCATGAACAAGAACGGCAAGACGCCGTTGACACTGGCAGTCGAGTGCGCAGCACCCCCCATAATCAAGGCAATCTATGAATTGGGCTGCAAGGAGGTAGGTGTTGCTGGTCCCCGATCCCCCCTTCCAGAAATGCCTCGTGTATGGTCTTATTCTAAACTTTGTGATTACATCCCGCCAGGGTGCCCTCTCAGACGAAAATTGGAACTGTATGCTCCGATACGCAGCACACAATAGATGGGTTGAAATTGTAGAGCTACTGGTCACTATGGATAAATCCTTCCCCGGCTTGACTAGCACGTGCGCAGAAGCTGTATTGCTCTACGCTGCATGGGGTGGTCATAAAGCCCTTGTGGATAAGGTGCTTGCTACAGGGAAGGCTGATCCGAACGCACAGTCCATAAATGAGATGACACCACTAGCATACGCTGCATCTGGAGGCTACACAGATATTGCTATACAACTACTCTCAAAAGAAAGCATTGATCCTAATGTCAAAGATAAAGATAGGATGACACCACTAGCATATGCTGCATCTGGAGGCTATACAGAAATTGCTATACAACTACTCTCAAAAGAAAGCATTGATCCTAATACTAAGGATCGGAATGGGATGACACCACTAGCATACGCTGCATCTAGAGGCCACACAGACATTGTCATACAGCTACTCTCAAAAGAAAGCATTGATCCTAATGCTAAGGATATGGGTGGGATGACACCACTAGCATACGCTGCATCTGGAGGCTATACAGACATTACTATACAACTACTCTCAAAAAAGGTATTAATCCTAATGTTAAGGATTGGAATGGGAGGACACCACTAGCACGCGCTGCATCTGTAGGCTACACAGATATTGCCATACAGCTACTCTCAAAAGAAAGTGTTGATCCTGATGCCAAGGATAGTTATGGGAAGACACCACTAGCATACGCTGCATCTGGAGGCTACGCAGACATCGTCATACCGCTACTGTCTACAGGAAGAATTGAGATTGACGCAGGAGATTCATTCGGAACAACACCACTCAGTTATGCTGCCTCTGGCGGTCACGCAGCTGTTGTGCGCATACTTCTGTCTACGGGAAAAGTCGACCCTGACCGCAAGGATAGGCTTGGGTTTACGCCCTTGGTTGAAGCCGCGGCAAAAGGCCATGAAGATGTAGTTCGTCAGTTTCTTGCAATCCGAAGAGTCAATGCTCTCTCGGAGGATGTCGGGGCGCAGATGGCACTTTCGATAGCGAAGAACAACAATCAGGTCAGAACTGTGAAGATATTGGAGGACTGGTTGGAAAATACGTTCCATCAATTCTGAGCAACGATGCATCTCATAGATCACATCATGTACTACTTCTTCATTCAGATATATTCAAACATACTCTTTTCAAGGGCCGAAGTTCACTTTTTAGACATACTCCTCTCTTTCGTATCTTGACCCAGAACCGAACGTACAAACTAGCAGACGTGTTGAAAATCCGAATCACTAGTTGCATCCATCCGACTACGTCAAGCCTAGGACAGGAAAGATAGGCTTGTCATCGGCTCGAGTAGGAACCACACAGGAGGGAGACTACCGCAATCGCAGGAGGTTCCATCTCGGGCCAGGCGCAATATGAGGTCATCGTCTTCGCTCCAAGCAACTATCCATGCCCTATTTGGGTTTGCCGCCCCAGAAAACTTCAAGTGATCGTGCCCTGGAAAAATGGAATTGAAGACAGCTTTTGTTCTGTCTATGTAAGTGGTTGCAAGATGTTTAGCAAGTTTGGTAAGCTTAGGCCCTACGATTGTGCTGTGCCCGGAACTTCTGAGTTGAATCTTACTGTCTCCTCCCCTCGGGAAAATTTGCCAAAGTATGCCTTTGCGCGGCCTTTGAAATCATATGTGCTCCTATATAGCATGGACTTATGTGGAATGGGCCAAAGAGAGGACATGTTATTATCAAGGCAAAGTCTTATCCTACATCAAGGGAAGTGAGCGAATGTTCCCGGTGACAAGCAGACATCATTGTCTGTTAGTGGCACCTGTAGCGAGTATATTTCCAATTCCGTATATACTGACTATATCGAAGGCCTAATCATCTACAAGTCCGTCCGGAGCTCATCGTGGCCCTTCTTCTTTCCGCTCTTCTGGTCTTTGATGATGTTATCGGTAATCTTTTCGGCGAACATGACTGCAATACATTAGTATCTTAAGTTTCGTTGGTGGGGATGCAGAAGGGAAGACCTACAGGCAGGGGCAAGAGGCAGACCGGGGGGCAGGAATGGGAATGCTGAAGGATCGACGACACGGACTGAAGAGAAGTAGATAGGTTAGCCAAGGATTTCTAATTTGATTATTGCGAAGGAAGAGAAGAAGACAGTGACTCACTGTTGTCTAGTCCCATGATTGAACCCCGAGAATCCACGACGGCATTCTCGTCGTCCGCGCGCCCCATGCGCAGGGTGGCCGCCGGATGATGCATCGAGCGGAAGCCCTGCTTCAGGGCAGACTCAACTTCAGCCCAGGTGGAGAAATTACTGCCCGGACGATACTCATCGCCGATGATGATGGGCTCCATGGCAGGGTTTTCAAAGAGCCGACGCATGTATTTGAGCCCTGCGATCGACACCTCCAAGTCGGTCGTGCTGGTGAGCCAGTGCGGGTGCACATTGGGCTTGTCGCTCATTTTAGTGGAGTTGAGGGTGATATTGCCCACTGACATGGAAGTCATGGGGACGCCCATCAGGGTGGCATAGTTGTAGCCATCATCTGGGGAGTCATGGCCGAGCGGGAAGGAGACGACAATAAGTTCGGGCCAGTCTTTGGGCAAGGAACCCAGGTCTTCGAAAGTCGCGTCAGTAAGCCCATATCACGTATGACAAAGAGAAAAGCATCTAGCACGTACCTGCTTTGGTCGACAGCGAGAAGTTGCGGAGATCGCTGGGAATATCCACAATACCTCCAAAGTCGGGACCAGGATTGGTCATCATGCCAGTAACATTCTCCTTAAACAGATCTTCTTCATGCCAACGTTTCTCATCATCCAGCAGGATGGAGCTGGTTGGCGTTTTCACCCGGTAAGTCACTCCGAAGACAATATGATCATGCATGTTCTGTCCTACCGCATCATTTGGCAGGACTGGAGTAATGCCCAACTCTTCCAATTGTTTGGCTGGCCCAACACCTGAGACCATGAGGAGTTGCGGAGAGAGAATACCACCGCCAGCCAGAACCAATTCGTTCTTCGTCTCGATGGTGAATTGCTCGATAGTTCGGGGACGGCCGGACTTGCTGGGAATGTCGCGGGTGACGGCCACTCCGGTGGCCTTGGTCCCATCGAACTGGATCTTTTCCGCGAGGGTAAAGGTGAAGATATCGAGCTTCTTCGGCGGCGGCGGCGCATTCTTGACGTAGGCTGTCCAGGAGGTGCTCCGGGTGCCATCGGTACTGTTGGTGGTGTCTAGAATCCAACTGGAGCCAAGAAGCTCGCCGTTGGCATAACTCAGAGTATGCTTGACCCCTAGAGCATCGAAGGCCTTGGCCAACCATGTGCTGAAGGGGTGCACCCAGCGCGGGTAGGAGATCTCCAGAGGCCCAGTGCCCTTGAGACTGGGATCATACTCGGGTGTAGCATTGGCCAAGCGTGTGGTGGAATTGGGAGGAGTGAACTTGATGGACTTGTCGAAATATACTTCCGTGTTGGGGTAGGTCCAAGACTGATCCCCAACCTCATCGGCCCATTTCTGCATGGCACCGTAGGTTGGACGCAGGTAACCAAAATAGGAGAAGGCATGACTGCCACCGATCTATATCGAGTGTCAGATAACTATTGTACGAGCCCACAGGAGTAATGACAGCGCCGGTGGGGGTGGGGGTGGGGGTTTTACTGACCATCTTTCCACCAGTGAAGTTCAAGGGGCGGCCGTTGGTTTCCTATGCAACAAGGAGTCAATGCTTTGCTGTATTATGGAAAGAAAGGACTGGATCTGGAGTGAAGTTGGCGGGCCAACTCTCGTACCGGCGTCCCAGGAATCTCCCACCAATGTTCCACATCGTCGCGGGGAGGAGTGTTGCTGTTGTCAAAGAGTTCGGTGTATCCCGGAACTTGACTCAGATTGCCTGTCATCTCCTCATAGTAGCCGCCACGTTCCACGACAGCCACATTATAATGTTCAGCCAGCCGCCCGGCTGCGATGAGGCCAGTCACTCCTCCGCCAACAACTACATAGTCATATGGCTCCGTTGGCTGAGGCGGGTTTTGATCCGCCTCGGGCCCCAGGTACTCCTGCAACACCGGCCGGCGATGATAGACATACGGGGTGGCCACCGCCGGACCAAGACAGAGTGAGAAGAGGACGGCAGATTGCAGATGAGACCGCATCTTGCTTCAGGGGTGGGGTTTGATATTGTCTGGATTGGCTGATTGACTGATCGGAGAATGCCTCTCCCAGGGGCCTCTATATACCTACTATCTAGCGGATAAAATCTATGGTAATAGCTACGATGAATAGCGACCGAAGCAATTGGACTCAATGACGGCAACACAGCCGGCCGAGTATCACGTCAAGACTCCATCTGAACCGGATTGACTTGCTGCTTGCGATGGAGACTCACCAAGCTGGAAGGGAGCGGAAGCTCTGGTCAAACTTTGGTAACTCAAGGCTGTCATCTGATCTGGAGGACATAGCGACCGTTGCCTTGTCTCCCAAGCTGGCTAGAAGAAGCCATAGATTATCGATCACAGAGATGCAAATGTAACTCCCCGATTGGCGCGCTAGTGGCGGGGCGGAACGTTGTGGAGAAGCAGACCTTGTTCGAGATTAGTAGTCAAGTCGTTCGACTTCTGGATTGGGGCTTACCCATGGCCTTGTCAAGAAGTCATGGCGTCAGGGACGTGTTGGGGGTTGTGCCAGCGGATCTCCATTGCTTTCGTCCGCGGAAAAAACGAGGTGGATCAGGGTTACATGGGAGGAAACCGAGAGGCCAGTCGTCCCTTGTCAGGTCGATTCATCCGCGGATACATCCACTCACAAAGACTTCAACTTAAGGAAGTAAGGTCTACATTGGTGTAGTATCCAAATCCTTGGAGGAAATGGAACATCGGCGGTATGCAACCTGAAGTCACTAAATTTTCAAGAGCGTGGCCTGAACCGGGCAGCGTTGTGGACGACAACAGGACTCATACCAACATGCAGGATCAAATGGAAGACGTCAAGAGCCTAGGGGTATCAGATACTGACATGATGAGCTAAGTGCTTGACCAAAAACCTTTATTGGCACTCCAAAAGATTTCATCACGACTATTCTTGTCATTCAGATTAGTTCATACTACTTCATTATCTGCATCAACAGAAACACGCCTTCCAAGAAGAGCAGGCCGAATCCATGGGGGACCTATCGAAATACAACTAATTAGATATCCGAGCCCAAAATCAAGTATACCAGCTTCTATGCAGTTCCCTTCCACAACGCTCTCAGATAGTTTTCATCCACAGGAGGGCAGGCCATCAAATCCTTCTTCTCTGCCAGCAAGGCGTTTGCCTTGCGGCAACTCAAAGCAAACATGTTGTGTCCATTGAGGAAATAGTCCCGCAACGTCTCAAGACGCAGCTGCTCGTCTTCGCCGACTGCCTGCTCCAGCGCCTCGAGCCAGCCTTCTACGCTCACGGACCGAGCACTGTGACCGTCGCCTCGGATTGCAGCTGTCATACGAGGTAACTGATCGAGAGAGAGCGGCTTGGGGTTGGTGATATGGAGGACCTCCAGCCCAGCGGGTTGGGTAGTGTCGTGCACTGCAGTTAGATGGCCCAAGGCGTCCGCGAGATAATTGACGGGAATGAAGTCGACCACGAAAGGAGCATCGGATGTACCAGCCTGAGGGACAACCCCATGGCGCACCATGTCCATGACCATACCACGCACGATGTCCTGGTCGGAGGAAGCGACGCCGGTCACGGTGTTGCCTGAGATGGCGGACGAACGGTAGATGGTGACGGGGAACCCACGTGCGGCGGCCCGTGTGAGGAGCATCTCCGTGGCCCAGCGGGTCTTGAAGTAGCCATTGTCAACGGTCGCTGGTGGAGCGAAGTGGATGGGACTGATCTCGTCGACTTGGATGCTGGAGAAATTGCGTTGCGACTGCTCCCAGGATTGCAGATGGGGGACACTCCAGGTGGACAGGTAGTGAATGCGGCTGCCCCGGCGCTCCAGATTGGCAAGCTCAATCAAGGTGAGTGCTGACGTCGTGTTGAGATGCTTGAGGTCATGGTACGTCTTGAGCAGGGACACCTCCGAGGCCAGATGGTAAATCGCATGAATGGAGATGGCCAGTCGTTGGAAGTCGGCGGTAGCGAGGCCAAAGTGGGACTCATGGGCCAGGAAGCCAGGAACGACTTGGATGCCTGTCAGAATGCGCTCGGGAGTGAGGGCCCCATTCAGCAGCTTGTACTCCATGAGCTTCTGAAAGATTTGTCCGTGATCGAGCGGAGCGTAGCTGCCCAACACGTAGACAGTGACACCGGGCCGCTGGGTGAGGAGATGGGCTAGTAGATGGACACCCGAGAAGCTGTCGGCACCGGTCAGTAGGATGTTGGTCACGGCTGCAGGAGGATGTGATTCTGAGGGATGGAAGCGATCATCCATAGGAAGGGTCGTCTCTGCAGTCCAGTCAATAGCTTCAGCGCTGTGGCTGCGGATGGCCTTCTTTGGCTCGGTCTTGTTGCCGTCGCTCTTCGTCTCTTCTTGACTAGGGGCCTCTGTTCCTCCGAGCTGTCGGTCGATCAAATCGGCGATGCGCTGGGGCGTTGGTTCTTGAATCATGTCCTGCAGGCTTAGTGTCACTTGATATTCCCTCCTCAGCCTGCCCTGTAGACGTAGGAAGAGGAGACTCTGGCCTCCCATCTGGAAGAAGTGGCTGGCCGGCTCGGGCGGCACGTCTAGCTTCAATATGGCCTGCCACGCACGGCAAACCGCTTCGAGGGTGGATGGCTTGGCCTTCTGCGGCGCCGTTTGCTGAGTCTGACCAGAGACTGTCGGGATGGCGGAAGAGGAGACTGAACTGTCCGTTGCTTCCAGAATGGGACGGGTCAACTCGACCGGGCATGTGAGTAGGCTACGCCGGTCGGTTTTACCACTGGTGGTGGTTGGAAGAGCGTCGAGGAACTGGTAGGCACCGGGCAGCATGTAGTCATTCAAGGAGCCTTTGGCCCGCGCCTGCAGGAGTACAGCATATGCGGCCTTGTCGCGGTTGCTCTTCAGAGGTTTCTTGGGCACGACGAAAGCGACGAGCTGTCGATCATCCGTCAGGGAAGCTGGGTCCTCGTCTTCCGTCCGGGCCACGACAGCCAGGTCAACGATGCCCTGGCCCTCAGAGGTGAAAGATTCGCGATGTAGAACATGTTCGATCTCCCCGAGATCGATGCGCAGCCCGCGCAGCTTGACCTGCTTATCACCAGAGATGCGGCCCAGGAATTCCAGCTGGCCGTCGGGCAAGAACCGACCACGATCTCCCGTACGGAAGAGCATGGTCCAGCCACGCTCTTCATCGTCGAGGCTGCAGAAGGGATTGCGCACAAACTGCTTGCGGTTAACCTCGGGGCGATTCCAATAGCCCTGGGCCACTTGCGGACCGCCGATGCAGATCTCGCCCACGAATCCCGGCGGCAACGGGTTCATGGCAGCATCGACAATGTAATGACGGCAGTTGCCGAGGGCATAGCCTATGGGGATATTAAGCTGCTCTGCCACCGGTCCGTCGCAGCGATGGATGGTTGTCTGGACCACCGCTTCGGTGGGACCCCAGCAGTTGTACAGCGTGGCCGAGGTGCCTAGTTTGTGGAAGGCGTCGGCCAGGCGCGCGGGCAACCGCTCGCCACAGAGCAGAGAGATACGGTAGTTCGGGTTCGCGGCTAGGGCGGCGCCATTATGCTCGAGAACGAGGGCCAACTGGGTCGGGGTGAAGTAGGTGAAAGTTACAGCGGCCTCGCGGATGTAGTCACCCAACTGTACGGGGCTGCGGCGTGTAGCCTTGGTGGCAATGCAGAGCTGCCCCCCTGCTGTCAGGGCCCACCATAGCTCTCCTACAGATAGGTCGAATGAGGGAGAAATCTGGTGTAGAAACCGGTCTCTCTGGTTGAACTCAAAGTGTTGCTGCGCGGCTGCCAGCATTTCAAGGAGGTTTGTCTGGGACAGGCGGACACCTTTGGGAGTTCCAGTGCTACCCTATATTGCGCGGAGAGATTGGCGGACCGCGGGTTAGCCTTCGTGAGCTATAACTTAAATGTAAAAACCGATATCGACTTACCGAAGTGTACAACATGTAGCACGGGTCGCTGGGAAGGGAGGGATGCACATCGGACAGCACGCAGGTGGCTGTGGCCTCACGGATACTCAGCAGGGCATAAGATCCCTGACTTTGGGCCCGGACCTGGGATGCCAGTCCGCGACAGGCCTCATCAAAGAGCAACAGCCCCATCTGGGAGTCATCCGCAATGAATGCCAGACGACCTACCGCCATGGTCGAGTCCATAGGCAGGTACCCGCAGCGGTTGAACAGTATACCGAGCATGGAGACCACGAAGGGGATGCCGGGTTCCGCCAGGATGGCTACATGCTGTCCTGGACGGATACCTGCATCTTGCAGCGAGAAAGCCAGGCGCCGGGCCGCAAACACGAGGTCCCGATAGCTGATGCTCTCGCCCTCGGATGTGCTCACTGCCACAGCCGTTGGTTGGGTGTCGGCAAAGCCGAGCACTCTTTCTATGATCGTAGTGTCCTGCCAGCTATGGGGCTGTAGCGGGTGATTCCAAAATCGGTCGCTCAGCCGATTGATCTCAGTTGCGCCGGCAAGGGGAACACTCGGGATCGGCTGGCGGTGGTCCTGAATGAGGGAGCACAAGAATGTGTGGAAGTTCTCAAGGAAGCGCTGCATGTCCTCCACTCCGTACAAGGTGGTCGAGTATTCCAGCTGCAGCTGCAGCGTGTGCTCTGCGTCTTCCCGTGCCTCCAGGCTCAGCTCACAGGCCGAGGGCATGTTTTGAGCCTCCAGCTTGTGCAGGACAAAATCGCCGGCTTGATATACGGCCTGGCCCTCGGGCTGCTGGTAGTTGACCATCACCTGGCCCAACGGAGAATGTCCTGGGCTCCGAGGGACCTTGGTCTCGCTGACAATTACGTCGAAGGGAACCATGCTGTGGGACATGGCCTCACGGATACGCCCACTCATAGTACGGAGGAGCTGCTCAAAGGTACCCGCGCAGGCATCCTGGCATCGGATGGGAGTCATGTTGACGAAGAAGCCCAGCAGGTCGCTGAACTCAGCGTGTGGCCGGTTGCCATCCACCATCAGCATGGTCAGGTCCGGATCTTCGGTGAAACGGTAGAGGAAGGCCCGGAAGGCGCTGAAGATGAACTGGAAAGGACTGCTCTGGGCCTGAGTACAGATCCGCTTGATTCGCTTGAGCTGAGCCGCATCAATCTGGGCCGTGAGCTTCTCGCGCGAATAGTCGTCGAGTGCGGGCCGCTCAGTCAGTGCGAAGGGGAGCAGAGGACTGGCGACAGGGATGCCGGCTAACGTGCGTCGCCAGTAGTCGACGTGGGATGCCATCGACTCGGACTCGAGCAGCTGATTATGCCACAGGGTGAAGTCGGCATAGTTGAGCTTCGGAGCAGGCAGGGAAGCGAGGCTCCGGCCACTGCGCAGGGTGTCATACAAAGTCGAGATCTGCGTGAGCAGGGGATCGGTATTGGCGCGGTCAGTGCAGATGTGGTGCATGATGAGCACCAGGGCATAGTTTCCTGGTGTCACCTTGACAAGGGTGGCGTCGATCAGCTGGCCAATTTCAATGTCCAGCTGCGTGCGCTTCAGGGTGGAGACCAGGTCTTGCAGGGCTTCTGCAGGGTTTTCTGCGGCGGACACATCGCGGAACTTGACCGTCAACGGGGAGGGAGGGAGGACCGTCTGCTCTGCATACTCTTCGCCCTCCTGGTACGCCGTGCGGAGGATAGGGTTTCTTGTCTGCAGTTCGAACAGCGTCTGACGCACGAGACAGAGATCCGGGGTCCCGCGCATGTGCATGGTTACCGGGATATTCAGGAAGGACTTGTCTTCGGCGAAGCTGTGGGCGAACCAGAGACGGTGCTGGAAGGTGGACAAGGGCAAAGGACGCGACAGATCTGCCGTAGGAATGCCGATGGTAGTGATGTTACTGCTGCTCTCTGGCGATGAGCTCGAGGATGCAGGGGCAGCAGCGTTGTCGGCCTTCTTGGGCGCGGACTGGCCACTCTTCTTCTCCTGCTCACCGTATAGGCGCACAGCCTTCTCAACCAAAACGCGAATGGACGGAGCCCCCATCACATCGAACAAAGCAATATCGACACCCAGGGACTTTGTGAACCAATTGCGCAGATCGACTGCCAGTAACGAGTCCAGTCCGTAGATGGGATCCGCCGGTTTCAGCGACTCCTTGCTGGCGCCTAGGGAAACGGCCAACTTGTCGACAAAGCGCTCCAGCAACAAACCAGCCCGCTGTTCCGGGTCTGTTGTCTGTGAGAAGAGA
This sequence comes from Aspergillus welwitschiae, assembly GCF_003344945.1. NCBI lineage: Eukaryota > Fungi > Ascomycota > Eurotiomycetes > Eurotiales > Aspergillaceae > Aspergillus > Aspergillus welwitschiae. Next base: position 137,928 of record NW_020798705.1, on the reverse strand, counting down.
ACCGGCAAGCTGACTTCGCCAGGCTTCTGGCCCGAATGCCGATCAAAGTCATGGTTCTGATAGAGGTTTTTGAACAGGGAATGGGCGGCCCAGTACACGTCGTCACGCGTGAGAATGACACCAGTCACCGTCTGATAGAGGTCGACTCCGCGATCCGACACCACCTTAGACTGGTCATCCCCGAAGACGGCCTCTTCGACTTGCTGCATCAGCTCCTGACCATTCACTCCGTCAAATCCTTCCTGTTCCATGAAGCGCTCCAAGGCCGCTGCCTCGGCGGCGACACCCATTCCAGTGATGCGACCGCAGTTCATCGTGGCAGCAGGCAGCCCGATCTGGCGTCGATACCGCATCAGAGCATCGAGATAGGTGTTGGCGGCGGCATAGTTGCCCTGAGATCGCGTGCCAAAGCAGGCCGAGACCGAGGAGAAGGTCACGAAGAAGTCCAGGGGCAGGCTCTTGGTGGCTTGGTGGAGGTTAAAAGCGCCGACCACCTTCGGCTGCACGCACTGATGCCATTGTGCATAAGTCATGTTCTCCAATGCGGCATCAGCCAGCACCATGGCGGCATGGAAGACACCCCCCAGGTTGCGAATTCCACCCACACAGGCTTGCACGTCGGCCGAATTGGCCACATCACCCTTATACACGGTCACGTCGATGCCATGTGCCCGCAGCCACGAGACGGTTGCCTTGGCCTCGGCGCGAGTCTCACCTGATCGTGACAGGAAGACCAGATGCTTAGCATTGCGCTGCAGCATCCACTCCGCCAAGGTGCGGCCCAGCCCTCCCAGACCTCCTGCCAGCAGGTAGGTCTTATCCGGGTGAAACTGGTTGGCGCGCCGGTTCCAGGTGGCTGGCCGGACGGGCACCTGCGTGTCCTCGCGAGCGACTAGCACTACCTGGCCAATGTGTTCTCCACTTTGCACCAGACGGAAGGCTTGAGGAGCATCGGAATAGGACACGCCTCGGATAGTTTCGGGGAGTCCCAGCTTGCCGACGTGACACAAGCCGCAGACTTCTTGGAAGAGACGGGCCCCCAGGGCCTGGTCGGTGGCATATAATGTCACTAAGTCGACGGCCGCAAACAGTACATTGCGCTGGAAAGGTGCCATCTCCAACATGGCATTCTCCCGGATGTCCTGTGTGCCGATCTCCACGAACCGGCCAAATGCGGCCACACAGCGCCAGGATCCATGCAGCAGGTTGCCCGTCAGACTGTTCAGGACGACGTCTACGCCGCGGCCACTGGTCAGCTGCTGCACTCCATCCACGAAGCTGAGGTCCTGCGACGAAAGAATCCGGTCTGCTGGCAGTCCGTACCGCTTGGTCAACAGGGCGCGTTGGGCCTCCGAGCCAGCAGTGGCGATGACATTGGCGCCCACCATCTGGGCAATCTGGACGGCCATCTGGCCCACTCCACTGGCCGCGGCATGAATCAGCACGCTTTCTTTGGCTTGGAGGCGGGCAATCTCTACAAGCGCATAGTACGGTGTGACCAGGATCTGGGGCAGAGCTGCTGCATCCTCGAAGGGCATGGGTCCCAGCCGGAAGCAGCACGAGGCTGGGTTGCGGACGACCGAGCGATGCGCCCCTTGGCCCGGACGAATAGCCAGCACCTTGTCACCTGGCTGGAACTTGGACGGATCAACTTGGCTACCTACGCGTCGCACTAGGCCGGCGCATTCATCGCCCAAGCGATAGTCGTCAATGGTTCCCGTGGCGGCCGCGACGTCACGGGCTGACACCGTGGAGGCCCGGACCTCAATCTCGAGTTCGTCGGGCCCCAAGTTATCTTGCAGCATCTCTTCGTCATCTTCCCAGACCAAAGTCTCCAACCGGCCGACTTGGCCGACGGTCAGCTTGATCGGACGCTGTCTGCTGAATGACTCCAGCTTGGGCCCTGAACTGACACCGCCACGGACCTTGGCATTCAGTGCATCATCAGCTTCGATGCGTGGGATGAACAGGGTCTGGTCGCGCAGGGACCATTCCTCGTCGACAATGTCGCGATTCAGCAGTTGTGTAATGAACGGAACCACAGACTTGGGGGAAGATTCAAGCGGCACATCCAAGGTGACAATGCGCGATCCTTCATTCTCGATGCGAGCCACACGCATTAGGCCAATAATCATGGCGCTCACCGGGTTCTCAGGCACTTGGTCAGTGGCGCCTTCAAGGAGCCACACAAGGTTGAGCTGGGGCCGCAGCAGCAAGGCCCGTGCTGCGTCGAACACAGATTCACTGGTGGAGTCCCTGTCCATAAACAGAGGGCTGTCCAAGCTGGCCAAAACAACCACATCGGCGTCTACGAGTGGCATCTTGGCTACCTCTTTGAACCCTATGCAAGAGGTCGGACGATGCTTCAGGCTGGCCCCGAGGCGGGAGATGAGATCGACAGTCCGGCTGGAGGGAGGAGACGCATGGACAATCACCAGCGGCCTGGAACTGGATTCATCAGGGGTGGTTGTAGCTGTCTTCCAGACCGAAGCCTGATCAGTATGAAGACGCTTCTCCAGCTGGGGCTCCGAAAACCCTAAAGGCGCAATCACCTGCCCGTTCTGTTTGAGGAAGGGCACCACGCTGCATGACGTGGGCGCCGTAACAATGGCGAGATCGTAGCTCTGATCAGTTGGCTCCTCCAGGAGAACCAGTCCTGGCCATCTGCCGGCGAGCTGCTCCCATGCTTCACCTGCTGAACAGCCACCACCTGCAGTGATGGGGGTGAGAGACTTGAATCGGCGTCGCTCTTGACTGGGGCCACTCAGGGCCTGCAGGACCTGCTCCGTCTCTTCCACCCCAGCGGTCACATGGAGAATCTGGGTGTTGGGGTGCTGGTGAACAAACATGTCGACCAGCTCCGCCCGAGAGGTCTTTGCCAGCCGGGGGGCATCAGCGCTGAGCTGATCAAAGGCCACCTGCCAGCGCGTGCGGAAGAACAGCGACCGGTCATTGGCATCGGTGCCACTGCCGAGCGAGGTCACTCGCAGACCTGAGAAGGCCAGGAGCGGCTGGCCAGTGGCTGCCATCTCAACGTGCAGCTGGCTGACGGCAGAGCGGAAGCCAGACTGCTGCGTTGCGGTTTCCACCCACACCTCCTGTGGCCCGGCAGCATCCTTGAGGGTCAACATGGTCGGATAGATGTGACAGCTCTCCACGAAGGTTGGAATGAAGGCGGAATCCAGGTCATGACCCAGCACCTGCTCTAAGGCCGGGAAGATGGTGTGGAAGGTGGCGTCCAGCATGGTGGGATGCACAAAGGTCACATCCGCCGGTTGCTTCGCATATTGATCCGGACTGAAAGTGAGGTTGGAGCAGGCAAAGCCGGGCCCGGATTCGATGCTGCCCGTCAACAAGCGGAATTCGTCGCCATACTGCAGGCCGATGTCGCTGAGATGGCGATAATAGCGACTGACGGGAGCAGAGACTGTGCTGCTCTTCAGACGGTGGTCGCGATCGGGCGCGGCGAGGGTAGTTGACGGTTGGTCGATGGCCACCAGTCCCGAGCAATGCTCCGTGCAGTTGTACTGGCCGTCGTAGGAGAAGATCTTAAACTCGTACCAGGTATCAGACCGTGACACGGCGGAGGTGACCTGGGGGTGCAGGTCAACGATCAGTTCCGTGCCCATGTCCGAGTCGTCGAGCACCAACGCCGCCTTGATGGACACGTTGCGCAAGGCAAACCCTTGCGTCGGCTGAATGCCTTCGCGGGTGCGCGCCACCGCCTCAAAAGCCAGACTCATGTAGCCAGCAGCTGGGAAGAGCACCTTGCCGTCGATGACATGATCCGCCAGCCAGGGCAGCTCGCGCAGACGCAGATAGTTGCGCCACCGCACGTGGTTGTCGATGGAGCCGGCCATCTGATGACCCAACAGGCTGTGGCGATGCGTGCGCAGTCGGTGATTGTGGATCAGCCGGGTCTCCGCCCAATAGCGCTCGGAGTGATCCCAGGCGTAGCTGGGGAGGTCCTTCAGGCGACGGCCTCGAGGCGCGATGCCAATGTGGCCCGACTCGGACAGATAGGCATCGCTGTTAACAGCCGGCAAATTCACGGGATAGCCAACTTGGAAGAGCTGTCCAGCGAGCCCGAGGATGCCATCGTAGTCAGGAGTGCCACGCGTGAGGGAGGCAAAGTAGGGCAGGTCCATGTTCAGACTCTTCATCACCTGGCGGGCTGGCCCCTTGAGGGCTGGATGGGGTCCGATTTCCACCAGCACATCCACGTTCTGATTCTCCGAATCGTCCAACAAAATACCTACCAGGGCATCGGAAAAGCGCACGGTACCCGTCATGTTGGCCGTCCAGTACTCTGCTCCCATTTGATCGGCATCAGCCACGCGCGCCGTCACGCTGGAGAACATGCGGGCCTTATCGGAGGGCTGCGACGAGAAGCCCGGGCAGTCATTCAGTGCCTTGGCATATGCTGGAGCCAGAGGAAACATGTGGTGGGAATGGAAGGCTTGTGCGACCTGCAAGCGGCGGGCGAAGATCTTGCGAGCTTCCAAGTTTTTCTGGACTTCGATAATGGCATCCTCATCGCCGGACAAGGTAACACTGGACGGGCTGTTTACAGCAGCAATGACAGCTCGGCCCTTGTAGGCCTCCAACTCGGCCAGGGCCTCTGTCTCACCCAACCCAACGGCCATCATGGCTCCAGGAACAGCATCCGGACCAGCCTGTGCTGCACCACTGGACATGTGGAGACCCCGGTAGTACGCGGCGTACATGGCGCTTTCGAAGGATAGAATGCCAGCTGCATAAGCGGCGCCCATCTCGCCGGATGAGTGTCCGACAACAGCCGTGGGCTCGACGCCCCAGCTCTTGAGAAGCTCGAGAATAGCCAGTTGCAAGGCGGTGCAGATGGGCTGTGACAGGTGAGTCTGACTGAGCTGGGAGTCCTCCTTGGTACGGGAGAGCTCCTCCACAACCGACCATTTGGGGCCATCGGGGAGCGCTTTAAGCACCTGGTCCGTTCGTTGTAGGGTCTGGAGGAAGATAGGGGATTCCTGCATTAGCTGGCGACCCATGGCGTACCACTGTGCACCCTGACCGGTGAAAACAAACCCCAGCCGCGGGGACTGCTTGCTGGCCTTGGTCCAGGCCGGCACCTTGCGCAAGCTATCTCTGATGGAGGTGACATTCTTTCCAATGGCATAGGACCGCTGGGCGTGCATCGAGCGGGAGGTGGACAGACTGAGGGCTAGATCGGCTACATGGCAGCCCTCGTGTTTGTCCAGATATTCCACGAGCTTCTCTGTCCAGAGGTCCCCGGCTTTGTCCGTATGAGAAGTCAAAGGCACAAGGAACGGGCGCTCATGCGCCGCCGCCTTGAAGGCGGCCGGGATAGCTATAGGCGGTCGTTCTTGGATGGTGTGCGGGCGGTAATCTTCTAGCACGACATGTGCATTGGCACCACCATAGCCAAAAGAGTTGATGCTGACGCGCCGGTGACCGTGCGCGTTGAGGGGGAACTCAACCAGCTGGGTGGGCACCTCAATCTGCCATTCGTCGAATTTGATGTCGGGGTTCGGGATCTTGAAATGCATGTTTGGGGGAATCTGACCCTTTTCTAGGGCCATGGTGGCCTTGATAATGCCGGCCAGCCCAGAGGCCCCCTCGGTATGGCCGATGTTGCTCTTGATTGAGCCCACATACAGCGGCTGCTGGCGTCGCTTGGAGCCAAACACAGTTCCCAAGGCTTTCGTCTCCAGGGGATCTCCGCGTCCGGTGCCCGTTCCATGGGCTTCAACGTAGGTGGTGTCAGCTGGGTCTAAGCCTGCCGACCGGTAGGTTTTCCAGATGAGCTCCTCCTGTCCCGCGGCGGACGGGAGAGTGATGCCCTGTTTTGTGCCGTCGTGGTTGGATCCGGTCGCTCGAACGACCGCTCGAATATCATCGCCATGCAGTTCCGCTTGCCGTTGGCCTCGTAGAATGACAGCACAGACACCGTCACCGCGCGCATAGCCCTTGACACCAGCGGCAAAGGCGCGGCTACGGCCTTCCTCGGAGAGCATGCCCAAGTCTGTCATGGTGATGAAGATGTTTGGGTCGAAATGGAGGGCAGAGCCCACGATGATGGACGTATCACAGTCTCCACTCTGGACAGACTGTGCCCCCAGATGAAACGCCACCAGGGATGAGGAGCAGGCAGTGTCAATGGTGAGACTCATCCCTTGTAGATTAAAGACGTAGGAGACACGATTCGACAAGATGGCATTGCCGGTGCCGGTCACGGTGTAGCTCGGATAGTGTTCGAGATCTTTGGTGAGCATTGCATTATAATCATTGGTGAATGATCCGCATAGGACGGAAGTACGCGAGCCATTGATTTCTTCCAGGGTGATTCCGGCATCTTCCAATGCCTCATACACCACCTCCAGGATCAGTCGTTGTTGGGGATCCATTGCTTCAGCCTCCTTGCCTGAGATGTGGAAGAAGCTTCGATCAAAGTGCCCCAGGTCTTGATCGAGATAGTAGCCATATTTTGCGTTGGTCTGGCGCATTCATCAGCGTAACATGCTCTGATAGAAACAAGGACAGGGGCATTGCTGGGAAACTCTCACTGACCGTGCCCTTGTGAGTGCCATCTGGATGAAAGAAGTTGTCGACGTTGAACCGATTCGCCGGCATTTTGCATCGCACATCCTTCTGCTGAACGAGATTGTCCCAGAGCTTGCTGGGTCGATCTGCGCCTGCGACACGACAGGCATAGCCTACCAGGACAGCCGGGTTGGGACCATCGATGGATGTCACTGAGGACCCTGACTCAAAAGGTGAGAAGCCCGGCGAGGACTCCTTCGTGGAGACCTCTGGCCCTTGAGAAGTTCGACGCCCCCTTAAGTCTCCAGCCATGATTATTTGGGGCACGGATGGAGGGGTGGTGAGGGAGGAAAAGAGAATTTATTATCAATATTAGAACAGGAAGGCGGAAGGGGGAAGGGTCCAGTCGAGAGGCATGAAAATCTATTCTACGTCTTAAAAGTGAGCGGAACCGGGAAAGACAGAGAGTTATAAAGTAACGACGGAGATGGAGGTGAATAAGGGAAGCGATTGAGATTCCATATTCAGATATTGCTGCTGCTGCTACTCATCCTACCCACCTACTCCCACCCACACCCCTCCCCCTTTCCCACCGCCGAGTGATCTCTGCTGTTCACTGCAATCTGCGAGCTTCGTCCTCAGTAACTTGGCCGGCCGATCCATGACTGTCTCAGGAGGTTCTGCAGTTACTCTTCTAGACCGTAAGATTGCACGACTTTCCGCGGGATGCTTGGGTCACTTGCGGCCACACTAGTCTGCCCCTTCGCTTTCTCCTCCGGCATGGGATGCTGGCCAAGTCTGATAACTGAGCAACAGCTGGATATTTCGGTTCTATTTGCCCAGCATGCGTCTGGCATATAACTCCAAAGTTCGAAAGTGTTCGACGTAGGAGGCTTGACCCATTCCCCCTTACGGGAGCCGGGCGAGCAAAGCAGGCAAGTCAGACTTCCGACGACCTCCCGGCAGGCAAGGGACTCGTGGGAGCCACCATCGGAATCCGACCTTGCTGCACCGGCGGCATGTGGCGGACAAAGCCATCCTGTATGAGCCCAAAGCATGTACGAACTTGACATGGCGTTGCTGAAAAAAAGGGATCTATCTATATCTTGGCCGATCACGCAAACGCGTAACTTGAGGGAGGACGAGCCTCACTGAAGCTCTTGGCTGCTTCCCGGTAAAATTAACATTGGATCTAGCAGGTTCTTCTCTCGTTTGGCCTTAATATTCCGAACGCAGAATCCATTGTTCAAAGTAGTGAAAGGCAAGATTTTCCTAGGCGACATGGGTGGTTGTTTAGCTACGGTGTGTAGCCCATGAATGAGGATGTATTTTGTCTTCTTTTACATTTTTTACATACTCAAATATACTCGGGGTCTTGAACCGAATCCATATCTATAGCACTGAACTGCTAGCTAACTAAATCTGAACATCTTCCTCGGGAAGCAGGTTCAACCACTTCTTGAACACATTCTTTGGGTCGTACTGTTTCTTCAGCTTCTGCAGCCGCGGCAGGTTGTCCCCATAGACATCCTTTGCTCGGCCGTCACTATGCGAGTAGTTGGCATATGCTCGGGCATGGGCACCACCACCGGCACGATCGCCAACCTTCCGCATGAGGGCGCGCTGTGTCTCGCGCATTATCTTGTCCAAGCTGGGATCTTCCCAGCGGAACGCACAACCCACATTGTACCATGGACCCCGGGTTGAATAGGACATGGTATCCTTGGGAACCTGAATGGCCTTCTTGTGCGAAACCAGCTCGAAGAGAACGGCGGTCGCACTGACCCCATCGTAGGTCTTGATCATCGTGCCGTAGTCCTCCAGTAGTTCCTGGAAGAACTCGACCTGCAGAGGCAGCTTGACGAAGGCCCCGCTGAACGACTTGCGACCCCCATACGTGGCGATGGGGTTCTGGATGCTATTCAGCTGCTCATACGGCATCATTTTTGCCGTGTTAATGGTGGGTCCCAGTTTTAGAATGGGGTCAAATTGCCTCTCGGCCTCCTCCTGGGGTCCATTGTAGAAGATGGCCGCCACGATACTCACCCGGCCAGGGGGCATGGCACCGCAGAAACCAAAGAAGATGCCCATGTCCCCTTTGTTGGTGTCATCCTCGAAGTGGTTGACAAACTCAATGATCTGGGGCAGACACTGCGCCGGCCAGCTCAGCAGGCCCGCATACACTTCGTTTTTCTGCTCATAGGCCTGGAAGATAAACTCGGTGGTGACGCCGAAATTTTGACCAGCACCACGAATGGCCCAGAACAGATCCGGATTCTCCGTCTCGGAAGTCTTCAGAATACGACCATCCGCCACCACGACGGTGGCTCCCAGCAAGTTGTCAATGGTCAACCCGTAGCGGCCTGTCAACCAGCCATAACCTCCTCCCAGGGTCAGCCCACCAACCCCCGTGTGGTTGACGGTGCCGCCGACAGTGGCCAGTTTGTAGGGAGCTGCTGCACGGTCGATATCCTCCCACACGGTGCCTCCCTGGGCCGTGATTGTTTTGCGTTCGGGGTCCACCACCACGCCGCGCATTTTGGTCATACTGATAACAATCCCCCCTTCCGTTGCGGAGGCGCCGCTGGTGGAGTGACCGCCATTGTGAACCACCATAGGTATCTGGTGATTGCTCGCAAAGACCACGGTTAGCGAGACCTCCTCGGCCGTGGTGGGAAGGACTACAGCTCCCTATAAGCATTCACATTCAGTATAACATCAATCGAGTGTTTCTTCCTCAAGGGCCACTGACGGCTTTCTTTTCGCATGTGTCACTCCAGCGTCTGATGCCTTCCGCGTATCCGGGTTCACCCTCGGTGAGAACCTCAGCGTTGGTACCCGCCAGCAGCTGGCGCAGTTTAATGACTTCCGAGGGAGTAATCGAATGCATGATGGGAAAATAATGGCCTAGTCAACGGCGATGTGAGAGTCAAACTTGTTGCTATCAGGCTGCTGTAGGCTTAATGAACGGAATAGTTCAACTGGAGAGATAAGGAGAAGATTTAGAGCATGAACCGGAGGTGAACCAATTGACAAGGCCCTTCTTCGACAGGATTCAGCGCGAATGCCGGGGCGGATATACCCTATAATCCCGGTGCCTGATTCCGTGCAGGCAGGAGACGAAATCGAAGCAATCGACTTTTGTCTCCATTGTTCCAGTGCTGTTCTTCATCCCCAGACACCCTTACTTTGGCCTCACTTGATGGTACGCCCTTCATCATTGCAGATTGCTAGCATCTCGGATATTGCATGATCATCAACCCGATTAGGACTGGATCTACTAAGGAGGCATTTCAATCCCCGTGAAACAACAGCATGTTGAACGTCTCAGTGTGTGATCAATGATTGGCTGGAAGGTCATGCCAGCATTCTTCGATATAGCAGGCGGCGTCTCTGGGGGAATTTTAAAGTTAACTTCAGTTTGACAGAGTGCGGAAAGACCGCCAGCGTTGCACTGGACCTCTTGGCTTTGCCAGCCCATTGATATTGCAAGACATTATACTAATATGCAGTTGCTGGATGACCTTACATATTTCTCTTAGACGAAGCAGTATTGTCTGTGATATATATCTGTCACAAGTGGACCATCAAACGACGATCGTCTCGCACTGTGCCAAAGTATGCGAATTACTTTAATTGCGAACACTAGCTTTGGAGTTCAATATCGTCCATGAAGGGGACCCGGGGAAAGCCCCCTGCATCGAAGGCCACGCTCGACGCGTGTAAATATATGAGATCTTTACATGCACACTCGGAAACTTTTGTGGATATGGCGAACCTGACCGTTTACTCCGGCTTTTCACCTCTTGCCCACACCGGCAAGATAAGGCTATGCACATCATGTAAAGAATAGTCATGACTGTCTCCCTGGAGTGCTCCGGTATTAGACCAAGCCGGACTATGATGTTTCAAAGTTGACAAAACCAATCGTATTCATTGGGTCCGCGGAGAATCCTCACGACACTACTAAAGTAGTTAGGCATGATCTAAGTCAAGCCAAAGAGGGCGGTACGAATGGGGTGCAAGGACTCGGATGGTGCATGGCGCCAGCGAAACTTTGTATCTAGCAGTGGCGGCACTTCTGGCCGAATTGACTCAGGTGTCGAAGTGTCAGGTGAGCGCCAATCTAGATCTTGGCCGACTCGCTGGTGGTTGGCTTCAGACAGCAGCGAGTTCAGCCAAGAAACTGATCTGTCAGTTTTGTCGGCCCGAGTAAGCATTTCGACATGCGAGGAGATTGTCGATCTCCAGCGGCAGCCAATTCAGGTCAACGGCAGTTTCTTCTGCATCTGCTCCGGGGGAATGTGCATATGTAGGGGATTCCGTTGCTTTTACCCTCTAAGGACATAAACCAGGTGGGGAGCTACCCACCGCCACCATCATGGGTGGCACCGGCGTGCCTACCTTCGAGCCCAAATTGCGGTGGGCATCCCTGCAGCCACTGCCGCGACATGGATGCTACCTGTATTGTCTCCCCGCACCAGATATCTTGAAAATCCTCCTAGGAACTAAAGAAGCTGGTAGAACTTGCTCTTCGTAGCCAATCTTTGCAGATCATCGGTCTCGAACTAACCGTCTTGGGGTGCCCTGACTCCGCGCGCGTTTTCTGCGGCGCAACCGGCCCACCCTAGACCAAGCGTAGGCCCCAAGAACTTTTATGTCTTGAGCAGGAACCAGATGAGCAATTCTGGACCTGGATTATCCTTCTCTCGCTTCAACCCTCGTTTCCATCTCAGGATCTGTCTAACCTCTGATTATCCCTGATGGCGAGCATGATTGAGGCTATCCAAGCCCGTTTGGCCGATGACGAGCATTTGCTCGCACAGCCCATGATCGTGGCAGGAGCTCTCTTCTTCTTGCTGGTGGTCTTTCAGTTGCGCCGAGCTGGAGGCTCGAAAGCCTTTCCCTCTCCCCGACTGGGATATCCTCTAGTCGGCGATGCATTAGCCTTTCTGAATCGCCCGGTCGCCTTCGTGCAAGACGCGACACGCAAGTGTGGCCCCATCTTTCATGTCAAGATATTGTTTGCCAACATTGTCTACTTGAGAGGTACCCAGCTCAATCGTATGTACGTGGATGTCAAGGAGGACATCTGGTCGTTTGGTGGCGGAATTGTAGGCATTAGTTCCCTCTCTCCATTCTCTCCACCGTAACAGAGGGAACAAACTTCTGACATTGTACAGGGCATATTCTTGAAGAAGATTGCCATCCCTGGGTATTTTGACCATTTCCGCAATCTCGTGGGCTCGCTGAATCGCGGCATCAATCGCAAGGTGACCCTGGATCGTTGCACCGAGCTTGCAGGCGAGGAGGCCGATAAGGCACTGCTCAAATGGAGCCAGCAATCGGACGTCAAAGTGTTCGAAGAGGCGTCCAAGTATGTCCACCGTGTGATTGTACGGACTCTCATGGGACAGGACTTCTACGATGAACACATAGACGAGCTCTACGATCTCCTGCACCGGATGGAGGACGAGATAGGCCACCCACTGAATCTTTTACTGCCGGACTGGTTTCCTCACCCTCCAGCACGACGACTGGGCAAGGCCAGAGATCGCTTCGCCGAGATCTTTGCCCAGCAGATGGCGATCCGTCGCCAGAACCCTGAAAAATGGAAGGGTTCGCTGGACTATATCACCTATACATTGGAAGATCCGCGGACGGCCCATCTGCAAGAATACTATCCGTCGCACCATACAGTGCTCATGTTCGCCGCTCACACGAGCACTGTGGCTAGCATTGCCTGGACCGCCATGGAGGTCTGTTTGTTCCTTGCCGGATATATTTACCCTCTCCTAGCCCACTAGTATCACCGAACTGACACTATTCGCAGCTGATCCGGAACCCAGAGTACGTGGAGGCCATTCGGCAGTCATTTCAAACGAATGAGGACGTTCACCAGTCTCCCGTGCTACTGGCATGCGTCAAGGAGAGTGGCCGCCACTATTCGGGTGTGCACATGTGGCGTACAACCCACCGCCCTGTACAGCTGGAGGATGGCTACACGGTCCCCGAAAACTGGGTAGTATGCACCTCGCCTTATCTCACCCACCATGACCCAGAGATTTATGAGCAGCCGCAGCAGTGGCTGCCGGAGCGGTGGCTACGCCCAACGGCGCGTTTGCAGAACCTTAATAATGCCACCGACGCGGCGTTCCTGCAATTCGGCGCGGGCTCCCACCGGTGCCCGGGGGAGAATATGGCTGGCATCATCGCGCGCGAACTGGTGTCGCGCCTGGTCAAGAACTACGATTTCCAATGGGGAAGCCAGGGGCCGGCCAAAATCGATGTCTCCAATATGGACTTCAGCAAAGTCGGCAGTCCCTGGCTGCAAGGCGATGCGCTTATTCGGATCCAGCCCCGGAAATCTGCGGTTATGTGAACGAATTAGTGTTGAGGGGGAGGAATAAGGGGGACACTGGCAGATTGAATGCTATGGTGATACGTCATTCAGGTTTAGACATTTTCGTTATTTAGACAAAGAATCGAATATGGATTTAGCTCCTATTGAAGTAGTCAACCCTGCGTAAGAGAGTCCTCTAATGTCCCTGCTTTGCATTGTCGACGCTGGTGCTGGTTCTGGTGCTGGTGCTAAACTGGAACACTATCAAGATTGAAGCGCTTCTCGTCACACTTGACACAAGTGTTCTAGTAAGGGATGGTGATAACAATGGCCCTTACCACCCTTGATTTAGTGTGTTAGAGGGCTTAGAGCTTACTTTGATAATTGAATGTCAAGTGAACCTTGGATAGAACGTACCCGCCACCGCTAGTTTGGAGCCTGTATAGCTGAATCTCTCGCTGTTCTTCTCCAGTCAACGGATGCAAGGCACGACAATCGAAGGACATGGATTTACCCCTTCTGGTAGCTACAGTGCGGATCGCCATTGCCCTCCATAGCCTGCAGAGAGTGGCAGAAATACCAGGTCTGCATGCAAACAACGAAGATAAGGAGGGCCTCGAAAGCGAGGTCGCCTCTGGGTTCTGCGGCCATCTGCACCTGTCTCGCCGTCGCATTACGAAGTCTACAAGAACAGGAAACAGTACAAACTTCCCGAACTTGAAAGGACATTGTGAGTGATACTTAAGAAGTACCGGCAGATTGCAATGAACAAAACCCGGACTTCTTTTTCACCCAAAGCCCAATCAAGCGGTTGCTGAGCTTCTTCCCCTTGGCTTATCATCTGGGCTCTCTCACCACCACCTGTTCGACCCATCTTTATTGCCTCGAGAATATCTCTCAGTTCTTTACTTCCTGCTATTTGTTATTCCCCCTCTCCCCTTTCTCCAGACATCGTTGCACAATGGTTCCCAAGGCCGATGTTCAGGTCCTGATCGTTGGCGGCGGTATTGCTGGGTTGACACTGGCCAATATCTGTAAGAAAATTGGGCTCAGCTACAAGGTACTCGAGCGTACGGCCGAGGTAACCCCCGTGGGTGCGGGCATCTCGCTGGCCCCGAATGCCCTCCGGTTACTCGACCAACTCGGCTTCATGGACATCATTCGGAAGGAAGGCCAGCCGCTACGAAAAATCCAGGTCTACCGCAACACGACCCGATGGAGTCTACTTGACTTTGAATGGCTCGAACCAACATATGGCTATTCAATGTACTCGATGCCGCGACACAGCATGCACCGCGCCTTGTACCATCGGGCGGATCCGGAGCACGTCATCCTGGGGGCTGAAGTTGTTGGCATCGAGGATGAGTCCAATTCGCCAACAGTCAAGGTTCGTCTGGCCGATGGCCGCGAGTTCAGCGGTGAGGTGCTCGTGGGAGCCGATGGCATCCGGTCGATCGTACGGCGGCTCCTTGCCGACAAGCAAGGGCTGGCAGGCGTCAACACCATCCGGTTCACCGGACGCACCCACATGACGGGCATCTCTTATCCGCTGGAGCATCTCGGGCCTAACGATCTCGGCGTGGCAACCTGGGTTTTCTACGATGACTGTATCCTCACCTCTTGGCCGTGCACCGAAAATCGTCAATGGTTTGTCGGGGTCAAGGTCCGTCACTCCCTTGCAACCTCCTCCTCCTCCTCCTCCTTCCTTCTTCACCTGACTCTGTCTCACTTGTCACCAATGGACCCCAAACTAATGAGCGTAATTGCTGGATTAGTCCTCCGAAGCCAAGACCACGACACGATCCACCTGGAAAGGTGCCACTAAGGAAATGATCAACGAAAGTTACGGACACCGCTTCCATCCGTTTGGCAAGAACTACACCGTACGCGACGGCATGTCTCACTCATTTCTTTGCTTCCCCTCCCCCTTCTTTCTACCTCCTCTTCCCCCTTTCTTCCCAACAATATTCTGACTGACTCGCTCTCATCTGCAGTGGTCGATGTGGCGGAACGCGTGACGGCGAGTGATGTGTTTGAAGAAACTGCTTTTCCCAAGATGGCCCATGGCCGCGTGGCCCTGGTGGGAGACTGTAAGGAGTCAACTCGATTCTCACAAGCGAAACGCAAATTAATATGAGTGGGCCGGAGACTAACGCAACATTTTCTTATTTAGCGGCGCACTCCATGACATCGTTCATTGGTCAGGTAAATTCTCATTTCCTCCGAGGCAATTCCTTCCGCCAGGGGGAGGGGTAACGGAGACATACGGCTAACCAGGATTTCCACCCTGTAGGGCGCTTGCCAGGCGATTGAAGACGTGGGGGAGTTGGCCAACGTGCTGCACACCTACTTCGCCGGCCAATCGGGCAATCCGCAGGTGCTGCGGGATTTGTTGACGGACTTCCGCAAGAGCCGAGAGCCACGGGCACGAAACCTCGTGTACTATTCAAGTATCTTCGCACAGGTGCATACAGGACGCCTCCCGTACGGGTTGGGGCCACTGGCACGCCGGCTTGCCTTCTCCTATGCCCCTGTGTGGTGTTGGAAATGGGCTTGCAATCCGCTGTACGGCTACCAGCCGCGCGTACACGCGTTGGACCTGTTGTCACGGTAGACCTATGTCTTTTGAACTTCTATAGAAAGCATAATATAGCAATCGCATTTTGGTATACTTTCATCCTCTTCAGTATATCCATTATATATTTCTTTCTGCAAATTTTCACATTTACCGAATCAACATTTGTTTCTGTTTATTCTAATTTCATTTTTTCTCATTTGCTGCTAACTTTTTCCTTTTCCCGGTGGTGGGGAAGGCTGGGAGAAGTTTTGGCAGGAGGCTAAATCCACGTGCTGCTATTCGTGGGAATTCCGAGCAAGGGGTATGCAAGGGCGCAAGTTTACTAGAATGGTTCGAGGGTTTACATCTGAGACGGTAGTATATGCTGAACCGGACTGATGGTGTGAGGTACTGAGGAGATCGAGGAGAGGCTTGTGAAAGAACAAGATTTACAGTAGCAAGCTACAGGCATAGACTGCTTTCTGTTCAAGCGTGTCTATAGAGACCAGATAACCACTGGATCTAGCAGTTAAGTAGTAACCTTCTTGGTCTTCCTAGTCTTCCTAATAGTATATATTCCTACGTGTGGGGGATATGTCATTTCTATTGGCTCACTTGCAGAGTCAGCTTATAATATATCTTGACTTCAGTTGAAGAAGTGCCTATACAGTGGTTGAAATGTATCCAACATAAAGCAAGCCAAAAGGATTGCGGATGCTGATATAGCTTTAATATTGGGAAGTAGAAGGTAGCCTTCTACGATTTAGTGTATCTTTATGTCTATGTTGACTCAAAAACCAGAAATGAAGTTGATTGAGAGTTAGATCTAGACATATTTATTTCGTACGGATGCTTTTAAAATATATAATCCCTGTGATATGTCCTTTGATGAGTTTAACAGATTATGTATCGGTGTATGCTGAATGGTATTTATAACTCATTCAATAATGCTCCCAGAGTATTTGAGGGATAGTAAGTCATGTTTTAGTTGAGTGAAAGTTAGGGTCGTGTGAAGCTCCTTCATCTTGATTGTCAAACAAACTTCATGGATGCTGTATTAGAGTTTTCGGCGCTACCCAATCCCTGGGAAGTTTTATTTTGAGAATCTAAACACGATCCTTCTATCTTTCAGAAGATAATCTCAACGGCACTTAATTAAGTGGTGCAGAGTTGACTGTGTCTACGACGAATAGCGTACCAGGGTCCTCGAATGGCTGCCTCACGATATCACGGTGGACCCATTTCTTCTACAACTAAGCTACATGATGCAATGAAAAACAACGATTAGAGGATACTATACGTTAACTCCATGATTTTCTACATAGTGTTTCCGATCTGAAAGATGAAGCAATAATTAACCTTACACGATTTTTCATTGAATCTATCATTAGTATTATAAAGTGTCTTGTTGTGTAACTGGAATCATCCCCCGCAAAGGTTACTATACCAAGGCAATTGGCTTAGGTTGCAAACCGACTGCGACTTCGCAATGCCGGTCCAAACCAGTAGAGCACCAGCACTCCCGCGATGCAACCTACTGTCAGACCAGCCAGCAAGGTCGTGCCCCGCGCCACTCCCAGTCGAGCATACAACGGGCCGGACCAGAGAATGGCTGCAAAGGCCAGACTGGCACGCGCCAGATCGTTGATGGCAAACAGACTAGCGCTGTACTTCGGATACGCTACGGACAGGTAGCTGAAAATACACTGCAGCACCAGCGTCATGCCAGATACCTCGATCACCAAGCCGATGGTGGGTACAATCCAGTGGATGCTAGCCCGCGAGGTCCAGGCGAACAGAAAGAGTCCCACGGGGATGAACACGCTGCCGACAATGGCGGGGATAAGCCGGTGCTCAGGATGGGGGAATTGACCGCGCCGAAAGGCCTTGTTCAGCGAGATATGCACAAAGGCATAGTAAAAGGGAAGTGTGAGCAGCGTGCCGATCACGCAGCCGAGGAAGATCAGCCCCAGCTCGCCCAGGCTCATGTGGTAGATGTCCAGGTATACCAGCGGTAGCACCTCGAAGTAGGAGTAGAAGATGGCGTACACTAACCCAATATAGACCGTCGTGAAGAGCACGGACGGGTCTAGGGCATTGACTTTCCATGGGATCACCAGCGCAGCATAGGCGACTTGCATGGGAGTCTCGTTCTGCGACTCAATCTCCGACCGCGACCGGATGGCCGTGTTGCCCGTTAACTGACGCAACCGCTTGGCCCGCAGATGTAAGATGGCCGGTGCAGATGTTTCAGGGAGGAAAATCTGGTTTCAACAAGAGAAGGAAAAGGAGACGATGGTCAGCACAAGAGGTTGTCCGCTAATGATAATCATGGCCACCATTCGCCATGAGAGAAGTGGTAGCGAGCACTTACCAGGGCGACAAAGCACAGCGCGGCTGCCCATAGGATCTCCCACATGGACCAGTGCCAGCCCTTTACGGGAACACTAAACCCCGAGATTGTCGGCGCAATGGCGGGACCAGCAATGGAGCATGCTCCCCAGATGTATAGACCGTAGGGGAGGTTCGGGATGGAGGTCACATCCGCCAGGGATGCACCTCCCGTGGCCAGTCCGGGGGAGCCGAAGAAGCCTTGCAAGTAACGCAGGATCAGGAACCCTGGCACGTTGTTGACTAGGGCTGTGGGGATTGCGAGGATCAGGAAGATGGTGATGGAGATCACATACGGTGGGTTGCGACCCACAGAGGGCACTTCGGACATGGGACTCCAGATCATGGGGCCCATGCCGTAGCCCAGCACATACAGAGCCAGC
The DNA here is from genome assembly GCF_003344945.1 of Aspergillus welwitschiae. Taxonomy (NCBI): domain Eukaryota; kingdom Fungi; phylum Ascomycota; class Eurotiomycetes; order Eurotiales; family Aspergillaceae; genus Aspergillus; species Aspergillus welwitschiae. The sequence goes on along the minus strand of NW_020798705.1, from coordinate 119,714 downwards.
CCCAGGGCGCTGATGGTTTGTGTCACCCCGAAGATAGTCTCGAATTCTCCCTCGGCCGAGGAGAAGATGGCAGCAGCCATGAAGACCAGAAAGGTGAACAAATTCACTTCGACATACACCAACAACTTGGCCACGAAAGACCAGTTGTGTGGATTGTCCGGGTCATCGGAGGAGTACCAATCCACCACAATGGTCCCGTCCGGCGTCACCTCGGGATCAATCCACGACGATGATGACTGCGCCGATGATTCGGGCGGCGTTGGGAGGGCAACCCCTTGAATCCCATCAACTTCCTTGCACTCCTCGTCGGGGGGTAGCGCATGGCTAAACAACGTACTTCCATCCGCATCCGAGGTGTTCTTCTTCTCCTGTGACGGCTGGACTGGCCGGTTGTTGACTGCCTGTTGGTATGGCGCAGGCAGCGTGAAGTTGGCGCTGAGTTCGCGCGGCTTGAATAGACGGCCCCCAGATACGAGGTAGACGATTCTGCCAAAGGCCGAGTTGGCGAATAGATGTGGCATGGCCGTTGCAGTGTCGATGCTTGGACAGAGCAAATGAAGCAAAAGAGCCCACAAGGAGGGCCTCACCTCTGTATGTACTTCACTGGCAAATTTGGGGGAATAAGGGAGAAAAGGGGCTGGCAGGGAGCTTGAGAAGCTTCAGACCGCTTCCCCCCAATTCCCTTCCCTCTCAACTTCAGCCCTAGAAGGAATGCAAGGGGGAGGCGTTTCCATGGCCGCAAAGCCAGTCCTGTTTCCGAGGAATGCCAGCAACGATCGTCAAGGTTCCATGGTTGCATCGCCGGACAGGGATGAAACCGGGATGCCACCGTGTCTCCCGGTTGGCGTTTCCACTCCCCCTTCCCCATAAAAAAGGATGAGCTCATGGCGATGCAAGCCCTACTATACGCAGGCAATGCAATCACCGGAAATGGCAGTTCTCTCCCGGGGGCGGGGACGGGATAGTGAAATAAGCATTCATATTCTCCATATCCCTTCCGGCCAAATCTCCTTAGTTTGCATGGGCAACATTGATTGTGACAGCAAGTGTTAAAGCATGACTTCTCTTCCTCCAGCCCAATGCTGCATCGCTGGCCATCTGCACAGTGGCACTCCCAAGGGGGAATTGAAGAAAATAGATGACAGTAAGGCACTTCCTTGCACCATCCTGATATCCTCTAGGTCGCATCCTAATGTACATGCTTCCTGCACCAGTCCTCACCTACGTGTCTTACCCTCCCAACAAATCAACTCAGAATGCCATTCTATTTCTCTCCGACATCTTCGGCCCCAAACTGGTCAATTCCCAGCTGATTGCCGACCAATTTGCCGCCAATGGCTACTTCGTGGTCCTGCCCGACCTGTTTCATGGGGATCCGGTCCCCGTCGAGCGCGAGGGGAATTTCGACGTCATGGCCTGGCTGCAAAACCACCTCCCGCCCGTGACAGACCCAGTCATTGACAGAACCATTCGATACATGCGCCAGGAACAGGGCTGTCAGCGCATTGGAGGGGTTGGATACTGCTATGGGGGCAAGTACGTCGCTCGTTACCTCAAACCCGGGCTGTTGGACGTAGGCTATATGGCCCATCCCACCCATGTGGACGTGGATGAGTTGAAAGGTATTCAGGGTCCATTGAGCATTTCTGCCGCATGTAAGTTCCATGATTGAATGTTCAGCCAAAAAGATAGAGACTGATTTCTCATAGCGTCGGATTATCTCTTCCCGACCGAGAAGCGTCGCGAGAGCGAAGATATCTTGTCCGAGCTGGGCCACCCTTACGAGATAACAGTATATTCTCATGTCGAGCATGGATACGCTGTTCGCTGTAACATGGAAATTAAGCAGCAGAGAGTGGCCAAGGAGAAGAGTTTCGCCCAGGCAGTTGGCTGGTTTGATGCTTATTTGAAGGAGTGAGCACGATGCCGGGAACCGAAGGATTAGAGAAAAATGGACTTCTGTATCTATTCTTCTGCAGCAAGCAGAGCCGATAAATCTCTATCAGATAAGACGCAAGCGCGTTGTAAACCTATGTACATGTTTGAAAGAGCATCTCCCGGTCGATGTCATTCTTCAGGCCGCCGCCAAGAGATCGTTTGGGATATACAACGGCATAGTGTCCTCCCATCGACTCTGCGTCAGCACTGTCCAGTTCGACCCATCCGCCTCCATCTGCATGATAAAAGGGTATGGTTGCTGATTGTTATCGTAGATGGTCGCCTCGTCCTGGAAGCCGAACATGCCCGTCGCCCAGGCAATCTTGCCCTCGTGGGTCCAGACAGCGTGGGCATCATTGCACGCCAACTTTGTCAGCTGCCTCACATCACTACCGTCCACGGCCATGGTCATGACATCGTAGTTGTCATCCAACGGTCCGGAGATGGGCCAGCTGGTGCGACGGGTGAACACAATCCGGTTTGAGCCATCGGGGGCGAACATGGGAGTATTGTCCCAGGAAGAGCTGAGGGCCACCACGTCGCCCGTCGTCAAGTCCATGCGGCGCAGACCTAGCGGGATGGGATCCTCACTGGCGCTGTAGGCGAACTCACGCCAGACCAGCCAGCGGCCATCGGGCGAGATGGTGGGGAAGCCGGCGTTGGTGCTGCCGTTGGTCATGGATCGCGCCCACGAGCCGTTGGCAGCCACCAGGTACACCCAGCCTGGGTTGGCATAGCGATACTCAAACCAGTCACCCAGACCGACAGCCAGGACTTCGCCATCGCCGCGCCACGAGCCCTGGAAGGTGCCGTTGGTATTGGAGCTGTTGACGCGAACGGGGAAACGGGAGCCATCGAAGATGTCATTCGAGCCGGTGCCGTCAGCGTTCATGGTCACCAGCGAGGAGTTCACCGTCTGCTGTGAGGTGTAGACCACCTTGCCCTGGGCGGACATTTGGGGGAATACGTCGGTGAAGCGGTACTCCCAGTCCTTGCTCCAGCTGTACAGCGGCTTGTTAATGGGCCGGACGGGGTCCCACTCAACGTGCTCATAGACCATATGGCGGCCATCGGGGGACCAAGCGGGCGAGCGATGATAGCCCACCAGCGAGGCGTTGCGGTAGGCGGCACTCACGCTACCCTGGGGCTGCGCGGCTGTGTAGTTGATAGAGCCCGGGTAGGTAGCATTGGTGAGCAGGCTCTTGACCAGGTAACCAATGGTCTGGTTGTCAACATACTGAGGAAACAGTTTGATGCCGCCGGACTCTCCCGACGCATGCACCTGCCGGTCAGTTCCCGTGGCAAAGTCCACGGACACGATGGCAGTGTTGACATCGTAGAAAGCGGATTCGGCCACGCGCGCATAGTAGGTGAGCTCCATGGGGAGTTCATAGAAGACGATGCGGTTGCCATCGGGCGAGAACTTAGGCGAACCCTGACAGTAACCCGTGCGGTTGGCCACCCGACGGAAGCCAGTGCCGTCCGGACGGATGGCGTAGATGGACAACTCCTGGGTGTGCTCCCAGCCGCTGATGTTGTTATGCCCTCGCCACGGAGTGTTGCGATCCGAGGTGAAGACCAGCCACTCGCCATCAGGCGACCAAGCAGGCCGGAAGTGGCCATCGGGGAGGGTGTAATCACCCGCGACCTCGGTGGAGTTGGTGACATTCCATAATGCGCCAGTGTCCAGATTCTGGATCCAGATGTTGCTCTTGTAATTGCCGAGGGTGCCAGCAAAGGCCACAAGACTGCCATTGGGGGAGATGGCTCCGGCATCCTCCACAGCAGGGCTCGTGGCAATGGGCTGCAAGTCGGTGCCATTGGGACGGACACGGTACAAATCCGACTGACCATCTCCAGCACGCTCGCTGGTGAAGACAATCCATTCGCCGTCTGGAGACCACTGCGCATGGTAGTCAAAGGTGCTCTCGTTGCCCAGCAGCAGCCGGGGGTTGGAGCCGTCCGCATTGGCGACGTAGAGCTCCGAGATGCCCGGTGCAATGCGATTCATCAGCATCGCCCCCTTCTTTCCGGCAACAGGAGTGCCGCGGGCTCCCAGACTTGACGGCGGCTCATCCGAGCGCGCCATATTGGCGTATGGACATGATCCTGCTGCGGCAAGCCCGCTCAGGAGAGGGAAAAAAAGAAGAGAGGAGAAACGCATCCTGATGCGGTGCCAACTTGGAGGCGGCAACGGCGAACTATGTTGATGCAGGAACCACGACTTTCGGAGAATTGAGCAGATGGGCGTGGCCCTACTTAAGCTTCACGCTGCTGTGGAGCGTCTCATGGCGAGAGCATTGATCGATAGGCGTTGGGGTTTGCTCGGAAGAAGACCTCGGGCTTCGCAATAGCCTTCCCAATGAGGTAGGGAATGTCGCTGATGAGTTTGACGAAGTTGGGCTCTCGTTATTGGCCTTCGGCTACACATGCCGATCACTCCACGGCCCAGACGGGATGGACATGCTTAGCACCGCTTGGACATCCCCTTCCACGCTTCAGCTTTGAGGGATTAGCATTGCCTGCTCCACTCAGGGCAGACCGTGGTTGGATCCCGCGATGCTGCCAAGGAGGAGTGAGAGGAGTAATCCGGATCATCGCCGGAGATAGATTGGGAGAAGAGAGATGGCACCTGTAGGAACCTCTCTTCGGGCAGGGATATCACCACTCACAGGATACTCTTCTGGTTTTGGACTTACGTGTTGTCAATTGATATCAAAATACACGATACTGGGTTTAAGGGAAGGACGGCCTGGATGTATCGCCTCCTTGAGGTATACACCACTCTCACACGAGTGAAGCTTCATCTATCATGCTTATGAGTGGTCTCCGAAAGGATGGGCTTGGCACACAGGATGCCACGACTAGACTGTCTCTGGCCTAATCGCCGCTGAGACTCGGTATCTGTATAGTATCTCCGACATCATTCAAAAGCCTGGTTCGGAGATTGTTGGAATGGGGATTCTGGCCGGCGGTCTTGGCAGCGAAGGATTTCTCCGCGAGTCTCCGCATCTTTTCGTTTGGCTTGGAGAGGCAATTGAGTTCTGGGAGAAAGTGGACGGTTTGCTGGCTCATTCCCTGGTTTCTTCATGGCTTGAGGTTCTTCTCTCCTTCTTACTGAGTTTAGATAGGTTTTGAAACCATGAGGAGTCTTGGATGGGATTTAAACTATGGATTGAGAATCTGACGCAGTGCCATCTGCTGAATGACTCGCTACACATGGCCCTGACGTGTCCAAAGCGCCACACCGTAATCCCGAGGACAAGACAGAGAGTCCGGCTGCCGAACCAGGGACCAGGGAATTGTCTCCGCCTATTATTGCTATTCCTAGCGGGGTGTGGAATGTGAAGAAAGATTGGCTTGAGCCTGTTCGGACCGCTCCCGTTCGGCCCTCATAGGCGCGGTGTTTTCTTCACCCGATTGTTGTGTATTGCTTACTCTACTCCGTAGGTCTGTGCGAGGTCAAATTGCAGCACAACAGGGAAGTGGCGCCTGGCCAATCCCCGTGGGTGAGATTGGAAAGAGAGAGAAAGGGAGACTCGTCTGATTGAAGAACGAGGGTCTCTCTCCGTTCCGGACTTAATCCGATCTCCTCCAAATTTCCAGTCTCTTCAAGTTGATCATCTTCTCCCTGCTCCACTCCACCCGATCCGCACCAAATGAAAATGCAGGGAAATCCCACGCTTGCACGCACAAGCGCCAGACACAAATTAAAAGACGAGCCGATCGCTTCCCGATAAGCCTGGGGCGGTGGAGAATTCCAAGCAGGGGAGAAAGTTCAACTTCTTTGCCAAGCCCCTCCTCTCCTCCTCGGGGTTTGGAGATTCGATCAGATAGTAATTCCGAGGGACTCAATTATCCCGGGCTGTTAGGGATGCTGCTAGTGAGGCATGGTCCCCGGAATTAAATATTTGAGACGGAAATCTAGTCCTTAGTCCGAAATCATCCACTTCCAGGAGAGGCCGGATTGGCACGTTAGGAGGGGCGTCTGTCTACACAAGGTCCCCAAGTACGCTTATTTCAAAACCTTGCTGCCATATCTTTTCTTCATCATCATCACCTTTTGTATTATTTGTGTTCGGTTTCCTCTTATTTACCTTGTCTTGTCCTTTTAAGTGGAAAAAGAGAATATAAAGAGAGAGAGACACATAGTATATATATGAATGTGAGCGGGAACACGTACTATTAGTTGAAGCTAGGGATTACTCGGAAGACCGTAGACGAGGCGCTGGACAGCCTTGTCTTAACAGTCCATATCATCGTATCTTTGATAGTTGGTGTTCTTCTAGTGCGCTTTGAGGGGTAGGAGTTACACTCTGCATGTACCTGACATGGTGGATTGCAGTGGCTTGCAGAATCAGGCGGATAGAGATGCGTGAGAGTCCCTCGGTATCCCGCATCGCGCTGGGACCATGTATTCGGTATCTTTGGAGTATGATTGTGGAATGCAACCCGAGATATTTCTAGAACCCCCGACGCGTGAACTGCCTGCACCTTAAGGAAAAGGATGCAATACAGGCCCAGATGTGTAAGCCCATGTGTCACCACAGCAGCCGATGCAATGACTGCCACACTGCGAACCGTCTTGATGAGTCGCCCTTCCATCCTGTTTAGGTCAGAATGCTCAATGAATCGAGTTAGCCAGGTCATAGTTCCAGCATTTGTACCATTCATACTGGTACTGGATTTTGGTAAAGGAATGGAGGGACCGGCTCCCCCCGAGCCACCAGCAAAGATAAGGGCTGCGCTAGTGTACATCATACTACCAGTAGTAAATAATACAGATATTGTGTGTTTGAGTGAAGAAGAAAGCAGTAAAGGTAAAGGTAAAACTGCACAGTGGCTGAGCAATGGTACTTAATTAGGATCTTAACATAGAGCAGCCCACCAGTTACTTGGGGCTATTATCGAGCTTGAGTCATGTCCACGATCGTGACTCGTGCAAGGGTCGGAAACAAGATTCCTCATTCATTGCCATCCGTTCAGAGCGTCCAAGCTCAATCTCGGCGACAGAGGGTTCTTACCATGAAAGCCAAGCCCGATGACCAAATCAATGAACCAATCTTTCGTATCAGAGTCTCTGAAGGGAATGCAACATAGATATAGAGGATCCGAAGAAGGTAGATTATGATGATAGAGAAGACATCTACCAGGACCCAGTGGAGGAAGGACGGGAAAGCAACAACCAGGCAATTACTGCTTAGTACTAGTACCACGATTCAGCATTGCCGAGGGGAATGCGCCGACCAATGCAACCAAGACTTAGAATATTCTAAACCTAGACGAGTGGATAGACGCGGAGAAGCAACCTGACAGGCTGAAGAGGAAGAAAAGATCGACGCATTTCTCCGAGATCTTATCTTCCCCGCACTTCTCATGCCCCCCGGATTTTCATCTGCATCCATTCCCACACCCCCTTCGCCCCAACCTTTCCTTCCACGTAGATCGCACAGCGTGGGGGATGAAGTTTAACCTCAGTATCCTCGGCTATCGACAGGAGGATGTTGAATCAATACCAACCAGTATCATGACGCCATGTCCGGCAAGCTTAATGAAGCCACTGACTGCTCTCCCCAACAGCTGTCGAATGTAACGTAACCATCGAGTTGCCACCCTCGTCATCTACTTCTAAGCCCTGGGGCAAGGGCACCAAATGCAGCCTTGTTGGATGCAGCAACAACCCCCACGATGGCACCCCACCCCCGCGCTGTCGACTTGGGGTAAATCTTGCGCATTTCATAAGAACCTGCGTGCCCACCCCTTCCCGCTTCAGTTTGGCCGATATATCTCTACTGACACCACAATGACTGACTCAATTGCAAGGAAGCCCTATTTTGGGCTCGTCGGAGGATGGCTGACTTTTTGGATTACGGTACAAGTCCGGGGGTGCAACGAGCTTGTGCCAAGTACTGACTGTCTAGGTTGCTTGTGCTACGGACATGACCCTGTTTGGGTATGACCAGGGGGTCTTCAGTACGTCTTCCCGGCAATTAAATCCCAGATCTCACGATCTGATGCGTGGCAGGTGGCGTGGTCGTTACCCAGAACTTTCTCGAGGTCCACGATCTGGTCGGACCGTCTAAAACCTCGACCCTGTCCACCGTCACAGCCATCTATGATGTCGGCTGCTTTCTCGGGGCTCTCTGCGCCTTTGCCATCTCGGAACAGCTCGGTCGGAAAAAGTCGATTTTGATTGGGACCGCTATTATGGCGGTCGGCACGATTTTGCAGGCGAGCTCGTATCATCTCGCTCAGATGTTTGTCGGCCGAATTATTCTAGGGTCAGAGCTAACATGCCCCTGGTACGGCGTTCGCTGACAGTTGCAGAATTGGAAACGGGATAAACACGGCCACAGCTCCCATATGGCAGACTGAGACCGCGCAGGTCTCCTGGCGAGGCCGACTGGTCATTCTAGAGATGGCCTTGAATGTTGGAGGCTTCATGCTCGTCAACTGGATCAACTACGGGCTTTCCTTCCACGGCGGGGCTCTGGCCTGGCGACTCCCTATTGCTCTTCAGTTCGTGTTCATCGTCGTTCTTGCTGTCACTGTTCCCTGGCTGCCTGAGTCTCCCCGGTATGTGCGCGCCATGAGTACTCCTTTGGTCTGAATAGGCTGACATGACCAGATGGTTGCTATGCCACGGCCGCACGGACGAAGCATTGCACGTCATTTCCAGCATTGAGGCGAAGCCGAAAGACGATCCCTATGTGGCAACCCAGCACCGCGAGATCGTCTATAGTATCCAGTACGAGCGAGAAAATGCGGTGCCCTGGCGGGATTTGTTGACTGGTCGATCTGCCAATGATACAAAAACCCTGCGAAGGTTGCTTCTGGGAGCTGGCTCACAGGCGCTGCAACAATGTCAGGGTATGAGCTTTGTTCTGATTTGATCTCTTCGAAAGTTGCAACCTAAATGGCACCGTAGGCATCAATATTATGTCGTACTATCTCCCGCTGGTGCTCATCAACTCGGTCGGACTTTCCAACAGCATGTCGCGACTGCTCAGCGCATGCAATGCGACGGTGTATTTCGTGTTTGCTAGTGTGGCCGTAACGATGGTCGAACGATTTGGCCGACGCGGGCTCATGCTGCTCTCCACCTTCGGCCAGTTCGTCTGCTTTTTGATCATCACCATTCTGCTCCGCTTTGCCGAGATAGACTCCCGTTACGCGACTGCTTCGGTCGCGTTCTTCTTTTTGTACTATATCGCGTTCGGCATCGGGATGCTGGGGGTGCCCTGGCTATATCCGACCGAGATCAACTCGCTGCCCATGCGAACCAAGGGTGCAGCCGTGTCGACAGCGACAAACTGGTAGGTGCAGCTTGCAGTGAGCGCGGACTATTCACGGCGGCTAAGCATGCGATTAGGATCACCAATTTTGCCATTGTTGAAATTACCCCCATTGGTATCCAGCAGATTGGCTGGCGATTCTGGATCGTGTGGACAGTCACCAACGCGGCCTGTCTGCCCATCTTCTACTTCTTCTATCCCGAGACAGGTGAGTCGCTCACGTACCTCTAGATTATTATCCCTTACTGACGTAAGATAGCAAATCGGACACTGGAAGATGTGGACGACTACTATCGCTCTAACCCACCATTGCTGGTTACGCGAGATCCAGACGCAGTGTCCACGCAGCGCCCCTGGCGATACCGGCAGCGCGAGGAAGCAGAATACCAGCGACAGAAGGATGCCCAGGTAGGTACCGATGCGTCAAAGGACAGCAGCGCGGCCTCAGTGAGCCACGTGGAGTGAGGTATTCTGTCTGGATGACTATGGGTGAGGGAGAAAGGAGGGATAGAGGAAGGGATCGTCGGCGCGAAGAATGGGGATGGAGATCATCGATAAATACGGAGTAGATGGCCCAAGATACTGCTCGATTAGTAGAGAATTCCGCACGACAGTATTAACTCGAGACAGGTGATAAATTAATCGCCGTAATAGTGTGGGCCTTCCTTTCTATTTCGGTGTCCAAATGGGCGCCGGCTGTCAATAGCCTCATCGGGATCTGGTGCTCTCTCCCTGTGGAAGCTCTGACGAACTGTTGGACGGGAGACCGAGCAGACGAGACCTCCACGTGGTGCCTATTATAATCCTCAAGATCATCCTTCTCTGCCCCCCTGATCATGATAATTATACACTAATTTTAACTGTCCTCACGGATGAACCGGAGTGCCGGGCTTGGGGTTGGCGGCGAGTGTTTGGTAGCGAGGGCCGCTAGCATCGATCTCGCCCGCATTGACTGCTTCATGCTCCCATCGCATTGGTTCCAGCCCCAAGACACCGAGTCAGGATCAATCTCGCATATTCCGTAGTGGGCCTGCCCAGAGTCATGGACGCCCCAACCCATGCAGCTGGAGTGCGACCGAGAGTCAGGAACGCTGCTCCTGGGCCCAAACAGCTCCACTGGTTCGCTACGACGCTTCTACCATCATGGCCAGCTTCGCGCACATCAACAGCCGGACCCGCGTGGCTGAAACAGCAGCTTTTTCCAGCTTCTATCTAGCCGGGCCCACGAGCCAAATGCCCACCGCAATGAAAAGTCGCGACATTCCCTGAGTGCACCGCGACAGTTTTGACTCCTTCCCTGTCCCCGAGTTGCATCCACCAACATCTCGCGTGGTTCAGCATGAGTGAGTCGCTGCCCTTGGTGGGCCGCAGTCTCGCCATCTTCGTCGTCGCGGCGGTGATGATGGGGATAGGCACAGTTGCAGTGGCTTTGCGCACGTTTGTCCGTGTACACTTGGTGCGGGCCTTTGGATGGGATGACGCCCTGATGATTGTCGCGCTGGTACGGTCGCCTTGCCAAATGTTATGAACAATGCTCGAGAAACCGAAAGAGAACTAACTCTCTGCCAGGTGTTGTTCATCTTCCTGAACGCCTGCTGCATGATTGGAGCGAAAACCGGAGTGGGTCACAAGATGCTGGACTTCACCAGTATCAAGACGATAGAGAAAGCCATGCTGGTAAGAGCATCCATTCCCTCCTCCTTTGTATGTTTGAAAGCATTCCTCTAATCTAAGATGGAGAGAACTATAGTGGTGGTGGCTGGGTCAGATGTTATATCTTTGGGCCTCTGCTGTCGCCAAAGTGTCCATTGCCCTCGCCCTGCTGCGGTTGACAGTGCGCCAAGCGCATCGCATCATCCTGTGGACCATTATTGGAGTCGTGACGGCCATCGGTCTGATGTTCTGGCTGGTTCTGCTGTTCGACTGCCACCCCGTCTCGTATTTCTGGTTGCGGCTTGAACCCACTCATTCGGGAACCTGCCTGTCGATCGACACACTGCTGGCCATTGCCTACTTGTACAGCGCCATCACCATCTTCTGTGACCTGACCCTGGGCATTTTGCCCGTGTTCTTGATTTGGCGACTGCAGATGAACGGTCGCACCAAGGTCGCACTGGGCGTGATTCTCAGTCTCGGAGCCATGTACGTGTCTGTTCGTTGAGATTCTCTCGTCGCAATATTCTAACCCGGTTCCAGCGCGAGTGTGGCGGTTATCATCCGACTCCCATTTCTACACTTCTATGGAGACACCGATTTCCTCTGTGAGTGACCGCTCCACGGCTGGGCACCATGCATCGTTTCTGACGCGACACAGACTCCACATACCAGATCGCCATTTGGTCCATCATTGAGACCGGTCTTGGAATTACGGCTGGCAGTCTCGTAACTTTACGCGCCCTGTGCCGCTGGTTCCTCGAGGGTAGCAGCACTCAGGGCCGCCGGGTCCCGGGGAAACAGGCCAGCGATGGCCCATACGCGCTGTCCAGCTGGACGGGAGAGGTCTCGAAGAAGAGTATGCGCGATCCCCGGTATTGGCGTCCAGACCTCGTCCCCGGCCAGATGGATCATCTCACCGTCACCACAGTCTCCTCGCCGATGGCTGGGAGTCCACGGAGTGACGCCAATAGCAGCCAGGAGATACTGAACCCGGAGGGAGAATCGTGGCATCATGGAAACCATGTTAGTATCCACCAGACGTTTAAGCTATCCGCGGAAGAGTAATTTTGCCGGGTACTGGTTTTCCTTAATTGTTTCATTACGCCTCTCAGATATAATATAATCTCTTCTATGTCGTGTTCGACGCCTAGTTTGTTGCGCTGACAGTAGGAGGAACACCCTCTCCTCAGGTTCATGATAATGTTTGAAAGGAATAATTCTAAAACTCAAAAGTCGTGAGATTCGAAACTCGTGAGAGGATCATGATCATAACAACTTTAGCGCAGCATGCTGACGCATTGAGCGATTAATACAAGAAAGAAAGAAGAAGGATCACAACGCCCATCAGATTCCCAGACTGGCACAACTGAACGCCGGGGAAACCGACCCCGAGTAATCCGTGATGATGGCCTCGACTGCCGCATACAGACCCGGTCCCAACAGAAACAGGCCACAAGCCATGACGAAGGCATGCAGCAGGGTCATGCTCGTGCGCCCGAGTCCCGCAAAGAGCTTCCCCCGGTACAAATGCCAGTACGCTACGGCGAAGAAGATGAAGCCGAAGAAGGAGTCAAAGGCGGCACCCAGCAACGACAGAAAGTCGCCCATGCTGGGGACGACCTCGGAAAAAATGAATCCCAGTACCCAGATGCCAATCATCACCAGGGCCCACACTCCCCAGCCCACGACGGTGTTGCTGTGTGCGTGTCTGGAGGTACCCAACAGGTGAGAATAGATGAATTTAGCGGTGACGTTGGCGTAGATGGCGCCGATGATCAATGTAGGCACGATGACAAAACCAAAGGAGGCCTTCCTGTACTTAACAAGACCCAGACTGCCAAAAGCGGGCGCAGTGGCGTATTGGCCCAGGTAGCGGAAGCCGATGGCGGGCGGCACGATGAAGAGAACGGTGGAAATGATGGCCAAGACCGCCAGGGACTTGGGGAAGTCCTCCGGGTGCTCCATCTCCGCGATGAAGGTGGGGAAGAGAATCTGGGGCACCCAGAGGAAGGTGATGTTCAGCACGGCGTTCATGCAATCCACCCAGCTGGTGCCGGGCAAGGGGAAGGCGTATGTTCGCACAGGACCATCGGTCGGAAAGTCCAGGGGTGCCGTCTCGATTCCCGCGAAAATGAGGAACAACAGGATGGCCAGACCCATACAAGCCGCTGACATTGTTAGCGAATCACAGGTTGCAAACATTGCGGTGACATGAGTTCACTTACCCGAGAACATCGACATGAAGGAGACATGACGCAGGGTTCTTGGGGCGGACAGGACGATGCCCATGACCATGACGATCGCAGAGAAGGTCACGGTACACAGGGAGTGATCGGACAGTGTATCAAGCACCTTGGCTCCAGTCAGGATGTGGAAACCGATCAGCAGGATGTTGTTAGCCAGCAACATGAAGCCGGAAAAGATGTACGCCGTCTGGCTTTTGCCGAAGACATAGTAGCCAAAGTCGCCTGTCCGGGGTGACGAACTCGAGTCAGTCTCAGAATCCTATCACAGGAGACATGGGAAGAGAGGAGTTCCTACAAATGTTCCTGATTTGTGGGTGCTTCATGATGTACTTGTGCATGGTGAGGGAGGTGACCCAGAAGAGGGCGCCGGACACAACCATGGTGATGATGCCGGGCACCCATCCGAGCACGCTGAGGGACAATGATGATCAGTTTCGTGGCCATTGGAGATTTTCCCTCTTGACTTACGAGAGTGACCAGGATTGAGCCATGATGGCCAGACAGACTTGGTCTCCGGCGAGCAACCAGGCGGCCTTTTGCCAGGACATGGTTCGGAGTTGGATCTCATGTTGATGGTCTATATCCCGGCATCCCCGCGACTTAGCCTCGGTTCAAACAGACCAATGGAGCTGCAGCCTACCTTCGGTCACCAGCGCATTCCAGATCTCGTTGGACGTGGACTCGTCGGATGCCAGCTCGGCCACATCAGTGGGCGCCTGTTCCAGCTTCTCCTTGCGATATATCGGAGCCGTCATGATGCAGGGCGAACTGCTGGAAACCAACTAGCAGTATCTAGCGGAAGAGGACTCGATCGGAATGCAAGGATCGACGAACCCTGCAGCAGAGAAGTATTTAATTTAAGAAGTAAACAAAGTCGCGAGAGAGAGAAGAATTTGGTTGAGGATGAAGAAGCTTTGATTGGCAGGCGAGGCGGGAGTGGATATGGCGTGATAAGCCCCAAAATGGCGAGGGGAAGATTTTAGTCGGAAGGAGAACATTTCCTGGATTTGATTGATTGATGGATCGTATAGTTATCTCGTTAGTCTACTATTTTATTGTGATTTGTCTGGCTTATCGTCTCCCCGCGTGGGTCGCTTGTCAGCCCGTCTTGACATGCTCGCCATTTCGATCGTCCCGGTCGCAAGTCGTCTTGGCTGCTGCTGGCTAGAATGGCGTGAGTTGCATCGTATTCTTCATCCACTCCAACCCCTGTCAACGCAATCTTATTGGATCTCTTAAAAAGACCTGTTTTGTGATGATTTTCTCGATTGCAATGGCCATTTCTGGAAAGGCTTGCGATGAATGAGACGTCAGTGACGAACCAGTGTCGGCATATTCACTGCCTCCCCCGAAGCTCAAAGGGAGCTCACCCTCGGCGGTCACATCTCTGGCTTGCAGTTAATCAGTCAGCATGACCAATCCTTTACTGAGCTTGAAGTCAAATTTTCTGCTTCATTGTCAAGAATATCGCCGACATTACACGATCGGTTAATTGTGGCCACAACTCGAGCAAGGGGGTGCGACCAGTGAGTGGATGAATAAATATGGTACTGCAGGCAGTCCCTGAATAGCCGACCCAATCCAATATTCCGCTTGCAGCTTAGCTGAATATAGCTACTCAATGGTGACTAGTTTCCTTCGAGGCTATACTAAATCATGAACGACAGCCTCTCATCGCGTCGCATGCGGGAACGTGTCACCGGCGTCTCCTCACGCAGCACCGCATCACTCAAACCCTGTCACAATGCGTTGGACCGGTCGCGCAAAGTATTTAAAGTAGAGGGGAAGAGCCTGTGAGATCGCACCGGAACCAGTCGTATCCTGGTCATCATTCTCAAAGTCATGTTGCGCGGCCATCTTCTACTGCTAGCAATCGGCTGGGCTGGAGTGCTACATGCCCTACCCAACTCGCAGAGACGAGGGAACATCAACAAGCGCCTTCAATTCACCTCCAATGGTACCTTCCAACTTACCGTGTTCGAGGATCTCCATTACGGAGAGGGTAAGTCACACTGCTAATTAATTGCCCGCGGATAGGATATACATTGACCCTTCTGTTCTAGCGGAGGACACCGACTGGGGCCCGGAGCAAGATGTCGAGAGTCGCACCGTCATCAACACCGTCCTGGACCACGAAAGTCCTCAGCTGGTTATTCTGAATGGCGACCTCATCACGGGAGAAGACACCTTCCTGTCCAATGCCACGGACTACGTCGATGAAATCGTGGCTCCACTCGTCCAACGAAACCTACTGTGGGCGTCCACCTACGGCAACCATGACAGCGACTACAACCTCTCCCGCAATGCTATCCTGGACCGAGAGCGGACCTATCCCAACAGTCTGACCACCAGCATGGTTTTGGGCAAGCTGGCAGGTGTGTCGAATTACTACTTGCCTGTGTACCACTCCGATGCGTCCCAGAGCACCCCAGCAGTCATCCTGTGGTTCTTCGATAGTCGCGGAGGGAACTATTACCGGGAGCTCGAGGGCGGGAGTGAAGTCCCTCAGCCGTGCTGGGTCGATCAGTCGGTGGGTCGCGAGTTTCGTTTCCCGCACAAAGGCGATGCTGACCCCTTCATCAGGTGGTGTCATGGTTCGTGGAAACCAATGCGAATCTCACGGCGCAGTATGGGAGAGTAGTACCTTCGCTTGCCTTTTACCATATTCCCGTCAACGCTATGTTGGCCTTTCAAAACCAAGGCGTTGAGACCCATGAAGAGCCGGGCATCAACGCAGACGATCCCCTCGATCAGCAGGGAGCAGCGAGCGGGCAGGGTGAGGTCTCCGGCACTGTGTTCAGTTACTCGGGCCAGGATATTCCCTTCATGGAAGCGCTGCTCAATACCAAAGGGCTCTTGGCAACCTTCAGCGGCCATGACCATGGCGACGATTGGTATGTCTTCTTTGAACCCCTGGCTAAATGGGGAAAGACAACATATCTGACTAGAAATAGGTGCTTCAAGTGGGACTCCAAGCTTCCCGGGATGAACCTGACCGGGAACGGTTTGAACATGTGCTTTGGCCGCCACAGTGGCTACGGTGGATACGGTTCGTGGACCCGAGGCGCCCGGCAGATCCTCCTAGACGAGAGAACTCTGAGCACAGAGTTGTCCACCTGGGTCCGGTTGGAAGATGGATCGGTTTCGGGCAGTGTCAGTCTCAATGCCACGTACGGTGAGGATGCGTATGCCGCTGTGCCAACAACGTATACGTGATTGCTCCACGCAGAGTCTGTCCCGCCATGGCAGTCTCCCCATAATGACACGGAATGTTTGGCGTAGAATCGCATCGACGGGAACACTGGAAGGTTTTTACATCTACGCTGGCATACGTGAGGGGAGCAAAGCCAGGAAATACGTAGCTGCGTCATGATCGTCGTCGTCGTCATCATCATTTCACATTTCGCATCTAGTAGCTGTCTATACCGACATATATACTACTCTATCGTTCTTAGTATTTCTTCTCCATGGTGAACCCATGGCCAGCCAGATACTCCTCCAGCTCGCGATCCTCCTTCTCCAGATCCAATTTCCCGCTTTCGGGCAGGAACCAGTACACAATCATGCCCAGAATCGCCACGCCACCCAGAAGGTAGAAGGTGGCGCTGTCTCCGGCGGCATCCTGCAGGGGCGTAAAACACTGCGTGCCCACCGCCGCTCCCGTGCGACCAAAGGCCGTGGCCACACTGTACCCCATGCCGCGCATGGCGGTGGGGAATGATTCACTGGATATGAGGCCGATGGTGGCACCCGGCCCCAGGTGTCCAAAGGCCTGTAGCAACCCGTAGAGCACGACAAAGGCCGCGATATGCTGGGAGAGTTTGGCGTAGGTGCCACCGATGATAAAACCCAGGACCACGTAGCCCGCGAATCCGACCATTCCGGTGCCCCGGCGTCCGATCAAATTGGTCAGCCATGCGCCGATGATGACGCCGGGGACGGGGAGCGCCGCCAGAATGATCTGCCAGATGGCAGTCGTCTGGATGTTGCCGTCCTTGACGAGCGAAGAGATGATAGTGCTCGACATGATGCTGTTGGGGAAGTTGATGAAGTCGTAGAGGAAGAAGGCCAGCGAGGTGGTGAAGAGACGCTTCCAGTACCGGCGCACCAGCACCCAGTAGAATCGGGCGGGTTTCCGCTGGCGCTTGAAGTTGGAATGGTGATACAAGGTCGAGTCGGTCATGAAAAATCGCAAAACCATGATGATGGCGGGCAAGATGGTGGCAATGCTGTAGATGGCATGGAAGGTGATGGGCAGGTTGTTGTTGGTGGCCTTGAGGCAGATCAGGTAGATGATCATTAGAATGGGAGAGGCGGTGGTGGCCATCAGCGTGGTGAAGGAGACAAAGACAGGTCCTCGGTAGCGGCGCTTAAACTGCATACAAAGCATTCTGGTTAATTGCACATTCTTGAAATCCTTGGTCCTGGTCTGCCTGATAGTGCGCCGGTAGGGAAGAGAAGGGGATGGAAACGTACATCGTCCGATTCTTCCAGGCCGGCCGCCGCACTGGGAGGGTATTCTCCGCCCACGCCAAACCCACAAATGCCACGGACGATGACAAAGTACCAGAGCATGTTGTGAGAAGGGTGCACCTGCAGGGCCAGGGTGGCCATCAGCGTGGAGATGGTGACCAGGCCCGAGGTGAAGAGAAGACCCGCGCGCCGGGAGGCCATGTCCGAGACGTATCCCAGCACGACCACGCCCAGAATGGCACCGATGAGCAGGGAATTGCTAATGCGCGTCTGCATCTCCGATGGGTAGCCGGATTTGCCCAACAATTTCTTGAAGATGACATTTGTGGGATTGGCCAATTGGTTTTGGAACCCATCGCTGAAGTTGGCGATATACTGTCATAAACCACTGGTTAGCGACGCGTTCATTGGTAGCTTTCGGTGGGGTTGAAGAGAAGAAAAGAAAGATCATCGGTTGTGTACTTACGCAGCTCAGGATGGTCAAATTGCTCTGCCAACGCGTGGGACGGTAGGTTGACGGCGAACCACTTTCCACCTCCTGGTCAGCCACTACCGTCTCGGCTGTTCTTTTGTCGGACGTACTCTCGCGCATCAGGGGGTGATTTCTGCAGATCGACTTCGTGGGAGAATCAAATCACTGCGCGGGGATGGTAGGGACAGGGCAGAAATTTAAGGTGAGGGGAAGCTTTCGCGGGAGCCCTACAACAAGCCCCGGCACCGGCCGCGGAACCGATAAATTATCAGATAAAAGATTGTAGCGCAGACCCAGTTCCGATAATGGCCGATGCTCTGGTTGGCCAGTTAGATTGTGTCAAGCATATTCTCTCTGCTCAGGCCATTCTCCGCGGGGAGAGAAACAAGGTTACTGGCCAATGACTAACAGTAACCATGGCCGATCCCGAGCCAGATGGAGGAGAGGATGATCACACCAACAAAACATTCCCCCTTGCCCCAAAATGCTGATATCCATCACTTTTTGTAGTACCTAATTCTAACATTTATAATTAACAATCAACGCAGAGGCTATGGTGCTCTCTTCGTTCACGAGACGAAGATGAGGGCAAAGAAAAAGAAGCAGAAAAAAAAAGGCCGGACCCTGCTGGATGACCCACTTGCCGTGCGTCGGTACGTAAGGAGCACAATTAGTGGTGTACGGAGTTGTCTAGTCTCTGAAGCAGTACGAGAAACTGTTGGGAAAAAAAATGAAGAAGAAAGAAACTATGAAAGATGGGCACGCTGGACTCGTCGGTGAAGATGATTCCAGACCCTGTTAACCCCAGGCCTAAAAAAATTATAAAACTTGATCGCAGTAGCCAAGATTGTGTGTCAGCGGAATTGCTGCGGCGATAAATTATGATCTACTAGTAGATAGAGAGGATCACTCATTACTAACATTCATAATATCATAATAGTGACTTGCTAATAGATCTTATATTATTTTATATAGTATGCAGTTAACTAATGAACTATGTGCACACCAAGGACCTGTTGAACGAGTCACTAGTAGTATTACTAGCACAACCAAGTAGAGGGACTGCTCCAACCAATATATACATTCTGGATAGAACTGACCTACTATAGATACAAAAGAAGCATGAATACACTCAAGTAGCAAGAAGAGAATTATGAATCACCACGGAAAAGAAATAAACAATCAACATCACCAATCCCCTACTGTGCTTTCTTCTCTTGTGTTCCATCCTGTCCTTCTGCTGACTCCTGATCCTGACCCTCCGGCGATGGCATACGCGAGAGCCAGAACCGAGAGATCAACCCGCCCAGGTATTTCTGATCGATCCACTTGATGAGGCCGTACAGCAGCCAGCCCCAACCCCACAGTGACACGCCCATCATACTCGCCACCAGGAGCACCGGTCCCAGAATGAGCACCGACAGTATCGCCCAGAGAACAATGGCGACCGCAGCAAAGACGAAGACGCCCGCAAGGAAGACGAGTAAGGGCACGCCGCAACAGATGGCCTGACAGACGAGGAAGGTGGTGCTGGCGGGACGGCGCGCGGCCTCATCGTAGAGCCAGGCCTGGCGCGGCGCCGGCAGGATCCAGGAGAGCAGCCAGGCGAGATGGGCTTCGAAGCGATCGAGCAGACGGGGCAGGGACTGGCGACACCACTGCTGGAGGGGCGCGAGCACCGGCCCACTGTTGGCGTCGTCGCGCTGCGCATCGTGAATGTGATCTGGTTCGCCGGGATATTCGCCGGGGAGGACCGAGTCGGGCAACCGAGTGGCGGTTTGCGTGGTGGTGTCCTGCGTTTGCTGGACGGTCGATTTGAGGTCGTTGGCCAGCTTGGGCGGACGGCCAGCCAGGTTACCGGTCGCGGAACTGAGAGACATCGCGGAATTGTTGGAAGGAAGCTTAGATGAAGTTAAATTAGAATGTCCAGAGAAACAAAAACAAGTAGTAAAGGTTGTTGGGGGTGGGGATTTGGGGAACAAGATAGATAGACAGTCAGTGGAAGGGAAGAGTAGAAAAGAGCAGCAGCAAAGCAATGACGTAGAGGGCGGGGGAGGACATCGTCAATCCAGGGTGGCCCTGAACGGGTGGACTGACCCCGACCCAGTCATCACAGTTGCTTTGTAGAACTCAAAAACTCTTCTCCATCCAGTAGTAGTACTTCTACTTCATACGTATCTCCTTTTCTGCTTCCCAGCAGGAGAAGGCGCCCATCCTCGGTGACGTCACTGCTCTTTTGCAACATATTGATCAGGAACCCTAGGAAGTTCACAACAAGAAAGCGGGCATATTAGTTTTAATCTCACGAGGTCTACAAGGCACATGAGGGAGCTCCATTAATTGCCTAGACTGTCGAGCCATTAGGTTCATCCTCGATCGCCTCTTGCTTGGTCCTGCGTCGCCCACACCACCTGCTTCGCTTCCCGACCGCCGCCCGAGCCTTGTCATCCCCGCCATGTCCCTGTCTCCCGATGCGCAAAAAGGCGCACAAGGGAATGCCGATGGCCGATATCCCTGCACAGTAGAGCAAGGTGGCACTGTATGGGGCGATCGCATCCCCCGCAAAGTACCCATGGCTGGTGGGCCCGCCCGACTGGACGGCATCGAAGATGGCGGTGCTGATGCCCATGCCAATCGTCACGCACAATTTGGTCACCGTCTGCAAGATGCCGCCTGCAATGCTCTGCTGGTCGGATGGTAGGGCGCTCATCACGTACATGTTCGCGACGCAGAACTCAAAATCCGCCCCCACCACCGCCAGCAGCAACCCGGGGAAGATAAATGCCCAGTAGCTGCTGCTGGAATGCTGCAGCCCCATGAGCAGAAAGGCCCCCGTGTAGGCGGTGGCCCCGACCGTCATAAGCAGCGTGTTGGACACCCGATGCATGATGAGCCCCGCCACAATGTTGACGAGAATGCCGCCAATCGCCATGGGGAGCAGGTGCACGGCCACCATGAGGGCGGAGTAGTGCCGGATCTCCTGCAGAAATAGCGAGATCCAGAAGGTCATGATAGGGAAGGCCAGGAAGCCCAGCAGCAAAATCGTGATGACCAAGGAGAAGTCCCGGTCGCGCCAGATAAACATGGGCACCAGGGGGTATTCATACCAACGCTCCCAGAAGACAAAGCCAACTATGAACAGCGCGCCCAGGATGAGCAGCACGAGCACATATGGCGTCTTCCATCCAGAAGGGGCATCCGAGCCAAGACTAGAGCAGAGTCAACCTGTCAGTCGGGGGGTAAAACAAAAAAGGGCTATATGATGAAGACAGTCAGGCAACGCACCTCAAGGCGCCCGAAAACATGCCAATCCCGGCGATGGTCAGAATGGTCCCGACGACGTCGAATTTCTTCAGTGCGAGGAGGGACAGAGGCTCTTTGGCCCCATGGTCCGTCGGCACCACGAACAGTGCGACCGCCACGACGACGACGTAAATGATGGCCAGCAAGAAGAAGCTTGCCCGCCAGTTAAAGAGCTGGGTCGCAATGCCCGAGAAGATGGTCCCAAACACGAAGCCCAAGGGATTGCCGGCGCTGAAGCAGGCAAACACCCGATTCTTGCGCTTGGACGGGCGCGGGTACAGGTTGGCCAACATCCCCTGCGCCGGTGGGATCGAGGCAGCCGACATCAAACCCATCACGCCGTTCAAGACGTCCAGTTGCAGGGGCTTCTGGGAAAACCCGGCACCCAGAGCGAAGACCGCATAGAAGACGAGACTGCCGAGAAAGAGGGTCTTGCGACCAAACAAGTCTGCGAGGCGGCCGAAGCAGAGGAGAAAGGAGCCACAGGCGAGCCTAAACGGTTCTCATCATTAGCTACACCGGTATGCGAAAAAAAAAAAGAGAATTGGGGGGGATGGCGCACGAGGAGGAACCGGCCAGCCAGGTGAGTTCAGCGGTGGTCATGCCCAGATCCGTCTGCACTTGCGCGGTGAGGACGGTGACACTGCCGGTCAGGAGCGACGACATGGCGATGGCCATGGTGGCCACGGCGACAAAAAGGATCTCCTGCACGGTGGACGAAAAGACCGCGGGTCGACTCTCATCGGTGGGTGGTTCGCGGAGTGCCGTGGTGGAGGTTGGGTTCTTCTCCAGCGCGCTGGACATGCTGGACTCCATTTCTCCCATGTTCGCCATTGGGAGCGATGGCACGAAGGGTGAGGAAGACCGCAGAAGAAGTAGTCCGAGGATAGCTGACGAAGGGAGGGGAGATTGAGGAAGAGAGGCGTAATCGGTGGCACCTTGGTACCACCTGAAAAACGACTGAAAGAAAAATAAAAGGTATCGCCAACTAGACACTTAGTGTCATTCACTATTCACGCGGCTTACGAAAGACGCGGGGGTTTTCCGCAGATGTTGATCGGCAAAAACCAGCAACTTTTGTTCCAAGTTGCACGGCAGATCTGCTTGTCGGACACCGCCAATTTGAGAAGGCTGAAGTCGAGGCTGATCGACTGTCCGAAGTGGTATAGACTGTGTAGACTTGAACAGATGAAATCAACTTAGGTGTAAATTCCCGGTCTGCCAATCCTCGTGGATGCAACCATCAGCAAGTCGGGGTGTCGATTCAGATCATCGTGTATCGGGGCCAAGCCAGCCCAGGAGGACCGGAAACCGAGACCCGTCAAACCCAGTCAACTGCCGAGCTCCAACTGATCGTGGGAGAAGGTGCGGGTCTTGTCCGGGAAGACCAGCAATCGCAATACGAGGAACACTGCAATATACTGGTGTCTGTCACTGGGGATACCTGGTTGGAGAGGAGGTACTTGAGTGATTTGTTCGTTCCAATTATTGCCACCCTAATCTAATGGTGGTGGTGGTGTACCACTCCGTGGCTGTGATCTCCGACCGGAGTTAACTTGTCCAACTGTGAGATGCATCTTGAAGACCATCTGCAGGAAAGACGAATGGTCCACCTACCATCCACTAGGCCTGAGGATTAGGGGGGCAGGAGAATCAAAGTTATTTAAAGTTAGGTGGACCCGGGCACCGTCTTTAAAGTCCCTTGGATCCGACTTCAGCCCACTGCGGGGAGACGCACCAACTGACGTATCACACCCACCCTTCCCCTCTCCTGTGAGTATGCACGGACGATTTATGGCAATGATACTCAAAAGGAGAAGTGGGTTTAACCCCTCTTCAACAGTCATATGCAAAGTGGGGCGAATTTGGCCGGGTATGAAAAGCATCGTGGATGTAATGGCCCGCAATAAGTCTATCAAACGCGGTCCTGAATTACGCTTTTGACCCACCAGCAAGGAAAACACGAAATATGAAGGGGGAATGTTATCCTATCTCCCATGCCTCATGCGGTGTACACATAAATCACTTCCTCATTCTAAATGAATCAAAAGCTTGCCCAGTCATAGAGTAGCTGAAGTAGTGTATATTATGTCTATTGGGTATCAGGTTGGCAGAAACATCTCTTCTACAATGTATCATGTCATCATCGCAAAAATAACCATGATCAAGCACTAGAAGGGACCAAAATCTCCCCCAAAGTCGTCAAAGTCCGGGCCTGGGGGTGGCGGACGATCAAAATCATCCTCCAACGCCTCGATGCCTTCTCCGAGCAGGAATCCTCCCAGCAATCCTCCGCCCACTCCCAGGGCAGCCGCCCCCATCTTCCCCATGCCTTTCTTCTGCTTCTGGTTGCGCGGGGCTTGGGCTTGATCCGGGCCGTTCTGGTATGCAGTGGGATACTGATTGGGATAAGCGGGTTGCGGGGGATACGCAGGGTTATAGCCATAGCCATTATACCCGTACTGGGGCTGCGGGTAGCCGTAGGGGGATACCCCTCGATTCGGCGCGTATGTGGACTGCGACGCAGGCCGTGGGGAGGAGTAGTAGTAGGGATCCGGACGATCCCGAGTTCGTGGATCTGGATCTTGTCGATTACGCGTGGTGGCCTCGTAACTGGGCGGGGGACCCTTGGGAGGCGGAGCTGCACCATCAGGCTGGGCTGGTCGGTCTGGTCGTTCCCATTGTGAGCGCCCGGTGTGAAGGTTGACATAGTACCTTAACAGTAACACAATCGTTAGTACAAGAGGACTCGAGAGGGAATCCCAAGACCTCACTATGGTTGCTTACCATTCTTGATAGCGATCATCAAATTCGGCTTTCCAGCCCTCGGGCACAAGGGGGGCAGGAGGAGGCATGGTGACACAGTTTTAGATTGAGATAATTTCAGAGATGGTAACCAAATGCAGTGATTACTAACCGATGTTGTGACTGAGAGTGAGAGATGAAATCCGAGATATGCCGAGTGGATCTATATCTCTCTTATATATTGCACCGGATCTGACGGGCCGAGTTGGCCGGCAAAGATTTTAGGCGCCCGCGCCACTTGACATCATCCCGACCAGCGCATGCAGAACAACTTCAAGGGGAACGACACACTGTTGATGGTGCCAGCATACAATGTTATACTGAATCAGGACCGGCCGAGAGGCTTGCAGGAGGCGGTGCAACTGGCCAACGTGGCAAGGAATCCCGGGCAGCCTTCCAGTGAATATCCGAACCACGATGAACCACTCCGCTTCCGACTAGAGTCAGGATGATCCTGTTGTTCCTGAGAACTTCCTATCAGGCTCTAAATATCTCCAAAGAGGAAAGCTATAGCAAGTATGTAGCCGCCGGTGTGTTGGCGGCGCGATTTCCATTATCGCCAGGAATGACCTCGAGTGTGGCGGGCTATCATCACCTCTATCTATGCACTGGACTATCCCCAACCAACTTTTCCCCAATGGAATCCAGCGTTTGGCCTTGTATAAGTTATAATAGCTCTACCACGGTGTATACCTCGGAATAGGTGTCTCTAGTGGCTATTGGCAGGTTATTGAGGCCTGACGAACGGGAGTACCCACCGGGTTCCGGCTTCTCCGTGCAAACAGGCAGTTATATTCTTCCGCCGGCGATTTTACAGCGTACATTAATGGATAGATAATTCCTGAAGCATGGTTTCTTTTCATTTCTTGCACGACATCCCCCGTCCAGTGAAGATCAGCAGCTATCCGCATTGTCTGGAGCCTGAAAGCCCCTCGGACTCTAAAAAAGCTTGTCACTCATTCACAACCTAAGCGAACATGGCCGAAAATGAACGTCAATATCAGCCTCCAGTAAGACTTAGAAGCTTATGTGAGATGTGACAGTCGACTAACACCCTCTAGCCTGGCCCCCCGCCGAAATTTTACGCGGGACCTCCTCCCCAAGCGCCCCAGCCAGCTGCATCCTATGGATATCCTCAAGGGCCAGCTTATCCACCACAAGGCCCACCACCACAGTCGATGCAGTACCCGGCCCCGATGCCGGTTCAACAAGTTCCCCCGGGACGTATGCAACAGAGCAATCAAGCGTCGGGGGAAGAGGGATGTTGCGCAGGCCTTCTTTCGGCCTTTGCATGTTGTTGCTGTCTTGATCTGCTGTTATGATTAGCATGCCTCCCTCGGGAGGGGAGCATAATGGGATTCCCCGCGAACTACCTAACTCCTTGAATGAGACGAATCAGTCACTGTTGTAGAAGACAGTCTGTACATATATGCCAAGGGACACATTTAATCATGACAGCCAATTAATCATTATTGGTGTATGGGTCTCTACCCCGGCACTTGAACTAAGGTTTTCTCAAACTATCCTCTGAGCTAGTCAGGAATAGATGACTTGTTGGATACCTCCAACTACCCTACGACGGATGGATTCACACGTAAATCGACGACTATCGCAGATAAACTTGAACGGTAGTATGACGTACCACTTGTCTGGGGAAGAAATCCGAATGGCAGTACATTTATAGAATGGCTGAGTTCTTTGACCATCAAGTTCGGACTACTCGATGTGCAATCTTCGTTGTTCTCGTGGGGTTGCGCATGGCCGACGGAGTCCGGTTCCCAGGCGTCTCTCCGTAAAAGAGATGAACTCCATTTGCTGACTTAGTATGCAGGTAGACCCACAGGTAATATCCTTTTACCCACAGTATCCTCTTTCAGCAGATGCACAGCTACCAAACCTTTGACGCAATAAAATTGGTGATCGACGATAGGATAGTCTCTGCGGCCATTTATCTAATCCATGTGCAATCACCCCCGCCAATGCTACGTGGTCACCGACGGACTCCACTTCCAATAGACATGGGTTCACCAAATTATTTCATCGAAAGGGAACATAAAATCACTCAGGGTTCAACTTACATGCAGGGTTTTCCTAGCACTTAATTTGTACATGAGCGCAGAGCTGGTCAAGTGCACCATACTAGGTAGGTGTCATCCTATCGCTGGAACCCTTTGACCCCTACATAGCACCAGAGCGTTTTGTGGTGAGGCGTTTGACAAACCGTCCTTCGTTTGTGATAGGGTGGGTTTCAAAGCAATGTAGCCTAGCAAATAGCCTGATGTTAGAAACCCAGTATGCTCTCTGTCACTGGGTGCATTGTTCTTCGAGGTCAGGAAGCCCACAGCCCATCATGTGCGAGCTATTTCCTCGTGGTTTCCATTCCCCTATTATCCAGACTTTATCAGCCCCATAAGGCGATCCATAATATGAGCATGGTATATGTTCTGGATCCACCTGATCTAGTGTGGATAACCGAAATGCCATGACCGCAATCATCTCATTCGGTAGCCACACTGTCTGCCTTATCATTCAATAGATTCGTGTTTCTTATATTTCTTGGCCACCCTCTAATACGCTATATGTTATTTTTTTATCTTCTATCTTCAACATTCTTGGATACGTGGCTGAGGTCGAGGAGCTACACTGTACCGGCAGTCACCGCATGATTATTGCATTACTCTCCGTATTGCATGCAACTTTCACTGGAATACCCAACGACAGGGAGCACGTGATTTACACTCTCATATAGTCGATGAAATCTGGGATATCCTGTGACAGTAAGCAATAACAACTACCCCAAGTAAAGCACATGAAAGAGTGAGAACCTAACACGTTAAAATCCTCCCAGGTCCACGCATACAAACTGCGCGATGGTTGAGCGCTTTTCTATCGAGCAGATCTCCGCTTCATCCAAGCAAGAATCCGGGATGTCAAAGACGAAGACCTTCCTATTCACTATATTAATCACTCTACTATCCCTCTGCACTGCAGCGGCACTCATCGTCGCCTCGATCGCAATGAAAAAAACACAGGAGCTCGAAGATTTCAGATCCTCGCTCTTCATCAGCGATTTGGAGCGCATGTTCAATAGCACGGCCTATGCTATTGCAAACAGTGGACCAGATGCACCAGCATGTCATGATTACGCTGCGGAGGCGATCACGGGCCAAACGACATTGCCCGGCAATTGCGTGTCCGTGGAAGAAAGTTATAATATGTGGGTGACCAGACTTGCAGATAACTGTACTCCGTATATCTTTGCCGAAGAAAACTGCACTGGTGTTTCTAGAGGCTTTGAGAAGATAGCTACTCCCACATGTATTGTTGCAGCAGGAGGAGGCCGATTGAGTGGGCAGTCGGGGGACTTTTACAGGAGCTTTCGGATATCGTGTACCTAGAGATCGGCCGAGTGAAGCTGCAAGACATAAGTAAGGGAAGTGGGAAGTAGTTGCCGCGGACACGGATCTTTCGCTAAAACGCTACGAAGGCAAATTTGATCGAGCCGATAATTCTGTTTCCTACTTTTACCGACTGAGCGTTTTGCAGTCAAAAACTTCATGTGGCTTTTTCTGGAGGGAAATATTGTTGAGGTATCTTATTGAGATGATCCGGATGGCCTACCATTTGAGTTCTCATGGCATATAGTGCAGCCTCCTTATAATCGACTATTACTGGCCTGCTGTTATTCTGAAAAATCGTTGTATCTATGTCAGACAAGATAGCATCCTGATGTGCACATATAGAATACACTACAGAGGTTTTGCCCATTAACAGTAGCACTAGACAAAATCCAGTCGCCACACATCATCCAACCGCTCATTTGACTCCGCAAGTCCACCGTGGACTATTATGCTCCCAGGATTGGCATGTGCTTCAGGGCCGATGACATCCGCATCAAACCAGCCACGCGCCGGAGGTCTGTTAGGCTCCGCAACATCCACCTGTGCCCACCGCTGAGATTGGAGATCAAATGCCCACACATCCGCTAGCATCTTCCCGGCACCCTGGTGTCCCAGATTACTTGGATCATGCTCGCCAAACATTGTTACCAGAGACTGCCTTCCAGCGATGGTTGTGACGAGCAAGCAGCCGACACTTCGCGGACTGGGTCCGGAAACGCCATCCGCTGCATAAGTAAGACTAGTCCACTCATTCGTCCGCACATCATACACATCCACAGCTCCGCCTTGCTCTCTGGTTCCGTCAAATCCGTTCATCCGGTAGATCCGCTGATCAGCGTACGCGATTGACGCACCGCCTCGTTCAGGGCCGGGCGCCGGAGGCAGCTCTAGCCATTGCCGGGAATGGATGTTGAAGGCCCAAAGATCGCGTAGACGGCCACTCGATGGACATCCACCGTGCAGATAGATAGTGTCTGTGCCGTTATTGGTGAGCGTGTGGTAGCTTCGGCCCGCAGGATGTTGCGAGTTTGAGTTTGCAGGGGGCAATTGCGACCAGGTATTCTGGGTCGGATCAAAGACCCAGAAGGAGCCAAATTCCTCGATCGGGGCCATAGCGATACCGCCCCGACCAGAGAAGATATAGAGTTTCCCGGCGAGAGCGGTCGAGGCGGATCCTACGCGGGGTTGGGGGTGAGTGGCAGACGGGGGAGTCTGTATGAGACTTCGGTTGCTGGATGTTGCTAGTCTGTGTCAATCAAAGTATGGTCCTGATAGATCTTGCCGAGTGGTCAAAGTTATGGCGACTTACAAGCATCAAAAGACAGACGGTATACAGCAGAATCGACTGGTTCTCTTGGCCGCAGCTCCCCGCCATAGATGTATGCGTTGCTGGCGAGAATGGCGAGAGTTTGGGATGATCTCTTGATGGAGACATCCGAGAGAATTTTTGTCCAGATAGCACGCGGCATGGCGAGATGATATCTCCAAATTGAAGGTGAGGTAGGTGATGCGTGAAGGGTAATTCGAAATCTTGATGGTCAACACCCTGCTTTTATAACCCCAACCGCACGGAGTAGGAAACACGGAAACATGGAAACATAACCAGCCAAAGCAGGGTGGGATCCACTCTCCCCGCGTAACGGCATTACCGCGTATAATTTGACCCGATTGGGTTAGCTCACTTGCTCAAGGGAGACGAATTTTGTCAATCCACGCGATATTGTCCTGATCATGTCCGCAGATCACCACATCCATCGGGTGATTGATGTCAAGCAGTGTCAGTTTAGCGATATCCTCTGGAACGGCAGGTAATACGAGTGTCACGCTTTGTCCCCGGGACCAGTAGTCCGCTACCAGGGAGATGATCCGCTTCACGAGGTGAGTGGGATAGTGCGAGTGCTCAAATCCTCGCGTTTTCCTCTCCAGATTCGGCCACGTAACGTCCAGAATGAAGTGAAATAAGCTATCTGACTGCCAGAGACCGACCAACTGGAGGAAACTTTCAGCCAGACTGAAGGTGTAGACATCGGCCGTACCTGCTGCAGCAAAATCCAAGGTGCTCACAATGTGGCAGAAACTCTGTGCCAGCCGAGGAAGCACCGTCGCGGCAAAGTGTTGCTCCGATGCATCGTCAGATGCATACACTGCGCGGGCCTCTTCGAACATCATCTCGCAAAGTATCTGGTACAAGGTGTTCATCGTATCTCGATGAGTTGAGATGTCCCACTCCCTTGGAGGCATAGTATCACGATGGCTGTCAGCATAGCGACCGACAGGTGATTGCTTCGTATGTCGGAGAGAGCTCCAAACAGCTACCCGTTCCTTCTGCACCTGCAACAGCCCCAGTAGATGCGAGCCACGTACAAAGCCTTTCCGTGCCTCGGAAAGCTCCTCGAGGACAAAGGGCCTGCCTAACATCTCGGTCAAGAAACTGTGCGCGAGACTGCCAACCTCTCTTGACGATTCGGGGATCTCGTAACGGTGTGCAACGCAGCGAAAGACTACCAGTCGCGAGCGGATCTCCATAGTTTTGATAAGAATGTCGTAGATCAGGTCATCCCTACTCATTCCCAGAACGGCGGTGAGGTATAAATGGTCGGTGGCATCTGGAAAACAGTTTGGGCCGAACGAGCTTCTGCCCTCACCCTCAAGTAGTAATGATGGTGGCTTCGATAGACGATGAGAAACACATAAGCGATGCCACATTTGCAGGGCCTCCGCTCCCCTCGCGGACCGCATGATGTGCTCCCTATTCCGAGAAACAAATTCAACAGTATCCCACACCGCCGACCGAAAGCGTTGATGGTTGGTCGACGCGTGATGGTAGTATGCAAGAAGAATTTGCGTTGTAAGAATAGCGGGTGCATCGTCTGAGAGCTCTCTCATGTCCGCCTTGCGACAAAGTTGTAACGCGCGGTCATGATAGTCCCGCGCTTTAGCGTGATGTAAGCTATTGACCAGTGGGCTAAACGAAGACTGACGGTGGCTTCCCACGAGGATACGGCTCTGTACTTGTGCATCCAACATCGAGAGGTTGGACGCGGAGATGCACAAGACAGCAGCTCGAAGGTACGGGGAGTGGAAGGTTGCGGTTGCAGATGGCAAAGGGGATGCGGGAAGGAGATAGCGCACATGCCTCTGGAAATGGCTTAGGTAGCATGTTTCAAGATTTTCTCCGCAGTCCAGAGACCTAGCGATCCTGGCTCGCGTGAGCTGATGGGAGATGCATGACCTCGGCAGATGGCGAAGCTCTACGGCCACCTTACTCGGCACAGAACTCAAAGGAAGAAGAGCTGACCGGGAACCTTCCGCCAGAGTGGTCGGCTGTCGCTGCAGTTTTGTCGGAGTGATGTTATGGAAGCTGTAGTCGATACCATAGATACATTCCAAGGATAGCCGGGCGCAAGCTCGGCAACGCGGTTTTGATTCATCGCACTGATAGGACGATGAGCAGGATTAATTCCTCCTGAACTTCTAGTAGGATTGAAGACAACTGACCTTTTTGCCTCTTCGCCGGCAAGGCTTGCAGCCAGAGTGTTTTCTGGTGATCCGCGGCTGGTTGCTCGCGTTCTCCATACCTCGATCACCAAAAGGCATATGGTGATACAAGATTGCGATGGGAGGTAATCAGGAAAAGAAAGCGTTTGCTCCGAGCCGGTTTCAGAGAGAGAATTGATTACACCTGTTACCAGTTTCATACATTTATTACACCCACCCGTTTCGTCGATTACCATCCATCCCTCAAAATAATAAGCTCAGATCAGACTCAATAACGTTGACCTTTGAGCAACATCTTCTCCTCCTCGTAAAGGTTCCCAATTGCACTAGTTGATAAGTTACTTATTGACAAGGTCAAGGGTAGTAGTACTTGCATTCTGCAATATGTTCTCATTTCAAGTTACTGTTGGTAGCTGTCATACTACGGTTGTATAGAGTGGAAGTACTAAGTACTGGGGAATAACTGTATGCCTTCCCCTTGACGTATCAGGAGCAACATACCAAGCTCTGCATATTGCGGCCAAATTGATATATCTCAGTGGCCATATCAATCGCAACGCTTTCGAGCAACGCTCTCCAGGATGAGTAGGCAGTTGCGCATGGTACGCCGGTATGCGCCCCGAATGAAAGTATCCGTCTTATCTACCCTCCGCCTACCCTAGTAAGTAAGGTCTGTTTTGGTTCCTAACTATAAAATAAGATGTGTTTCTGATTATGTACATATACCCTACCGCCTTCCTGGTAGAGACTGAAATCATCATGCCTTGATGCATCATTTTGCTGCCTAATGTGTAAAGTTTATGCCTCAGGCTTAGAGAGTAACTAAACTACTAGCAGGCAGTAACATGTTAAGCAGCCCACACGGTTAGGCGGCCCAGCTGGTAATACTATAAAAGATCCTTTTTGAACATAAGATATCTCAACCATCAAAAGTCTATGAGACGTGAATTCTGATATATAGTTTTAAAATAGTATAAAGAATCTTTAGATATATTCTAAAAATCTTATAAATATTTATAATAGATTATCATTATACAATACCTGTATTTTATATATATTATATGAAAATATAATATATCTATGTATATAAAAGAATTTAAAAATCTGAGAAATTTATAGGATATATATATATATAATTTATCTATAATATTAGAACCTCTCAAATACAGTATTTGTTGAGATATAATAGAATTAAAAAATTATCTTTTATATATGATAGTAGGATGGGCCGTCCAACCGTGTGGGCCGCTTAACCGTGGACTATGTTAACTAACCAAAGAGCAAGTCTCACCTTCTAATGTAGGCAGCAGGGTGTGGCATGAAAAAAGGCTGGTGAGGCAGCCTGGCCAGTGTCACAGTAGCGTCTTCCCTTCGAAAAGTCTATGTATGCCGCACAACAGAGTCTTTGAGATCAACATCCTCAGGTGTGACCGCTATACTATACCTACTATGGTCTCGGCGATGGGGTCATATCGTTTGTTTTGTCCATGCTTACTTCTCTTATCCGTGTCTAGCGCCAGAATTCCCCAGGGGAAACTTTCCGGAGGAGACCTCAAGCGCAGTGATTGACATGTGCCATACAGTGGCTATTTCAGTACTGTAAGTGCCTTTTCCATGTTGGAACATTGCAATAGGCTTCTCGGGACTCGACCGACATTTCAGCCAGCCATCGTGCATGACTCGTGGCGGTTCCGCCCATCTGGAACCGTCGCGGTGGAGGGAGTTGCAGCCCGGCTGGGTCCACTTTGGTAGAGTCAACGAATTTCGAACTTATACCAAATCACTTTAGCGAGGCCCAAACAATTGGGAAGCACTAATGGGACCCAGTTAAGTATTCTGAAGGTCTGGTTGCAGCTCGGCTGGGTTCAGGTCCCACGACTATACTTGGTTGGGAAGCTCGAACGACACGCGCCTCTTCCGCCTGACAGGAACAATGTCCTGGTTGCCAGGGAGTTGATCCGCTACACAGTAGGAACCAAACACCACACCAACCATGGATAGCGAAGATGGACCGGAATCTTCGGATTACTCAGGCCCCCGATCGTCGACAGCCCCACAAGCAGACTGACCCTCATTCAGCATTAACTTTAAGTTGTCCATGACACCACTCGAGTAGGACGATCGTGGGTTAGAAGTCAGATCGTACCTACCTTACGGCCAGCGATTTTGGGTTAGGCGTGATCTGAAGTACCAGTTTACATTTCATTACATCTATATGCTCGTAAGACCGATCTGCCAACATTATACCATAACCAGTTTTGTTCCCTGTAGGTAATTTTGAATGACTCGCTGGACATTAATCCACGTCTTGTTTTTCATTAGCGTTTCTTAGGCTAGCTGAGGAAAGTTTGAGAAGGGGATAGAAAAGGAGCTCGAGTGCTCTTCCTCTTTTATGTATTAGATCAGCTTGGGGTCTCTATTGAAGTTGGCACCATTTAACCTGGGAGAAGCAACATTGTCAAGAAGCAGAACCAACACTCAATATAGGTTGTTATTATGAGACTGTTTTCTAGGTCCAAGCCGCCGGCGCCGGAGCCAGTCCCTACAGATAAGGTGGTGCCTGTGCCACTACTGGACGACCAGCCTCGCTGGCATCAACGGTGTGTGCATTATGGCTATCTATTCAACGATGTTCTGGACTCGGATAAACTGCGACAAGCATTGCAACGTCTGATAGAAATCGGGGAGTGGCGGAAACTTGGAGCACGGATACGAATGAATGTAAATCACCCTCCTTCAATTGAAACCCTAGAAAAATAGAATACTGACAGACATTCAGAGCCATGGCAAGCTCGAGTACCATATCCCAGCCCACTTTGATGCAGCAAGGCCGGGATTCGTCTTGACCTCCGATAAACAGCCAATGAGTATCAGCGAGCATCCACTGGCATCCAAGTTGCCTACAAGTTCAGGACAGCCGTTCCTCTCCTCTCATCTAGATATATCCTCACTGTCACTTCACCCCGACTGCCCACGGAAGCTCGATGACTGGCTATACTCTGACTGGCCACTTCTTGTCATCCATGTCGTGAATTTTCATGACGCAACTCTGCTGTCGCTGACGTATCTGCATGTTGTCATGGATGCAATGGGTATTAAGCACCTCTTTCAGGCATGGTCCTCGGTAGTGAACGGGCGTGAGGAATATGTTCCGAGGTTTCGGGGAATCGACGAAGATTTAGGACGGACCGACAGCGCCATAGTGTCGGCGAGAGAGTTCATTCAATTTCCAAAATGGCTTCGAAGCTTTAGATGGATCATATTCCGCTTCCGCATGTTCTGGGAAATGTTTAGGTACGGCCAGCAGGAAACTCGTCAGCTGTGCATACCCGGGCATATTATCAACATCATGCGTGGCCAGATGATGCGGAAGCTTGAGCAGACATCCCATCAGCACGCCGAGTCAGTCTACTTAAGCGAAAGTGACGTTCTCTTAGCATGGTGGACTCGAACAATGCTGAAGGGGCTCGGTGAGACTGGGAGGCGTCCAATTGCCTTGTACAATCTATTTGATGCTCGGGCTAATTTGCCACGTACCTCTACTTCCGGCGAGGACGCCTTCATCTCCAACGTGATTCTTCATGCAACGACATCTTTGCGCGCCCGAGAGATGGTCTACCGGCCACTCAGCTTTCTGGCATGGCATATTCGGTCCGCGCTAATCCAGCACCGTACCAGACATCAGAGCCTAGCCCAGTTGGCCACCCAGAAAGTCGCACTTGACACCACTGGCGCCACAGCTCTCTGGGGGGAGCCGACCTCATTAATCATCTTTTGCACTAATTGGCATAGGTGCCAACTCTACGAAATCGATTTCTCTTCTGCGGTAATCCCATCCGCAAGCCCAGCCACCGGTCGCAGAAACACCATAGGCAGACCATTGCAACACATTACCGCTGCGATGCCGAAATCGCTTCATACCCGGAATTTTGGGATCATATTTGGCAAAGATGGTGCAGGAGATTGGTGGCTCGCCTGGACATTACGTGCGCAAGCATGGCCAACCATCCAAAAGGAATTGGAAAGGCTGGACAAGTTGGATAAACTAGGCCAGCTGGACCAGCTACAGGAAGATAAAAGATCACACTCCAATCAGGGCAGAAATGCCTAGTACGTCAATAATTTGGATGCATTGATTGAAGTAGGTTTGCCGAAGGTCCTTTGTATGTGCGTAAGTTGTGCCGTATCACACTATTCAGTTCAGCCCATATTAGTAATGTTAGACAACAACGAATTGAAGTTTTGTATTCCGAGTAATGGAATAATAATTTTGATGACCTCATTGATATTATTTTCAGTGATACGCGATTTTCCCAGGTGAAAAATCTGCGGGTGGGGACAAGATCGGTTGATCTGAGCAAAGCCACTGGAACTTGCAGCGTTCAGCAATCGCTGGTGGACCGACCCACAGCCCAGCTGAATCAGTGTCATGGAACAATCACCCCTTTTCATCGAACCCGGAAGAATGTCAAAGGCTTGTTTAGATTGTTCACTCATAAGAAGGTGCTTACAAGTAGGTAGGAAAACCATTTACGGGAGCTCTGTCACGACACAATCCATCTCTTAAGGTAAATATGGAATCAGTGAATACACTGTGTAGATACCTGCCTGCCATTGATGCTTGATTCATCGGATTCACCGGGGCGAACGGAGTCTTTATGGGAAATTTCAGCTGCAGGACTTGTCTCCACTATCTAACACGGGGTAAGATCCCCCTCCCATCAGACTTCACGGGCGCCAATCCTTTGGATGCATCACACCGATTTTCGGTGGGATGAGTCGTAATATTTCAAACTACG
This sequence comes from Aspergillus welwitschiae, assembly GCF_003344945.1. NCBI lineage: Eukaryota > Fungi > Ascomycota > Eurotiomycetes > Eurotiales > Aspergillaceae > Aspergillus > Aspergillus welwitschiae. Next base: position 83,828 of record NW_020798705.1, on the reverse strand, counting down.
AGACCTTCAGCCTCGATTGGTGGATGTGGTTTGTACCATAAATACTTAGTACGGCCTGCCATCCTCTACAAAGCAGACTTGTACCGCCATTTCCCACTTTATGTTTTGAAAAGATACAGAAAAATAAAAACACTCGCAATGTCCCTAACCACAGCTTTACAGCGGGTGCTTAATGGAGCTTTCCGAAACCTTTCTGAAAGCACACGGGAGACTCTACTTCTCTCCATGCTCCCGAAATCCCTAGCCGCACTATTGGGTTACATTACACTGCGCCAAGTAAATAGAGCCCTGAATGCATGGTCACTGAACAACTTAGCGAGCCGGCCGTGGCAGAATGACCAAGAGCTCGTCTTAGTCACAGGGGGGTGCAGCGGCATTGGGAAAGCAGTGATGGAGGAGCTTGCTCAGCATGGCGCTAAAGTCATTATCCTTGATATCCAGCAGCCGTCCTTCGAGCTTCGTAAGTTTCAATCGTATTATAAAATCAACAAACTAACTAATAACTAACTCACTCAGCCCCCGACGTCTTTTTCTATAAGACTGACATCACTTCAACTGCTGCCCTCCACGCAACAGCCAATGAAATTCGTGCTGTACATGGACACCCAACAGTCCTTGTCAATAATGCTGGCGTATTGCATTTTACTCCTATCCTCGACCAAACAGAAGCCGCTGTTCGCCAGACCTTTGAGGTCAATACCATGGCCCATTACTGGACGGTGAAGGAGTTCCTCCCCGCGATGATCGAGCGCAACCACGGCCATGTGGTCACTCTGGCTAGTATGGCCAGCTTTCTGAGTGCGGGTAACATGGCTAGCTACGCCTGCTCAAAAGCAAGTGCGCTAGCATTTCACGAAGCCATAGGCCAAGAATTGAAAGTTTGGTACACTGCCGATGGGGTTAAGACGAGGTAAGCATGCATTTCAGGCCGCCCCTGGGAAGAATAATAGATGAATGCTAACAAATAGCGATAGTGTTTTCCATCCACTGTATGTGGGGACCCCCATGATCAAGCCCCTGATGAAGGGTGGAGCTCGCTTTAAACGCCCTGTACTGGCAGTGGAAACGGTGAGCCATGCAATCAGCCAACAGATCCTGTCTGGGAAGAGTGGCCAAATAATTATACCGGGCAAGCTTTGGTGGCTGAGTTTGCTGCGGGGATTTCCTACATGGCTGCAGGAGTCGATAAGGCGCAGCAGCTCGCAGGGTGCGAAGAGACTCGGAGATAGCGGCAGAGCGTGATTTCATTCATCCAAGTTCGATAGTCAAAGATGCCACTGTGTACAATCCTTGTTACTGACAGTGAACCAGTAGATAAAGAACCATTTCTAGACTACTGGAGTTAAGATGCTTGAATACCGCGGAAGTATCCACCGTATTCGAACGCTACTACACGCCAGTATTCAAGATTGAGAATCTCGATCTCGGCCTGCCCGCGGGTATGTATCATGCGAGACCCGCAGCGAGGTCCCACCTATCCAAACTATGGAAGTGGGAATGTTCTACAAAGAAGGTCGAAGACGGAAAGTAAAACCCACAGCCATTTAAGATGACTCGCGTAGAGATGCGCTTGGCCCGTATTTTTGCCATCTTCAGCTTGGTTTCGATTGTTGGGGTGCTGAAATGATACGAGTCAAAGTCAAATAATGGTTCTTTTGGTGCTCTGTGGAACTAGAAATACCCACTCTTCAGTTCGCACTGAGAGCTGGTCATGATTGCACTTGATCCACTATGTGTAGCTAGTGATGCTGCCTGGGAGTGTGTTTGAATCGCCAACTGACACAAATAGGTATAAATTGTGGGGATGTTTAACACCTTAAAACCTGGATACAATCTATAAGCCCATTGCTGCGAGAAGTGTGCCCTTGTGTTCTTACTTCAATTCCACCGCTACAGTAGCCATGGATTCTTCTTTTATCGTTACAGAGCATGTCATCCAGGCCCAATATATCCGGGAGTACCCCAGAACAACATATCCCCAGGATGCCCCAGTGAAGATTAGTATCAAGAAATATACCCCCAAAACAAATCAAAACCCGCAAGAGGGCGATATAACCATAATCGGGGCGCATGGCGTTGGGTTTCTCAAAGTATGAACGGTGCAAATCTTTCACATTTAATTCGCTCACAATAGCTAAATTTGAATCGCAACAGGAACTATATGAGCCATTATGGGAAGAGCTTTTGGCTAGGAGCAAGCAGGATGGTTTCCGTATCAGAGCAATCTGGATAGCCGATTGTGCCAATCAAGGAGCCAGTGGGGTTCAGAACGAAAACATCATGGGCAATGAAAGTAAGTGATATTTGTCTCTTAACCACCTTAGCCTCCAATGAAGCGAGCTCTAAGTATTGGTAGCGTCATGGTTTGATCACGCCCGTGACCTTTTGCATATGATCAACCACTTTCGAGAGGATATGCCACGGCCGATCATGGGTGTAGGACATAGCGCCGGGGGATCGCAGCTGTATGTTACCCCAAAGTTGCATATCAAGATACTCTGCTCACAAAGCTTAGAATACTTTTATCACTAATGCACCCTCGCTTGTTCTCATCATTAACGCTATTGGACCCCTACCTGATCCCCGATAACCGGGATGCCAATGCTCTGACTCTGGTCTACCTGACAGTAACGCGAAGGGACATCTGGTCCTCTCGGAAAGAAGCAGAAAAGTTTATACGCAGAGCTCTACGCAGCTGGGATCCACGTGTGCTCGACTGCTGGGCCCGTTATGGTTTCCGCAATCTACCAACTGCGATACATCCCGACGCCAACAAGGATAAGGGGGATAATGAGGTCCCAGTGACACTAACCACCACAAAACATCAAGAAGCATTTACACTTGCTCGTGCGAACTTAGAAGGGCACACACAGCTGGGCTCGTCTGAGAGTGAGACAGCAGCTAGCCTTGAGAGGGTGGGCAAAGCCCATGATGCACTTTTTCTACCTGACATTCTCGGGCCTCTCTTGGATGGACAGAAGTTTTACCGCCCAGAATCTGTCCTTGCATACCGTCTGCTACCCCACCTTCGACCCGGGGCTCTATTCGTCAGTGGTGCTGAAAGTGGCCTATACGAAAAAGGACATCATAGCGAAGCCGTCAAAATGGCAGGCGCCGGATTTTCTGGTAGTGGCGGCCAACAGTATTCTCGTGTAAAACATATCGTCATGGACAAAGGGCATCACACATTCCCAATGGAAATGGTGACCCAAACGGCAAGCTGTATCGGGCCGTGGATTGCGGCGGAAGGTGAGCGTTGGCGCATGGATGAAGAAAGAATTGCCGCCGGGTGGGAAGGACTACCTGTTAAGGAAAAGTCCACCATCCCGGAGGACTGGAAGGCGCCACTGAGTATCTGGAAACCCGTTGATAAACGACTCGCAAAACTATAACATGTTCATTGTCCAACTATAAGCAACGGGGAGCAACTAGCAATCAATATTATAGACAGACAATAGGTGCTCCAGGCAGTGTTTTACGATGGTAGTCACCCGCAGGCAGCTTTTTGGAAGCAGTCTCGTACAAAGCGTTATCAATTCCCTGTTCAGCTGGCTCGACGCCCAAATACCACCGACCCGGTCTGTATCTCTGTAGAACATCGTGTATGTTGCCACTCAAAAGCTGTCCGGGTAGCCATTATAAAACCGACAGAACAGAACCTGTCGGAAGGCACCCTCAAAAAGGTTTGGGCCTGAGTGCCCCAACCCTGTCCTTGAACATGGGCCCACCGGGAAGATGCATTAGATTACTCATTACTATCGGTACAGAGTATATCGGTGTGCAAGCGGTTCCAGTGGAGCTGCTGAAGAGCCGTACCTCAGTTGCAAACAGTATCTTCATTTCGTATGTCCAGACACTCCGTCGGGCCACCGCTAGTGCCATCCCGCATCTGATCCCAAGATCTGGCTGACTAGTTGCTCAGCTAGCTTAAGACCCACAGCTCGATTGATTGATCAGCTTGTGACGGGCAGTACTTGCTTTCAGCCTGCTGAAATCCGAATTCCATTACCGAAACCCATAGCGTCCTGTGTAGTTCGGTTACGTACCCATCTGGGGGAAACTGGCGCAAATACTAATTGCCAGCCTAGCATCCTTCGAGTGTAGCTTGCTTCTCACTCACCAGAGACCAATCACATGAACAGGAAATACAAAGATCAGAACTCAATGGTGGCCTGGGAGATATACTCCCATCACAATTTCATTTATTAATTGTATGCTCACGGCGATGTATGGGTCAATGATATTGTGCTGTGCCTGGGTGAGCAGCGGAGCGCCTTGTTGCGATCCGGTCTATTTAATCTCCAGCTATTGTACACAGTCCTCTATAGATTGTTCTTTCATCCACTTTCCAGATAACCAGGGTCGCGACTTGCCGCAATCACCTGTTAGTATGCAGCATTCTACGCATGGCGTGGCGATCTACACCTTCAAATCGACGCGTGGCATAAGGAATAAGGTATATCACCCTCGGGCTTGCGTATACATTGCTAACAAATCATTGATCTGATCCACTTGTACAGGGGAGTTTGTTAGGTACTGTCCTAACTCTGCTTGTGCCAATTCTGCAGCAGCTGTTCCCGACATCTATGGTGCTCGTGCCAATGTTCGAAAAGCATATGGATACGAAATCCTCAGCGCTAGTCGTATTCCAAATACCATGACTACCAATGATAAGCAGATGCATCGGTTTTAAAGACGCATTTTGTGCCAAGTATATTCAGAGAATGGTGTCAAAAACATCCTTGACCTTATATTAGACGAGATAGCTTATAGTCGACCTCGACGCGATACGCCTCAGACCGTCGGCTAGCTCTTACTCCACCAGGAGAGCACTAGCCTGGTATTGGGAGGGAGATTTAGTCCACAGAGAGTGTAGTGTTCCTGCTCAATTACGCCGGGATCTATTCGCTAGTGCCCGTACACCCCCTCCTCCTCCTACATCCTACTGAGTGAGCCAGCACTGTGGGAAACCTTCGCAATTCCCGCAACGCTACTCAAAGGTGGGCAACAAGGCAGATTGGCTTGTCAGGTACAAGTTCCGCTGTGGGTATTCCAGGCCAGTAGACACAGACAGGTGGCTACTTCGTGCTAATTCTGTCCTTGCAGGAAACCACATAAGATAAGGGTCGCGATACCCTGACTTCACGACACTCTCACGTCCCCTACCTTGGCGCTGATTTCTCCCATTCCTAGCCCTCAAGCGCACAAATTCTGTTTGCAGGTAATCTACGAATATGACGACTAGCAAGCATTTGATTCGCTTCGACACTTATGTCAAGCGGCATCCGTCCCTCACCGTGGAGGAATTTCACCAGTAAGCTTGGCTCTGAGTTCATCCACAACTAACTACATTGGCGAGGTTTTGCTGACATCTTCACTCTTTTCCCACCGTCACAAGCACTTGGACCACTAGTCACGCGCAGTTGTTGAAAACTTGGTTGGCACGGCATGGGGTATACCGCTATACTCTGGTATGCCCTGTAAAGTCTCATGTCAAGTAATGCTTGAAAGCTCTGCTGTTGCTGACATCCTTCCTTCAACCAGTTCCACACCCCGCCGGATGTGGCCAAGCAGTACCTAGGTCAGGAGCACGCCGGTGGTGGTCACGTGATGGAGTCGTTTGATGGACATGCGGAGATTCTGTTGGAGAGTTGGGACATTCTGGGCCGCCTGCGCGCAGATCCATACTATGTGGAGGTAGTGGAGCCAAGCGAGGTCACATTGATTGACAAGGCCTCCGTTGTCAGAAGGGTGGGATATGAGGAGGTCTGGGTTGCGGAAGGCAAGGCTGTCGACCAAACCAAGTTCGCCCATCCAGACTCAAGTCATACCTGACTCTGGCCAACTACCAAAGTACCTTATGTTGGTTGTTGGTAGTCAAGAGGACACAATCTTATCATCCAGTATGTGATATTCCGGGCCGCGTGTAGATTGCCTCACTCTAAAAAGCACACCTTAAACTTAGCTGGCATAGTAGTAATGCTGCCAGCCTGGTTTCCCGGCCACATTCCCCGCCTGAACCTGGACGGACTTATTTAGCGTTTAACAGATCGGGCAAACGATCGGCATGAGATGCGCAGGCTCCGTGGCTCGCTTAGGAGGGCTCAGTTCTGCTAGTTCCATTGGTTCGAACCTAGGGAGCAGGGGTTCACATAGCGTGAGCCAATCTCAAGTGGGTAATCAGATACCATTTGAATGGAGGCGCTGTGGACGCTTGCCGGACGGAGCCGAAAGGTTAACTCATCACCAACTGCCCTGGCAGCCAAGCACCAAAATGACAGGTTCTGGCCCCCTTGACTGGCACAGGACGGGGACGCTATATTCCAGGTATCCCACAACATGCCCGGCTCCAGGGTCAATTTTGATCCAACCGGCGCAGCTTGAGACTACTCATTTAGTACCCTATCATAGCGTGACGTGAGCTTAACCGATTGTACTTTCCCTGTCAAAACATTCCCTCCCTGCCACTGCTAGCTTCTTATACAGTATAGCCGGGGAAGTTGACTCCGAGCGGAAGGTACAGCGAGCCAGCGGAAAGTTGTCGTGGCTCAGCTTGTCGACGAGGCAGTGGAGCGCGTGGAACAAATCGGGTGCAGAGGCCACGTCCAGCCCCTTCCGCACCGTTGGAATTGGGATCGCCAGCTGTGTCTTCGCCTTCCCACTTCAGCACATCGCCCAAACGAAGCCCTCGTAGAGATCGACACTTCCCAGGTGCGATGTATTTGTCCATGTAACTGTTTTGTATGTTGCCTGCATTTTCTTTGTTTGAATTCACCCTTTTGCCGCCTAGCTTACGGAACCCCCCCGCCCCCTCAGTGCCTTTCTACGGTCGGTTCTTTGACACTGTAGGTTACTGCTGCTGCCTGACAGACGACAATTGGGCACTGGGCAATCCATCAAGGGTACACCGTGTTCTCTCATCACTTCTCTCATCACTTCCCCATTCAATGTGATAGTAGTATTGAGTGGATGGCAGAGCCCCTGGGACACGCGGAAACCCCCCCCCCCCCCCCCATTTACGCTAACGTCTACACTAAATTCTCATCCGCATGAAATGCTCCCTACGAAGGCTTGTCAATGGCTTGGGCCTTATTCGTAGTTAAGCTTCAGTGGAGACGCCAATGCATTCATTCCACACTGGGTTTTAGGACCTCTCCCTTGGCGGCGGCTTATATTAAACACTGATATCAAGCCATTTTGGACGGTTTGTGCCCGTGGCTGTCTCCCGCGCCTCTTACTCATTGCTTCTGCTACGTCCTGCGTATGATCATGGCAGCCCCTTCGTTTGTCAATGCCATTCTAATCACTGTCCTCCTAGTAAGATCAGCCGCGCCCACTGCAACCACAAGGACCGAAAATTGTCCCGTTCTCTGACCCACGCCTTCTAGTTTCCCATCCTCCTGGCCCTCAAGCGGCTCTACTTCCACCCCCTATCTCGATACAATGGGCCTCTTCTCTGGGCATTAACCCGTGTGCCATATATGTTGGCTTTCCGAAATGGCCAGTTAGCGCATAAAATCAAAGCTTTTCACGAGGTTTATGGCGAGACCGTCCGCGTGGCCCCGAATGAGGTGTCCTTCGTCAACCCCGACACTGTCAAAGACATTTACCAGCGCCGACCGAGCGGCGGGGGCTTCAAGTCACTTCCCAAAGATCCCATCCGTCAGGCACCTCCAAGGCCAGGGCAGCCCATTAGCATCCTCGATGCGGGTGATGCTGATCACACGCGACTCCGCAAGGCCTATGCAGCCGCCTTCAGCAGCCAGGCCTTGAGCGCCCAGGAGCCGCTCGTTGCCAGCTACGTCGACAAGATGATCGCTCAGATGCAGTGCCAGAGCAAACTCATTGCCCAGAGTGTTGATCTGCAAGAGTGGATCAGCTTCTGCACCTTTGATATCGTCTGCAAGCTAAGCTTCGGGGAAGATTTCGGCTGTTTGGACAACCAACGCTACCACGAATGGGTGGGCCAACTCGTTCACTCGCTCAAAGCCAAAGTCCAGCTAGCCTCCTGCCGCTTCTATCCCTGGCTGTTCAACTATCTCGTCAAGCGCCTCCCCAAATCTGCGGGTATCTTGATGGCCCAGCACCAAGCCACAACTAAAGAGAAGGTGAAGCGCCGGTTACAGCAATTGGAAAGCGATGCCAAATCCAGTGGTGCCGCTGGGGTCATTAGGCCAGACTTCCTGGCACATCTTGTGCAGCAATCCCGCCAAGAGATCTCGGAAGGCGAGATGGTAGTGAACGCTGCAACCCTCATCGTTGCGGGGAGCCACACCCTGCAAACCGCCATCACTGGCATTCTCTTTCACCTCCTTCAAAATTCAACAGTATTGAACCGCGTGACCAGCGAAGTACGTGGCGAATTCCCCACTACCAGGGAGATAAACGTGTCCACCCTGCTCAGGCTGCCCATGCTAGAAGCAGCGATTAAGGAAGGCATCCGTCTCACCTCCCCCGTGCCCCTGGGGTTGACTCGACTCGTTCCAGTTGGGGGTCATACCATCAATGGGGAATTTTTCCCAGAGGGAGTAAGTCAATTCTGTGGGCACCTTTCTCATTATTGCTGTATCTGCTGTCGCCCAGAGCGGGCAAAATGGGATCATCTAGACTGTTACGCTAACCATGAATTACAGACTGTTGTCTCCTACATGCAATGGGCTGCCAATGTCTCACCACAAAACTACACCGACCCTCAGGCATTCCACCTTGAGCGCTGGCTCAAGTCACGCCAGCCGTCTTCATCTTCGCCGGATGACTTTTTCGATAAAGACCAACGACATGCTACACAGCCGTTCCTGCAAGGCCCGCGGGATTGTATCGGCCAGAATCTGGCCCGCATGGAGATCGTCCTCATTCTGGGCAAACTTCTGTACCACTTTGATCTGCAGCCCGAGGGCCACCTCGGACGCTGGGAGGATCAGGAGACATACGCGGTCTGGGTGAAGACGCCGCTGCCAGTGAAGTTGCGAGTAAGACAGACGGACTGAGCTTTCTGGTAACGGATTTACTCGGACCCTAAGATATGGCGAGACTGCTTGGTTGCCTAGAATTAGAGAAACCACCTATTTGAAGAAAATAAGTGAGGCTTGTTATCAGTACTTCCCGCAATCAAATAGTCTTGGTTGCGTCGCAGGACCTGCAAGGTGCGCAATTAATCTAGTTGTAACGACCGTGCTCTTAGACAATTATGGTCGTTGGTCATAACGAACTTACATTGCATTCGATTAGCAGCTATGATTGTTTTTTTAGTAGTAGCAGAGTCACTAATTCACCTTGCAGATGATAACCTTCTCAATGAAGACGAGGATTGAATTCTGAATATGAGCTGTCTATCATTCGACTATGTTGTTGACTATTGAACAGGCCACATGCTGGATTGTCACTGTCAAGCTATTACGTGACACCATCCAAGGGACGAGAATGAAATGTGGAACGTCGAATATGGGACTTATGTGTGTCGCCAAATAGAGATGTCTAATATCAAGTTCCTTGCGAAAAAGTAGAATTGAATGCAATCCGAGATGTACCGATGGGTAATGGTGCTTCAGTAGTTAATAGTACTGTGGATTTCTACGGCTAGCTGATTAGTTGTCTTACTATCGCCTACTTTTGGAAGTTGACAATGTAACATTGACCCGCAATGCCTACTTATAACTTGGTCTGTCATCGTCAGTCGATACACCTAAATAAAACAGTGAACGTGGTATGGTGTTTGTTGAATTGCTATAATAATATCCCTTGACACCAAACGAGTCCAGCACTTGAACTTCAAATGTCTCATATTCACGAACCCCAGCAGGATATGCTGCCAGAACCCTTTTCCAAGAAGACGATTAATAGGGAACTAACTACAGTTATTGAAATCTCCAGGATAATACCTAGATTGATAATTTTTAATATTATAAGATTATTAAATCCTATTCTATAGCTCCCCGACAGACATAAAGTATATGTTGTGCCGGTTAGCGGGGCGCCAGAAACCGCGCCCATTGAACCGCCGCTCTGCCGCCCGCCACCGCCTGTTCCATGCGGGAATCTCGCTACCCCTTCCGGTTTAGCGTGTCCGTTTCGGGCATCGCGCTGACGGCTCGCCGCTTTTGCGCCCGCCGCCTGCCGCCTGATGCCCGCTGCACGATCTATATAACCCCATCCACTCTTCCTCAAAAGACGACGCACTTTCTTTTCCCGGTCTAGCACCGTCCATGTCTCCTTATCCCTCGCTCCGCCCACCGTCGGAGTCACCAATGGATCACTCTATTGGTGATTATCGCTCTGTTCGTTTCTCAGCTATCCACGTCTCCCCTGTCCGTGTACGCCATCTCACATATAAGGACGGTCAGGCCTTGGATTAAGTCGAACTGCACCCTGTGTTGGAAGAGTTAATGATGAGTATAGATATTCGTTTTTACTTGATCTCGCACTGATTATAGTGCCCAGAATTGCTCCTGCCTCTACTCCATATACAAGAGCCTGTGAGCCCTCAGGCAAGGCAGGACTTCGTTGCTGTCGGATGACCCTTCTCTTCGACCCCCACAGTGGATTTAGGGGCGCAGCTAACCAGCATTGCATCCTATCCATGACCGATCCTTGGCCTATGGGTCTCGGTGCACACCGAGCGAACTCTCTCACGTCGACAGCTCACCAATGGCAAAGTTGCCGCATGCATCTTCCGTACTCCTTAAATCTCCGAGAGGTCTGGGAATACGATATTTAAAGAGCAGCAAGCTGATGCGGTTAGCGGATAACACTCCATCTTCATTTCCCAGCAGATCATGAGGCTGAATGTTGATACGTCAGTTGCTAAGAAGTCGCCGAAAGGGGGACAGATTCTGTTTCAATAGTTCTTGCTTCTAATAGTGCGATGGAAGCAACATAACTATTTACCGATGAGAAATATATAAGAAGAACAATCAAACCCGCGAGAATGGTAGGACTTTCAAGAGCTTACCTTTCCACAGTGTTTCTATATCCCCCTTGACTCGCATCTTATTCCTATTTCTTGCCTAATCTACACGCAGCCATCTTCCACCAGTATATCCCAATTCCCCTTAACCCATTATGTTGCCTATTTTTCATGCTGATAACTTTAAAATATAGACTGTTTTCTTCCGCATAAAACATTTCTTATTATTAAAATTTCTATATTTATATAAATATACTTCCCCCAACAAGTTCTTTTTAACTAAATCTTTCCAGTTATTTCTCCTCCAAGTATTATCATTATCCAAGTATCAGCTTCCGGCACGGCTCTCGTCCATATATATAGTATACTCTTTTCTATTACTGTGTGGAGTCCTCAGCCTACATCCCAGAAGTTATCTAAGTTATATCTTCATATGATAATTACTATATCAGGACACTGAAATCGCCAATATTCTATCTTTGTATGCGTCATTGCTTTATAAGAGTGGAGATAATCTATTATACAGATCCATAACCAGGAGTGGAAAGAGCTGCTAGCATTTTGAGGCGCCGCGTACTTATACGTGCGCTCCAAAGTATGCCTTAAAACCGTCGTAACACCCAAGGAACAAACCACCTCCCAGACCAGCTGCGAGGCACGTCAAGGCCCCGCCTCGGAAAAGACCTCGTATGCCATCCTTCGCTAATATGCGTCTTGTAACAGCCATGGCATTGCCGGACGATACCCGCTGTACCTTCACTGACACAGGTGTAGCGCGGAGATCTGTCTTGAAGGCAGTTGAGAGTGGGTGGGCATACCCACTGCAAGCCTCAAGTGCGTTTTCACTACATCAACCGGGATGAAGAGTAGAGAAACCGCTGCGCTAGCCAGTGCACCGCTGTAAAGCCCTCGCTTGAAATAAGTCCTAACCTCACTGCAATTCTGTGGGACCTCAAACCAATCCGTCTTGAGATACTCATACAGTAAGAAGGTCAGACTCGTCCCGGGGAGATGGCTAGCAGCTAGCATCGTATACCCGGCCCAGAGCTTGGCCGGATGCCGGGAAAAATGCCTGACAGTCGACAGTAGTGGCGAACGACTATGGCTGGATTGAGCTTGCACGACCTGGGCATTCTGCGTCAGGACTTCGGCGGGGTTAGTGATGGCGCAGGCCACCAAATCAGCTACCGCGCTGCTGATCGCGTACGTGGCTAGCTCGTCGGATTTTGATGATTGCGTGCCTTTGCTCGGTTGAAGTGTTGATTTCATAGTCTCGTAGATTGTGAAAAACGCGACTGATGCAGGGATGTTCGTGATAGAGGTTGGGCCGAATCCTTGATACAACCCTCGGTACAGAGCTGGGTTGATACCGCCGTTGACATGCTGATATGTCGTCGCGTAGGTGGGAGATTGTAATCGAGTAATGAGCGTGGCGATTGGATGGGTGAGTAGCTCAACTCCAATTGCGCTGATGCCTGCTGTCTGAATGGGATTAGTAGCAGTGGAAGGCCATTATTATATCGGGCACGTACAATTGAGACGTCCTTGTTACTGACATCGGCAGACATATTACTGATGAAGGGCACTCATTGCCTGATAAACATCCGCTGTTATAGTAAGAGGCAAAGTGAAGGACTCCATAGTCGTCATGGATTAGAAAAAGGGAGTTGGTATAGAAGTGATCGGGAGCCGATGGCACAAAATGGGGCCCGCGGATCCCGTGCGGGGCCCGCGGATCCGGTGCGGAACTACGTGAAGCTCCAAACTCGACTGGAGCTACATCAAGCTGGGTACAACCCGATGGGTTAGTTTCCGCCTAGACTCAGAGCTTCAACAACATCGAGAGCCTGTCAAAGTTTGCCTAACTATAGACTATTCAATATTAATACTCAGTTAATAATCTTGGAAGTCTCTATTTCAATCAGAGCAAGCTAAAAGAGGCTGAGAAGATGCACCAGCAAATCTTAACAGAGAAAAAAAAGGCATTTGGTCCTGACCATTCAGAAACTCGTACAGCGGCAAACAATCCGCTGTCTCTTACTACCCTTCATGCTAATCAAGATGGCCCTCGTCACCCAGCCACTGTTACTTCTGGCCGGACGTACTGCTGAACACCCTCGGGGGCGCCTCAATAAAACGCCGACGTAAAAGAGATATCTTGTATAATATTCTCCGCTGGTAGTTCCCGGATACTGGGGAGGTTATACGAGTTTCCTGGGCGAGTTTGACCCTAATGTAAGCGTTAGGCAGGCTGAAGCGAAGGCTAATGACATTCTACTGCCGTGCGTCAGAGAGGAAACCCACAAAAAGAGTATGCTTTGACTAGTACTAATTCGGGTACCGTAGGCCCTATTCTATGCCTACGCCGTTATATTCTCTAGGCCTTCCCATGCCTAGGGGCATATACCTCCTTCGTATGTCTAGACTTCTGGTACACATAGACGCTGATGTCTCAAATTTTAAGATAGACACGCATACGTGCTTATCTGGGTGAGCATACAGCACAGATAATTTGTATTTATCAATAATTCCCAGTGCATATCAATTAGATATTTATTGATAGTAGTAGTTATTTCCTGGCCAAGGATAACAGGGTTATAAAGGTTTAAGAGATGGCTTTGTTTAGTAATCTAAAAGACTACTTATTTTTTACCGGAATAGAAATGGCAGAATGGCAACCGGGGCTTGTGAGTTTAAGCTGTAGGGCTTCAGGCAGTAAGCCTGGCTATAATAATCTTAAATATAAAATCTCAAGGTATGTCAGATTTAGAAGTATAGATCTAGATCTGGAGAATATTCAGTATTGATTAACTGAGAGTTTAGAATACATAAGTATATACTGCACACCATCATATCTGTTGAAAGTCCAAAAAATCTTCTCTAACTGGTACTTTAGTAAAGACTTTTATAATCGAGTAAATATTATAATTGGATTTTATAAAAAGTATTACCTGGTACAGTTCCTAGTAGAGAATCCTATAATTTGTGTTATACCATAGTGAACTTCTTGTATTATTTATTTGATTCTACTTATTTTCTGGTCAATCCCTTCAGAAGTCTACTCTAAGGAATGTCGATGATGATAAGTCAAAACCTCAGCATGGGTTAGTAGCAAATATCAACGTTAAGCCTGGCAAGCTCGTGTATATAAGTTAAATCGGAACCTTCCCTTGCAGGCCTATGATCTTTTCCATTATAGGTAATACTTCACGGGAGGTTGTAAGATAGTGCAACTAGTCATACTCCATAAATGGTTCTTGAAATAAATGTCCGTAACATGCTACGCATTAGATTATGGTATTGGACAGGTTATAAGCTGCTGTAGATTTTTATAGATCACTTAGTATTAAGCTAGCATCAAAGCAATAGCTCCACGAGCCAGCGTTCGCTGCCCTGCATCTGGCCGTGATGATGTAAGGACCTCTAGTTTGTAGGTCGAAATGTGATACCCTTGACAGTATTACTGTAATCGGCCAAGACAACTCAATCAATTTGGTATGTTTCCCGCGAATTGGATTAAGTAAAACCAACGATTGGCTTTCGACGAGTAATTGGGATTGTCGTCTTCCCGAAAACGCACTCAGGGGAGCTCGAAAGGGAGAAACAGGAATAAGATGTACAGGTCATCAATGATAACAGCAATGATTGAGAGATTGTTTTCAATTAATGGAACTCCTCAAACTCCACGACAAGCTTTGTGCCTCGAGCTTCTCCCTTTCGAAGAATTTCAAGACTGTCAAAGATCTCTTTGAAACCGCCCTTAACTGTTGTGACAGGTGGAGGTCTGATAACGTCGAGGCTCAGTGTTGACAAAGTAGCATAAAATTGACGGATGACGTCGCCATCTGACGGGATCACCGGGAACACGGGGCCGAGGGGCGCCATCATCTGAAACTCTCGACCGAAGACAGTAAAAATCATGAGGGATTTGTAGGACACGTTTGGCTTGTTCGGCTTTCCTTGGTCAAGAAGCATGACTACTTTGCCCTCTTGTAGTACATCAGCACAAAAGGCGGCCGAACTGCCTTCAGAAAAGCAATCCAGAGCTCTCGTAATGTTTGGAAACGCCTTCTTGATTTCTCCGATGGATGATGAGGACCGGTAATCGTATACTGCATCTGCACCGTATTGTTTTGCAAGGTGGAAAGAACGGGGCGAGGCCGTCGCCACCACCTTGTATCCTGCTCTCTTCGCTAATTGCGTGGCAAAGAGACCAACGTTCGATCCTCCCGAGTAAATGAGAATGGTTGGTTGATCACCTTCAAAGGTGCGCCCGTTCTCAATATCTGCCCAGGGAATGTCGAGGTACGCAAGGCTCAGCATCGCGGTAGCTGCCGGAACTCCGTAAGTGCTGGCTTCGCCTAAGCTCATTGCTTCGGGCACCTTCCAGGCCAAGTCTCCGTCAACTTTAAGGTACTCTGCGAATGAGCCAACATCGGGATACAGGCCACCATGAACAAAGCCAGCGATTCTGTCTCCGACCTTCCAGCGCTCTCCCGATTGTTTTCCGACTCTGACCACTTCGCCCGCATAGTCACAGCCAATTGCAGAATTCCGGGGAGAAATGAAATCGATGTTCTTGAAATCAATTGGATTTAGGGCAACGGAATGCACTTTGACCAGCACCTCATTATCTATGATGCTTGGAATGGGGACATCCTTGACTCGCGCACCCACCCCAAGCGGTCTGCCGAGAGCAAAGCTCAGTATACGATGAGGCAGAAACCGGTGAGTGGCGATTGCTTTCATGAGGGCCGCTAGTATGGCTGTGCTTTTTGCACAGGAGAATCAGCAAAAGTAAAACAAAATACTGGGTAGACCAGGAACTCGTGTGTAGTCACTGGTTGTATTTAAGTGTTGGATTGATGTGTGCAAAGGCCGCAAGCTACAAGCTAGCTCACAGAGTTTATGTCACGGTGGTATTTGTACTCCGAAACGCTAATCTTTCAACATCGGACGAAACTCAGGCTGATGGGAGCAAGGCATAACAGCCCAGTCAAGAACAGGATCTTTGCATTGCATTTCAAATTCAATGAAAAGAGTGCGCGAAGCTCCCAGCAGCGCGATTGGAGAATGCTGACAAATGCTTTTTAAACATAGAGTCCCTTCGGCTTGATTATATGAGTGGGTCACCGAAGATGGAGGCGGGAGGAACGCCACCCCAGGATCGAGGAGTTTCCATGAATCAGCTGGGAGTCTCACTATTTGTTACCATGACTAGTGTTACTGTGCTGACCGCCTTCCTCATCTGCCATTTAGTCATCTGCCCGGTTGTGAGTCTGGGTAACGATCAGTAATCAAGTCGAACATCGGGAATTGCCTCGGTATTGCATACCTCCCAGTCATCTAGCCTGATGACCGCCCTCTGACAGCAGAGAAGGGACTAGGATTAAGTCAAGCAAATCCCAAGATAGGACCCTGGGTGACCAGTCACATTACATTGGGCCCTTTAGATATGCAAATTGTCCCTTCTTGAGAAGAAAAGATCTTGTGTCCGTCCTCGGGGCTATGTATTGATTTACTTGCTCTTCCAGTCTTATCTTGCAAACATCTTACGAACCCAACTGATATGATAATGGCGACCTTTCAAACTGTTCCCACTAGGTTTGGCTCTTTCAAGGACTGATATTTGCCTATCGGCGCTTTGGAGTGCAGATGGCTGCTGTTAGTCTGTCAAACATCATTGTGCTAGCATGGGTACACTGGAACTGCTCCTCTTCAACAGCATTTCCAAAAGCCGTGAAGTGATTGTCTACAATAGTTTTGGTATCGGACACAGCAATCCATGGTCATTTTCATAGCTGTAGGCAAAGCTTCTTTACCACGCATGAGTGCTTCGGACAGTGCTCGGCTACTCCACCTGGTAATGTTTCTAATAGATACGAACGGTTACTTAGATAGGGAGACCGAGGACAAGAATGGAAAGCATCCCAACAAGGGATGGTTTGCGTCTATGTTTCCTGGTTAAATTCAAAAAAAAATACACACTACAAGTAAAGCGCAAGAGCAAAAATGAGGAATAAATTGAATGCTGCTCCCCAGAAAAACATTATGACAGAGAGCAACTACTTAGTTCTTCCGGCACTCATGTTCCGCTTTCTCTGAGGTACGGATCTTATTCGATATATCTGACATGTGAACGACAGGAGGCAGTAAGAGGTCCTGGAGATGTGTTAGCATAATGGATGAGCATGTTCTCTTCGAACAAGGGGAAACTGCCAACCCAAATAGTCGACCAGCCGAACGTTGAAGCCAGCCAAGTAATCAAAGCCCCTCCGCCTGACCAGACATGCTTCTTGGGTCTTGATTGGATTGCGTTGTTGACAACCACCTCAGCATATTGATCGACATCCATCGCATTTTTCTCCACCCCGGCTCCAGTCAATACTGGCTCAATCACATCCTTCGCCGGGTAGTAAAGGGAGCCCTCAGGCAGAACTGGTTTACTAGGAAGATTTTCGAATAACTTTGTCTTGACTGCACCAGTAGTGACAAGAATTGCTCGGACTCCCCAGGGAGAAAATTCAATACGCATTTGGTCAGTCAAGATAGCCACGGCGGCTTTGCTTGCGTTGTAATAACCTTGCCATGGGAGAGGCATCTTGCCAAGCACTGACCCAATGTTGATAATCGTTCCTTTTGAGCCAATCAATAGTGGTGCAAATGCTTGAGTTACGGCAACGACAGCGAATACATTAACATCAAATATCTTCTTCGCTACTGAACTGTCCGAGTCCAACAAGGGCATGCAGTAACCTGTCGAATTTTTAGCTCTCTTCAAAGTAGTCAGATGTACAATGCTTCCAAATCGGGAGACCCACCAGCGCCCGAGTTGTTGACCAGGAAGTCCAAATATCCCCCTGTTGCAGCCTTCACCGTTGACACTGCTTTTTTGATTGACTCTTCGTCGGTGACATCTAGTTGTACAATGTCGAGACCCATTCTCTTAAGATGTTCGACTTTCTCGGTATTGCGAGCGCTGGCAAAAACTCGAAAGCCTCTTTTGTGGAAGTTTCGGGCAAGAGCGTCACCTATTCCACCTTCACTGCAACCTGTGATGAGAACTGTTTTCTGACCCATGTTTGCGACCGATAGTTTGGAGGGCGACTTATTCTCCCCTCAGAACAATGGTGCAAAGTATACTTTGGACCGTCCGCGAGGTATAAGCGCGATTTCGTTGGGAAGGAAGAAGTATGAGGTCTGTTAGCACTATACGCAGGTAGATTTAGCAAGCATGCAGTTATTCAAACCTTAATTCAAGTCGTTGACGACAGCCGTGAATCGAGCGTTGGGTTGATTACAAAACTTCCCGGTTTGCCCGCCTCGGGCCTGCTCGCCGTGGTTTTCAGCGCCCACAATGGGATGCGGGACCTCTTCTTTCCACATGGCCCTCCACATGGCCCTCCACATGCCCCAATTTTATGGAGTTCCTTCCGTTGACTTCCCCCCCAAGTGAACATGTTCGAGACGCCCATCACGCAATATAATACCACACGCCATGCTTCTGCCTCTGCTTGTCCAATAAATCCTCAATGTGCAATTTCTGCCATTTTTAGATTTTACTATGGTCACCGAAACGTTTCTCCATTTTCTTACGAAGACACCCTGTCTCTGTGATTTGTGTTCAAAGTATTTTCTATTCTACTATAATCTCGTTGGCTGATAGATTACTGCACTGAAAATACTGTCATATATGCACAATCCTAATTTCCCAGTGTCGGAATGAATCAATCGATGGAATGTAGATCTTGGGAGTAGGATAATAGGAGTGAAGACAACAAGGCTAATTAGTATGAATTACCGGAACACAAGTAGTGAACAGCACGAACGTGCCAAGGAGAAGAATATCAGTAAGTCATGGCACTACATTAATTATTGCCTGACAGTATGTGATTGGAAGGTGTAGTGAAAGCCGGTCGGCCAAACTGGCGTACGTTGGGAGACTGATTAGTGATCTATTCCGATGTTTTGTAATCTACGGAGTACATGGCCGAGGTTCCCGCCCCACTACTGAGAAAGGATATAGCGCGGTGACACTGTTAAGTCATAGAGATTAGAATGTTCAGTAATCATTTCAGCCTTTGGTTACCGAGGTGCATAGGAGACTTGGGAACAATAATAGAAGATACACTTGGTTTATAATTAAATAAGGCTAGGGCTAGAACCGTTATTGATTTATTCGGTCTAGGACGCGATGACTTCTGGAGTCGCTTTTCAGGGAAAGATAGAATTGTTGGTTCACATACAATATTATACCAAGAACGGATCTCCACAAAATTTTGATTCTATTAATTTATCACCGTACCTTCCATGCAAAAACCCACGGTATGTCGGCTTATGCCGGGCCCAGTAGGCAAATGAGGGATTACAAAAACTTCCAACAAATAGCCACTATGATTTCATAAATCTTTATCACAACAACTTATTGACTTGAAAATGCAGAAATATTATTTCAATGGGATCTCAGAGACATTGTACATTACTTACCTTCTTTTAAAAGCTTCAGTCTGCTAACAATGCCCTTAAGCCCATCAAGACAGACTCTCAGTAGGTAACCTTAATATTGCCTTCAGCAAATAAGCTCCCAGTTAGAAAGACAAATTTACAGGCAAAAATTTATGCACTGTGGTAAGCAGAAACGGTTGTCATATTACATCAGTTATACAGATTAACTGGTTAGGCACCTCTTCCCCCCGGGTATCCAATAGTGGGAAGATCAGACGTTGAGTTGGAGTTGGAACTTTGAGTGCGGAAACCTATGTCATCAATAAATCTTCACTGAGCAAGAATATACTTATATCAGCGAGTTGGGAAGGGCGACGCGATATATACATATCATAATACTGCAATCGATGACAATCTGTGGCTTCCGGCTTGGTAGGCATTGGGGTGACAAACGGACAAATTGAGAAAGTCGGAGTAGCCCATCTGTCACTCATACTTGAGCATATAATGCTACAGAGCCCGTATAAAGAATCAAGGAGGGGAAAATGGTCAGTAAGTGCAACAATTATCAATTGATGGGGTTGGTTGGGAACTTCCTGCTTAGTATCCCCGTACTGTCTTTATGAGAGGGTAACCTTTTATGCAAGGGCTGTGTCCATGATACTATGGGGGAAAAGCCAGACAAGTGGTTGTGGACAAATTCATAGGGTGAGGCGGTCTTTTAGTGGCCGAGGAGTAATGGCTCCGATGATTATATGTTACGGGGTGCTAGATAGGCAGATTCCCCCGTGACATACGCGCCAATATCTGCAACTTGCCATAAGAAACATACTACTCTCCCAAATGAAGCTATGGATCATGTAATCTCATTCTTGGGGGCGTCCCTTCTTCACCTTCAATTATTACTGGTCTGCTGCATCATCCGTCCCTACCAGGCTCTGGCGAAGTGCCGCTAGTTCCACGCTGCAAGAACTTTTATACTACATATACTTGGCCTCACTCACTAAACGAGTTAGCCTCGCTTAACCAGTTGTATTCCTTAGTGCCTGACGGTATTATATCCCTGAGAGCATATTACCTGATATAGTAGAGCACATGACACACAATTCTATGGCCTTCATTGTAGTACCTGTGTAGGTGATAGACACTTTGACGGGTACGTTCTGTCTAACGTGCCTGGACAGGAAAAACTTCCTGCAGATGACTCAATTGGGTATGCAGTCGGATCTGGAACTTGGCATTAGCCCTGGGCGCTCATTCCTACAATGTTTAGATAGTCCGGTCTTCTTCATGGCCATGAATGCCGCAATCGAAAACAGCCTTTTAATATCCCCAAATATGTGTCACCATTGGTGTCGTACATTAGTCAGGACCGCGGTATAAGGACAGAGTTACCCGCGGTAGTCATAATGTTATGGATATAGAGGGCACTGCTGGACAGTGACTTCGTATCTTATAACATGGCCAGAAACTTAATCACTGACCTTCACGTATTAGAGCTCTTATATGTGTCTATGATTACATTTTGTTGTATGGTTTGGAGTCATATGATATCTACGAGATATATGACTTTTTAAAGCATAGGATTGATTATTGCGGAAAGGATAAATACTCGGTACACAACCTAGCGGTTTGCCTTTCTATTCTGGATTTATTAGCACGATACAAGTCAGGACACTGTCTTAGGGGGTGAATTTCAAGAGCTTTCCGACTCCAAGACGAGATCCCTAGCGGATCCAAGGTATAATAGAAGTCGGGGCGGCCAGTTACGCGCCTGGTCACCAACACTAAGCAAAGATTGTTGTCATAACCTTAGAAAGTGACTACTCAATTTCAGTTGGTGCAGTGATTCGCTGCCCCCGTTCATGATGTGTGGCCAGTTGTAGCTACTTTTTATCTCTTTTGCTTACCGAGGTTGCTGCGATGAATATGTTGTGTTGCTCTTTACCGTCTCTGGCTGATTTACTGTTTTATGTAGTTCTATAAGGTTGGATTGCGCAATGTTTTATGTATGCACGACTCAAGTAGATCTAAAATTCAAGTGGCAAAGACATGAAAGTTGACTAGAAGTTGGGAGATTTTGCATGCTTATCAAACTTCATGCGTTGATTTCGGTTATTATACCATCATGATCGCTTGACGGGCCACAACGTACGTGAATATCCAAACAGAATCTTAATTATACATGTATTGTCGAAGAAGTGATTATTGATACTCAATACAAAGCGAACATTATGCGTGCATTCTTTATGTCATTAGACCTCATTGAGTAAACATAATATTTGTGTATTCGTTTGATCTCATTATATTCAGGGTCCCAAAATAGTAGATAAGTCTGACACAGATACAGAGCCAGGTTGGGCGGGTTCAGGTCGGGCTTGAAATTAACTCTGGATTCATCTGCCTGGCCTGAAGTCAAGCCCCATTTAGTCCATTTCCCTTATAGCATCCCGTTGCAACATGCCCCCAATGATTCCTGCAAATAGCACCCATTCTAATGTCTATGTGTCCACAGAAACCGCACGATTTCGGCACAAACAACCCTCTCGGTCTCCGTTGCACTGCCCCATTTCCAGTTCCATCCTGTATGGTAGGTCAAATCGTTTCGCGCAGAGATGTAACACTCCGTTGATTCCGGCGCCGACACTGTCAAGTTCGAATTATAGAACACCACGACGTGCTCCTCTATCCTATGTCTAGTGCCATCACCCCACATGCGTTTTCTTTCTTTCATTGTGTTCACATGAAACCCGAACGGCTTGCTCTCGTCAATGTTCTTGTCGTACCGGATCGACCAGACCACGCGATTGAAGTTCCATTTCCCGAACTGATCACACTCCTCGTAGCTGCAGAAGTTGCCTGTGTCGTCCCAGTCACACACCCCGCGGATGCCAGTGACATGGCTGCCAACTGTGGTACCGTCCATCTTGTTGGTTATCAGGTTGACTAGAGTTCCTGATTATTTCGTAGGAGATGAAACTGTGAGCTTCTTGGATAGGATTGTCGGTGTTGATGTACTCTTCACAGGACATTCTTTTCTGATAAGATTTTTAGCTTGTTTGGAAACGGGTACTGTGTTATATGCCCGAGTTAGTGGTGAGAGTGAGAGAGACAACTGGAAGAAAGGCTGAACTGCCACATCAACTCGAGTGGGACAATGCTCGTGTCAGATGACTGGCAAGGATCATGGGCTTGGCTTTCCAGGATATGCATCCTTCAAGCGATGATCTTTTCCAAATACATTGATGGCCTCGCGGGTCTTTCAGAAGCCGTGGATTTTGGTTGATGATTTCTGGATTGGCTATGGTCCGTGCTTCAACTTTACTTGTCATGAGAATGATGTATGCACAGACCGAGCACCTTGACTGTGTCAGCAGGAACCACGTCAAGATAATAAACTATAACATGTTGACAGGGGCTTCCATCTGGCGGCCTAAGTCCCGGCAAGCAAGTTCTTCCAGGCCTCTAAGCGGGCCCACAACGCCTACAGGTAAAAAGGTCGATTTCTATTTATTGTCATATTGAACTGCTTCCTTAATTAGGATATTCTGCCAGGCAGAAACCTTGTAATTATTTTATATACCAGATATCCGCCTTGATAACTGCCTGAATACAGTGGGGCATGGTACTAGAACGGCGTATTTAAAATGATTTCCGTAGAATGCCAGGCTTCTGTCAGGATCCCGCCTGGTGTGCTTCAGGCAGTGAATTCTCCAGATCTAAACTCCTCGGCTATTCGGTAAAAGACTAGCTTGACTAAAATAAATCCACTTGATTTTCCTGACTATTAAGGATTGCTAGGGATTCTTGGCTCCGCTGCCCTGCAGCCCATTTCCGTGTAGTACAGCCATATGTGTTTTGCAGGTTAATATCAATACCTCGCTCCAGAGGAAGATGGATACCCTCAGGGCACATGGCAAACGCCGCATAGTGCAACGCTGGTTCTGATTTGTTGCCTTACAATTCCAAGATTCAACTGGGTCCTACTCAAACTCGGGCTGGTCAATGCGTAAGCCCTCCTTGTTGAGCACTCAATAGCTATTGCAGGGCTTTAAGTTCGGCTTTCAGCAGCTTGTCGGGCGTTGCTACAAGGAAAATTGGCCTCGAGCGGCAAGCAGATTAAACGGGAACGCTGAGGCATAACATCCAGCCTAGCTCGTTGCATCCTCCTCATATTTGGGTCAGCTCCATGCGCAAGCCCGCAGAATATCCAGATCTCATTGTGGGTCATTCATCTGTAAGACTGTTCGCATGGACGCCTTTTCAGTAATCAAAGGCGACATAGCTCGAAATTCGACATAGGTCCTTCTGGGTGAGGGCGTGGATAGTCCCACCCATGATGTAGAAAGATCTCGAGCTTATCAAATGCATCGGTGTTCAATGCTTTTTAGGCCACCATATCGGCATAATAGACGCTTCTTGTTTATCTTTTACGTATTTGGCGGTAACTAGATAGTTTGCAGTCACAGCGTTCACCGACCGTCGAGTAAGAACTTGGTAGACAGGCTTGTTTTTATCAGTGTAGCCTTCCAGTTCTGCCCGATCTAGTATCTCAGCAGTCGTTCGCTGGATTCAGAGAGGCTTTTTCTTTCTGGATATTTGATTACCTACCTCCGATTTCCAAGTGGCTTGTTCACCCTGCAGTTTGGCGTGTCTCTGAGGATCTCATGGTGCCCCCCTGCGTCAGACATATTATGAGATGACGTATGATCTATTAAAGGGAAAGAAACAAAAAAAAAAAAAAAAAAAAGAAGAAGAAGAAGAAAGGAAAAGCTAAAGAGGAGAGGGATAAAGTACCTTGGAGAAGTGCTATGTCAAGAGAACAGGGCCAACCATCCACTGTATGATACGGTCGGGCCCGATGCAGCGCCACTACGGTGTCAATTCATAGTCCGTATGGCTCGTTTGTCGGAGCCATTTACTTCTCAAGGTATGCGACCAGATAATTTGTTTCGGTTGGTCTATGAGGGCCACTTCTTTAGGTGACTCTCGTGGTGGCTACACTCTCTGATGAATGATGATTGACAGTATGGTGGCAGAGTACTCTCAAGATCCCGACGCCTGGAAGTAATTCGTGTGTGGAACAGATCTTGACGATGGCTGCTGACAAATCACTCAACAGATGGCGTTAACGCGGCAGAAGGGAAGAGTGACGAACCTAATGATAGCAAGAACAAATCAAACGTACTTTTGTATCTTCGAAAAGCCCCCATCGTCTCTTCTCTCTTCTTTTCTTCAGCGTGCCCAGCCCATCGGGGCCACGACTCCCACGAGGTGACTTATCTGTCGGATCCGACAGATACGAACCATCTCCGGCCAGATCATAAAAAGGGGGTTCGCATGTGGGGGGACACTAGGAAAGACCCCACATTGGCCAATGACGGGAGCAACTCTCGATGCCTATTATTACCTACTTAATAGAAGTAAGTTGTACTGGTATTATACGCCTAACGGGTTACCCAAGGGGGTCAGTCGTCATGGGTCACGACCTATGAATGTCTTCAACGATGGCCCACCGGACCGGAGTTCGCTCCGATCATCGCGCCCATTTCTCCGAAACAGACCCCTTCAATTGTTGATGTGGTCACTCCTCAAAATGTGGTGCATCGTGTTTCTATTAACACGTTGCTTACAAACCTAGAGAGTCTACGGAAAAGGCTGCATTATCTTTACGAGCCCTCGACAATTCTAAGGCTGTATCGCATCGCAATCTATGTTCGCCGGCAAGCACAAGGCAGTGGAAAAGCCCATTATGAGACCGCTGTGCGTTATCCCCAGTATGTAGCTCTTGTTGGCTCATGTAACTCGACACCAGTATCGATAGTGTAGGCCGTGTCTATACAAAAATTCATCTTTGAATCTGTCTATCCCATCTCCACATCGCGCCGTAGTGATTTATCCATCGCTTAAGCCACTCGGTCATCAATCTGCTTCCTCCTCTCCTGTTGTAGGTGTTCGAGAGACTTTAGCACTCGAATGTGCTCTTTCTTGAGGGCCTCGAATCCGTCGTCGAGCTGTTTGTGCCATGGGTATAGAACAAACACCTGGAATGCAAGTGCCGACGATGCCACGACAAAATTTGTCAACGATATTCCACGCGTCACGATCATCTTGCTGTCCTCGCGAACCGTTAGTATAGGTGTTCTCTTCGAATGTCATCGACTTACAAATCGAGGGCTGGCGTTTATCTCCAGACTCTAGGTTTACCGCAGCTCAACGGAACGGGAAAGTTTGAACAAAGGGGCAAGACAGTTTAGGTCCTGAATACTAGTGCCCTTTGGAAAGACTTTTATGTATGAGCGGAGAGAAGAGAGCGTCGAAGGTGAAATAGAAGGCGTGATGAATGCAAGAAAAGTTTAGGTGCCCCTTTCAGTGTGTTCGGCGGGATCGGGAAACTAGCCGATTCCTAGTACCGATTAGTGGGCTACACACTAGTGGCTGAATCCACGGATCTCTGAAAGTTGTTCGCAGGCATTGCGACACAAGTTACCCCAAAATTGTACTAGACTTTCCTTCTTTCGGATAGAGATCGACAGACAGTTATCAAGACGCATAATTCCATTCTTTTGCTGGCCGCTGACTGGCATATATGATGCGGCTGTTCTCTGTTAACTAAAGTCCAAGGCAATGCAATGACTTCCCTCCAGTAGATGCGCCTTTGCCCTTGTCATCTACTGCTCGACTACGTGTGTAATTGACACCTTAATCGATATGTGTCCCCAAGCCTGAGGTTTCCAAGTGGCTGTCACTACTTGTGGGTAGGCTGACAGACCGATCTAGGCGATGCACCGTTTATATTCCCGCCTCATGATAACACCATCACAAGAATGAAAAAAAAAAAAAAAAAAAAAAAAAAAAAAAAAAAAAAAAAAAAAAAAAAAACAAAAAAAACAAGAAAGAAAATAAAGAAAGAAAAAAAGCCCCTAAGGAGGAAGATAACCGATGTTAGAAGTTTTTATCGTGTCAGCGTGATATTACCGTAGTGCAATTGCAGTAACCTACAGGGTAGTTGGTGGTAACTTAGTTAACGTAACCCACGGTTAAACGGCCTACACAGTAAGGCGGCCCATCCTACTATCCATATAAAAGATGCCTTTTTAAATCTATTATATCTCAATGCTAAGTCAGGACCGGTCTTTTATGAGGGAATAGTCCTGCAGAAAGCCTGGATCGGAAACTTTTACCACTAGTAACATTTTGAAAAACAGAAATGGTGTCAGAACCTCAAGCCAATCGTTGGTGATATATAGCAGAATAAAATTAAATAGAATATTAACTTGTTGACGGTAGGATTGATATCGAACTAAACCACAGTTTGTATTTATAAAAACTACTATTCGAGTTAAAATCGATGTCAACGTATCAATTCTTCCTTACTTCAAAACTCTCTTTTGTAATATAGCAGAACTAGATCTATACATGTTCAAGTCCGATACATCTGTTCTCTCACATGTTCAACCAGGAGGTCAATATATACTTCAATGTACGCTACTCTGTCTTTAAAACCGACCCACAATCA
Organism: Aspergillus welwitschiae; assembly: GCF_003344945.1. NCBI lineage: Eukaryota > Fungi > Ascomycota > Eurotiomycetes > Eurotiales > Aspergillaceae > Aspergillus > Aspergillus welwitschiae. The sequence continues at coordinate 56,961 of NW_020798705.1, read as the reverse complement.
CCCTGCTAGACACTCGTGCTCAGGCATCTTCCCGCCTCAAGGCCGCATCTTCTTCCTCAGCCCACGCTAAACTTTCACTGGGAAGCATGGATAGTCTGTCAATTGCACGGGGCAGGTCATGATGACGTCCCTTAAGTATTAATATACACAAAATCACCTTGCTGATTGGATGCCAAGAACCACACAAGGAGAACTGTCGTCCCACGGGGCCGCCAACGCTAAGTCCGGACCCAGCATACCCGGAGAGGACCTCAAACAAGATGTTGACCGTCGAAAATGTGACCGGATCTTGAGTGTAATGGTCATGCTCGGCTATGGAAATAGCGAGGGTTCCTAGCGCGATCCACATTAGATCGGAGCCGAACTGATGGCTGAGTTGTAGCCGCGTCCAGTTGGTACGGGAGGACTCGACTCTAAGGGATTGGATTGGGGCGGTGTGAACAAGGCTTTGCGTAAAGCAATTAGAGGGGAATCTGTACGGAATGCTGGGTATGAAATCCGGACGGTCGTCTTCATCGTAGATGGCAACCGATCTCTCTTCGTAGACGTTTGTGTTGCGCATCGTAATTAAGACCGGATGCGGAGGGATAAGCATCATAAGCCCATAAAGGATCAGAAGACCTTGTGAGAGGCCTCCGATGGAGACGAGATGGAAGCCCCCGAAGCGATTACTTACGCTTTGGAACAGACCGTCGAGGATGCGGAATCTTAGAGGGATCCTTTGCACCTCTTTGTTCCTGAGAGACAACGTCTCGAAGGAGATCCATTGAACCCCATTCAAAACGATAACTGTCGCCAGCAGGTACCACGAGTGCCGGGAAGGAAAGATATGGGTGTAGAGCCTTCTAGGATGATCCAGAATGAAGTCGAGGGTGACCACCCACTTTACCCATGAGGGCCTAGCGGGCAGCATCTTTCGGATACTCCAGATAATAAACCGCAATAAACAGGGGTAGAGGGTATTACCCGCCAAGATAAGTAAACCCAGGACCAGCAGAAGATATGTACTTTCTCGAAATGGGACCATGCTGTTATCTAGCAAGGACATCCCGTTATTGACAAAGGCAGATACGGCCAGAAACGCTCCCATCCAGAAAGGCGAGGCTCCATTATTCGAGGCCGCCAAACCGGGATGGTATGCCTTTATCCAATACCCTACCGCCAAAATGCCAAAGGACAGGCAAGTCAACCAGTACACAATGATGAGCATAATCAAAAATTTTAAAGCGAGATATTCCACCCCACCAAGCCTTTCTCGCTCTTCCGGTGTCAGTCCGTGGAATCGTGAATTTCGTGAGTCTAAGTATTTTGAGGCAGCATATTTCCATATTTCCCGGACAAGAGTTCGCATCGTTGGCTGTTCGTCTCCCGCGTCGTCCGTGTTTGGTAGACGCGATGGACCATCACGGGGATGATTTTCAAGATCCAAGCGGGCACCAACCCCGACCATTGGAAAAACTCGATGTTGGTGGTGGTGTTGGGTCTTCCGTCTCGATAGGTGGCTAAATTGATTATTGTCGTCATCAACCCACTGTATCTTATCTTCACCATTCAAGTCGGCATTGTCCTGGTCAGGCGTGAGGGCTTCAGTTGGGCTCTTGTTTCCTTTTCTCATATTGACACTGCTACTAGTCAGAATACGGGCCGTGCTTGGGTCAGCACGCCTGATCATTTTGTCAATATGCCTGAGCTTTTCGTCAAGGAACAGCCATCTTGTTAGGGGTACACTGAGTGAGAGTAAGACTCTATGCCCAATGACCAACAACGTAAATATGACCGATTGCTGGAAGGGTCTGAGGGTTGACAACTCGACCTGTACCAATCATTTTCTGTCATGACAGTCCGAAGCAAGGCATTTGCTCATAAATGAGGCTAACCTACAGTTCTCAATCCGGCACCGGCCAGGGCGCTTATGCAGAGGAATAAGGAATCAACATACGGTACGGGGCGACTGCTGCGACTGGTGGCCCAGACGATGGCCCCGCAAATGACAGAGGTTGTCATGAAAAACACACAATGCAGAGTACGATAGTTGAATGGCAACAAAACCGATAATGTAGCTTTCGTTAGGGCCACTATCTGGCTCCATACCGTGTGTAACAGCCTTGAGGGTATTCGGACCCATGCCCGGTCATCCTCGCGAAAACCTGACTTTTCTTTCATATTCCGGCCCTGCAGACTAGACACTTCGTCGTTGCCTTCGATATTCCGGTTCCGGTGATAGGTGGTATTAAAACTCGACGGATCAAGGTTTGTCATTTTCTTCTGATCTCCTTCAGATATGTATACAGTCGAGGAGCGGGCTCTATACAAGCTTTATTTTCCTATTACCCATTAAACCGGGAGACAACCGCAACAAAAGCTGAAGAAAAGGTTGGTTGAATTTTACAGCATATGGTGCTCCGTACAGAGTTCGACAGAACCCAGTCGGGCCAATTCGCGGTGCGCCTACGAAGCGGCACTTGGGCTGAGTACTACGCGAGGTGGCAGTGGCAGCGGATGTGACGTGTCACACTGACTAAGCGTCAGGAAAGTGATTGATCAACCATTAGTATAAGCTCAGCCACTGCGACTGATAGGCGGGGTTCATGCATGCATGCCTGGACCAGGACACGTATAAAGTCCCGGCCTGCTCACTGCCTTCCCATATCACTGTTTGGTGCGGAAGCTCTCCTCGCGGATTGGGAAGAAACCCTCCTTCGATCGCCCGACCCCAAACATCTCAATGATGGCAGACCCAATCACACTCATCGGCCTTGCATCGAGCATAATTTCTTTCGTAGAATTTGGGGTTGACCTGGTATCTGCAATCAAACTCTTGCATGACTCGCATCATGGTACACTCCCGGAAATCCACGACATGGAAGTCAAAGTGCTCGACGTCAAACGCACAATTCAGCTAGCTGTGATAGAATTGAGCCAGTATGTCAATTCAAAGGAGTCCTTAGCTCTCTTGAATCTCGCGAAGGAATGCGATGATAGAGCAATGGAACTCGAGAATTTGATGAAAAAGCTCAAAATGCGAGACGAGCCCTGGTCGCGAACGCTTGAAAGTGGGCGAGTGGCGGTGCGGACGTGGTGGAAAAGGAAAAGCATCGATGACTTGCTACATCGGCTGCTGGTACTCAGCTCAAATGTGAAAGAAGAAACGCGAGGTGTGCTCCAGCGGTATGTTCGGGCTTTTGTGTAGAAAGAAGGTTTCCCCTTGAGCTGATGGGCCAATCTGGAAACAGTGAACTTACCAAAAAGATCCGCGATGATCTGATAGATTTTCGGAACCTTCAGCAAGAGCTCGGAACAAGATCGGAGTCGCAATTTGATACCATACAGAGCGATATTCAGGAATTAGTTCGGGAACAGCAGGAAATGCAAGCCGCGCAACTTGACTTATTGATGCAAAGTCTTCGCGCATGTGAGGATGAACGGCGGATTTGCCAGCACCAACTCGAAGTTTTAAGGAGTCTCAGATTTGAGGAGCTCTATCGCCGGTGGTCTAGCATAGAGGAGACAGAGCGATTAACGAATAGTTGGCTCTTCGATCGATCCCAGACAACATTCATCGAATGGTTGGAAGGCCATGACGGCATCTATTGGATAAGCGGCAAGGTATGTGATACGATCTTTTAGTTATCTCTGCACAAAGCCGTCCAAGTTGACAGGCCCAACTACAAGGCCGGGAGTGGTAAATCTACATTGATGAAGTTCGCCTCCGAGCACGAGAAAACACTGGACGCTTTGACGAAGTGGTCACACAATCGGCCATTGTTTACAGCAAGCTTTTACTTCTGGAGACAAGGGTTCGACCTGCAGAAGTCACAGGTAGGGCTACTTCAAAGCCTGCTTTTCCAGTTAGTCAATCGAGCCCCTAGTCTGGCGCTCAAGATCTGCCCGGTGAATACGATTCCACCAGTATGGGATCTTGTGCGGCTCAGACAGGCTTACCAGTGCATATCCCAAGAAATAAATCTGTCGGCAAAGTTCTGCTTCTTTATAGATGGACTTGATGAGTATGATGGTGATGAAAATGAGGCTGCGAAAATGCTGATATTCCTATGCCAGTCCCGACATGTGAAGTTATGCGTCTCGAGCCGACCAAGATCCAGCATAGAGACAATTCTGTGGAAAGGTGACTGTGCACAAGGCCGTGGAAACGGTCAATTCACCTTCGCTATTCACGATTTCACCAAGGAGGACATGAGAAAGTATGTCCAGGCCAGACTGACGGAAGGGGGCTTAGGATCTCATCAGGGCTACCTATCCATCTCCAACGAAATCATCTCCCAGATTTCGGAGCAGGCGCAAGGTGTGTGGCTGTGGGTTTCACTGGTCACTCGCGACCTCCAAGCCGCACTCAGACGCAATGAATCAGTTGCAACCTTAAGGCGACTTATGAAGGAGCTCCCCCCTGATCTAGAAAGCTACTTTGCTCGCATGATTGAGAGAGTAGACAAACGCTTCCGGACAGAAATGGCGCGAATCTTTCTAATCGTTATAGAAGAAGTGCAGCCTCTCCCTTTGTTCGCATTCTCGCTTCTCGAGGAGGAAGATACAAATCCTAACTATGCGCTGGAGGCGGAGATTGGACCCTTAACGAAGGGTTCGAAACGAACAGAGGGTCTGTGGGAACGCCTCCAGGTGCGATGTAGTGATCTCCTTGTCCTAGATCATCGACCACATCCAATCTTCCTGCACAACTCGGTGGACCTTCTTCATCGCACGGTACGCGATTATCTCCAGGACTCTTACTATGGCAATCTCGAGTTTTACGCAAACGGCTTCGATCCCCTCGTGTCGCTGTGTAGAATCTCACTTTATTTGCTCAAAAGGATACCCACGCCCAACTTCAACGACAAAAGATCCATCCATAGGGTCATGGGTCTCGTCGACGAGTGCCTTTACTACGCTCACGAAGCCGAACAGAAACATTCATCTCGGCAGGCTGCCTCACTCAAGGTGTTGGATGAAGTCGACCGTGTCAACACCATCTACGCGCAGGGCATGCCCAACCACTGGACGCAGGCAAGGGACTCGCCTGTGACCCAGGGGTATGATGAATACCGTGAGGGTGGCAACTGCAACTTTTTGGCCTTGGCCATACAAGCACGGCTGGTCAAATACGTCAAGGAAAAGCTCCATTCGCAGCCAGACTTGCTGATGAAAAAGAGGGGCCGGCCGCTGTTGGACTACGCCCTTCGTCCCCTACGGGTGACCGCGATCACCATGCCATACCACTCCCAACGAGACGAGCCCAGCGTGAACGTCCGAATGGTAGAACTCCTCCTGCAAAAAGGAGCAAACCCAAACGCCAAGGTTTATTTGAATAAAGACCGGACTGTTTGGGCTCTCTTCCTCCTAGCATGTTACCAGGCTGAGCAGGAGGGAGCGGTGTCTGACTCACTCCGGCATGCATGGTGTGAAGCATGCAGAATACTGATCAAAAACGGCGCCAGGCTTGACCAAAGTCTGGGTAAAGGCACTCAGGGACTCTCTGTTCAGGGAATTCTCCGAAATCAAATATTCAGGGGACAAGAGGGGCTTTTGACAAATATTATAGAAAGCTCACAACTTGAGCAATCAAATAAACGATTTCCCACAATCCTCAGATCTGTGATTGAAAAAATAACATGGTGAAGGGAGGGATGCTCGTGCACGCAGCAAGATAGAGTAGCAAACAGTCAGATCAAGTCAGATTAATGGCGAAACTATACTTACCATCCGATTAACGGTCAGGTTGAGGAAAATATTTTATCTGACTGCAGTGTAATTAGAAATAAGATAATCAACTATCTTGATTTTTTTGGCATCAAGACCTGTCTGCTTGTGATAGAATAACTAGGATATCGTAGTTAGGACCACCAGGATGACGTATTAAGAAGGTTGTGTAAGTTGTAAGGTCATCGATAGCTACTACAGCCCATCATAATAGATATAAAATAGCATGTTACGGACCCCTGCTAGTTAACTCACTAGTAATGCGGACTCGCCAGACAGAAAGCGCTAATAAGACCAGTGCTCGGGCAAAAGCATATTGTTATTTAGTTGATTTCGTATGGCATTACAAGATGGGCCGCTCGACCGTATGGGCTGCGCGATCGTGGTTAGTTATCAAGGAGATGACAATCGAGGGCTGTCCGAGAATATGAGAGTAAGGGAATATAATCAGAGTGTTCCCATATTCAATTGGTATGGCAAGCTACTACGTGAATTCTTGCTTTGCCACTTTCAATCCCTATACAGAAGGTATTGCCGGAATGCACACCGAACGGGGTATATCCGTCTCATGCCTTTCAACCGATATGTAGACATATCATTAGTTGTAGAGAACTCCACCTAAATATTACTAGCCGTTTAAATCTCTTGAGGACCCATCAATGGCCCTCCTGCTGCTGGACTGCTCCATACACCTCGACCCAGTATGAGCTTCTAAGTCCTAAAATAGGGAAATCCTGACACCTGCAACCCGTTCTTTTCATAGTAATGTCAAGCCACAGGATATCTTCTCCGTGGGGGTTGGACCCGAGCGTCCAGGAAGAGGACTATTGTAATCAAAAACAGTAACGAAGGATATGAGCAAGATTATGAGCAGGGGTGAAAGCAGGTCTGATGGTGACTGAGTCGCACAGTCGCCGGGAAGGTATGTATATACTTGTAGAACCGAGTCTTGTAATCGACGGAAATTTCGGTCTACTATTATATGGTAGTGGGAAGATTCCATGATTACAGCGGAAATACAAGGCTAAATCTTTTGCTATACACAAGTCACGTGTACATATAACGGTACATATAATAGTTGGGACTATGCTCCTTGTATCATGATATGTGTCGATCTCATATTAGAAAATCAGATGTCAATGTGAGCAGGCTGGTAGTATGGTATATATATGCATGTCTTTGGCCACTCGTCGACAGCGTACAAGTTGACAATAAATCAACAAAGATGCTGTAACTGGCACGCACGGAATGGACTATCATCTAACCACATCTAACCTAGCCTTCGGAGTGTTGAATGACGCCAACGAGATGGATGGATTGCTCATTTGTCCTTTCGCCGACTGGCTAGCGGGATGTGTCAGACCCACAACCCCAGATAGTGACTATACTTTGAATATATACTCCCGAACGGTAACATATAAATAAAGACGCTCATTGACCTTTAGCAGCTGGATTCCAGAAAAGAACCGCGATCTTCACTCGCAAAAATGTCAGTTTTGGACGCCGAAAAGCTGCAACGCGGCAGCACGTCGAGACCAGAGCCCGCAGCTATTCCTATGGATGGAGATTTAGAGAATATCAGACCTAATCGACTCGCGCGAAGACTGTCCCCTAGACAAGTTCAGATGATTGCCATTGGTGGTACTATTGGAACAGGGTTATACTTGGGAACAGGCCAGGCCCTGGCAACTGGGGGACCCGCGTCGATATTATTGGCATATACCATTTGCGGTGGCATTGTCTTCATTACAATGCTCTCTCTGGGAGAGATGGTGGCATTTATGCCTGTTGCAGGCTCGTTTTGTACCTTTTCAGGGTATGCTGGGCCTTGATCAAAGCGTGATTAGCGGTTTTCGTGCTGACCTTAACAAGGCGTTTCGTGGATGATGCTCTTGGATTCGCGTTAACGTGGAATTACTGGGCGAATGACGCCGTCTCCACAGCTTCAGACATTGTAGCACTGCAGGTCTTGCTGGAATACTGGACGAAGCATTTCCCCGGCTGGGGCCTAAGCCTTATGTGTCTTGCGCTTGTTCTGGTCTTGAATGTCTGCTCTGTTAGGGTCTTTGGAGAGGTATTTTGGTCATAAGAAAGGCTTAAATGTGATGTTATATTAACACTTCCTCTAGGTTGAATACTGGTTGTCTTTGCTCAAAGTTGTGACCATCATTGTATGTGCACATACCCAGATTCATTTCCATGGCACCAAGCTCATGTATTTTAGGTCTTCATCATTGTCGGAATTGCTGTGAATTGTGGCGCTAATACTGATCGGACATACTTGGGGGCTAAATACTTCTACACTGGGGACGCGCCCTTTGTCGGTGGGATCGGAGGCTTCGCCTCTGTTTTTGTGACAGCTTCCTTTGCATAGTAATCTTCACTTGTATGGCCGAAGCACATCTGGACTATGATCGCTGATCGTACAACATAGTGGCGGAACCGAAAATGTGGCTGTTACAGCTGGCGAGACACGAAACCCCGCTCGGACCTATCCCCGTGTCATTCGCAATGTCTTCTGGCGCATTTTGATGTTCTATGTGGTATCTATCATCATCATAGGCCTTGATATTCCTTACAACTACCCTGGCCTATCCACAGAGAGTGCTTTGACCAGTCCTTTCACCATTGTCTTCGAGAAAGCCGGCAGTACCATGGCGGGCAGTTTTATAAATGCTGTAATCATGACAAGTGGAATTTCTGCGGCCAATCATGCCCTCTTCGCCGGCTCGCGCCTTCTCTACACCCTTGCCATCACGGGCCACGCCCCAGGTTCTCGTTTCTTGGGCGACCTGAACCGATTCAATGTCCCGTGGATGTCGGTACTTGCCACCGCAGCCATCAGTGCCCTCTGCTTCGGGGCAAGTAAGATCGGTGCTGGTCAGGTCTGGTCGTGGCTGCAGAACCTAGTGGGGGTGTCAAACCAGATTTCCTGGCTCTTCATCTGTCTGACTTCGCTGCGTTTCCGGTCTGCCGTCCGACTGCAGAACCTTGAGCATCTGCTCCCGTTCAGGAATTTCACGTATCCGTGGGGCCCGGCGCTCGCTGTCGGATTGAACCTCTTTTTGGTTCTCATCCAGGGCTGGAAGTCCTTTAGCCCAACATTTGATGCCGCTGAGTTTGTATCATACTATATTGAGATCCCAATCATGTGCTCCTTGTTCTTGGTTTGGAAGCTTTGCAAGAAAACCAAGCTTGTTCCTCTCGGTGAGATTGACTTGACAACAGACCGATACGAGCGGGAGGAAGATGCTCATGATATTAGCTTACATGGCTCCGAGGGTTCTCCAGACAATGACCGGCTAAGCTGTGTAACAAGGATGTTAGCGTTTCTCAAAGAGGTGAGGAATTGGGTGCTTTAAACAAATGGATCAATGGCGGGCGACTAACAGTGGGATCATGTCAATTGTCAATCACCTTATATGTTACGGCCCGGTGCCAAGGACCAAATAAAAATCCTGTGGTGGTATATTCGAATCAAAAGTAGCTTTCTGCTTCGCACAATATGGCACAATTATGGGACGTACATGCCCGGATGACCTTAGTATGTAAATAAAAACGCACAGCAGCGAGCTCTTCTGCTCTTGCGATGGAATCATCTGAGCGAAAACTACCAAAGCCGCTAGTCAGCCCTTGTGTGACGGTAGTTCTGCTAATGCAGTCTGCCAACAAAGAGCCAGTATTGTATTTTTTCAGATATCCTGTCATGTAGGGACATCAACATCATTCTGCCAATATGGACAGCTGGTCACCTGTAAGCTTTGAACTCCGAAGAAGAACAGATAAACATCAAATCATAATCAATATACTATTAATCCTGAAGCGCATCTCATTGGTTTAGCGAAGGGTGGCCAGCAAGATTGTGCCAGAAACTCAGTTCAAATTCTTGGAGGTTGGTATTGTCCCACAACCCCCAGGATCCGTCATCTAGGGCGTCCCTTTGCTCAGAGGCAGCCGCCCCTTCATGTTGGTTATCTGGAGCCACCACTGTGTTGTCTGAAGGTGTCATCATACGATCAAGAATAGCCTTTATGGTTTGGGTTGCGCGAGCTAGCAAGGCATAGTTGGGTGAGTCCACATATACCAATGTTCCGCGTTCGATTTCTGCCGCAAGAATGCTTAACTCTTGGAATATTTTAGAGTAACTTGTTGCGAAGCTTCCAATTGCAAATGAGCGGTTGACAAGAGTGAGACAAATCATTCCCGCAGCTGACAAGCCATAGTATGCAACCTTTGATATCGTTCTAGTTAGATATGATGTTGCAAATTGGGATGCACATGGAGCCCACCTTCCATACGAGCGATGTACCAGAGTTCACTATCTGATCTTTGAGTAAAATGGTTTCTACAACAAGGCCCAACATTTTCAGGGAGACATTGAGCAAGTCCGAATCGGGCTCCGTGGACATAGGGCGGACTAATGCAAGCCGCAGAAGAAATTGGACATGTAAGTAGTTCAACTTCATATTAACCATGAAGTCTCGTTCTACTGGTCGCCGGTCACAGGCTTTAAGGCCGCCCTCCAGCCGACAGCTTCGAGGAACCGCAAGCCATTGCGCCTGGATATCAGCCTCTATCAGCCTTATTGAAGTTAGAACCACACTTAAGAGTAATATACAGAGATCGCTCAACTTACCATGCTCTTCGGGCCCTTTCATCATAATTGTCCTCGGTGAACAAGTCCAATATATCATCCTTCAAAATGGCACAAAGACCAGCCCATCTTGAATCAGTAGCAAAGTCCAGCTTTTCAGTATGAAGCCAAATTGCTGGGCTGCGCGATGCCTCGTGTGAATCCTCATTATGATCACCTGGTAGATAAAAGTGACAGAATTTACGTAGGATCCGAGGTGGCCGACCAAGAAAAATGGAAACGTTCTTGTCGGCGGAGTATGCTCGACAGAAGGCGGTCTGCCGCAGATCCCGTAGGAAGGTAGGGGCTGCACGAAAAGATTCTGTTTGTTGTTGGTGGTATCCAAGGGCAAAAAGAGCAGCTGCGACATCCCCCAGTTTTCTCCAGGACAGGTAGCCTGGAAGAGAAATCAGATTAGTATTGTATGTGCTACTAGGATTTCTTCACAATCCGAATCACCTACTTTGGTCGCCATCAACCTGCGAATGAGATATGAAGTTCTCGTAGGTCAAAAAGAGTTGGAGGTCATTCATACAGTCAAGGGGTAAACATAGATCCAGGAACTGATCTGAGTAGGAGAGCGTCAACTTCTGTATCCTACGACGCTGTTGTTCCGACCCATACATTGGTTCTGCATAAGTCAAGTCAATAGACGCTCGACAGACAGCGGTACAAAAAAGACCCAATGTTTCCCATCGCGCATGAGGTCCGCAAAAGTTAGCGCAGTATTCGTCCAATGTTGTGTGACTATTGAGGCGGAGAGGACAGCGGGAATTGTAGAAGAGACGCTTGGAAATACTTGTGGCCGATGCATGTGTTCCATCAAATCCTGATATCAAGTGAGAAGCTGTAGATGCGCAAGGGGCAGTCAAGGGGCCAGCTAAAGCAAGATTTGTTCCCGTGGCTATCCATCTCCTGAAAAGCTGGGTGAACTGCGGAATCAATGATTCTCGGTGCAATTCCAGAATTAGCTCAGCACCTTTGGCGATACAACTGTCGTCGAAAATATAGTCATCGGCCGGATTTGGAAATGATTCGATTTCAGTCGTCGGACCCACTTCTGCGGTCTTCTGGAATTGCAATTGATCGAAAAACGTTGTATGGCTCGATGAACCCAAATACCCTGGGTTGGGATATTGAACAGCTGTGACAATCCCCGGAGCGTTGATAGCTTCATCGGCTGTGACTTCAGAATGAGTCTGATCATTTTCTTGCCTTCGCCAGTTTGCAGCCCGAGCAGATGGTCTTTTGAATGGTCGTGAACGGTATGTACAATCAGCACCTCGGCCTCGCTCCCTGCAGCGTGAACAAACGGGTCTGTCATGGTCGCACCGGAGCTTTATCGCTCGGCACGGATCACAGGCAGGGAGCTTGGCGGATTTCGCAGATAGTCGGTTTATTGACGTCGGCGTCGGCATCCTGTGCATCGGTGATCTTGCAAATTTCGGCTGGGCTGCGCTTCTACCCCCTGTTTTGCTGCGCCGAGCAACACACCGCCCGCTATGTGACGTTTTCTCACCGGCGGAAGCGGGGGTGAGACTCCGATGTTCACTCCGACTCCGAAGCAGGCTTTTCGGAAGCATTGAATGGAGAGATGGGATAGAAGGCCTACTTAACATCATCGGGATAGGAGTCATTACGGAATTTTCCTGCAAAATCACGACATTGTTGTGCTTGGTACTGCTATCATCCAGTCAAACACCAATTTCATCCGGTCCTTGACTCACTGTTCATTGGGCTCGGTTGTGGAGGGTTGACATTGAAAACTTGTCAAGAATATGACTGTGAATAGCATCGGGGTGCCAGTACTTCCGCCAAATCTTTTCCGTCTTTTGAATCTAGGTCGGCGTGGGATCGTTACTTCTACCCTGTGGTAATTATTCGCCTGACAAGGCCCGCTATTGTCCAATACTGTAGATCTGTACTAGATCGACATCATTTCACCTGAGTCAGATGGGAGCGAAAGCAGAGGCGAAAAATCAAAAGATAAATATGTCTACCTACCTAGTCACGGTACAGAGTTTGCATTAAATTTTCTCCCCAGCGTAAATCTGTACGTCGTATTCTGGTGTAAAATCTCAACTACTTTCGATCATTGCAGTGCAGTTTCAGAACCGGCATAGATCAGAGGGGTAGCTGTCCCATACAGCTGCTAAGCGGTTCGAAAAACTAGTATGCTATGTTATGTCCGCGTTTGAATTACACAACAAGGAAGTATTAACAGAATGAAAGTTATATTATTATACTCTGTATATAAAGTATTATTAAATAATACTAATTTTAAATTTATCAGACATTATTTGACTGTTGTCCTGTTATGAAGATTTCCCTACTAGACAGCTGCGCGTCTTACCAGCACATGGCCCGGTAGAAGGTCGCATATAAGTTCAATATTTCATTCGTTGCAATTTATCATCGTTTTCTGTGTTGTTCCTCCAACCGGTCAAATAGAAGAGCTATGGTAGATTCCGGCTTTCATGAAGATCCATAACGCTTGGAAGATATGATAAAGGGCGTCTCCCCCTTAAATTCAAGATTCATCAGCCACAAGGCTCAGAAATTCATGCTGAGCCTAAGCTTGTTCCCTTCCACTATTTCATCCTTCCTGTCCATAAGCTCTTCCATATCCCAGGGACAACTAATATATCTTCCACCCATCCACACTCTTCGTTCTGCAGCGAGCCACGCGATGGTGTCGCCTGCCATTTCTGGCTTATGAGGCAGCATTTCGCGCACCTCTGCAGGCTCGTTGATCGTCATATGGGTCTTAATTGCTCCGGGGTTTACGCAGAAAGAAAGCAACCCATCATCGCCGTGTTCTAGGTTCAGGGCCTCAGTCCAGCGAAGAACTGCAAGTTTAGAAGTTCTATAGCTTGCGCCGCCTTTTCGCACGCTAAGAGCACCGGAGGAGGCCACATTGATCATGATTCCCAGGCCGTCGTGTTTTGCGCGCGTGTCAATCAGCATAGGTAGGAACGCCCTCGTCATATTGAATAGGCCATGGACGTTGACCTCCCAAGTCTTCCAGTACACATCTGGATCTGCGTCCAAAATGGAACTGTAAGGCTCCTGATGTGCTGCGTTGTTGATGAGTACATCCAATCGATGTCCGTAAGCCTCCGAGACGGTCTCTTTAAAAGCCGCAACGCTTTCCCACCGAGATATGTCAACACGGCCGCTTACTACCTGGGGTTCAGGTCGGCCTGCCTCTACAGCCGCAGCCTTTAGTCGAGTGACAAGATCATCAGAGATACCGTGTAAGTCTAAGACCGCGATTGCGGATGCTCCAGCGCGAGCAAAGGCAGTGGCAGTTGCGTAGCCTACTCCATCTTCCCAGGCGGCGCCGGTGATGAGCACATGCCGTCCAGAAAAGTCCTGTGCCAGTGGCGAAATGAAGGGATAGCTTGTAAAATGAGTCTTTTCGGTGAAATCGCGGCGTATGACAGGCTGGTCTGCGAAGGACATGGTGACGAGAAAGATGAAGTGTGTAGTAAAAAGTGATATATTAGGCAGGAGGAGGAGAGGGGCGCCCTAGTTGATTGGATTCGAGAGGTCCAGTAGATACTCCCGAGGACAACGATGTTGGTGATATTGGAGAAAGCAGCGGAAGAGTAGCGCGGCAGGCATGAGACTTCTGTACTGGCTCCGCGCGAGAAAACGTGACTGTCGCTCACGGTCCATAGATAGCCAACCGAGGAAGGTCCGGCTGCTGCCCTAGGTACGAATCACGTAGCGAGCCGGGCTAAGATGCGTTGTGGGTGGGGTAAAGCTGGCCAACTACGCCGGACGCTACTAATGATTAGTGAACAATCCGCCTCTTGCTTGATAAAGTTTTGTGTCTGCTGTAATGAAGCAGGAAATATTCTGCAGACAGACACTACTTCAGTAAAATCTGATCCATATTGCCAAAAAACAATAAGAGTCTTATACATTTTGACACAACGGTCGGTTGTCATCTCGGAATGCGTCAAGCAGAAGTCACTATCCTGCGCAAAATTTATTCTATTGGTGTACTTTAAGCTGATGATACCATCCAATGTAGATGCTTGTTAGATGGCGTTAGGCATCACATTACCCTGGAATTGGCATCCGGCTAATAGCTTGCCTTTGTAGTAGTATAATTTACTCGATCTCTCGCTACTCTAGACGAGAATGAAATCAAACCGTTTAAACTTGATATTACGAAGGCAGAGAGCATCAGTGCCTTAAAAGATAATATAGTATATAAGATAGACAGGAAATTGGATATGTGATTTAGTAATACTGAAATTAATATATACTACCTTACTCTACTAGTGTACAGTTACTATCTGGTTATTAGTCTCATGCGCTTATTAACATCTACTTATACAATCTGTTTTTATCGCCTAGTATAGAAAGCTCCAATAATTGAAACAGATACTAAGTATATCTACAGTATGTTCGATAGTGTGATGGGCCGAACAGAGATGGATCTTCCTATCTAAGCGTGCCGTACAAACAAGAAGGAGTTGCTGGACTTGAATTCGGTCGGGGTTGTCAAGATACTACGTCAGCGTTAAGATATTGAGACGCCGACACTGACTCCGACACGCCGATACTGACCCCGACATGGCACAGTTGCCATTTTTTACAGGACCACAATCTAACCCTGGGCATTCGATATCTCTCTGATACATCTCTATGTAGTCGGAACTGGGGTAGTCCGATTTCACATTGTACTAACACGGTATCCATCTCAAACTTTCATATAAAAGCCAGTGTCCTCATGTAGAATACCCGCTTGCCTCTTTATGCACGTCTTTTCCCTGACCTTCGTACACAAACATTTGGTCAAACATCGCCCAGCATGGTTGCCTCCACTCTTGGCCAGCAGGCTGATATTGAATACATGCCTGATCATGACAAGTATCTGGCGCGTAGCAAGCGCAGACAGGATACTGAACAGCTGGCTATGCATCTTCCCGAGGGCTTCCCTGCACAGCTGTCAGGAGACCTAGTTTGGGATGCCAAAACTGCTGGTAGATATGACTGGAACTATCAACTCAGCACTGGGGATATTTCTGAAATTGATGCGGCTCTCAGATACTTCCAGTGTATGTGACTCTGTCGCTTGCTTCCTGGATCACAGGCTCGAACTCTTATTCTAATCCTTGGCAGCCTTAGGAAAGCCGATCGGCGAACTATGCCCCAATACGTTCCCTCTACCTAAATTGCATCCTACATTGCGCGATATCTCTAGGCAGGTCCATGAAGGCTACGGCTTCAAAGTCATCCGGGGTCTGCCCGTCGATGAATACACTCGCGAAGAGAACGTTATAATCTATACTGGTCTATCATCACATGTCGCCCCTATCCGCGGCCGCCAGGATAGTAAGTGGCAAGGAAGGCCAGCCGATGTTATGATTGCCCATGTCAAGGATCTGAGTCAATCATGCAACTCCAAGGACATTCCTGGTCCGGTGGTGACCGCCGACAAGCAAGTGTTCCACACAGATGCTGGGGATGTCATTGCCCTATTTTGTCTCAATGAGGGTGCATGGGGTGGTGAGAGCTACCTCGCTAGTACTTGCCACGTGTACAATGTCCTAGCTGCTACACGCCCCGATCTAATCAAGACGCTGTCCGAGCCTTGGCCTTTCGATGAGTGAGTTCACTACAACAGGAAGGCATTGTATCCAGCCTCCGGGACTAACAAGATTTGACCGTATTCAGCTTTGCACCAACCGGTGATGTATACAAGCTACGGCCGCTTCTCTATTACCAGCCTGCTACCGAGAGAGGTCCCGAGAGACTGATGATCCAATATTCGCGGCGGAACTTGACAGGCTACATGGACTGCAAGCGCTCAGCCAACATACCGCCACTCACTGAGGCTCAGGCAGAGGCCCTTGATGCGATCCATTTTACCGCTGAGGCCCACGCTGTTTCTCTGGATTTCCGCAAAGGCGACATTCAGTTTGCCAACAACTTGAGCATACTACACGCCAGGGGTGCCTTCACCGACTCCAGTGAGAAACAGTAAGTATCCTGGCATCGAGCGTGGGGTAAAGAAGAAGAGCTGACTTATGTTGTCCCAATAGGAGGCACCTCTTGCGGCTTTGGCTGCGTGACCCGGAATATGAGTGGGAAAAGCCCTCTGAGTTGAAGGAGCGATTTGATCGAGTTTATGACGGCGTAACCGTGGAAAACTCGGTCTATCCGCTGGAAGCTACCATACGTAGTAACAACGTGGCTACATAGAAGACAGCTATACAACAGTGCCGTGGGAATGGTCTATATGATGAGCTTTTGTTGTTTTCAAAGACAACTACAAGGTACAAATTATCAAGCGAAAACTTGTTTAGTAGCCCTCGTATCCTAGAAGATGGGTAGCATGAAGACAATGACTTGCTGGCTGTGTTGCTCCGAATGGAGTCCCTGGGAATCACCGTCTACCAGCAGTTTAGCCTATGTTATAGAAAAAGGTAGGAAAGTCCTTTCATTAGAGGCGGTGGGTCTATGTAAGAGATTCTGTAATCTAGACAAGATAGGAGTTGCAACACTGGAGCTATGTCTGGGATATTTGGGGACCTACCCTCGTCCTGGTGTTCATATGTTTCACACTAATTCTGGGGTAGTAGTCCTTGTGAAGCTGTTTAGCCATTTCTATGCCACTATAGGGATCTCATGACCTACGAACAGGCTCTGTGGCTTATCTTGCTCACACTATGAGGTCAATCCGCCCTGGATTTAGGTTTTGATCAGGCATCATTACATATATATATATCTAGTATATTATCAGTATCTTTTATAATGGCCTCTAGGAATACAGGACATAGATACAGCCAATGCTATCTATTCTGACTTGTAGAGCAGGATTTACTCTGACATCAGCTATTACACAGAAACCTCCATGGAAAGAGTCATACGTTACCCAAACCGAGCGATTACGTGTCTTAGCGAGGGGTTTGAGACCAACCCTTTGGATAATAGCCACTTCCGCCGCAGCATAAGTGGAGTGGAGTTAAAGAAGAGAGGTCGATTCAGGGAAAGGGCGTCTGCTCAGATAGCGACCTCACTGTGCATTATCGCCTTTCATGCACATTACTTACAGACTGAGAAATGCCATTCAACCTAGGACCATGATGCTTTGGTGGGTATAGTGACACATCTTCAGTATCGACCAGCTCTTTCTTACTAGGTGCGATTTTTGTCATGGTGGATATATTGAAGCATAGCCCGAATATTAGCGATGAGGTGTAGGCCATCTAAATCCAACCTTTTCCAGGTTGCTGCAAGACTTTGTACCTCCTCCATCGAAAGGCAAGAACGTATGGGCCCCCTCTTTGACTGCCAGCTCTATCAACGAAAGGCTACCTACAGCCTCTTCAACCCATCATATGCTGATGGGTTAGTTGTGTCTCCTCATCAAAATATTCCGGCATATCGACACAGTAATACTTCTCACCCGACACTAGGATTGCTTGCGAATGGAGCTGATCACCTGGCACAAATGTCCCCTTTGAATCAGTCACTTCTTCCTCCGAGATCAGCTTTAATATCACATTGGTCACATCACTCATGGTGAGCAGGACATTCTCTGAAAAGTAGGCCTTCAGCTCTGGTGTTAGCAGTGGCGTGAGGACCACTCCTGGGCAAATCGCGTTCACTTTCACACCCTCGTTCCACAGTTGTTTACCCACTGAGCGCGTAAATCCAACCAGAGCATCTAACCATTATAAGCTTTGATCCATCAAAGAAGCAACATATACTTACGTTTTGTCGCTGAGTATACCGGGGTATGCATGCATGGATACAATCCGCCAATGCTTGACATAATAACCAAATTCCTTTTTCCCACCGTCTTCTCCGGCGATCGGCGAAAATAGTGCATGGCGAGGTAACTCGTATAAATCGCACCGATCAAGTTAATATCCGTTAATCCAGCTATATCAGGCCGTGGTGGAATTCCAGTATCATGCCGGGAAAAGAATACCGTGTCTTCTGCGACGCCGGCATTCGCAAAGACGAAATCCAATCTCTTTTCCTTATTGAAGATCTTATGAAACGTAGCGCCCTGCTGCTCGTAGCTTGTCACATCAGTCTGGTGAAATGTGGTATTTTTAAGCGAGGCAGCGGCCTCCTTGCCACGTTCCAAGTTGCTACCGATAATGTGAATTTTCCAGAGGCCTGTCACGTCGAGTTGTTGAGCGACGTCGAGGCCGATGCCACTAGCTATGAACAGTTATTCTCGGTCGGCCATTATCGTGGGCATATCGGGACACTGCTTACTTCCCCCTGTGATAAGAGCTACCAAGACCATAGTGTATTACTCAGATGGAGTTTCTCACGAATTCAGTAGTGAATGAAAGAGATAACAACACAATTAAGTATTTCCCAGCGAGATTATGGTAGAAGAGAATTTCTCTGTGCGGTTTGCCGAGTTATGCTAAACAAAGATGGAATAGAATGTGGGTAAAGGCGAAGAACAATCTTACCCGTCTTCTTCACGTCATTGTTGCAGATCAACTCAAGAGAACGTAGTGATCCAACTTCGGTTACTTGGAGTCTTGCTACTCACGCGCGACTCCCTGCTTATTCTTTTCTCCCTTTTACCTTTATAGCTTACGGATAGTCAGGTCGTTTGACCTGTGTATACTGGGTCATCGGGATGTGTCAATCAGTCGCCACTGCTTCCTTGAATAATGCGATCCACAGTCACATTGCGCGTCCCCTCCTTCATAATTGCCCAATAAGGTTTACCAGAGGCATTCTACCCAATAAATATCTTAGGAGGTTGGAATGTAATACTAGTAGAATACTAGTAGCCGAGGTCACATGACTACATAACTTGGCCCTCTGAACCCCTCCAAGCTAGTGTTTCTGTCAATGGCGATGGTCACGTGACCTGAGGCCACCTCATCATTCTCCCTCGGGCTCCACGTTTCTGCCCTCTGGCACGTATCACGAGCCATCTCATCGCCCATATAGCGGAGTGTCTCTACATATTCATATCAATGGCAGGGTTCGCCCAACAATTTGGACTCATCCATCTCGGCTCGCGGCTCACCCAGTTCTGCACCTTATTAGTAAGCTCTATAGAGCGAAAGTAACAATCACAACCTGATTTATCAAGTCTTAAGTTAGGTGGATTTAGGCTTATTGCGTCCGTGTAGGCCTAATAAGCTCTGCAATGATATAAAAATATACATAATAGTATCGATAATTCCAGTCTAATTTGGAAACCAAATGGTTAATCTCAATGAAAAACTAATTCTACTTCTATGTTATTGTAGTCGATTACTATGTTGACACGTAATATAAGAGAGAATGGGTTAAGCCATCCCAGCTGACAATTAGACTTTGTAATATCCCTTAGAGAAGAAAGATATAGGGTATGCTTTATCTGACCTTAACGCATGATTAAATCGCTGATTTGCTATATTCTTCGTTACAATACAGAGGTATCCTGAGACCTATTAGACATAGGATAAGATTTTCTTTCCTTGAATTTGAAAGTCCCTGCTTATATGACCATGCGAACTATATACAGCCCAGCAATATTATTAGTATTCAACTGCTTGTAGAACCAAAGAACTGGTAGAAGGTGTCGTTGCTGTTCTTTATTTTCTTAGCAAACATTGGTGCTTGTGCAGTCACGAGTGGTTGGTTTGGAAATTATATTGGCCACAATAATCTGGGGGCCTAGCTGACAGGAGCTATTGTCTTGTGCGGCTGGCTGTGGCTTGAAAAGGTCAGCAACCGTAGACAGACGTCTGGACACTCTCACTCAGGGGTTAATTTGTAATGGTGGTGAGGGCAGAATAGCATTCCTAACATGCCAGATGCTCTTCACAATAACCGATGCAAAGGTGGGGGAGCTATCTTTTTCATTGGCACAGCTTGTATTGGGCCCTCTGCATCGGAAGGCAATGTCGTGTTCTCCCTGAGGCATCGATAAGGAGCCAATATGTGGTGACCGAAGACGACTCTGATGATGTTCATGATGCTCTCTAAATTGAATGATCAGGGTCTGATTCCTGTCAGTTCCTGTCTTTGGCTATAGAGCGTGTCCATATGGTGTAACACATGTGGGTGAACTGGATGCTAGTTCGATGTTACTCTCGATTTTCACAAATGTAACAAGATGGATATGTATAAAGTTTATTACTACCTAGTCATCTGGTCTCCCTCATGATCTGCAGAGCCGCATTCAGAGCTTGAGGAAACCAATCTATTGTGATGAAACAATAATAAATGTAAGTGTAATGGATGATTTCATGTGCTTCTTATGTTAGAACACCCAATGCTACCTCCATATTAAATGAGACTACCGTTCACGGCATTCATGAATCATGACTGCCACACCTTGCCCATGAAAGAGATTAAAGATGCCATATCAAGGAATACTTAAGCATCCCCCACAACTCACGCCTTCTTGCCTGACTCCCAGAGTAGTCCTGCCTCCCAGATCTTTCCAATCAATCGCCCGGAAACATGCCCGATCATACCATCCACGTCGTCAAGAACTTCGGTCGCAAACAGAAATATGCCATTATTCCGTGCCCGCCCATGATGACATTCCCAGACAACAAGAAGCACGAGGGGGGTGTCTTGTCTGGCACGCAAAGGAACTCGAGGCCGGACAAACGTGGGACACATCAACCACGTATCAACTGTACGGATGTGCGTGTGACACTCTACCCATTCTAACTCTTCCCATCTGAGACAAGAAATTAAGCCTAGCCAAGGGGTTGGAACTACCGCTCAGAAGCCCAATTTTGGGGTGAAGGTCGCGTCAGTGGATGTGAAAGACGCTGATCCCGGTACTCCCACGACGCCTGCGAGTATGTATACCCAATCATCATTGCTTTATAAGAGTTGTCAAAATCTGAAAGGTGTAAATGGTATCACTACTGACTAAATGAGGGGAATGCAGGCACTTTCGGCTTGACCAAAAACGAAAAGGGCAACCCGGTAATGACTGAAAAAGAAAAAACAGCACCGATGGACATGGTCCGGTTTGATTTCAGTAGTGACCTTTCTCCATCAAATAATAAACACATTGTGTTTGGAATGGCCAAGGGGAACAGATTGCCTGATAATAGTGTGGGTAAGAGGCCTTTTGCCTATGTAGGTGTCTCCGTCCCCTTGTTGTCCCATGGTAAGATATGACTGACTTAGAGATAGTATCCGGCCCCCAGCGATACGAATGCAGTCAAATTCGCCATAATGGCGCCCGTAATTCAATTGTGGGTGTGCGCGTATGACGCCGAGGAAGGCGAAATAGTAGATTCCACCAAGGCAATCCAGCATGCGGGCCTGCTTCGGTTCCTGAATACAGATGGGGCTCTGCTCGCAAATGTAGAACATAAGCAAGACGGCACTTTTGAGATCACTTATTCATAGCTGGATAGAATGAAGTGGGCATGCCCGAAAGACAACATAATTTATTAACGCCTCGAGAGGACCTAAATCTATCATTGCGACACCTCTGGAGTCACAAGTTCGCAAAGGCATTTTAAAGATCTCGAAAAGAAAGGAGACTAATTTTGAGACGGAAAACTCCCAATTCGTGTTGATTCTAGAGATCTATGTGATGATGCTATGTCCAAAATGGTTCTATTCAATCGAGGGAAAGCGAAACATTCATTCAACCCGAGCATTCGGATGCAGCAGATACGTCATTTTCTCGTACACCGAAAAGACAATTCCGCCACTCAAGAGCAGCCTGCCCAGTCGCATTGAACTACCCTTCCAGAACCCCCGAACTCCATAGTCACTCTGTATGTTACGGATGGCCTCGACCAGCCCTGCCCCCTGGACTCCTTGCGCCCGCGTTTTGATCGTGTCAAAAGGCTGTGTCGCGTACACCGTGACAACTCCCGCCAGGGCACCCATGCAAAAGGTAGTGAAAAGAGTCGGCGGAATGTCGTGTGCCTTGAAGTACTCCTTGAGGATATTGTACGTGCCCATTCTTACAGCCGATGTGGCTGACTGTTTCAGCGTGGTGGACACAAGACCCCGGTACAGCTCGCGCAAACCGTGGGTTCTTACTAAAACCTGCGTGGCGTGCAGACTCGATCGGAATTGCCTGGCGTTTTTAGCATCGTCGATCCTTTATCAATCAGTTAGAAAGGCCTTCGGAGGTTGTATGGAAAACAAGGCACAAACAATGCTGTTTTGATTCTTTCTGTAGGCGTCACGGCCAGGACGCTTTCAGTAGCCCCTGCGACGACGCCGGCCACAATGCCTCGTGCTGGGGAGAGCGATCCACGCCCATCAGAGAGGGAGTTTTTAATGGTGTCGTATGAAACAAATCGCACGGCCGCCTTGGCCGTCGTTCCCTGCGAGCGATTAGACCCTAACCCTTAGCCATATGATTGATTCAGTACGCACAATGATCAGCGTGGAACATCCGGTATACAAAGCACCGACGCCTTCTTGTTGTGCAACGGTAAAGATGAGTCGCAGCGGGTTGGAGGGGGTCGATTTGCTGGTTCTCAAAAGTTGTACGCGGGTCTTTGCATATTCAAACGGGTACTAGTCATCATTTTCTCAGTCCTGGAATCTGACATGCTGCAAGGCCAGAGAGATTAATAGTACTTACCGTGGACGCAGCTTCCACGCCCCCAGCCACTCCGCCGGCTATCAGAGAGACCCACTGCGGAGTGTATTGCTGCGAACCAGTTAACCGTCTAACGCCCTTCCCAGTCGTTGAAGGGAGGAGAGCCGACCTTTTGCGGTTTTGTTGAGGAGGCAAGGGTAGCCATGATAATGATACTCAGTTGCGATAGTGCAACAGTGTAGGCCGTTGAGTGGTCCAATCGCCTTCAACAAATACTTAGTTATATTAAGGTGCTCACTTAACACCAAAATACCCAATTTCTACTAACAGAGAGCGGGATTTGCCGACGGAGGATGAATTGCCGCGGGTCCCGTCCTTCCGCGCGAAACCGGGTATATCTTCCATCTTCCATCTTTTTTCCCCCTCACCACGTCCCCTCCTCTCCCCGGAGTTCCTATGAAGCCATGGAAGGTATGTTCCCGTCCCGTTCTCGCAGAGCGGCCAAGGCATGCAGCTTCTGTCGCCGGAGGAAGGTGAGTGAGGTCCACTGATCCACCCACGCGCCCCCGACCGTGCCATTCCGCTCACGGCCGCTATAGTTGCGCTGCGACGAAAAGCCAACGTGCTCCAATTGTCAGGGTTACGGCAAGGAATGCGTGTACATGACCAATCCCTCAAGGCCCAGGTGCGTGAAATTTCGCCCGTTGGAGAAGAGGCTGATTACCTGACCCGCCTAGGCCATCCAAAGCCTGGATCGCTCACTTGGTGACAGAAAATGAGCAACTTCGGCAGCGACTCGGCGAGGAAAGTGCCGGGCCGGTGCATGGAGAGCAGGCAACCCCTGATGGAGATCTCCACCAACAGTCGGAATCCACCAAGATGGACCCTCCGCAGTCGGTCGTATCCGGCATCTTTGTCTCCGCCAACGGAGACTCCAGCTACCATGGCCTCACCAGTACTCTTTTTGACGGCGCCCCCGTCGGGCGCCATGGCTCAGGCCAACTGGCCAATCGCGCCGGTCCGGTGGAGCCCATTCAGCAACAACTGATGGGAGAGGCCGCTTATCAAAGTGAGTCGCTGTGCCTTCCCCCCGTTACAGAAACCGATTGTAGACTCTAACATTGCGATGACAAAGGGCAGCTGGAAACATTGAACTTCCAGCAAGGGAAGTTGGACTTTGATGGCGTAGATCCTGAGCTGGGGATGCACCTGTTGTCCCTGCATTGGAACCGCCAGCACCACTCCTTCCTAATAACGCATCGCCCGAGCTTCATGCGTGATATGGCCACCAACGGGCCTTATTTCTCCAAGCTACTCCTGAATGCGATATACTTTGGGGCGTCCAAGTTCAGTAATCGTCCCGAGGTACGTAGAGACCCGGATGATGCCCGCACGGCTGGGTGGACCTTTCGCATGAGGGTGAGGGAGCTGCTAGGGAGTGCCTTGGATCGGAGTGAGATCACCACCATCCAGGCACTCCTAGTCATGACAAGCTCTCTCTTCGCGCTGGGAGATGAACGTAGCGCCGCCTGGCTATATGCTGGGACGGCTTTTCGGATGATCATCGATCTCGGCATGCACGTGGACGCCACGATGCTCCCCAACATGCGCCGACTCTCGGCAGAAGACCTGGAAATCCGACGGCGTGTATTCTGGGGTGCCTTTGTTGTTGACAAGATCCAATCACTATACCAGGGGCGACCGGCTAGTCTCCAAAGCTTTGATACCAAAGTCCTGCTGTCCTTCATGGACCGCTATGAGGAGCTGGAGCCCTGGCAACCCTTTGCGTATTCCGATGTGCAGTCATACCCTGGATCCCCAGCATATAGCGTGTCGACATTCACATGGCTGTGTAAACTGTCGCTGGTCTTGAATGAGATCCTGAACAAAGTTTATTCGGAGAGAAGTTCCAATCGGTCGCCTCACGACCTCATCGCTACTCTAAACAGACTCGATGGGCAGTTGAAAACCTGGTACGAAAGTCTTCCAGATCATCTGCGCTACAACAGTCCCGTGGGGGTGGTGCCGCCTCCACATGTTCTCTCATTACTCGCTCTGTACAATGTCTTGGTTATCCTGCTTCACCGACCGTTTGTTTCCGAGGGACATCTTTACACTGCCGATCCATCGGTGGCCAAGAGCTCCTTTACCACCTGCACCACGGCCGCCTCCAGCATCATCCAATTACTACAGGCCTACGATAACACCTTTTCTATCCGGCGAGCACCGTATCTGATTTCATACGCCACATACGTAGCAGCGACAATCTTCGTTCGAGTCGCAGCCCAACGAGAGCGTGTCAGTCGGGCTCACACCAGCCTCCAGAGCTGCCTCGACATATTCAAGAAGAATCAAGAGACAAATTGGGCGGTGCGACGAGCCCACAATGTGATCTTACACCTCATGGATCGCATGGGTGTTCGTTTAGATGATTGCGCGACTGTGGTCGACGACAGTCCGAGCCGTATAGAAGCCCGGTCAGACCCTTTAACTATCTCAGCCGAAGGACCGTTGGGACCGGCGCCTGGGATCAATCACGAATCTCTGCCGGAAATTGAACCGTCCGAGCTGGACATCGAAATGGTTATTCAAAGCTTCATTGGAACACAGCCTAGACCCGCAGACGGACAGATGCGCGAACCCATAGATCTCTCTTTTGGACCTACGGTACCTCATTCGACCAATCCGGCTCCTATGGCTCCCGTAGTAGGCCAGTATGAGGAGACGTACTCTTATCCTAGGTTCGATGATATGCTGTTTGGCTTCAACGGTTCTCCGCAGGATAATGCATTCACGGACAATTAAGATGTATCTACTCAATGCCAAACAACAAGTGTGACGAATCGATCGGAACGCCCCGCATCCTGTATTGGCAGCTGCCTGCATGCATTCTATATTGGGCCAGTTATAGTTTGCTCTATGTCCAGTGAACCCAGGAAACCACTCCATCTAAGGTCTATAAAACACACGGCCCTCGAAAAGCCGTCGAGCCGTCCGATAAACCGCCACCCGGTCCACGTCGATCGCGCCATTCCTGTCCATACCCAGGACCGTCTCCGTATGGATGACCCCGGCTGGATGGCGGATGCCGACCGGCACAGCACCTGCAATCTGGTGGTCTCCCAGCGACATTCCATGCTTTGGCAACTCTTTTCCTTCCTTCGCATGGGCCAAGTCCCAAGCGATGGTGCCATGTATGATCGTCGCCGCACCGAGACACACCGCCCCCGTCAACTGCAGACTCGCATGGGGTTTCCCCATACTGAACGCCTTCACCTCAATGTCCACGCCATCCACGTCACCCGTTGCGGGAGACAAAATGGCAATCTTCGGGGTACCACGAACCTGACCCGCAGCCTGCACATTCTCAGCCAGGCCAAACCGCACGGCGCCATGCCTCCGAATATCCTCGATTAGCGCCAGGAAGACTGGATCCGCAGCATCCGCGATACTGGACGAGGCTTCTACTGGCAAGGACGCTGCATCAACAAACACAAACGGATTGGCAGCGTCAACAAGGCTAACTCGCACGGCAAGTGTTCCAAATCCCCGGGATTGCACCGTTAGCATCTCTTGATGCATTCCGCTCGGAAACATCTGGCCCGTCATACTACCGCACGGCTTGAGGAATGCAACTCTGATAGGGCTAGCTGTACCTTCAACGCCTGGAATCGCATAGTCGCCATCCTCTCGAAATGAGCCGTCAGTGGCGACCTGGACTGTTTCAACGATATGTTGTCCGGTATTGGTGTTGAAAATCTTGATATTGACCTGGGGCTTCTCAATCAGTCTAGTTTCCCATACATCTTCCCACTGAAAATAGGAAAGAAAACCAACCTCTTTTTCCCGCTCAGGGATGTTAACAAGGCCCTCATCCAGTGCAAAAGGCCCCACCCCCGAGGCAATGTTGCCACAATTCCCGGTCACATCGATTCGTGGCTGATCCGGTGCCACCTGCACAAACGTATACTCGACATCGACACCGGGTCGATTCGACCGTTCTACGATGGCGACCTTGGACGTTGTCGAAGATGCACCGCCCACCCCGTCAATTTGCCGAGAACTTCCCTTACTAGAGCCCATGGCGGATAGCAAAATCGGTTCCCAGAGTGTTTTCGACGCGGGGAGATGGCGGCGATGGAGGAATAGGCCCTTGGATGTGCCAGCGCGCATCCATACCGCCGGAAGGGACTTCCGAACCGATTCGTTGGACCTGTATTTTGTTGTTGTCGGTAGGACGGGGATAGGTTCAGCCCTGGTGACTGAGTATGTTTGTGTCATGATTGGCTAGAGGTTGAGCTGTAGGGTCTTTCGCATGAACACTCAATACTCTGTACCCAGCAGTCAGGTTGAATGTAGTGTTTTGCTTTCTTAAATGCCGGATTTTGCTATTGAGCTATACCGCCAGCTTCCATGGACTAAGATTTATGATAGTAGTAGTAGTTATGTAATCATGACTGGCTCCAGGGATACGGAGATCTGGTGAGAAAATAACCGCTCACCAACGTTATTCTCTTGAGTACTCTTCCGCGGCATCTGGTGTCCCGTCCGTCAGTCAACACAACGATCCACCCACTCCACCCACCACCTACACTGCCTAGTGGAATAGCTATAGCGTTTATTAACTTCCGCGGAACGGTTCACGCCGCTGCGACCGCAGGTGGACAAGGGGGCAACAGAAGTCAGTAAGGCCGGGCATCTTGGCACGATATTGGTCAGATGGTTAGGAATTCCGAGATCTCGTGCCCTACGCGGCTGGCTGATCGTTGGTACGGTATGTTAACGTCGGCGATACGAAGGCTATTGCCCCAATGGACACGCAATTTCAGATTTGATGATGACGATACTAGACAGCCATACTATGCCGCGTTCTAGGAGTCCATGTAATCCAGTTCTACAGGATAGCTTTTCCTTCCTTTGTATACCTGTACGCCTTCGCTTTCTATTTCAAGCCAGAGCTAGTTACCTTAACAGTATAAAGACATCATATTATATGACTTGTCAAGTCGCACTTGACGAATTTGTAGATTGAGTACTTCGCGCTTTCTCCGGCGTTCCGGCTTCCTGCGCGAAATATAACAAGAGTGTATTTGTATGGCCAATCCAGAGGGATCTTCTTTCACAAAATGGTCATGCATTTTTCGGCACCGAGAAACAGGAAATTTGCAATGAAATTAAAGGGAATGAAAAAAAAAAACAAACAATAGCGATGAGAAAAAGTTCAAGCGTGCTCCTTCTGCTCCACGATTACCTTGTCCTCCTCCATCTGCCCGTTCAACTCCGTCACATCTCCCTGTGGAAGTCTTCTCGCCATCGCCACGATATGCCATGCGGACGGGGCATCGTGGAACACCTCGTTCAAGGCTTCTAAATTGCGGCCCATTGTCTCTGGGTAGAAGAGATACACTGTGACAGGAATGCAGGCAGAAATAACAGCATATACAATGTAGTATCTCCACCCAATTGTATCAAGCGCGACAGGGGTTATCATAACGACGATAAAGTTCCACAGCCACTTGTTTGCGGTTGACGCAGATGACATCGCCACACGCAAACGCATAGGAGCAATTTCAGTACAATAGAGAAAGTTTGCACCAGAGAACCCAATGGGATAGAACATGTTGAAGAGCCAAATAAACACCACAGAGACAATTGAGAGTCCCCGACTGGCATCAGCAAACTTGGTCGTGATAGTTAAGACTATCATGCAAAGACACATTCCGGCCCCACTGAACATGAACACCTTCCGTCTGCCAAAGCGGTCGATTGCAAAAAATGGAATAAAGTTGCATACAAATTTCCATGTAAGTGCGCTGGCACCTAAGATCCGGGACAACTCCTCACTGAGGTTCAGATTCTCCTCAAATATCGTTGAAATGTAGGTGGAGATCAAATTGCCCCCGCACATTTGCTGGAAAAATTGGATAACAAGACAGAGAGCGAATCGGTACAGGAGACGTTCCTTATCATCGCCCATAAATAATTCTCGTAATGTGATGTTCTTTGACTGTGCTGTGAGCTCCAGCGATGACTCTATGCTCGCAATTTCTCTTTGAACCGCATCGTCATTGACCGGGAGACCTCTGTATGCTGCCAGACTGTGCGCTGCTTTGTCCTTTTTAGACACCAGAACCAGCCATCGTGGTGATTCAGGGAGCATAAATACGGATGCGAGAATGATCAGGGGAAAGGCAAGAGCCAAGGCCAAGGGGACACGCCACTGCGTTTCACCGGCCGTTTTCCCGAACCCGTAGGCAACCCAGTTTGTGATGACGAAGCCAAGGACCATACAAATCCCATCGACTACCACATGCTGCCCACGATGCTTTGCAGAACTGCATTCGGCCTGCCATACCGGTACGGTAGCGCTCAGTTGCCCGACCCCGATGCCAAGAATGACTCGACCCAGGGTGAACTGAATGATGCCGTAAGAACATGTCTGAAGCACCTCTCCAATGAGTGTAATGATAGTCGCCATGAAAACTGTCCTGCGCCGGCCGAAACGGTCACCAAAGTGGGCGCATGAGAGCGCTCCCAGAAGGGCCCCCAGTTGATATGAGGCAATGACTGCGCCTTTTCTTGTCGAGTTTCTCTTCTTGATGGCACCATCGGTGTTGAGTGTGTCAATTTCCGGGAAAATAGTAACCCTAAAAGCCTCATCAGTCCAAGAAGTATTTCAGTCATTTATTTTAACGAAGTGGATTACCATGACTGTAGGTTTGCAAGCGGTGCTACTCCAGCCTGATTGTATCCGTAGGTAATGAATGCAGGAGCTACCGTGAGAAGCACCTGTGCGAGGTGCAGCGACCTTCCACGAAGCATGATACTATGTGTCGGCGGCAGCTGCTGGCAAAGTGTGATGTTGATCAGATTGAGCCAAGGATGTCAATGCATTTTATATAATGTCAAAAGTTATTCCAGAAATCCGGGGACCCCGCATTATGCCTTGCCATACCACTCGTGGCTGGAAGATATGAACCTCGCTTATGAAATCCCATCGTGGGTGTTTGTCAAACTGCCAATCTTCCTTACCCCAGAATTCATTTGCGGGAAGTTAAAAAACCCCACTTAGAGGAGTAGGTCCTGTGTCCTTCCGCGGAATGTAAAATCCCGTGGCCCAATATGGATGAACATCCTTCCCGACTCTAACGCTAAAGGACTACCACTGGATGTTGGTGGATACCTTGTTTTAGGTGTTTAGTACTTTTGTGTTAAAGTTGCTGTCTGGCTGGAATATCTATACTACAGGAGTAATGACATTCTAGTAGAATACTATTAGAATGCCGGATTTCAACGTAAACCACGATCGCGCGGCCCATACGGTCAAGCGGTACATCGGATTATGCCATATAAAATCAATTCTTTTCCTTTTCAGATATCTCATCCATTTAAGCTCTTTAAGGCTTTATTTCCAACTTATATACTATTCTAATAGTGAACTTATAATTCCCTTAGATAAAATATTACAGACTTACAAAATATATATATATATCTATTGAGATATAGTAACTCTTAAATATACATGTTTCGTATAGTATTTCATTACGGACAGCGCGACCGTTGTTTACATTAGTTTTTTCTTCTCATCGCATCTAGCTCCATCGACCTGTAAAAGCTTTTGGCCTCTTTATTATCCGCAGTCGTCCGAATTCTGTTAATGTAGAATTTCTGGAGTCCAAATATACTCTAAGATACACTACATTGACCTCGTCGGTGTGATTTGGGTTTGGGGGATTTTCGCATCCACCGAG
Source organism: Aspergillus welwitschiae (assembly GCF_003344945.1). Classification (NCBI taxonomy): domain Eukaryota; kingdom Fungi; phylum Ascomycota; class Eurotiomycetes; order Eurotiales; family Aspergillaceae; genus Aspergillus; species Aspergillus welwitschiae. Next base: position 26,336 of record NW_020798705.1, on the reverse strand, counting down.
CCATGGTCAGAGCTTCCTGGCCCCGAGTCTGCATCTGAATCCGCCATCGGCTCTACCGTCTCGTGGCTTTGGGTTTCCCTTTTCCTATCCAACCAAAGCAGGAATTGAACTGTCGCAGTAACAACCACTGGAGGGTTGAGTTAGTCGCTATCTTCCGCTGTTTTAAAACAATACCGGGATGCACAACACTCACTGAGTAAGACCTGCAATATGATGGACCAAAGATAGCCTTTCTTGGCAGCAGGGAAATCTGTGGTTTTCCACACGAAGTTCGGTGCCTGTTCAGAGTAAATCATGAGAACTGTTGGTTTATATGATCATCGGGTGGAAGGAGGCTCACCACTGCCTGAACAACGTAGGCAAGATCATTAGCCATGGCGACAACCAAAGCTCTTTTCTCGGTGTCAGTTGAGCAAATTTCGTTAATCCAGCTCAAAATGAGCGGACCAGCACCAACCTAAGAGTAAGTATTAGTTGAAAATACACTTCTTGGCGGGTTGTAACTTTAACCTACACCGATATTACTGAGCCAATATACGGCCATGCGTCCAGGAATGTTGGTATAGAGAGGCATTTGGCGTAGTAGCACACACATAATGAGCTTGAAAATGTTACAGCCGAGTCTATCTGGGTATACGGGTTGGAAGTACCTACCGTGATGACGGCACCGATATGGATAAAGGGCCAGCGCGATCCACGACAGGGACCATCAGAGAGCAAACCCCAAACGAAGCACACGAAGATAGAGATACCGGTCGTTACCAATGGTACTGAACTCATTAGAGTCACATGGCATATCGTTTTGAATAGACTCACAGTTGTTAATGTCAGCCACCGTGTATGACTTGCCCGGGACAGGAGGAGGGTCTGCGTTGGAACTTTTCAGCCAGTAACCCATACCGACCTGTGGGTATCCATTGTTCCACAAAATGTATATCATGGCTGGATCGGCTGATTAGATAATTGACCAAAGTCGACGATGATAGTGGACCACGTACGGAGTAGATATGTATGCCAGCTTGTCAAGATTCTTTTCAACTTAGCCATACTCCAAGGCTCCTTTCCAGCACGTCCAATAGCCTGCATTCGGTTGACAGAGAGAATGTGTTCCTCGTTAGTTATCCACCAAGTCTTCTTACCATTCTGTGGAAGGTTGGGGAAGAAGAGATAGCCGGCTAGGGCGAGGGGTAGCGTGATGATGCCATCGATAATGAACAGCCATCGCCAACCGGCGCGGCCATCAACACCGTTCAAGTTCGTATAAGCAGCTGCTTGAAGAAAACCACTGAATAAATTTCCAATGTGGCCAGCAAGCCAGAATATCATTGCGCGCTTGCCAATCTCTTGTGGTGTGTACCATGATCCTAGAAGATAATGAATGCCGGGGTAAAACCCAGATCTATTTCCAAGATTAGACTGCGGCGAATAGAATGATAAGATGAGGAATTTCCCACGTACTCAAAAAGGCCTACCAGAAAACGAAGAGCATAGAGAGCTTTGTATGACCGTACACTTGACATGCACATAGTTGCAATTCCCCAACCAACCTCGAGCTGCGCAAGTATTAGTCTCCACTGAATGCTGAGATCAAGATATGCATAGGAAATGAACTGCCTACCGACGGAATCACCCATCGAGGCGAGATGCGAGTCAACAATAAGTTCGCAGGGATCTGGCCAACAACATAGCCAACTGTGAAAATAGAGGTGCTTGTCACCAGCTGGTTGCCAAACATCCCCAGATCCTCCTCCATGCCACTAAGGTAGGCATTTGTAACATTTTGTAGGTCCAGGTTTTTGAGAAAATAACCAATCTGTGGCTGTCAGCAAACTGTATTGACTCCCTTTGGGAAAGTGAGCTATTGGCACACAGATGCAAATGTTAGCACGAACGCGTCGAGCTTAAACAATAACCAACGCTGATCGCTGGGTAGTTCCCATGTGTCCCAAATGTAGCCTTTCCATGACTTGAGAGGCTTGACTATATCCTGCTCTTGCCAGGAATTGGCCTCAGTATCCCTTGTCATCGTGAATGCACGTTCCTGTATTTTGTGAACGCGGGGCAAATTGGGATCTAAATATTCGAATTAAATTCGCAGCACGCCAAGTATGATCCCATTTGCCGCTGTAATCACCTCACCCCTTAGCAGGTACCTTCTGCGCTAACTCTTATCTCCCTCCAGTGATCTACTTAGTATGACCCACAGGGTATAAACACCTGCCGAGATGTTGGCTGAGTAATCAGTCATCAGTAACTAACTAGTCAAAAGTGGAGGTGATGGTAGTGTTATGGCGCAATAGTCTCCAACAATTATATCTTCCGCACTCCTGCGACCAAGGCCCAACAGCATCTTGAACTCATATCAAGTTGCATGATATGAACGTGCCGCGCAAAAATACCTCACTCCCATTGCAAATTGCTCTCTTCTTCCCCAGTCTCTCTGGCGATACTTGTAGTTAGCGATTATACAATATACAGCGATTAAGAACCCCTCCTGGCTATCATGTTCCTTGACTTTACACTGTCATAGCTTCCTCCTTTTCAAATGAGAGAAGCGATAATTGGATAAAATTTACTCGTTCACAAACTTTCCCAGCAGCAATAAATCCCCGAGGCACACTGATACATAGCCCTGATCCCTGTGCTCCCGTACAGCCCCCCCCCACCCCACCTCCCAAGCCTCAACACTGTAGGCAGACTGCCTGTAAAGAGCTTTTCCATGGCCTATACAACCAGATCAGCAGCGCAGGTGCATATGAGAAACGAGGAGAAACTTACTTCCTTGGTGAACTGCCCCACAGGTATTCCAAAACGCCCCTTGACTGTTTCCGCCATATCGGGTTGATGCTTTGGATCATGTAATTCAGCTGTGATTCAAAATTTAGTCTCCATCTTATGTCTTCGTGACAGGAAAAGGGGCTATTACTCTCAACAATAGGCGGAAAGACTTCGATGACCCTGATATTTGTTTCCTTTAGCTGTTCCCGTAGGCAGAGAATCCAGTGGTGCAGGGCCGCCTTAGAGGCGCAGTAGTTGGAGCATCGCAGGATAGGGACGAGGGCTAGATTAGATGACGTGCTTTTGGAAGACACGCAGTTAGCGAGACGAATCTCTAGTATATCCTGTATGTGGGGAAATTACATACTATATAAACGATGTTGGAGTATCCTTCTCGCTCTGGAAAAACGGTAGAAACTCTTTTGTCAAGGCAACGTAGGAGATGTAATTCACCTGTAGATTGAATGTTAGCAACCCAACTACACCGCGGCCTTCTTTAAAGGTTTTGGGAATCGTGGCGTACATTCATCTCTTCCGCAATCACTGCCATGTTAATCGCCTCTGGCTCGCTAAAGACAGATCGTCGCTGGATGCCAGAGTTGACGAAAACACAGTCCAGGTCAGGATGGCGTTGGGTCACTCTGTCCGAATCCAAAACAGTCAACATAAAAGACTAAGGCATGGGTTAATCGCGAGAAGCTTGACGCACTGCTTCACAAAAAAAATGGAATCTTATCCAGCTGGCTGGTGTCCAGCTGGAATGCTGCAGCCCTATCTGCACCATGTTCCTGGACAAATGCATCCAGATTTCCTTGTCTCCGACCAACTGCAATCACGAAACGGCCATGCTGGATGAAGCTGGTAGCTAAATCGCGGCCAATGCCTGTGGCTGTATCAGCGCCGGTTACTTCCCTTTTTGGTGACTGACAAAGAGATGTACCTGAGGTAGCTCCAATCAGGAGAACTTTCTTGTAAGGGAAAGACATTATACAGCAGCAGATGGTGAAGCAGGCATCAGAGGTACTACAACGAGAGTCAACATCCATTAACATCGTGAAGACTGTTTATATAGATAGAACATGATATACATTTCCTCATAGTTACATAATCTATCCGGAGTTAACTTCACAAAGCCGCTCTAATAGCGAAGAGGATTCCCCACTCACTCTTGATCATAATCTCCATCAAGGACACTACTCTCTTGGGATTCCTCTGTGGTCGGTGGTCGGTGGTCGGACTCTTCAGTCCCGACTAAATTCTCCGTTCTCGGCGGCGGGCGGGTCCTGTATCAATAAAGCTCGCACCCACCGGGTGGTTCCGTAGAAATAGGGGTGGACCCATCCCGATCTCCGAAATTTCACTCCGGCCGCGGACACTGGGAAAGAAGGTGTCTCAAAGAACAATCCCAAGACAGTCCAACTTATGCACTCCAGAGCTTTTTATACATCAAGAAGCCGGAACAGAAGAGGCCGGATCTCATGGGCCTGCTGAAAGCATCGAGCGGGGGCCCTGTCATGCTATCTTTCTAGTGGAACTGAGCTGGCTGCTTTACATGCCGAAAGTTTTAGAACTTCGGCCTTAGCGTGAGTGCCAGCCACAAGCTTAAGTTGGACCTCTTCACGAGGGTCGAGAGCTAATTTCAATTTCATGAAAATTTCATGATTCTTAGACAACATTTCATGTAATAATTTTGGGGATGTAAGCTATAAAATACACTAGTCCGTATAGATTAACTAACTTTATTAGGCTGTAACGTTATCCTAACTAATTAGAGATAAGATCCGGGATCTAAATCTATCAGTTTTGGATTCTCTATTATCACGTAATATTTTGAAATTATAACGACTTTAAGGATTTTTTTTTTTTTTTTTTTTCAGTAATGGCCGCATGAGATTGATATTCAACATCCCTACTGAGTTCCTACTTCGATAGACGATCGTGTAGTCCGATCAACGACGATGCGAGGCATGCCTAAGACTCCACTTTCGATTGGTATTTCGGGCTTTGCGGCTTTTGCCCTTCAGAGTTTAACCCGCGTATCATAGGATTTGGCCGAATTGTTCTACCATATCAGCCTATCGTAGGTGGACATGCATAGCTGAGAATTTGGTCGGCACTGAAAGCTCCGTACACCGAGAGTGTCCTTAACAGAAATGATTGTCGAGCAGGGGAATGCATTGCGGAGTTAGAGCGGCTTTGTGAGGCTAAATACGTCATCAAACCAGTATCTTTTGGGCTGAATCGAGTACAGAACTATGACGGTACCTGAGCTTAACCCTGGTTTCAAGGGCGTTTAGCTGGCCAGCCACCAGAAGAGGGAACCAGATCGTGGGTGTGCTACATTGAAACCTCTCAATAAAATGTTCTGCAGTTGACCGACTATTCCCGACAAAAGTAGGGAATCCTCACATGTAGCCCCGACACAACAGGCGCTGCCCGAAGGATGTAGACAAGCTTTCTCTCAAAATTCACATCTGAACATGGTGTGACAGCACGGTGTCAGGGGATTTAGTCACCCGATCTATGAGTTATACGCGACTAAGCCTGGGCTAGCCGAGCTCTATAAATACTTCCTCTATCCTGAGGCAGACCAAGATAATCCCTGCCTCCCTGCAGAGTTGACACACTACCATCCAGTCTTACTTCTCGCGTAGGGTTCCTGTCATATACTATCGCCATGACTTTATCCGGACAGGTTGTGGTCGTTGCTGGTGCATCCAAGGGCATTGGCAGAGCCATTGTCCTCCGCGCCGCCGCAGCGGGGGCTAGTGTGGTCATAAACTACATGTCCGACGTCAAGGGTGCTAACTCCCTGGTTGCGCAAGTCGGTAGCGATCGTGCCTTTGCCGTGCGGGCGGATATTTCCAAGATCGCAGAGATTGATGAACTCATAAAAGCGACGGTGGCTCGTTTCGGGAGGATCGATGTCCTTATCCCCAATGCGGCCTATGTGCCCAGTAGCGACCTGCGAAATGTCACGGAGGAGGAATTTGAACTAGCCTTTGCTGTCAATGTCAAAGGGCCTTGTTTCCTGGCGAAGGTTAGTACAGTCGACGATTTTGGATTCTGAGAGCGACGCTGATCCCACTTCTCGCAGAAAGCCTTGCCTTACATGCAACCAGGCAGTAATATAATCTTTATCTCGACCGATCTTACCGACGCGTCTTCTGTGCCCGCACATTTCCTTCTTTACACATCGACCAAGGCAGCTATGAACCAGATGGTCAAGGTCCTAGCGCGGGACCTTGCGCATATGGGAATCCGTGTCAATGCCATTTCCCCAGGCGCAACGAGCACGGAATCTTTCCACCGAGCCCAGGACGATACTGGGGCACAGATGATTGCGAGTCATAACCCGTTCAACCGGATTGGGGAGCCGGATGAAATTGCTGCGGCGGTTAGTTTGCTGTGGGGAAAAGATAGCGTTTGGATCTCAGGCCAAGTTTTGAGAGCGAACGGGGTAGCGTTGTCTGAAGTACCAGTTTGCTGGCATATATGGACGGTGATTGAATTAACTTAGTCTGTTAATCGAAATTGGATCATAAACGGAATCACTAGGCTAGCAGCTGGAGATAAAATGACCATCTGTCCTCTGTATACGAATTGTTGCAAGAACATTGGCACTATGTGAGCATTCTGAGATGTCTGCTCAGAGAAGAAGACCAACAGGAACCTTAGCGGTCTGAGTTCTTTGTAAATATTGAGCTGAAGATAAATTAGAAAAATAATAGATTGGGTATATTTGCTTCCCTTAGTTTGCGATACCTACCTCTTCCTGCATATAGTAGACTTTATACGTGAATTCGGAGATATTGTTTCCCTCACCCTTGCTATCTGGTTTCTGGAAATATTTTATAAAATGGATTCATATTTAGATTCTCCTTCCTCTCCCGGGAGCCCAGCGCCTCTTCTCCTTCTCTTTCCAGTTCGAGCAGACAGTCATAATGTTTTAATATGTAATATAATGACATACTAATCACATCCTGCATGCTCGGGCTTAACATGGATGTTCCAAACCCCGATATGACCTTCGGATGTACCTCAAGACCGGGGCTCCGAGCCAGAAAACAGCACACATGACCAATTGCTTGCGAGGCCGTGATGTCCTCTGCGGCATATTGGGCTGGCCGGACGAAGGTATTTAGAGCGATCGTTAACTGCCAGCGGACCATACTGTTTAGACAGCACATCTGAGCGATTTGCTTAAGAGACTGGAAGTCAACTCATACCAAAGATCGGTTCAAACTCAAATTCCCAGCGATGTCTTCCGACGTCAGCAACAGCTTACAAAAATGGGTCAGACTGCCACCAAATTCTGGTCTAACAGACCTTAAACCGGTGTCCATCTACGACGTGACCAAGTTCCCTGATACACAAACGCAGAAACTACGAAGTCTCCTTGAGCAAGGCCATGTCACAGTTGCACCACTGCGTGACCCGGAGCTGATCCTGCATAGTCACTTGCCACATATATGCTCTTTGCCCTGGATATCCATGATTGAGATTTAGCGAATGACTTTTGGCCCTCTAGCTTCTTGGCTCTGCCTATGCGCTGGGTGCCAGTAGCGATGAATTGACCAGAACATACGATCATGAGGTTACCCAGCTGGTCCCTATCGCCTGGGGATTCATCCGAGGCACGGCCATCTCCAAGGAAAATTGGAGACAATTTTTGACTTGTAAAGAGTGCGTTATTCTCTGCGAGGATGAGCGACTCCTGCTCACTATCAAAATAGGTACACCGTGGCATATCGGGACTTCTTTGACAACCAAGTGAAGGAGAATCGGGGATATTGGGGAAAGGTGCTTGAAGAGTATCTCTACTCTGGAGAGGCGCAGCTTGTGAACGGCTATACGGGAGGACGTAAGCCAATCACTTTTGTGCTTTTGTAGGTATAACCAACAGACTAACCAAGGGGAATGAACAACAGTGGGCTATCTGTTTATCCATCTCGCCTACGCCTACGAGTTCCGTAGCAAGGAGGTAGTGATATAAGCCCTCAGCCAGGGGTGCACTGAGTACAACGCTCTGCATATATTTCTTGACCAGGTACCTCCTGACTCATCCAAGTATAAAACTGGCTCCCTGGCTGTTGTCTTTAAAAGTGGGTTTTAGACGCCCATTTCTTCAAAGTGGTCCGCGCCCCGAAAGTCTTTGAGGAGACTTTTGGTCGCAAGAATGACTTCTACCTAAAGGCAGCCATCAAATTTGTAACTGAATTCCACGGCTGGGAGGGTTACGGCCAGGGAGTCGCGGGATTTATTCCAAGCTGAGATGGATACAGACCTGAGTGAGAATTGCTGGGGCGTTTCACTGATAAAAGTGACATGCATGCTGGCGGGATTCAATAGAATATTTAACTTTAGTTGCGTATAGTATAGTTTGAGTTACATGACCAGTATGTGTAGGCTTAGATTAGTGCGTAAGGGGAGGGTTACTTGCTCTAATAATTATCTCTAAAGAAATCCGAATTTGCTCAGGAGTTACTCAGAACATATACTTCGATGTTTGTTTTGTGCAGAAAGGGCAAGTAACTTGATTGCTGGAGGAAGCCTGTGTAGTACTGGTCTGTAATTAGGTATGGTTAAGACTTCCCGGCTGTAAAGGCCACAGTATCTTGGCCAAATCCCACACACCCTCATATTATTTCCATCCTCACCAGACTTACTCCGCCTTTCTTGATTCCCGGGCATTACATAGGCGATTCTATTAGGATTTCAGCATTTTATATAGACCTGATTTCTTGACATAGGGTATAATTTTATTAACTCTTAGAATATAACTTATCATATTTTTATATAATATTAGAATAAGAATAATAAAACACTTATAGATAATAATATTATTATTACTAGCTATATCCTATTCGCGGGTAGCCCGTGGATCACGTGGTATTCCACGCTAACCAAGTCTCGCGACGGGACTGATACCAGCATGAGCGTTCCTCGCGATATAAGATACTACTAATTTTATTAAATTTTCTACTTACAATAAGTAAAAGATTAAAGGAAATTTGGCTTATTATTTATACTACAGCTGGTTATAATGAAAGATCAAATAGATTATATTAAATAAAGCTGAAATATCTAGCTACATTATATAATATATTCTTATTGACTTTATTTATTTTATTTTGTTTATATATCTTTATTATTATATATTTTTTATACTTCTTTCTTTCCCTTCTCATGTTTGATATTCTAGTTTAGATCCGCTGAATTAGATATATTTGATTGGCTCTCTCAGCAAGGATGCGGCATTTTAGGCGGCCAATATATGGCGACTGCAACGCGGCTAATGAAGCTGGCGGCGATTCAGAGGCCACTGCAATGGTATTTAGCCAGTCAGGTATATGAGATCGTTACCCGCAAGCCGCATGTTATGTGCGTATTCTAGAAACACCAACAAACAAACATAGCTTCCTTACCGTACCCTTGGAGATGGGAGGAGGCAGCAAATAAATAAAACATGTTTGCCAGCCATTGCAGATAAAAGAGACAGATATAGCTCCCTAAAAACCTGGACGACGAACATACCTTAACCGACTTTTTCCCGTGGCCACTGAATCCAAGGCCTATGCTTTTCATCAAGGTGGCGGTAGATTCCAGCCATGATATGTTCCGGCCATCCCTTCATAAACCAATAGCAAGATATATCTTGTAGTAAGACGACAAAAAATGCGAGCAGTACCAGTGATAGTGGCCGCTGCTCATGTAGATCGGCAACGAAAAGCCCTGGAAGCCGAAAAAGCCAGCCAAAGATGTACGGGACGCGTGCTCCCTTTAGCGTATAGTGCTTCTGGTTTCTCAGTTGGTGGAAAACTGCGACTAGATCCTCAATGGACTTTGCAATATGTCGCATGCCTCGAATCTGATTGCTGAAGCTCATTAAGAACTAACTGGCGAACCTGAACCAGCGGAGCGATGTAATCCTCAGATAACTGTGATACTTGCACTTCAAAATGCGCTGCTGTAGGTTCCGCACTAGGGCGAGATTTTGGACCGGTTTCCGCATGCGTTGACACCTGCTCTGTCATTTGTAGGATCGACCGGACACCGTGCAGGAGCGTCAAACACTCGGCTTGACCAGTATTGCTGAACGCCAGGTAGTTACCGGGCTGCGGGCCTCTACCTAGCGTGCAGAAGCACATGAATGACGACGCTGCATAGAGTGCATGGTAGGTGTCAGGATTCAATCCAGTCACCGATGGTATGAGTTGACGAAGGGCAACAGCAAAATGTCGCTCAGCTCGTTCTAGGTAGGGTTGAGTGGCACTAGACATCTGCTGAGGGCAGGCTTCCCGTAAGTGTGCGATGTGGAACCCGCTGAAGGCCAAAAGAAGACGCAGCACGTAATTGAAAGAGAAACCCAGCTCCGGAAGCCGTCTCTGCAAGAGCTGCCGACCAGCTTCGTCATCGGCCAGGGTCAGGGATGTGGATGACAGGTAATTGTGAAATAGCTCCATATCCAGCGCAGAAAATTCAAACGGGTAGTTAGCCAAGGCCGATGAGAACCCCTGTCCCAATATTCCGTACGGGGGATACAAATTATATCGTCGACTATGTTTCCTTTTCGGTATTTGGAAGTCAAAGAGGAAAGAGGAGATGTATGTATGCCCGTCGTCCCGCGCCGACTGTCCCCGACTGCCCTCCGGCAGGTTTAACGATGGCGAGTTTAATGATGGCGAGCCCCTATCAACCAATTCACCAACTGCATAATCGCAGTTCATAACGTGTCGCGTGCACTGTCCGCACATAGGTTTGACTTCGTCGCACTACTCCAGTCGTCAGACGACGTCGTATGACCTCAACACCATGTTTCTAGAACTTGCCTTGACCCTTCGCTGTTTGCAATTACCACAACCCAAACGCGACTTACGGTGGGATTTGCGGGAACGTGCGCTGACATACGCGTTTAATACAGGGACCATTGCGTTATGTATTAGGCTACAGACAGGGAACGACCCTGGTCTAATCCTATTCGTGCAAGATGTGCGGGAGATATGAAGGGACAAGAGCAGAGTGTGGCTGCTGCCTTTCTGAAGTGGTTTGAGATGAGGGAACAGAGTTCCTTACTCTTACTACCAAGAAGAGAAAAGGGCCAATTGTCAGGTGGCGAACGCGCTATTCCGAATGCGGGCGGCAAGCGGTTGATGCGCCGATGAATCTCCGACCCAGATTTCAATAAAGGCCCGAGAACCATTATTGGTCTTCTGCTGCACAAGCCCGGAAATGCCTGTGCCTCTCGCCTGACCCAACATGCCTACTCCCATTCCACATGACCGAAATGGTCGTTACCTAAGCAGCTGAACAAGAATTATTGGACGCGAAGCCGAACTGTATGTTCAGCGTAAGCATTCCATTGCTGGTGCCTCACAGAAGGTGATAAGCGATTCTCAAGAATTATTGGCCGTGCAATATAAACTAAATTACTGCCCTGAGGGTCTTACTTATATAGGTATCCTGGATTGAAACAGTCAATCAGCGAAGTGTGCCATTTCCTTGGATCATATGCTTAACATGTGGCTGTCAATACGCAGGGAGCATTTGGCCTCTGAGAGACTGTTCGCACTACATAAGAAATGTCGAAGTGACGGAACAAAAATTGGACTGAAGGAATGAATCAAGCCAAAATTCATGAGGGCGAGGCAGCTTAGTGAAGATGAGAATTTTATATTATTATCAAGGGTATCTCAGTGCTCACAGTATAATTGCTCCAGCCTCCGTGGCGAAACTGCCGGGGCCTATTCCATATGAGGAAGTCCGTATTCGTAGCAGCGATAAGCTTTCATTCTATTTTGTTTTGTGGAGCCAAAGTATACTTTCCCTGCTTCCTCATTGCTAACAAATAACATTAAACTGCTGGCCCACTTTCAGTCGGCCACCATTCGGAATATCCACCATGCCTGTTAAGCACTTTGACTCCTTTCCTCGGTTATAGCCCCCCTATGGACCCAGCTCGTCTCGAAACGGAAAGTTTGTCTGATTTCTCATAGTGCCAAGAAGGAGACAGGGCCAATGGTGGAGATGTCTAAACCATTGTTGGTAATTCGCTTTCGGATTCATATGCTGTACCTATTCTATCTTCCGTGGATTTCTATCTGCCCTGCTCGCCGTAGTCTCTGCCACACCTGCACGAAGGACTACCGCATGCATAGCGACGGGTATATAACCTTGAAAGACATCTACGACTCAGAGCACTACGACTACCGTCAGTTAATATTCCATTTTAGAATCCTACAATGGTATTTCCTTGGTTGATGATCATTTTGGGAGCGGTTTTCCGCGTCGCTGAAGCGGCTTCTCTGCCAATCGTTGACCTAGGATACGAGTTACACCAGGCAAGCTCGTTCTCCGTAAGTAAAGTTCCTGGAAATATTTGTTGCGATCTTCTGAAAGCACCATATATTGATCGGTTTCCAGAATGAGCACAGTTGGTATAGCTTCGGCAACATTCGATATGCTGCTCCACCTTTGGGCCAACTTCGCTTTCAGCCACCCGTACCACCCATGACAAATCGATCCGAAATCCAGACCGGAGACGTAGGGAGAGTATGCCCCCAGGCAGACATGCCTCAGTGGGAACTGGCCCAGCTTATTCGCTTCCTGAAGAGCCTGAGCCTGTTCCCGAAAAGTTTCCTGCTGAAGGGGAATTCGAGCAGTGGGCCATTCCACAAGTGCCCTATGATACTGAAGGCGGGCCTAGCGCTTCTTTATCTCATAGCGATACTTCCAATCACGAAAAACTACCCAAGGCCCCTGATCAAACACAAGCACAAGGCCACATAGCGAGAATTTCATGCGCAGACTTAATGCTGTATCAGAATTGGGAAAGTCTGTCCTCGAAATATAAAAAGAAAAGGGCTATTAAGCTTGCATGAAGGGGTCTTCTTCTTCCAAGCGAAGGTGGTTTTATTTCAATATTTACAATTTGAGAATGATTTGGAGCAACTTTAATCAACCAATCGAATATCTGACTGCCTATTCCTAGATCCAACAATATCAAAAGAGGACAAATAGACGTATAGGTGCTAAGGAAATCCTGTAAATTAAAAGAGAATGATGAGCCTTGGCCGAAAAACAAAGTTTTTTGAGTTTCAATCTTCCCAGTTGATTCGTAAAGATGCATCTTTTCTCAAGCACCATCTACTATAGCTTTCATTTTGCCAATCCTTCTTTCTATGCCGAGATTGTGGCTTTTCAACTACTTCATCCACGTGCTGCACGCCAAGGACAGAGGCAAGAACTTCAGTCGGCATCTGCGAGACTCTTCGGGGAAGTAGTCCTTTCTCGGCGGTTCTTCCGCTATATATATCTCCACATTTCTCATATCTCCTAGAGCTGCCTTTCACGACCGTCGAGCTGATGCTCAATCCCCGCCATGCTGGAGTTTCTGTCCCACTTGGCATAATCCCTCTGAAAGCGATCATATGTTTCCATGTCGAAGGTACGGCCAGCATAGCGGAACCAATCTTCAACAGCGCCGTGGAAGCGCGCTACTTGCCAGCTGGCCGACGTCAGCTGAGTGATACCGTTGAGTTATCAAGTGCTTCAGTGCCCGCAGGTCTCAGCGATTGGATATAGCGAAAACTGGGTCAATCATCTACCAATCAGCTCGTGCTGTGGAAGAGATGTGTTGTCCTCAGGAGGTACAGCTGCTGCTTTAAAGCGGGGTAGACCGTCTCCCAGAAAAGTGTTCGTAACCCCATCCAAGGGCATGCTCCGAGCTTCCAGCGCAATCTTTTGACATCCTATAGTCCCACTACCGGCAACCAGATTCAACATGCCACGCAAGGGACGCAAAGCTGCGAACTTGTGGTCGCTCCACCCGAAGCTTCATAACGACGTAACACAGCTGTTAGACGAGGAAGGTCTTCAAATAGACTTCTTTGACGCCGATGATGAGGAACCCAACATCGAGAAACGAGACACGAACGTCATTGGCCGATTCATTCGCCAAAACAGGGGATGTAACTCCAGTGGTTGATCGAGCAAAAAGATAGCGATTACAAATCGCATGTACCCCCAACAGCGATATAATGCGTGGGTGTATCACCAGCGATGCAGAAATTGCAGAGCCGTTGGTCGGCTCGTCCTAGATAGCGGGTGCTATCCGGAAAGAGTGACATACTGGCTCAAACAATGGAATGGATCTGAGGTACGGCAACCCAATTACTCTGGCCAGAGCAGAGGTCCACACGATAGTAAACTGTGTGAAGAGTGTAAAGTTGGTCATTGTCCCAACTCGAATGAGGACTTATCATCGGTGCTGGCTAGGTAAGATTCGTACCTGGAGTTCTAATATAGAAACCAACTTTTCTAGATTGTCTATCTGAGCGATGCGCTACCTGGTATGCAAGCGATCCTCAGTCTGAAAGTCCTTGGGCCCACCATCCAGCCCGGGAGGCACAGCTTTGAGACGGAGATTTCATGGTCGGAACTCTAATAAGATTGATTAACAGTCTGGTGTTACTACTTGATTCCTGGTTTCTGGTGTATGACTCTCAGTATGAAATCTATTAGCACTGCTTATTTAGGAGCAGCTGCTTATAGTTAAAGGCCATAAAATAACATAAGACTCTTCTAGAGGGCTTAAGCCTAATCTTTTTCTTAATATTTCATTCCCATATAAAAAAAGGAATGCGAGATAGAATGTGTAACGGCGGGACTGGGAAAAGAGCATACTAAATTAAAGCAAATCTTAGTTTACCCTGGTGGTGTATTGTTCAATAAGACCATATAGAAAAGCGTGCCCGCAACAATATACATACTTATAGCAGAATCTATAGAACCCTCCAAGCCCATAATGGAATAATAAGACAGAGCTCTATAAAGGTAAACACTAAGCTTCCTCCAAAAACCAGGCTATGGTAAGTCCATGTATTGTTAGGATTGAGTTTGGTAATTTGGCAGGCAACAGCCCAAGGGAAGATATAGAGACTGTTAGAGATGAGAGACTGTCCTAGATATCACGGTGGACGGGTAGTTAATAGTATAGTCGCCAGCTGAGTGGATATTGCATATAATATATAGCACCTGTATATATCTTTGTAAGATATTGGAGTCCGCATAAGGGGGTTGTTGCAGTCCTCGCCGATCTATTGTTTGCTGCATGTGTGCTGTGATCTTAGCTACCGAATCTGATTGACTGAAATAGAATGTAAATGATTTGCAGCTAAATATGACCAGGAATATACAAAGTGGCATCTTAATAGCCACTGCAATAGCAGCGGCAAGAAACGCTGGTCGTGCCACCACTAAAGAAGATGAGGATCTCGGGAAAAACAGTTGTTTGTGAGTTCGCAGGAGCTTCTGTTCGGTTCTTAGTTCTCGGATCTTTGTCCTCATTGTCTCAATTATTTCGGTCTGGTGTTTGAGCGCCTCACTGAAGCTGTTGAAATACTGTCGGACATCTTGGTTCGTCACCCGTGATTTTCTTTGCATGAAGTTCACCCAATAGGCATACAAATACTGCATCAATCCCTGGGTCCGTCACCGTCCCTGTCAAGCGTTCCAGCTCTCTTCGATTGACTTCATAGCTGATGAAATCCTCCCAGCTAGTAAAAGTCTGGCCTTCAAGCGGCTTACCTGTCCCCCAGATAAACCTTTCGCCGAATGCTCGCCTCGTGAATTCAGATGGCTCAGCTACTGCGGCAATAATGCCTTCGCCAGAACTGTGAATCGGCTCAGCATAAGAATAGCCACGGTATCCTGCGCCGATTATGAGAATTCGAGGTTTTGCTCCCAAGTGGCAGCTTTTCTGGGATGTGGTAGGTACGGCTATAGGGCCCTTGGGTCTTGTATACCGAAACAACTGCACTATTGCGGACTTGCCTATGAAATGGTAATAAAATGACAATGAAATGAAAAGGTCTGGGGATTGGGGGGTTGAGACTGCAGGGAGATGATAGGTTTTGAACACGTTGGAAGCCGCCGTTTATCATAAATTTGCGGTCCTCGGCTTACTACCTCTGGCCCGCATATTACGAATTTTCCTTTCCAATTTTACTATGCAGGTATTCGCAGTAGTCTAGAGAGCCATCAATCCGTATTGAAATTACGGCTTCCTATGGAATCATTCTGGCTATCACAGAAATCTGGTGTTTAGTACCGTATAAATAACAAATTACGGTCGAGTTCAAAATATGTTGGATATCCCATTTCCACGCCAGTGAGTCAGGGAATTCGGAGAATGACGGCCAGAGGTAGTAAGGCCAGAGCGAATCTATTTCTGGGCCAAGTATACAATTGGTTTAGCCTGATGCTCATCTGGTTCTAGACTCTTGTTATGAGGTATATTTCTCCAATTAAAATTGAGGCCATGACTCGTCAAACTTCGGAACTGGCGTGTTAATTACGCTACTGGCTTTACTGCTTCCCTTCAATAATAAGTTAGTCTGTACTTATATGAATAGTTGTAACAAAAGTCCAGGATCGAAAGGCTCATCGTGTGTTTTCATGGACTGATCTATAAAAAGCTTTCCTGATTAGCTTTGAAGTGATTGATGAAAATCTTCAACGAGACTTTTACACTGGCTGTCCATGACGGGTGGCGGTTAATATGAGGAAACAAATGGCAAATAAGGAATTGTGTGGCCTCCTACAATTTTCATGTTAGTTGTCGCGAATAAGATACCGTTAGGGACTACAGTGCCGCAGACGACATCTACTGGCCAAATTATCTCATGCATCATGCATGAGGGCACGCCATCTCTTGCTTAGGCAATCTCACGCCGCTAACTAGAAGCAGTATAAGTAGAAAGTGACTAGCGCAGTCCGATTGTTGCTTCATGACAGATAACTTTCAAAATAAGCTGGCCTTTATGCAAAACTAAAATTTTCGTGAGGAATAGGATACGTCTTTATTCCTATGTAGTGATTTTTGCCATAGCAATTTCCTCACTGGACCAAAGGTAAGCTTTACTTTATGAGCTTGTTCCAACGTTTTCAACTACCGAGCGCGCCTTGGTTTTGATCTCCCGCCTCGAAGGATCCTCTTAGATATGGGTGCTAAGAGGGGACTGAAGAGGCTTAGAGAGTGTAGGGTCAGCGGGGAAGTGGGGCCGCTTTCAGCCTCTCTTTGCGTCAATTACCCCTGTATATACCACTATTAAATATGTAACCTCAATTGCGGAGTACAAACACCGGAGAAAGGCATGTTCAACTCCAGGAAAGCAGAGGTTCACATGTTACGTGAGATTCAGCGGGAAGTGGAGCCGCTTTCAGCCTTTCTGATAGAGTGTTATTCTTAACCAGTAATCTTCTGATTTATATCAACTACCCCTGTATATACCACTTTTATTAAATGTAACCTCAATTACGGAGTACAGAACTCCGTGTTAAGCCTTGCTGAATTCCAGAAAGGAAGAGGACACCGGTCTGCCGACAGACTCAGCACGTAATTACCACGCCCCTGACCTCGTACTCAGCAGACCTATTTCTTATATATGTGTCTCTCTAAAGAACCTCTATTCTATCAAGTGCCTCATATTTTCGCTAAGTACAACTTGGCAATCCGAGACTGAGTCATCATGCAGAGGCCTACTGAGCAAAAAACTCTAGAACAAGAGCCCCTAGATGAAAATCTGCCGGAGGGTGAAGAGGAACGGCATATCCATGGAATTAAAGTAAGTGTGTTTAGATTGAGATTGAAATTGAGTGGTTACTGACAGCTGTAGTGGTTTCTTTTGGTTGCTAGCACGTTAACAGGCAGCTTCATCTATGCTCTGGATAATACCATCGTGGCTAATATTGCACCGGTTTGTTAATTCTCAATTACTACAAGAAGGAAACTCTGACAAATGTAAAGGCTATCGTTAATCATTTTGATGCGGTCGAGAATCTGCCGTGGTTATCAGTTGGGTGAGTTTTAATAGGAAAGGTTTTATTGATGAGCACCTCTAACAATACCCGGGGGAAATAGGTTTATGATCGGTGGAGTGGCAATGGTTCTTATTTACGGCAAGCTATACGCTCTGTTTAACTCGAAATGGCTGTATATCACGTCCACTGTTATCTTTATGGCTGCCTCTGCACTCTGTGGCGCCGCTCCTTCCATAAACGCTGAGATCGTTGGACGCGTTTTTGCAGGCGCAGGTGGAAATGGAATGTACTTCGGCATTCTAGAACTACTATCAACGAATACCACGAGCCGTGAGCGTCCGCAATACTTGAGTTTGACGTGAGAGAGAGCCCTCTACGTGAACTTGACGACAGACTTGTTGACAAGGACACAGAGGCCTAGTTTGGGGTTTAGGAACCGTCCTTGGTCCCGTCGTTGGGGGTGGATTTGAAAAGTATACCTGGCGCTGGGCATTCTACATTAATCTTCTTTTCGGCGCCATTCTTATACCGACCTACCTTTTCGTGATTCCGTCCAAGGTTCCAGTACCTGAAGTGCCCTATCGACAAAAGCTTTCTAGTTTTGACTGGGTTGGTAGCTTACTGAACGTTGCTGCATTTGCATCCCTAGTGATGGCAATTAACTTTGGTGGCACTCTATATGCCTGGAATAGTGGGCAAATTATTGCTTTGTTCATAGTGTCAGGGACACTTTGGATCTTATTTGGCATCCAGCAAGGTTTTACTATTGCCAGCTCCCTACAGGGTCGGTTACTGCCAATGCATCTTTTTAGGCAGAAGGAACCGACCCTACTATTCTTTGCTTGTGCTGCAGTAGGAATGGTGACATATCCAACTGTGTACTACATACCCATCTACTTCCAGTTCACTCGGGGCGATGATGCAATCCACTCTGCCGTCAGGTTGCTTCCCTTTATCTTTATATTGATTGTGGCCATTCAGTCAAATGGCGCATTAATGTCTCGCTTTGGTTATTATAAGCCATGGTACTTACTCGGAAGCATAGTAGCCCTGATTCCAGCAATTCTGATAGGTTAGGTGATAACTGTTCTTTATGTCTCTGTCAAAGCTAATCAAAACATAGCTACTATTATCCAAGTCCACACAAGACCGGCCATTCTCTATGGACTTGAAATTGTAATTGGATTAGGGGCCGGTTCATATACTCAGGCAGCCTTTGCTGTGATCCAGGCCGTCGTAGCCCCCTCCGAAGCTGCAGATGGTCTTACTCTGATGCTGCTAGGTTCGTCTAATCCTGTACTTTTTCGGAAAATCTCTTACAATAAACCAGCTCAACTCCTTGGAATGACCCTTGGACTATCAATCACCGGTGCAATTTTCGTTAATGTCGCCCAAAATGGCCTTTTCAAGTTGCTTCCCAACCTACCCCGGGAGCAGGTTTCTCAAGTTGTCTCGGGAACCAGCAGTGCGCTACTAAACAAACTTCCAGATACTGTTCGAGAACGGGCGTTAGATATAATTGTGCACGCTTGGCGCTATCTGTAAGCGGGGTTTCTCGCTCACCCTTTCTTTTGGTATATATAAACTAATATCTTAAGATTTGCTTGTGTGAGTTTTGGGGCTGGAGTCAGCTTGCTTTGCGCAGTCTTTATGGCAGTGAGTTTTTTCCCCCGGAAATCTGCGAGGACAAAATTAACTTCTCATAGAATAAACGTGCGAACATAGTGTCTGCTGCAGGCGGGGCTTGACTTTCAATCAACTTTTGCACCTTGTGTACCGCATGGTATATCTTGCAAGTTGCATTATCGATAGGCTAATGCCTCTGAATACTCTTGTATCGAGGAACAGTGTTTTACACGCAATTGCTTTACTCTCAGAGCAGTATTGCTGACCGAGTTTGATTTATATTTGGAGGCGAAGCCATACATAACGCATGAACATAGTTTTGACAAATACAAACTTTTTTAAAGTAATAATTAGCGTAGCTTAGGCAGACACTCACCTGTTAAACCCTACTATCTAGTGTCAAGCCGGAGGGTAAGTTATTCGGTATTATTCATTCGCCATCCCAGCCTATCATAGTCGATGGCTATGCGGGAGCCGCCCCACCGCTTGTGAGCAGTAGGAGTAGTTAATAATACTTATTTACATATCTGATATCTGCATACATCGAGGGCTTGAATCCACTTGGGCATCTGCCCAGGATCTCCCAAGTCCTCTTCAACATCTATATACCCATTGACCTCAGTGCTCTACCTCATCTATTTCCTCCTATTCTACAGCTCCATATTGCCCAAGGAGCCCTGTTTATAGCATAAATTTGGCCACCCGGACCTCCAGCCCAGGTATATTCAGAATCATCTTTATATCTTCTCCTGCTTCTAGTCCTCCTCCGGGTTTCGCTAAATATCATTTACGTATGTTCCTGAAGAGTGGACAGGCAAGAAGAACGTGCTGTACAGTCTGGGTAGCTCTTCCTCAACGGCAGTCTCCGTCCTGCATGTCCGGCACACCGTATTAGTATAAATAGTGTCGTAGCCTGATTTTTCCCGTGCGCATCTGCACGATCACCGTGCTTAAGGGGCGAGGGAGGTTTCGGTGTATTCTTAAAATCTACTTTATTAGGGTCGGCGTCAGCTTTTTTATTGTCCGCCCGTGCAGGCTCACTCTTTTCCACTGCATGTTTGTTATCTCCCGGATCCTGGATTTTACTGCTGAACGAAGAAGCCTTTGCTGGATGTGACGAGGCGCTGTTACTGCGGTTATTATTTTTTTATTCTGCCGTAATATCCACGAGTCTGCCGCTATTCTGTGGCTTTTTTTACTGCTTTATCAGCCAGCTGATTGCCTTCCACGCCGCTGTGTGAAGATATCGAACAAAAGCATACAGTAAGATTATCTTCCTTTGCTTTGTTCTGAGCCACTATAATTGTTTCTATAATTTAGTAGGGAAATATTCACAACGGGACAACAGTTAAATAATATCCGATATATTCAGAACTAATATCATTCAATAATACTTTTTAGTTTTTATAAGAAATATAATAATATAACTTTTATTCTTTTAATCAAATATTATATGGAGTTTGTGAGAGCCGATCAAATATGTCTTATTTGGTGCATCTAGACTAGAATATTGAACATGAGGAGGGAAAGAAGGAAGTATAGAGAGATATATATAAATAATAAAAATAAATAAATAAAATAAAATAAATAAAATAAATAAAATTATATTATATAATTTAATTATATACCTCCGAACACTGCTTGTTATTATATTATTTTTTTTATTAAGACTAGCTGTTCTCAGCCAGCAGAATATTATTATTTTTATAATTTAATATAAACTTATCAGTCTCAGCCGCGGTGAGCCACTGCGGCAGTTATTTAAAAGAATTAAAATAAATAAAAATTTTTATATAATAATTCTATAATTAGAAAGGAGTATTCTTGAAATTCTTAATAAAATATTATATATAATTTATTTTATTTAATATAAGCTATTTAATTTTATATTACAGACAGCTATAATATAAGTAACTGGCTAGAATCTTTTTAATTTTTTATTTTATCTGATTATTAATTTGAATAGAAATGACGGCGTTCTGGATCTGGCCAGATAAGACTTTTAATAAATTTTATAAATATAATTTTTAATATAGAAAATTGGATACACGTGTATATCTTCTAGAAGATAAACTTTGTATATATTTCTAATTTATTAATAATTAAAATAAATTTATATTAATTTTTTACGAGCTTTTATAAAAGCTGGCTTTAATATTAATTTCTTATATTAATAAAAATCTTATTATTAATATTAAAATTATCTGGATATTAATAATAATTTATCTGCTGGATCTGTTAATCTTGAATTTTTTTTCATATTATTTTATATAAATTATTATATTTATTTTATTTATTTTATTTAACAGGCGAACTCCTGTGCCTGCTTTTAAATAACTGTATATAATAAAAATTTTATATAAAATATTCAGTTAAATAATATTCTTAGTTTATATTTTCTTTTTATTATAAATAGCAACAGTCCCGTTGATTTATATAATAGAATTGCAGTTATAAAATTAATTAAAAGTAATAACTTTAATTAGTTATTCTAGAAATAATTAATAAATAAAATAAATTATTAAATAATATATTAGTTAATAATCTCTGTCTGTTTATTAGTTTGGAAGTGGTATATAATAGAAAGCTTTAATTTAATTTATAAAATTCTATAGAATTTATTTTAGAAATTAGCTGTGAATTATCTTCCGCAATTAGATATAATTATATTAAATAATTCAGTCCAGATATATATTTAATTTATAAACAGACAGACTATATTCTAAATAAATATTTATTTAATATATAAAATAAAAGCTGTATACTTATTAAATTAGTCTATTATTATAAAAATAGTATTAAAACCATGATAGTCTTTCGGAAAGAAATAAAAGTTTATTAAGATATATTATTAAAAATATAATAAAATTAGTAGAAACTAAAGCAGATTTAAAAAAAGATTATAATAAATTATTTTTCTAATATATTAAATAATTATTTATATAATATTAGATATCTCTGTTCTAGATTAGACATGGCAGGGCTCGCCTGAAAAGCTCAGGACCGCCCGGCTCGGCTCGTGCTAAAAAGACCCCGAGTCTGCTTATATAAGGCTTACAAGCCTTTTTTAAATATTCAAAGCTCACCTGCCAAGCTTCAAGCTTCCTGTCAAACCGGGTGAGTCTATTATAATCAAGCTTTTAGTTCTGAGATAAGCTTGATAGACTCACTAAGATTATATATTTATATAATATTACTGAAATTTTTAGAAATATAAAAATATATTTTCTGATTTAAGTTAAAAGTATATCTTCTATTAATTATTATAATATAATATTTTCTGATTTAAGTTAAAAGTATATCTTCTGTTTATTATTATAATATAAACTTTTCTATTTTCTGATTTAAGTTAAAAGTATCTTTTCTGATCTAAATTAAAAGAATATTTTTTTAATTTAAATTTAAAGTATCACTTAGTTTTCTTATATATAATAAAGTATTATATTATTCTTAATAATTTACAGTCAGATAATCATGATTACGGAGTTTGTTCTGTACTGATACTGATATAATTTATAATAATATTAAAGTTTACTGTAGAGTTCTCTAGAAAGTTCTCTAGAAAGAAAATATAATAATGAAATTTAATTTATAATATATACTTTCCACTGTATTATTATTACTATCAGTATTATTATTATTATAAAATTCTTCAGTATTATTTATCTTATAATCTAGAGGTATCGGTTATTCTTCATCTGTATTTAATATATTTATCTATATATTATTAACTGTAAGATTAGTTATATTTATATTCTTAGAAATATATTTAAATTTTTTCTATAATTAGAATCTTTTTTTATATATCTGAAATATTAAGATTTAGATAATATCTGGAAGAAGATATTCTCAGTGATAGTAGTATATATTATATATAAAATTAAAAAACTGCTTAATCTTAATTTTACTGATTAGAACTATGAGAATATCTTATATTATATAACTGAGAATAGAAAATTAATTTTAATTTATTTTTTAAAAATAAAAAATGTTAATAGTTTAAATCAGTTCTTCTCTTAAATATTATTTAATCTCAGAAATTAAATCTTTTATTATATAAGATTTAATATATCCAAGATGCTTAGATTAATTAATCAGACTTATAAAATAAAATAAAATTAATACTTCCAAGAATTAAAACTTAAATTAATATTAATACTAAGATTTATATTTTATATATAAATCTTCTAGAATTTTTTTATATATTGAATTATAGTCACAGGTCGGATCCTGCTATTAAACAGTATTAAAAATCTGTAATTTAAGATTTAATGGTTAAATTATCAGTATATAAAGATAATCTTAATTATTATAAATTTAATTATAATAAAATCTCAGTTTTTTTAATGTATATTTAAGATCTTTATATAGTTGTTTTTTCTATATAATATATTTTAATCATAAACGTCGTTGAGAATTTTCAAAATAGTTAAAAAGAGAATTATATATTTTAAATATTTTATAAATTATTAATTTTTTGATTTCTGATAAAGCAAGTATAAATATATAGAAAAAATATAAAAGTTTTAAAAAATATAATAATTATTATTATTCTTTTATTATTAATTATGAATAATTTATAATAATTAATTCTTCTATAATATATTCTTTAATTATATGTTTCAGGAGTACGGCTCGTCTTAATATAATATATATTAAATTCTATTATATTTAATAATTTTAATAAAATAAAAGCTTGTGATAGGATCTACTTGTCAGGGTAGAAAACCTGTTGACTAGGTAAGGAATCAGCCTCTAAATATAATAGATTGGTCTAATAATAATAAAGGTAGCCTATATCCACGAGATAGACTGATTCTTGAGAAATCAGTAATAACCTGCAGAGGAATTAATATCTTTTAGATATTAATAGACTACAGAATTATTATTAATAATCTTATAACTTCTATAAATATTATAATATATTACCCCGGTATCTAAAATCCTAATAGCTAGATTATTCTATTATAAATAATACTTTTCTTTGCTGAAGCAAGCTACCTGGCTCGGATATTAAAAATAATCTTATATATTTCTGATTCAGAATAGTATAAATCTGATAGCAAAAAACAGGAGGTTCGCGGGAAATATCATAGAAATAGAATTATATATTATTTTTATATAACTTTACCAGTATTTAGTTATATTTGCATGGGTGGATCTATTAGAAAGAAGTATAAATAAAAAATTTTTTATATTATTTCTTTTTCTCTTTCTCTTTTATCTCAGGATTATTATTTCTTTAGTATTTTATAATTATTTTATTTATTTTTTATAGTCTTTTTGTATACTTTTCTTTATTTTTTTTTATTTTTATCTATTTTATATTATCTTTATTATCTCTTTATTAAATATCAGTCTTATTTTCAATTACTTTATAATAGCTAAGAAAAAGGGGCATTCCAAGTAGAATATTCTTATTAAAATTTATTATAATTTTTATATATATTATTTAAAACACGTGAACTATAATTTTAATTCTAGAGAAAATACTTTATATAATATTAATTATTTACTAGATATAAAGATATTTATTCTATATCATTTCTATTCTAAAAGAAATAAGATTTATAATCTAGTAGATTTTATATATTTTATATTATATATATATAATTTACTGATATTTCTTAAGCCTGTAACTAGTCTGCTAGAAAATATTTATAATCTTATTAAGATTATTAAATAGTCCACTCTTGTCCTGGATAAAAAATATTAAAATAGTGATATTAAATAGATTATTTATAAAGAAATCTATATTTTTATAAAAATATTTAATAGTATAGAAAGTACTCATACTTATAAATTCTTATTAAAAAATATTAAAACTGCTAAGTATATAAATTCTTATAAAAATAAAAAAATAAAATCTTCATGGTTCTATTATTAATATTTTATTAGAAGTTTACTATTAAATATTTTAAATTTATTAAAATCTATTATATTCTTCTAGCTTAGTCAGTTCTTTATCCTGGTCTCTATGCCTTGTTGGAGAATTATTATATTTATAAAATAAAAATACTATTATATTTATTACTTAATAATCTGAAATATATAGATTAGATTTCTACTCTGTAAAACTTTCTTAATTTAATAAAAGTTATAATATATATTTAATACCTGGATATTAACAGTTCTGGTTCAGACTTAGATAATAAGAATAATATTATTAAATTAATTATAGATTTTTATTTTTTTTTTAAAGTCTACTTTCCCCGTGAATATTCCTGAGTTATAATAAGGAGGCCTGGTTATTATTATTATTTAATTTATAAATAAATAATAAATATAATTAAATATATTTAGGTGTTTTCTGCTGTCTTATAACAGAATAATTTTGTATTTATTAATATATTTAGTCTGTGATAATATAGTTAATAAAAAATATCAAAAGATTAATATTTCTATAATTTATTCTTTAAAAATATAAAATAATTTATTAGTAATTATTTTCTATTTTCTTGATGCATGGTGCTTCTTATAGAATTTCTAATATTGTTTTATAGCTTCGGGTGTATTTTTTATATTTTTATTAAAAATTTATTAATTATATTTATTTAATTATTTTTTTTATTTAATCAGATAGTAATTATGGCTGTTATAATATTAATAATTTTTAATTTTTTTAACTTTTTATTTATTTTTATTATTTAGTTTAGATATCAGGAGTGGTTTTTTATAATCTTAATTAATATTCTATAGTTCTAGTAAAGAAATATAGAATATATTATAAATTTATTTATATTTCTCAGGTAAATATAAGCGGTACACTTAGAATCTGATATATTTAAAAATCTGAAAAAATTTTATGAACTTTGGAGCTAATTTTCTTAATTTTTCAAATTATAAGTTTTAAATTAATAGTTTTATTAAATCTCTTTCTTTGAAAAAGAATAATCTTTTATACTTATTATAATATTTTTTTTATTTTTTTATAATTATTTATTATATCTTTTATAGCTGTTCTCTTATTTTCTTAAGCTTTTTAATTTTATTTTATATAACTGAGATCTTTTACTGTTAAGAATTGTCCCTGATTCTGATATAGAAGTTTAGTAAATAATTATATAAAATATTATAAAGTAATAGGCCTGTGGTTACATTATTTATAT